>NC_070598.1:20590066-21218638 GCF_027409825.1 Scomber japonicus
GGCTCTCCCTCTCTCTGCCTCTCACTCTGGGCCCCCGTGGCTCACTCAGGTCTCCTTTCTCCCTATGCACTCCATCCTCGCTCTGTTTGCCCCGTGCACATTCAAAAATAACCCCTCCGCTTGGCTCCAGCCGCTAATTGCTGCCATTTCCCGAGACAAAGACAGTGTTTGGCGCAAGGCAATCCCGAAGGTTATTCAAGGAGAAGGGCTCCAATAACACCTGCGTGTATGTCGAGGCTCGGTGGGTGTTTGGAATCACATTATTTTGACAGGCACAACTCTTTGTTTCAAGGTGTTCCATTTGTGGAGAAAATTGATGCTTCAGAACCGGTCATTAACAGCTAGCAAGACAGAGGACAGACAGGGAAGATGTGGTGCCTGACAGAACAGCTTTTATCACTGAACGCTGATGAAAAAAACTGCTTTTCAAGCTCAAGTCTATGTTTACTTAATATTTACTGTAGAAACATATAACTTAGTAGAGTCAAATGAGAAATGGAACATTTTTTATTTCATTTGTTGTAGAAATACATGCTCATTTCTATATTTCTAGAATAGCACCTTGGATCTAATTTTTTTGCACCTGGCATTGTCGCGTTAACACATGAAGAGCCTTCCTCAAACTATTGTTGGCAGCACATCCTGTCTAAAATATCATTGTATTCCTTTAGAAATGTTCCCGTAATGATAAATGGACTGCACTTATCAGGCCCTTCTACCTTAACGGACAAAGCGCTCCACAATTCTTGCCTCTTATTCAATCATTCACACACACTTGCACACGTCAATGTAGGCAGAGCTGCCATGCAAGTTGTTTCTGATCATCATGAGCAATTTGGGGTTCATTGTCTTGCTAACCCTAACCCTAACCCTTGGACACACGGACAGAAAGGCCTGATGAGAGCTGATTGAAACGCCAAGCCTGTGGTTAGTGGATGACCTGCACTACCACCTGAACCTTCTAACCCCAACCCCAGCCCAAACCTTAAACCACTAACCCAAACCCCAACCCTAAAATCCAATCATGTTTAAAAGCTTTATTAGAAATTAAATATGTTTAAAATCTTTTCAGCATGTTCCAAGGGATGTAATAACATCTTGTAGTAGCAAAAATGCACAACGACAACTAGAACATTTTCTTCTTTTATTTATTTATTTTTTTTTTTGTGTATGTGTGTACTGATTTTGGTTTCAAGCACTTATTTTTTTTGTGGCACTTAATATTTTCTAGACAGTCGAGTGCAAACAAACACTCTCAACAAACACTGAAAAAGAATTATTAGATCTGTGCAACTGATTATACCCCGGAGGCCTAAAAGGCTGCTGATGGAAAGATAATAAAGGTCCAGTGTACCATCGATGGTAAACTGGACCAAAAAACATACAATGTTTGAAAATGTAATGGAAATAACAGGGTTTAAACAATAAAAAGGCTTTGTGCCCGTCAATTTTATTTGGCTGAGAGGTCAATATATATAAATCCACTTTCTAAAACCTAACCCTAACCCCAATCGAAAATAGGGGGCATTAACTGTTTTACCTAGAAAGGACTGTCCTCATATTTTTGGCCGAACAGTGTAAGATAAGATATTATCATTATTGAAAAGTAGGAATTTAAAGCCTTCTTAAGCACAGGTTGTTTTTTATTTTCACTGAATGCTAACTTTAGCATGCTAACGTGCCCATAATGACAACTACAAATTACACTCTGGTGTGTAGCAGTTATAATGTTAACCACAGTCACTCTACTGTATTTGGTTTAACATACTAGCATGCTAATATTAGCTTTGTAGGAGACAGTGAACAGGGGCAGTAATTAAGACGCCGGCTTATTGAATTTCACATTTTAAATTTAGATTTATCACCCAGTAAAAGGTGGACTTGTTGTCTGCCTTGCATCATTGTGACGCCGTTGAACCAACAAACAGTTATTAGCACGTAGAGTAGCGCCTCTAATTAGCCTTTAAGCACATATTTGGAAATGAGCCTCGGCGAGCTCTCGTTCTTCACATTTTCAGAGACCCCCATTAAACATGCAACAGGCAAACGTGCATTTCCCACCTGCCACAAACAATGAGGGGCTTTCTCTCTCTCTCTCGTCTTCATAATAGATAATTACTGTATACCAAAATGTCCAGTCAGTAACCTGACCAACAGCATCGCCATGGAGACTGTAATTATGTACGTCCTGATGTGAGGGGTGAAAATAGACATGGGAGAGGAAAGGGGATGACACTGTAAAGCATGTCAGTGAATATCAGAGCTTGAGCCATGCAGTAAATAATGACTCCACTGCCGCACTCTGTCTCCTGCTGAACCTTGTTGGTCTCTGAGAGTTGCCAAGGAAACAGTGAATGAAATAAATCTACAATTTCACGTTAGAAGGTTGAGGGAGACTTGGAGAAGTGTGACAGACCAGGAGGGATGATTTTAGAGGAGCAAATATTCAATTATGGAACCATTTGTGTCCTGCTTACAGTACATGTACAGTACATACTCAGAATAGTGATGGGTGAGGAGCTATGAGGTTTTGTCTGTATGGCTAGTATAGCTTGTTTCTGCCGTGTCATCGCATCAAGAACAGCACATTCAACTGTAATGAAAAGCAATTTTAAGGCACATTTTGAGAAGCACTGGAGATGAAACTTTTTTTTTTCTTTAAATCTACCTGAAAGGGACTTCTTCTTCCCTGGAACTAACAATGCCCAGGTATGAGATGAAGTCGAAAATGACACGCCCTCTTTGACTGGAAAACAGCAACAGCAGCATCACTGACAAACTGGGCAGCAAATCCTTGTTAGCATCTTGTTTGTGTTCGTTCGGCGTATCTGTCAGTCGCCTGACTCGTGTTGTTTTACGTCCGTGTTTCCAAATTGACAAGTCGAAAGCTGTTGCCCCCCTTGTCCTTAATCCTCCCCACCCGCATTAATTAAACATCCCTCCCCTTCTTCTAATTAACAGAGCATTACGAGAGCAACAAAATAAATCAGCGCTCTGCATACATCCAAAGTGATAATGTATTCCAAAGTATTTATCAGGCAACACAATTCTCCTCTCACTCTCATGTAATTAGACACTGATCAAAGTATTGCTTGATTTGATAGGATGCAAAAGAAAAAAATTGCTGTATAAATTATCAGCAAAATAAATGCAAGTCTACACTATAATTAGTCAATAGAAGAAGAATGTGACAGAATTCCAAAACTCTCAATTTAACTTATAAAACACTTTGATTGAATTGAACCTTTCAGGACTTTGTTTTTAAGTGTTTTTGTGGCCTCTGGTGTAGCGTCAAACTTTTTTTTTTTTTTCTTTTGGAAGCTGCCACAAACTGACTTCTACTGGAGGACTCTTACTTTTGAAGAATGGCTATTTGTGGCAGCCGGCTCTTGCAGTGATCAAAGGCAGCAGCTCCTTCACTGCAGTGATAGTTCTGCTGGATCACATTTGTAATTTTGAGTGTTTGCGTAGGTGGGGGAGCTCTCAAACACCCGAGCATGAAGACACACATTTCTTTTGAAAGCCCTTGATCCGGCTTTAACAGCTGTAGACTTTTAGCCTTAAACAGTGCATGCTGACAGAAGTGTCACTTTCTGTCATCCACCCACCGACTCATGGGATGTCTTCTCAGCAGCCAACCTGATTTGTTGTCCAGACCTCTGCAATGATTTAAAGACACTGCATTTCTTTTTTTTAATGGGATGTTCTTGCACATGTTTGTGTGTTTGGCATATGCTCAGCATGTATACATGTTTGTTCTTTGTGCACCGATGTACTGCCTTGTTTCCTTCAATTACACCCGTTCAACTTGCCAGCAAATTCCCAGGTTCATCTATAATGGATCAAGGGATGTTCTAGCTGCTAGTACTGGATCACCTCAGTAAGCAGGCCTCAAACAGCCCGGCATGTCCTGGCGCTTGTCCCAGCGTGAGGAATGGGGACCCCGATGACACGGATGTAGAGCCCAGGCAGCGTCGAGCTCCTCAAATATTGATCAGTGGAGCTGTCTTTGAGTTGGTTAGTCTCAGCCAGTCAGTCGCCCGCGGGACTCTGCGGCGGGTATAAAAGGCCACACAACAAAGAGGGAAAGAACTCGGCAGGCTTGTCTTACTGTGTCCTCATTCCTCTGGTAGATGCCGCCGCTTCTATCAGAGCAGAAGTCCTCAGAGAGAGGGAGGGAGCAGAGTATCACCTTTGTATTGATGTTTTGCTCAACTCTGCTAGATGGTGCGTCCCAGAGGATTGACCGAGGGTGGATGGTGGATCAGTGGAGGTCGATAAGCCATACGCGACCGTTGTGTCTGATTATCGTGTCATCATACAGCATGTGGCTTGTCTGTAAACATACATAGACTGAACTCGCCATGAATTCATCAAATGAAGAGTTCTAAGAAGGAGATCAATAACAAAACTGTAACATGCCAACCTACATAAAAGATGTAGGTATTTTTGAAAGAGGTAGGCAATCTCAGGTATGTTTCTATACATTTATTCTTGTGCAAATTTCATTTGTGTAGAAAAATGTAGAAAAAAAAGTATTGCAAAAAAAGTTTGGTTCAGGTGAAAATGTTGGCAGTTCACTTGCCGCTCTCCTGCCTCGAGCACTGCTTTCGCCATGTGTCGTTTTTGTGGGGTGACGCCTGGAGCAAACGAACACAATGCAGTTGTGGTCACTGCCCTATGTCTGCCTTGGTATTACATCAAGGAACAGTGTACAAAACAGTAGTGAAGAGAAATTTAGAGGCACAATGATTAGTAAGACATTTTTAAAAAATACAAATGCAATCTTATCCCATGTAGAGGTATATATGAACTAACTGACAGATCACATTCATCTATAGATACCCTGCAAGGGTTATCTCTTAATGCCAGATTCATTTGAGTTAAAAGCCTATCTGATGAGGAAGTTGACCATGCTTTATGATACTGAATCTTCAAAATATAACTTTTGGCTCAGCAGCTCACCTGGCTGAGTCCATAATTAAACTGAACTTTTTGATGAGCTATAACTTTTACTTTACCAAGGTAAGCTGACCAGATGCCAAAGGCAATCTCACTCTGACTCCTATCCATGCTCTCAGATCCTATTTGGATGCCTGCCACTGATTCCCTGCACGTCAACACAGCATCAGGTGCACGGCTGTATTTCGACTCATCCCTTGCCCAACTTGAATTTTCATCCTCATGACTGCAGGCTGCCGAGTGGCAACGGCTGGCCGTACATCACCGCCCTGCCAGAATCCTGACACAGGCTGCAGATGCACAGGGTCCCCTCACCCCACTGGCATGGACCCCCGCCTGGCCATCTGGTGCCTCCAGAGTAGGTGCCAGTCACTCATCCCTCCCCGCCTCCTCGCCTGCCTGCAAGACACGGCCCTCCACTGAGGCCTTCGGACCAGCTTCACGGCTCCCGCTCCTACCTCCTCACCTCCCCTCCGCCAACACTGAGTTATCTCCTGCCCAAGACCGAACCCGTGGGACCCCGAGGAGCCAACACGCTGTAGTTGTTCAGAATCAGCTCATATGCACGATGGGGAGCTAGTCATTTGGCTTGTGCAGAACAAACAGGGATGTTCAGAATAAGTGATGTGCACTTCGACAGATTGTCACTTTGCCTGTTCAAGACAAAGAGGAATGTCCGCTGAATGCACAACTAGGCAACCAGTCACTTTGTCTTGTCTGTTCGGAGCGAACTGTTGAAGAGGAATAGATGTGTCGCCAGGGCAGACGAGCTCATACCTCATCAATCCTTCCTCTGTCAATCAATGTTGGACTGAAAGAAATTTCTCGGTCGAAGCTGCTGGGAGCGAGAGATGAAGGCGCTGATTTGACTAATGACATTTCGGTGAACATTAGCGCTTTAGCCGCTTTCCAGCGAAACCCATCAATATGGCCACTTCCTTTTTTATAGACAGGCAGCACTTTGCTCCAACCCTAATTTTTTCTGTCTTTCATTTCATTAACTCAGATGTCGGCTGAAAGGAGCAGCTGTTATTTGTTTGTTTGCTCGATGACATTTCCTTTGACATGGACAATGCATCATGGCAGCCATAATCTCTGCCCATCTAAATCGCTTCTTTTGAAAGGAGGCGCCACTCAAGATTTTACACAAGTTGCCTCCATCAAATCCATTACTTCAGCAACTTGTCAGTAAACATTACCAACTACAGTCAAACTAAATTAAAGTCATGTCTCTTAAATAAGCATGGATTATATCTGCGTAGAAAGGCTAAAATAATTCAGTTTGTGGTTGTTTGGGTTTTAAACAAGATACTTATATTTCAATTCCTGAAAGTCCTTTTGAAAACAAAATAACATTCTGTACCACTTGTGTTATTCATTGTCTTTCTTTAGAAGAAGAAGTTTGCTTAAAAGTCTCCCAGCCACATCAAAACTTCTAAACAAACTAATTTGAGGCCCTGCTGTAAACCCTGTCTGTCTGTTACACTCGGTAGGGTGTTTTTGGGGGTTGCGGGGAAGAGGTTGACATGAAGACAGATGTTGTTTGGGCTATGTAAATGCTGGAGTTGTTTAAGGGGTGAGCAGGAAGACAAAATGATAAATGTGTGTCAGTGAGGCACAGCATCCTTCACACACAAGTTTTTCCTCGCGAGCTGGAACCTTGCTGTCTTTCACAGTCTTCAAAGGGCCGAACCGTGCCAGACGGCACGTTTTGCAAACCACAGCAGCTCTTATCTGGATAGTCCTAAACACTCCCAGAGGTCCGTTCTGTTTTGCTGTCATGGGCTTAATCATAAACTGGTGAATGTCCTTGTGGTCGGTGGTGATCTCAGCTCTAGATGACTCCTCATTTTATGCATTTTTTTCTGCTCAAACTGGACCAAACAGATGAACGTCATAAACCCTTTCCACACACACGTGCAGATGCAGAAGCTTCCCCCGCCACGCTCAGCAGGAAACCCAGCGAGATACCAGCATTCCAAAACACATAACTATCTTCATCTTTCTGCTGCTCCAACACCCTGTGTATCTAACCCACTGTTCAGAGATAAAGAGAAAGGGACCGTATGCACGCACACACTCGCTGACATACCAACACGGAGATAAATGTCACAGCACTCCCGGTCCACCCCCCCCCCCCCCCCCTAGATAAAGGCAGGCACAGATGAAAGCCCCTAAGAAAATATAACAGAGGGAGGCATTTGTTGTGTTTGATAGCATCGGCATGGAGAGGACAATAGAGATGCACAAGGAGGGCTCAAGAGGAGCATTCATGGCAAATGCATTACTTCAGAGGAAGCACAAACACACCACTTGATTCATCACACCAGCAGTGTCTGTGCACCAGAGCTTACCAAGCAGAAGGAAAAAAGTAATCTTGGTACAGTTTGGAGGGTGTGTTTGCATCATTGAGAAAACATTCAACCAGCTGGGTAATGTGGAACAGTCAGGGCAACTTATAGATTTTGCAGATCAAGTTATTCAAAGTCAGATCTGTGTTTGAGAAGTTGTCAGTTTGGCATTACCTGAGGAAAATATTAATCTGAGGCACGTGATAAAACTGTTGATTTGCTGTTACAGGTCAAAAGAAACAAACTGCAGGAAAGGTTAAAGCAATTTTTCCCGGTTTCCTTCATTTTCGGAAATGTCTGACCAGGAAAGAAATGATGACCTAATGGAGAAACATCAGCAATTATACACTGTGTGGTGCAGGTGTCAAACAGTTTCCTGTTTTCAGTACTAGGAGATGATTTATAGCCATTTTAATAAGGACATTTAACACAAACTCTGAAGGAAGCAAACAAAAAGCAGGTTTGGGGGGTTGACAGACTTAATGAATCATATACTGACGCAGAGTCACATATCTCATATCTGTATGATAATTAAATAGCAGACTGTTAGATTTGTTTAATAAGTTAACAGCTAGCTTAAACTAACCTAAGCAACTTCCCAGAAATATGTTGTCACTGTGAGTCATGTTATCATGATGAAGGCAAGATATAATGCCCCACGCACGCACGCACACACACACACACACACACACACACACACACACACACACACACACACACACTTTTGACCAGAGCCTAGCTAGCTGTTTCCTCCAGTCTACATGCTAAACCAAGCTAGTTGGCTGCTAGCTTTAGCTTCATATTTACCATACCTTAAAGCACAGTGGCCAAACCTCTCTCTTAGACTCTTAGTCATTCATAGGAAACTACAACTAGGAAGAAGAGATCTTCACTGCATTACAAAAAACAAGTGACACCAACTCTTACACATTTCAATTCAGGCTCAATGGAGTATTGTACAAGGGTTTACAAGTTGATTTGCGTCCATGTGTAAAATGTGGTGCTTGTTATCACTGCTGTTCACTATGACCTATGATACAGAGCACTATAGATCACACTAAAAAGAGACACAGTACATTCTTTTCCTTTGCCTTTTACTCCTTTTTGATGTATGTCCTCCACCTGTTTTTTGTTTTGCTTCAGTCTGTCTCCACAGATACAGTGAAATATTATAAATCACTGACCACTGACCGGATAAGCACATTCATACACTCATTCACAGTTTCTCCAAGTACACTCCCCTGCACGGTCACACATATCTTCCATCGTTAAGGGGTCAACATTATCCATGTGTGCAGCGGGAAATTCCAAAGAAAGCTAGTTTGTTTTGAGTACAACAAAACTATGTGAACAAATTATACATGACATTTATTCTTAAGCACTGAGACTTATTTTCCTCCAATTGTCTTTGATAGATAGATCTTTGACATAAAAATACTTCAGGGAGCAGTCCACCACTTTTACACACATGAAGATCAGTTTACTTGCTCATGAGCAGTATAATTCAGCTTTGAGCACAGTATATTGTGTTTTTTGTCTCTGGAGGAGATTTTTAATGTCTTAAAAAAATAAGTTATCTTGGCTAGGCCTCAGAAAAATTGTGAAACTGAACCAGAGGTGTGGAAAAAGACAGTGGTGGAGAAGTATTAGGGTTCTTTACTTTGAGGAAAAGCACCAATACAGGAATGTAAAAATACTCCATCACATGTAAAAGTCTAGAAAATATCCTCAATCCTCAAGTAAAGACAAAGTATAACAGCAAAACTAGGTGGAGCTTGTTTGAACTACTTTATATACAGTGACCTAGTTTAGTCCAGTGTTTCCCAATGTAGGGGTCTGGCCCCTCCAAAAGGGTCACCAGATAAACCTGAGGCACTGTGAGATGATTAATTGGAGAGGAAAGAAGAAAAAACAAAGTTCTTATATGCGAAACAGTTTTCTCTAAATTTCAGTTTTTGGTGAAATATTAGATCATTTGAACATTTATTAAAATGAAACCATATGTGGATTTGGTGGAGCTGGTTTCATCTTTTACAATTCGTGCTATTTTCACGAGCAAGGAACACATCACCAACGAGATATGTTTTAACAGATTTATTGACAGAATTTGAATGAATTGTGTATTCTTGATGCGGAACGATTCTTGATACGGTGATTCTTGATGCGGTGTGGGGAGGTCGGACGAAGGATCCGCTATGAAGGTATTATTGGTGCAAAAGGTTTGAGCACCTGTAACAGTGGAATTTGTAGTTGTGTACAGTGATTGTGTATGTGTGTCAGTAAATTTGAGGTCACATACTCTATGAGTTGTGTACTTGTAGATTTTTTTTCTCTCCACAAATACAACACAACACTTACACATTCACAAATTCTTAATTACAAGTGCACAAATCCTATTTTACAAGTCACAGATTAAAAAACTGACATGCTCACATTTTTGCTCCTATTGTTGTAGTATATTTGGTGCAAAACATATTTGTATAGCTGTATCAAAAAATGTGAAGTTGTACAATAAATATTCAATGTATGTAAAATAATTTCTCACGAAAATGTTTGTGTTCTTTTAAAACACAAACACAAATCGACAAGTACAACTGCTCGAATCTTCCCCACAAGTCACAGATTCTGTTTCCTTCAACTACAAATCACAAATCGCGCCTCCACTGAGATATGTGGTGCAGAACTATCTGTGCATTCAGTCTATGGAGCAAAAGGCGGGTGCTGATCTGAGATCGACTGATCCCACAGCCAATCAGAGAGGAGAGGGGCTTCTGTCCCACAGCCAATCAGAGATGGACTTTTGTTTACATGCGGATTGAGAAGGATTTAGCACATGCTAAAACTAACAGCAGCAGAGACAGCGATATAGGCAACTTTCAAGGTAGGTTGTATTTTTAACCACATAAATAAATAAACCCCGACGCGAAGCTGAGAAATTTAGCGTCCTCTCACTTTTCCTCTGTTTTGATAACCCTCCTCCCGGCCGCGTGCATTGTTGCAAGTGTGTATTGTTGTTGTCTTATCTGTCATAAACTGTAAAAAGAGATTACGGCGCGTGACAGATATGCACAAATGCACGCGGACGCTAAATTTTTCAGCTTCACGTCGGGGTTTATTTATTAATGTGGTTAAAAATACAACCTGCCTTGAAAGTTGCCTATTTCGCTGTCTCTGCTGCTGACTGAACTTTTTATTACATTGTATCCTGTCTGGATCTGATATCCTTTTGGTTGTGTATTGTATTGTGCTGTGTGTGTTTTACAGAGATGTTTTAATATCGATGTTCATCAATATGTACTGTCCCTATCCAAAAATAAAGTATTTATCATTATTATTATTATTATTATTATTTATTAGTTTAGCAAGTCCAAATCCACCGGTGGGAACCATAAACTGTGGTGGGAACTCTTCTTCCCCTTCTCACTCCGCATGTAAACAAAAGCCCATCTCTGATTGGCTGTGGGACAGAAGCCCCTCTCCTCTCTGATTGGCTGTGGGATCAGTCGATCTCAGATCAGCACCCGCCTTTTGCTCCATAGACTGAATGCACAGATAGTTCTGCACCACATATCTCAGTGGAGGCGCGATTTGTGATTTGTAGTTGAAGGAAACAGAATCTGTGACTTGTGGGGAAGATTCGAGCAGTTGTACTTGTCGATTTGTGTTTGTGTTTTAAAAGAACACAAATATTTTCGTGAGAAATTATTTTACATACATTGAATATTTATTGTACAACTTCACATTTTTTGATACAGCTATACAAATATGTTTTGCACCAAATATACTACAACAATAGGAGCAAAAATGTGAGCATGTCAGTTTTTTAATCTGTGACTTGTAAAATAGGATTTGTGCACTTGTAATTAAGAATTTGTGAATGTGTAAGTGTTGTGTTGTAATTGTGGAGAGAAAAAAAATCTACAAGTACACAACTCATAGAGTATGTGACCTCAAATTTACTGACACACATACACAATCACTGTACACAACTACAAATTCCACTGTTACAGGTGCTCAAACCTTTTGCACCAATAATACCTTCATAATCCGCCGCTGCGCCCGGGCAGTGACGAACCCCCAGGAACCTATGAGAGAGGAGAGAAGAACAGAAGAGAGGGCGGGGGGGGGGGGGGGAACTCGAAAGCGAGAGTGAACGAGGGGGAAGCTGTTAGGTCTGTTTATATAGGAGCCGGAAGGGGTGTAATTGGTGTGTGTTCCCGCTCCCGAAACTGCGCTTATCAAGCTTCGATTCAAAGGTTGTTATATTATCCGTTGTGTCAAATATTTATCTAAATTAACTAAAGCTGTTAAATAAATTTAGTGGATTCAAAGTACAATATCCCCCTCTGAAATGTGGTGGAGTGAAGAATAAGACAGCATAAAATGAAAATACCTCACATTGTATTGAAGTACTATCACGGAGGTCATTCATTTGAAGCCAGAGACCATCTTTGAACAAAGACAGTGGCTAGGAGACAAGCTGAGCGGTAGGAATGGTTTGAGTAGTTTGTTAGATTTAGATGAGGAGATCATTATCACTGTCAAACACAAGAGTGGTATCAATATTCTCATCAAACATTTGAGAAGAAAGCCAAGTCTCAAAATGCACATTTAAACAAAAAAAGTGACTTTCCAGAGATGTCAAACTATTCTTTTAAAGATCCCCTCCAAACACGTATTAAGACATATAAAACACTCTGCTTAGAACAATCATTTGTGCCTGATATGGTCTTTCCACAAAAAAAACCTTGGCAATGGCATCTACTCTGCCTAATTAAAAATTCCTGAATTTATGAATATGTAAATGTATTTCCTGCCAGAATTTTAATTCTGGACACATCACACTTGTATAATGTGAATATGTTGGCTTCCAAACTAGTTGTGATGTCACACACTGCACTCATAGGCCCAACCCTTAAAATCAGATTGTTAATGAGCACATAGAAACCTTCCTCTTTCAACGAATGACTGTGAAAACAACCTTCTGGTACTTTCACAGCAAAGCTCAACTGTAGGAATAAAAAAAACAAAAAGGATGCTCAATTAAATGTATAGTCTGTAATTATCTTTCAAAATGACCCCTAGGACTGTTATTAAAGTTATTCATGGGAGCATTTTCTGTCCAGTCACCTCTATGCCTAAGTTAATGTTTGGAAATGTTGGTATGAAGATAAGACATGATGATGCATACAGACTTTCAATATCCACCCATGCACTTTACCTTGATTTCAAGATGTTTTGCAGCACTTTAACAGCATGATACTACTTCAACCTTTGCTTTTTAAGTTGTAAGCATTTGCACTATCCTGTTGTTTTTCTGGTAGGATGAGTCACAATCAAATTTTCATTGAAATTCAGTTTGAAAAAAAAACAAAAACAACAACAAAACCTAATAGATAAAATCATGTTTGTGCGTACAGGTCCCTCACAGTGGGTGATTGTGGGTTTAACAGCAATCAGCTAAGAGACTTCTGAGGGTTTGTGTTCTTCAAAATCAGCTAGCCTATCACTTAGAATCCTTTTTTTTTTTTTAAATCCCTTTTGTATGACAAACAACATCTTCACAAAACATACTCAGCAATCAGCTTTTTACAGTGTGATCTCTGAAAATAGCCAATTTGCTCTTTGTTTTGCCTCCGCCGTATATCATCTTAGACAGGAGTCAATTTGGCTTTCCATTCTGATCATCTGCAAGCAGTCAAGAACACTTGATTGAGCTCGCTGAATGAGTCGCTTTGAATCATGATATTACACTCATATATCCCATGAATAAACATAAGCGGTAAACACAAAGAGAGGGTGGTCTCTCCTCTCGCTGGGGTTTTTGCCTCGTATTATTTTAATTTTCACCTATTAAAATGCATAATCTCCTTTACCTCTTCACAATTGCGGAGAACAATTGCAGCCTGAGAGCCATCTATTGTATCAACAGTATGATCGCGAGTAACAAAGGCCTAATTACTACCTGCTGGATATGATGAGGAATAATTAGCTCGATCACGGAGAGCCACTGACGACGACGACAAGCCTCGCAAAGGAGCTCACTGGCGCCCATTAAGGGAGGGAAATAAATGCATGATCTGATGTTCTCACGTGAGCAGTCAGCTGGATGTAATAAAAGCAAATGTTATCAGTTGTTATCAGTTAGTTTGGAGGAATAGTTTGATTCTTCTTGTAAGCTGTTGCTGGAATGAATTTGAAGCAACCCCCAAAAGAGGAAAGAAGTAATGATGTGAGAGCTAAATAAACCCCTCTAGATAATTACCAGAGCTCCCTGCTCAGAGTCATGTTTAACAAGCTGCCATCCTCGCTGCCTCATGGTAAACTGCTGAGTCCAGCTGAGAGTTGACACTTCACCCCCCCCCCCCCCCCCCCCACCCCTCACACACACACACACACACACACACACACACACACACACACACACACCTCCCCTGTCCCTACAGCCTTTACCCAGGGTCATTAAACAACTATGTGCACCTCCTCAATCTGCAACTGAGAGTTTAGAGCTTTTTAGAGCTTCACACTCTGGGTCAAAGTTTAATCCAGTGTGGCGCTTTGTTAAAAAACTCTGCTTCCTCTGTCTCAGTTGTACCTCCTTTCCCCGACCCCCCCACCCCCCTCAAGGCTGAACTTCCCTCCGTGCAACATTCCTACTTCTCAGGATGACCGAAAGTTGCTGCGGCTCATTAGCATTGAACAAAGGAGAAGAAGACAAAAGAGAGTGACAAGGAGAGGGGGCAGAGTGGAGGCAGGTGCATTTTAATGACTATATGTGTGTGTGTGTGTGTGTGTGTGCATGTACAGTCACTGAAATACACTGTTAATGACTCACGCTGGTGTAGATGTGCCACCACTCAGGGAAAACATCATGTCTTTCTCCTCTCCGTGGTTTCTCCTCCCATATGCTGTCATACATTCACAGGCGGATTTGACACACGCTGTGTGGTTATATGTCAGTGTGGGGCCAACTATTTGTTTTCCCCTCCGTGTATGTGTGTGGCCACCTCTGTCTCCTACCCAAAACATTACACATAGCTTCATAATTCAGCGGGGGCTTTAGCTGCTTTCTTTTTTTTCTCCCCCTACAGTGTAATTATATGCTAAAACACTTTCTTCTGTTCCTAATGGGAAGCAGTGATTATTTCACTCGAATTACCAAAATAAGTTATCGTTAACTTATAGTGTGCACATTACTGCGAGAAAAATAAGAAGCGCAATTGAATTTTGAAGAGAGAGAGGCGCATGCAGATGAAATATGTTAATAAGCTGCCAAGGCATGAGTGCAACTTCTGGTTAATGGCACAACACTGCAATCTGGCCCTCCAGGGGAGAGAGAAATGAGCATCTTCATCACCACAAGTCCTCCGTCTGAGAGAAAGGGAACAGTCAAGCAGACAGACAGCATTAAAAAAAACGAGAGAGAGAGAGAGAGAGAGAGAGAGAGAGAGAGAGAGAGAGAGAGAGAGAGAGAGAGAGAGAGGGAAGCTGCCCGTCCCTACCTCCCATGCACATTATCCCTTCAACCAGCGGAGAGGGAATCAGAAAAGAGAGAGGATAATTTCCTTGAAATATCAGAATAAAGAGCACATGAAAGGAAGAAAAAGGAGTTAAAAAAAAGAAGAGGAATTGTAACAAAAGCGGGCAAGTAATACAGGAAAGAGGATGTGAAGTGTGAAGCGGCAGAGGGATGCAGAATGTTAGAGGAGGGAGGTGTGTGGGGGGGGTGGACTGCAGGGGGTCGGCGTGAAAGTGGCGCATCAACACATCTAGGAGAAGCCGGCCGACAGATCCCATCCCTCTCAGCGCTGCGCCCAACGCATTACACACAGACATGTTATGCTGTTTGAAACCCATCAGCCAACACTTCAAAGATTCATGGTCGCCCCACTTCCACTCATGTCTCCAAGAAGATATTTTGACTTTTTTTTTCTTCTTCTTCTTCTTCTCCTCCCATCAAAGGCGTTGCTGATACCGGAGCTATGTGAGTGGGGCGTGACAGGCGTCTGACATCAATATCACAACACAACACCCGTCCTGGAAGTGTATCACACAAGTGGGTGGGCCGATTTGAAGGGTGAATCCCAGAGACAGGAGAGAGGGGGGGGGGGGGATGGGGGGTGCACGGCTAGGTCACGACGACAGCTCTCAAGCGTGATGCAAATAGGAGAGGCAAAGTTTCACTGCAATCAAGCAGCCGGCGTTGATTAAAGCGACGCGTTTGTTTTGCATAAAGGGTCTCCTAGTGAAAGAAATGGCCTCGTTAAATAGTGGGAGAGGGAGTGATAGGAGAAGACAGAGAAAGAAAGAGAGAGACAGAGACAATTTGGGCCTTCCGTGTTCTTTTAATGAAACATCTCATGACAACAAAGGAGCGGTTTGAGTAGCGTGCATGTTTGAAGATTCACATATTTAGAGAATTTTAGTGGAGAGAATGAATTTCCCCTCAAATGTTACTGTTAAAGGATGAGGCTGGAAATAATGTTGTTTTTACTTCCTGTCAACAGATCACATGAAAAGCTTTTAACTAACGAGGAATTGATTGTGTGTGTATCCAAAGTCTGATGTTGCTTATTCCACTGCGTCATGGATCTTCATTGTCAACTTGGAGATTGTTTTCCGTGACACTGACCTATATTAGCTCTGGCCTTTGTCACACAACTTTACACAGTGCTGTCATTTGGAACAGCGGTTGGAAAACTGGTCTCTCTTTACTGATTACCTATATACATCATGCAGGTTGTGAAAGACAGCAAACTGTGGTTGGTGGTAGAGCCCGATCGATATATTGGTCAACCGATATTATCAGCTGATACTGACCTATCTCAGATATACTGGTATCATTGATTGTGCTGCCTGATGTGTGCTATAAAAGTATTCACCCCCTTGGATGTTTTCCCCTTTTATTGCTTTTATAAATTCAATCATGGTCAATATAATTTGGCTTTAAAAAAAATAATGTCAATTAAATAAAAACATAAAATGTAAAATAAGTGATTGCATAAATATTCACCCCCTTCAAGTCACTATCTAGTAGATGAACCTTTGGCTGCAATCACAGCACTGAGTCTGTGTGGATAGGTCTCAATCAGGTTTGCACATCTGGACACTGCTATTTTACTCCATTCTTCTTTACAAAACTGCTCAAGCTCTGTCATGTTGCAAGAGGATCAGATGTAAACAGCCTATGTGTGTTTTCAAATGTATTTATTATTTTTAAATTTGACTAAACCACATGGAGTTCAATTCTTAAACTCTATATCACAGCCTCCATTACATACCTTTGTCGAAAGTGTTTGGTAACCAAATTTGAGGGACAATTGCAATAAATGTGTGTCTATATATATATTCTGCATATATAAGATTATTGACCAATATATATCAATATTGGATTTTTTTTACTCCTGAATATCGGCATCTGCATCAGGCCCAAAAATCCAGTATCAGTCAGGCGTAGTTGGTAGTGGTCCAACTTGCAGTAACCATCTCTAAAGCCAGAAATATTGTGATTCCAGCATCATGCATTGTTGGTTCTAGTCTTTTCATCGGACTTGTTAACAATAGGAAACACATGTAGTAATAACAGCCTTATCATTTAAGGCAATCCCTCAAACTTTCTGCACCTTCTCGCAAAGAGTATGAAATTCTTTAGCTGGAAGCGAGAGCATGTGTTTATCAGATCAACATAAAAGCTACAAAACAAAATAAAAAAGATTATCACTTTAAAACTTGCCAGCTGCCACAAAAAGACAAAACAATACAGACGTAGCGCTGATGTGATCTCACCCTTTAATTTTTACAGTTTCCTTCCTCCTTCTATTTACAGCTCGTTTGCACTCTTACTCATTTGCGCGCTTTTGTTTATTTCACCCTTCAGTCTGGCCTCAGTGTGTGTGCCTGATTTTGCTCGTGTGCACATGTGTGACAGGAAGTAACTTTTTAAATGCTTTTTAAAAGTGTGTGCTTTGTGTGTCTTTCTGTTAAGGGCAGGTGATCGTGTTCCTCCTCCTCCTCCAAAAGATAGACGAGGCGTACAGACTGATGATACACATCGAGGATTGCGATCGCCCTGTGGATGCCTCTTTGTTTCTCCGCGCTTGATTGATAAGGGGTGTCACCTGTGTGTGTTTGAGCGTGTGTGTGCATGTGTGTGCAAACAGACTGAAAGCAAGGGTACTAAACTTCTAAGGGGGAAAATAATACGGCTATTTAGCAGCTAGTTGTGCATAATTACGCCATGAAAAAAAATGTGTTTTGCACATTTAGACAGATAGACCATCACTTATCCTCTATTGCACACACACACACATACACACATACACACTAATCATTATAATAGCATTTGTTAGCAGGCCCAGTTGAAAGCTCCAGTGCTGACAAGAAAATGTATCATAGAAAGACAAGAATTCAGCCCTCACTCACTTAGCGCTATTAGAATTTTTACAAGAAAATATGAATTCTGCTCACTGTGTCTTTAATAACCATAATAACATTTCATGTACATGTTTTGCTACAAGGCACACAGTTGGAGGAGATGAAGGGAGAGCTCCACCACAAACCCTGGCTGGCTAATCAAAAGATTTAGCAGAGCAGTGGAGTTGGAGACACACCACCATGTAGCTGTAGTTGGGATGGGAAAGTCTAATTATGTCCTCCGGGCTGAGAGGGGCTTCCCTCCTCGCTACCTCTCTCTCCTCTCACATACTTTTTCTTTCCTCCTTTCTTCACAAACACACATACACACGCTGAATCTTTCTGTTAACCATCACACACACACACACACAAACACTCACACAAGCTGGAGCTCATCTAACCCTTGTGTGTTTGCCATCTCTGACAGCTCCACTCTTACCTCTTCACACAGGAGCCTGCTCGACCAATCGAGGCCAGGTGACAGATAAGCCGGTGGACACTCGGCGTTCGGAGCTATAACGACGCTGACCTTTGTAAACACAGATAATCAGTGACTCATTCGGTCCTGAGTCCCGGGACCTCTGTTGTTTCGGAAGGTTATCTCCAACTAGAAGTGGAGTCTTTACCCTGCAGGCATGTGGACAGGGTGGTAAGCCTGCGTGACCTTTTTAGCCTTTGTGTATGCAGAAACCTCAAAGCTGCCCCCTGGTTAAAGGTTAACACTGGACACCATAAAAAGGGTTTTCTTGGATATCATCAACTGTGTAAAGTCTACAAGTCTTTAAACAGAGAGTAAAACAAAAGACTGGCTCTGTGCTTTATCACTGCAGGCTGTGCAGTTTATATTCCAGACCTCCTTTACAACTTAACAGCAGCCCAGACTCTAATCAGCTGTAAATGAATCAAAGACACATTCATCTCACTTACATGCACACATGAAACCAGGTTATTGGGATAATCATCATGCACAGAAAATTGCACAATGTGTTTACATGACCTAAAAATCTGCATTCACATACATGAAGTCATTATTTAAAGCCCCCCCCCCCTCCCTCCACTCATAAATATGTTTTTCTTCTTCTTCCTACAATTGGATGATTGAGCTTCACTGTGGAGAATGATGTATGTGCAGAGTTTATTTTCATATTCATGTACTAAAGATGGAAAGTTTCTCCATGCTCATTAAAACATATGATTTTAAGGGGCGGGCTTTTAAGCAGGATTTGTGACATCACAACTCATTTGGAAACCAATCCTGGTCCAATATTCAGTTTACACAAATGTGATGTGGAAAGTTGAAACACTGAGAATGAACTTTACAGTGAAGTAGGAAACATCTTGTGTCCAGCAGTTCAACTTTTGAAATGAAATACATTTGCATATTTATAAATTCAGGAATTTTTAATGAGGGGGGAAAAAGGAGTCAATGCCATTTTAAAGTGGTAATTATATAGAAGAACACATCAGGGACACCTTATTGTTCCAAGCAGAGTATTTTTATATGGTTTAATATGTCTGGAGGGGCTCTTTTAGATTTCTCCCCTACCCCATCCTTATTTTGGATAGACTATCTTTATATAGCACACAAATACCCATATGTGCACTGAAAGAGTTACTGGTGGCTACAATCATGCTACTCATACTCATTATATGCAAAGATACCTTACTAGCATGATTACAGTGTAAGTTATGGAGGGACAAAAATTCAGAGTCCTTGCTCAATGATGCATTCTTCAGTTCAGCTGAAATCAATACGCTTCACCAGTCTGAGCTAGTCAAATCAAGTGGGTATTTTCCACAGTTATGCTCTTTGAGTACTGAATTCCCTGTTTGTGTTACTATACCTCCTCCTCAGAAACAGGAAACCATGCCTGGCAGACCACAAAACACCTGAGCTGAATTTAAGAATGGGTTTCAGAAAGAAAAAAAGAGTGTGGATTATGGGGTTAGGTGTCAACAGTGCTGACCTTTGAGCGAAAATTGAGGTATGTATCATAACTTAGCTGCGTTGGACCATCCTGTTGTGGTATAAACTACTCTAAATAGAGGTATGATGTTTAGACAACTATGAGCCAATGGTACACATATATCTTTCCAAGTAAACCCACTGTGCCTCCTTAATTAGCTTGGTGTCACCTCAAAGAAATTAGGTTTGCAGGAAGCTGACATTAACCAGGTTGCTCAGTAAGTGCATATAAAGTCATAAATTGAAGATTATCAGCCAATATAAAATCAGCCAGTGAGGCCAAACATGTGCCCCTAGACAGGTACTAGACAGCTTTGGCACATGTGTCTGTGACCTCCTGACATTTCAGCATGTTGCTCAACTCCCCCTGACTTAGTTTGAGTGCAATGTTTCAATATTTGCCCTGCCCCACAAGGCAACCCAACTCTTTTTTTTTCAGAGCGCTGAATGAAATCGAGCACTCCAGATCCTATCTATTTGATTTCTCACAGTCCTAATATAACCTCTTCCACATGAGGCTTTTTATTACCGCTCAGGGAGACAAGCTTTATTTGCAAGCTGTTTGCTGTAGCAAATCGTTATTGCTCCATGGCATTTCAATTGAATAAGATATCAAGTTATTGTGTCATTCACTGGGCCCCAGACGTGACTCCAATAGGAAAATAAAATATTGAAATAGGGATTTTAATAAAGGGAGCTGAAGATATGATTCTACCTGAAGAGGGTAGGGAATATCCAACAATAGTAGGAGAAGAATAGTATTTCCAAACTGATAGCTTTTAATCTTAAGCACTCAAAACATCCACATGTAGAGACATGCATACACACACACACACACACACACACACACACACACACACACAAGCACTTTGAAAACTTGTTTCATAGTATTGTTACAGTTGATCTTTCTGTCATATGGTGATTAGTCAATTTATAGCAGAATTTTCATGGCCAGCAGTGCAACTTTAAGGTATCGGTGCACTATTTAACGGTTCACTTCACCCAAATCACCCCCACATGAAACACATTTTCTCACATAGCCTTTTTAGTGTCTAGCTTTGCAGTTAGTTTTGACTTCTGACATCACTCTAGAATAATAGCAGTGAATGGATTTTCATTTGCGCCGCTGAAAGCATTGAAAATGATATTATGCCAGAAGCAACTCATTCAAACTGATTTATTCTCAAGTGGCACACACAAGTGACTGCAGACAATGTTTATTCAACAGTTTCTTCATCGTTTTAATTTTCAGATGGTCTGTCTTTTCCGCAGGGGACAAACATTTGTCTGATTTACTGTAATAATTATATTTCTTAATGACTGAATAAGTGGGATGCAGCTGACAATGTTTTCATTATTGATTATTTTTCAATGAACAGATTTATTTTTAAGTCTATAAAATGTCAGTGAAAAATGTCAATCAAGATTTTCCAGTGCCCGAGCTGGCATCTTCACAATACATGTGTTGTCCAATCAAGACTCAAAGATATTTGTGATATAAGCAGTAAATCCTCCCAGAATGCTCGTTATTCTGCTTGATACATGACTTAAGATCAGAAACTTTATTGTCATTGTACAAGACAACACAAAGAGATTGTAATGGCACTCTCTGACATTAAAACAATGTTAGAATAATCAATCAAAAAGTCAAAATACGTACCCAAAGTGCTACCCAGTGTGTAGATAACCAATAAACAATTAACAGTGTACAATTTAGCAGCAACACAAGATACTAACAAGTATCAGTATTAGTGTAAGAACAGAATGTAAAGACTTAAGGCATATGAGCATATTTCATAGTAAAGAGTTCAATCAGTGGGTGGAGTGGTATTTGTATATGTGTGTGTATGTGTGTGTTTGAGTGTGTTTGGGTGGGGTTAGGGGTGTGTCAGGCCATGTTCAACTGTTTGACAGCTTTGGGGAAGAAGCTGTTTTTCAGTTGTGGTTCAGGGTGGGTTAGGTCATGGATGATGTTGTAGCCCCTGCCCTTATATCGGGCCTGCTCAACTGTCGGCAGCTGTGTCCCAATGATGTTTTGGGCCATCGTGATGACTCTCTACGCAGCTTTCTGGTCCTCCCTGGTGCAGCTGGCGTACCACGCTGTGATGCAGCACGACAGGATACCCTCCACTGCGCACTTGTAAAGTTCATAAGGAGGTTCTGCAGCAGCTCAGCTTCCTCAGGAAGAGGAAGAGGTGTCATTGTGACTTCCCGATGATAGTTGAGGTTTGTGTGGCCCAGCAGAAGTCCTCAGTGATATGCTACCCCAGGAATTTCAAACTGGAGACTCTCCACAGCTTCTAGCCAAGGATCTGTTCTCCTTGTCTTTGCAAAGTGCACCACAATCTCTTTAGTCTTCTTCATTTTAAGAATGTAATTGCTGGCAGAACACCAGGCTGTCAGGTTTGGCACCTTGGCCCTATATGCTGACTCTTCATTGTTAGAGATCACGCCCCTTGACTGTTTTGTTATTTGCAAACCAGATGATGACGTTTGTTTCATGGACAGGCGGACGAGTAGAAAGTCATGGGTGAAGAGAGCATAAAGAGATGGCTCAGCACACATCCCTGAGGGACATCATGGACCAGGGTGAAGGTGATAGGATGTGTTTTCCTAACCCTAACCTGACAACCTACATCTAATATTGACAGATGTAGTAACATTTTCTAATTTTTTAGAGTTCTCTAATATCATCACTGACTTCAAGCTCAGCAGTTTGTAGTTCTATTAACTCTTGGAAACTTTCCCACAAATGCAGTGGAGCAGACAGCCTTATAAAGCAATTTGGGAGCATTGATTATGCGAGTGATGAATGAGGGTGTGTTGAATTCGATTTGGAATAGTTGTAAGATAAAGCCTTGCAGGGGGAAAAAAGAGTTAGAGGGATATAAGATAAGAAGATGAAAATGTTCTTGCATAAGGGACAATGTTTGATTTATTCTGAATAATCCACAGAAACATTAATAAAGCATACACATTGACCTTTTAAGACCTTTTTATATGCATTATATTGTCAGTAGAAAGTACTTACTTACTGCAAGGTATGTTTATTTCCACTGAATAGCTTGTGTCAGAGATGGATATTTCACAACTTTATATAAACTTGGAACTACATGTGTAAAGCCAAATAGCACCAGTCACCAGTGTTAAGTCAGAAATCTGTTTTTGCGTCATTTGGTGAAACCGACCTTTTGAAGTATCAGACCTGGTTGTCATTGAATCAAAGCAATTAAAGACACAGTGGGAAAATCCTGAAGGCCACAGGCTTATCTTTACAAACCTGCTTCCGACACTGCCAGACAAATATTCCACCAAACCTGACCAAAATATGTCCACGCTGGTCTGTGTGCGGCGAAAATGTTTATACACAGGCGGACACTTTTTCTTTATCTGCTTGAAGTCAAAATTGTTGTGGGACACCCAGCATGACAACTCACACAAGCTCACACCACGCAAACAGACAAACAGATGCCATCCAACTGACAAACACTCACAAACCTACACACACACAAACACACACACACACACACACACCTTATCACAGCGGTAGGAGGTGGTTTTTGAAGCTGTGACAAACTGTCCAGCCAGCGGAAGCTATCCATGGAGAGTTTTTCTGTTCCGTTGTTTGATGCTGTTTTAGTAATTAACTCAGACAAAAGCTCCAGCAGCTCCCTTCTGATGTGCACTCAACACACACAATCGCGCACACACACTCATAAACACACATTCCAAATCTATCCTCCTCTGATAAACAGGGAGTGTGGGGACACGTAGAATGTGTCAACAGCATCAACAGCTTCATTCAGAAATAGTTTCAACATGAGCATGTGGGAGTCTGTAGGAGGCTTTTGTTTGCCGGTATGGTGAAGAACTTGTGAGGTTTTGATTGTACTTATGGTATCAAATATGAAACACTCGCCTAGTGTCTTTCCACAGATCTTGAAACACGAGACTTACACAGCAGTAATTGGAGTTCCCTGCAATGTAAATATGTCAGCGTATGCTAATTCAGTGTAAACTGTTAAAAGCAGCTGTGGTAAAGTGAGAAATGGAAAAAAAGAATGTTGTAAGGAGAAAAAAAAATCAATGAAACTCTAGTTATCCAGTTCTGTAGGAGTGAACTGATTCACACCCTCCAATATGGTTTAACCCTTACATACTGTTCAGGGTCAAATTTGAGCCATTTTTACATTTGACAGCTGTAAAAACACCATATACACATTTCTTTTAGCTGGACTCTTCTGAATGTTATCCACAGTTTACAACAATGGAAACAAATTGCATCTTTTTTTAGATTTATTTTGCAGCTGATGCACATTTTTATATATGCAAATGTGCAAGTTTGACCTGTGTTTATCCAAAAAAAAAAAAAAAAAAAAAGAAATCAGCATTCAAACGTCTATAAAATATTCTCCTGGACCAACAAATAGTGATTGTGAATGTATTTTTTCAAACAAAAGGATTAATCAAAACTGTATTAATGACTGATGAATGTGAATAGGTGTAGAGACTAATTATGAGCCAGGATATAAACAGTATGTACTGTCTGGGTTAATCTTTGAAAGAATCATGCATTCAAAAATAAATACCATACATATGCTCACGTGGAATCTGGTTGGAGGGTAGATGTTGGGGTTAAAAGTTCATGGTTGATCTTGGAAACAGCAGATGAGAAAACAGCTGTTAGGTAATTTTCAATCATATCACATGCTCTTCGTCAGCAGTTGGTGGTTTGCAGATGTTAAACTGTAAATCCAAATTCAATTTCTTTTTTGACAACTTCAAACCTCAGCTTTTATGCCAACGTGCACAACATGACAAGCTCCATCTGCTATTAAAATGATGTGACATGATGGAAAGCTCCAAAAACAACCGCTAAATGGACCTCGTTGAGATTGTTTAGTCAAATTAGACGTTCCCCTTTGAATCGGTAAGCTTCCCTATTATTTCATAGAGATGAATAAAGGCACTCTAACACACAGCTCGTCACTGGTCTCTCGTTTTTGCAAACAAGCAGCACCAATGACAGGCTTTGTTGATTTTATAACGGACTGTAACTGTGTTTACAGTCACCTCAGAGCTCAGCAGCAACACACAAGCTTCTACTTTTAAAACCAGAGGGCTGTATATATTTAAATCTGTTTGTCCCCTTGTCTTGAGTGTATGATGTCATAGGATGGATAGGATGGATTGGAGGGAGGGTTTCCTTGGCGAATTGCTAAATATGTTGCGCTTGAGGAAGAAGAACCTCGACCCAAAGCTTTTATACCATTTTACAGTCTTCCTTTGGTTTCTTATCCAGCCTTCAACATATATAAAGGATCAAAAATGTTTATAGTGAATTTAACAATTTCTTGTTCATATTAAACATTACCTTTTGTGGGTATGTCAACCGTGAAATCTTGTAACCGGTCTGTATGTGGGTAGCAGGAATGGAGCCCCTTGAATCTTGGATTAAACAGGCAATTGAAGGTACAAGTACGCCACAAGTTCCCACAAATGTTCTATTGAATCAGCCAATTTCCCATCTAAACCCCCGAGGGCCCACCTGGCGCTCTCAGCTGAGCCACAAACTGCCCTCTCAAAGAAAAGTCCTCACCCACATTGAAAGCTCCAACTAAATTCCAAGGATTGCATCGTGTAGCCGAGCCAAATAAAACATTCCACATGTGTTGGTATCAGAGGAGCTTTCGGAGGGTTGCGGGTTCAGCGAAGGCAGACTGTCAGAGTCATTTCCAAAGCAGCATCATATCTAAGTGAGGTCATTTAGTCGAATCACCCCCCCGAAGCAAATTGCCTACAGTATGAGGCTCTCAATAACTTTATTACCACATATATCAAGGCCAGGCTTTGGTCTCGCTTGAATTTGTGGGAGACTTGGAAGCCATACGCGAACCGCTGTGTTGCTCTTTCGTTCGTTTGACCTACAGTCATCACTGACTTCTGTTCCCTTTTTTTTTTTTCCTTCCTACTCTTTGTTTCTCTGCCTGTCTTCATTAAACTTGTCAAGTTCCTTCTGCAGCTATGCCAGCCTCGTATTATGCTCTGCTGTTTTCCATCACTGTGCCCTACAGTTGCTTGGATACTGAGAATGACGAAGACATGTGAAGAGGCAGAGAACACCTTCTGACATAAAGTAAACATCAAACCTTGTTATATAAAGTATATGGAAACTTCTAGAATGAAAGCGAGGTGCACTTAGAGTAAACTGTTGGGTAAATCAACATTTCCTTTTCCAGAATGCACTGGAGAGATGTGGCCTTCTTCAGCTGGGTCTGCTGTAGAAATATGATTTCAGAGGATAAAAGACTGTAGACAGTTGAGATCCTTGATGTCTAAGGCAATGAAGGATACTTAGATTGTGAGTTTTTCCAAAAATGAAACCCGAACACACATCATATCAAATCACAGCAGAATCCTACACTACAAGGCCAAAGGAACATGAAACAAAAGTATGAGAACATCCAAGAACTACACCCAAATGCCACGGGCATTAATCTGCTGCTCTAACAGCTTCCACCCTTCTGTTTTCAGGCTGTTGCCCAGATGTTTGGACCCTGGCTGTAGGAATTTGCTCCGATTCAGTAACAAGAGCGTCAGTGAAGTCGGACACTGGTGTTGGGTGGATGCCTGGCTCCCAGCTGGTGTTCCAGTTCATCCCAAAGGTGTCGGATGAGGTTGAGTTGAAAGTTATGTGCAGGTCAGTCAAGTTTCTCTGCAACAAAGTGAGAAAACTATGTCTTTATGGATCTTGCTTTGTAGTCAGTGGCATTTTTATGTTGAAACAGGAAACAGTTGCCACAAAGTTTAGAACCACAGGATTGTCTAAAATATGGTCATGTGCTGTAGCATCCAGACTTCCTTTCATTGGGACCAAGGAACCCAGATAAACAACCTCATACCAATAGTCCACAAAGATATGTAGACATACTTTTATGTGTTTGTGCTTTTACTTGAGTCTTAAACAACAATCTTTGACATGATGAGATAAAATTTTTTTGTTATGTGGTTAGTAAGTCTTACATTCTTGATAGATTTTTTGAAGGAGGCCAGAAAAATAGTGAGCATACACAATTGTAAGAAAGTTATTAAATGATCTTGACAAGTGCGTTGCCTGGAGATTCAAAAATGGTAGCAGAGACAGATAATTATAGCAGATGGAGCTGGGGGGCAGGCTAAGTATACTAACAGTAATCATACTGTATTTTTCAACCAGCAAGTTTAAAACCGATTCAAAAATAATGCGAATAATACGATTAGCAATAATGTATGATATCACTATATGAAGAGGGTCTGCTGTGTGTTATGAAGACCATGTGCTTCAACAAGCTAGGGGCTGATTGTTGTATGAATGTCTTGCTTTCAGACTGCATGGAGAACCATACATCACCAAGCCCAGTTAAATATAACACTGTCAAACTATGCACAGTTATAAACAACAAATCACTTTCATTTATTCAGCTAAAATTTCAACCAAACATGAATAAATATGCCTTCAATCACAGTGAAATGTGTTCAATAGCTATTACATTAGCATAATTCAACTGTCAGATAAATACCCTGACATGAACAAACACCTCCATCTATCCTGTTTGCTAAAAAATATTTACAACAACACCGACGGGACTGAAAACCTGACAGCCGAAGTTACTGTAATTGTACAAACTGTGCTGACTAACTGTCTAATTATTATTACTACCGGTCAAAAAGCAAGCAATTTGGGGAAATGAGAGAGCACTGCACATAAACCCTCACACGCTGAATGTGATGATGACTAATAAATGGTCCCTGCAAACGTACTTATTTTAACAGATGACAGCAAATAGTCACTTAAAATCTTTGTGTGGACTCACTAGTGACAAAAGAAGGATCCTCCTGTTTTTTTGTTTAACATCAAAGCCGTGTGTTAATGTGTCAGTGTCCTACCCAGTGGAACCACAGCAAAGCACCATCAAATGGACCACATCTGCTGACACTTAGCTAATGAGGCCAAACTTCCTCTCTCAAACATGCAAGTTTAGAGAATTCATTGACAACATAAGGTTTGTGTAAATAATACAATTATTCATTATTATTATACAAATGAACCAAATGAATTTTTTTTTTTTTTTTTTTTAAGTATTAGAACATTTCCAAGTAATGCTTGAGGTCAGTTTGACACTTCTTAGAGGAAGCTCCCACATGCCTGTCATAAAATACTGTAACTATTTCAGGACCACACGACATGACAATGAGTCACTTTGCTCATAACTACTGTAGAAAAAAAGAATGACAAATTAAAGCACAATAAAAAGTAATTCTCAAATCTGTCAAAATCAGAATATTTGGTGATTTAAAAAAAAAGGACATCATCATCAATGTCAATATCAAGCATATTCTGTTTTTATATAGTAAACAATGTGATTCTCAGTAGATATGAACTTTAAAATCAGAAGAAGTGTCAGATGAGAAGCAGGAGCAGCAGACAGACAGGATGAGCTGCCCTCGGTGCACTGAGGCGGCCCTCCATCAGTTCATCATCTCAGACAGAGAGAGAGCTTGCCGCATGTGTTGACTTTTCAAAGCAGTGAAGGAGCACTCTATCAAATGCCATCGGTCCTACTTGTCACCTCGTCGCCCGTTGTATCTCGTCAATGTGTGACATACATTACAATGCCTGGCGTCCCGTCAGTTTTTGTAAAAACCAAAGCGAGGGAGGACGATTCGTGCATCACTTCAACGCAGCGGGGTGACATTAAATCAATACGGGGGGGCATGTATTTGTGGCTCGATCCGTGGCCACAGAGCTAATGACAAAACAAGACAAATTAAGTGTCTGCTTAGGCTCACTTCCTCAGCTTGACAGGGTGATGGGGCGGCGTAATGGGAAAAGAGGGGAAGAGAGGCCAAGAAACCATACAGCTGAGAAGAACACTTCATTTTATAGTCCTACTTTGGAGAGTTGTTGGATAAGCTCCACACGATGAGATGTGACACTGATTGCAACCAGCGTGTCAAGGCAAGCTAACCTCTGCACGTATGTGACACGGAGGATGTGTACGCGTGTGTGTTGTGTGCGCCTCAAGGGCCCATTGTGAGGCTGTGAGGGTGGCAGAGTTGGAGAGGCACTGACCAAGGACTGATAAAACAGACAGAGGCATATCACCACATCAGACGCTGGCAGTGAAACAAATAGGGTCAGAGAAGGTCAACAGCATCACAATGTCAGTCTCAGTCTGCCGCTGGTGTGACTGTTAGCCTTACAGAAACAAGAGGCGCTGATAAACCGACATCTGAGCTGAGCAGACACGCCAATGCAGAACAGCAACAGAGTAGCGGCTCATAGTGTGGCATTGGATTCATATCAGTGAAGCTGAGAAGAAGTGGGAGGGCGGGGGAGTGTGTGTGTGTGTGTGTGTGGAAGGGGGGGGGGTGCATATGAAAAATCAACAGAGCCTGAAATGATTGTGTCCAATTGCAAATTAAAGTAACAGTTAACAAGAATGCAACGTGTTGGGAACAAGTGTGTTGTTTGTGTTGTTGTGTTCTCATGCCAGGCCCCCGTTTTGTTTTCTTTTTTTCTTTTTTTCTTCTTTTTTTTAAAGCGCTAGCTGAAAACCTTGTGGCGATTACACCCAGCCATATGTCTAGTCTGTGAACACTGTAGCTTCGCAGCCATCCAATCCATTTGGCCTTTTAAAAAACAGCCACTCTCATCAAACGCTTTATAATTAACCATAAAATATGACTGGAGGAACTGTGGTGAGCTGTCGCTTTTGTCTGCCGTCCAAAAAGCGGGCCTGGCTTCCTCTAGTGGGATGATTTCATGAGTCTTTATTGCAAATTAAAAGAGAGTAGCCCGGCTGTGTGCATCTCTGTGTGAATGTGAGTTTATTTTGTCTTCATCTATCTAGCATGAAAAAATGAAATACTTAATGATTTTAAGTGAGTTACAAAACTAAGATTGGTAAGTCAACCCCCAGACTATGCTGTGTATATATACGAGGGGGCGTGTTTGTGTTTCTAACCCATGCTGAACAGACCTCTCACTATCTTGAGAATCATGTCAGAAAAAAGTGAAAAGACTATAATGGAGCTACTTATTAACCAGTGTGACATGTGTTGGAGGACTATACCAATAAACATGTACTTCTCCTGGCTCAGTGCTCACAGTGCTGATGCTCACCAGGGACTGAGGTAGTTTTCTTTTTGATAACAGTCTTCTCTGTTTTAAAAAGACACTAAATCTGTGGAAGTTTTTTAAATTCCAAAGATTACTCTCTACTTTCTGTTTGTCTCTGTCCTGCCCACTCTTTCTTTCTTTCTCTGTATATATTAACTTTATATACATAAACGATTTTACATTTAGCTGGGGTGAAAACTACTAAAAGCAAAATACAGAATTGCAAATCATGAATTCATAGTTGATGTAAATAGGAAAACATATACAGGAATAACAATAAAATGTATTCACACTCTCAATACATATTTAAGATTGACCTGACAGAATAAATCATCATTTCTCTAACTACTAAAATGCAAAATAGACTTAGCTGCTATCCATATACAGTTTTCTCTATATGTTAAGCATTTACATTTCAGTGTAGTTTTTTTCACTAACTTTTTGTGTCTTTAATTTATAAAGCTTATCATCATTAAAACTACATATTCATATATATAGCAGAATGAAACGATGATTCTCTGGGGCTAAGATGTTAAACTAAAATAATAATAATGACATGGCAAATGTGCAAATGTCTCCTTCTGCTGGGATTATTTTATTTGTTATTGTCTGTGAATCCCATAAAAACCCCATAAGCAGCAGTGTTGCAACATGTCAAAACTTTGGGACTTTCATATCCAAACTCATTTGTGCCTACTCAAGACACAAGTCTTTAAAAATGACTCATACAAATATAGCTTCCCTTTGAAAAACTGTTATTGATTTCCCAAAACAGCTGGGCACTGTAACTTTTAGCAAGTGTTCCTCAAATATGAGTCATCAGTAAATTTGCTGGGGACTATTTTCAGCGGTGGATTAATACACAATGGTGATCTTGTGAGTCTTTACAGTAGCAGGGCAGTATGAAGGAACATGTTACCCAGTGTGTGGCTCATTGATGGCTTTTTTGGACAAATGCTGTATATCATAGAGGAATACACTGACAGTACTTGTTAGTAGGATGAATACAATTTAATAGGATTTGTTGACAAGAAAAAGAATATAGAATAACATCAACCTTGACCTTTGATTTTGCATTGTAAATTCTGCGGTAGATTCTAGTTTCTTTACTTATTTTTTATAATACACAGACATGTAAATACAGTAAACTCCTCACTCACTTTCTCATCCTCTCTGTTTACATCTCTACTTGACTCCCCTGCTCTATTTCTCTGTCTGCTTCCAATTACATTTTTCTCCCTCCCTGTCAACCCCCATTTCTCTCTCCCTCTCTTTCTGTCTGCATTCAACTCCAAATCTCTTTATTTCTCTCTCTCTCACTCACTCACCCCTCCCCTCCTCCTCCTCCTCCTCCTCCTCCTTCTCTTTCTATTTCCCTGTCTCTGCTGAGCACAATTTCTCTCTCCATCTCTCTTTCGACATCCAATTCCATTCCTCACTCTTGATGTTCAGACATTTCTCACTCACCGTCCCTTTCGCTGCGTCTGACTCCAAATATTTCAGTTCCTTTCTAGCCCGGCCTCTATTTGTCTACACCTGTCTCTTCTCTCTTTCTCTTTCACTCTCTGTCCCGCTGCATCTCTTTCCTCCTCTCGCTGTCTGTCTCTATTTGTCTCGGTGGACAGGCTGGATTCTCTCAGGGCTGCACTCTGACATGGTGAAATGGAGTTAGTTTGTTCCTGCAGCGGCGACGGCACTTTGCAGTCAGGATAACAACTCCAGATATTGACGGAGAGCAGGTAAAGGACTTCAGGGGTCACCGTGAGCTGGCGGGAAGGAGAGGCGAAGCTTTAAAGTGTTGGGCACATTAGCTGTAGATACTGTAAGAGGAGAACACAACTATATGTGAGTGCCAGGTTAAAGTAGAGGTGTCAGTATCTTCAGATAAAAGTGCTTATTGGATATTGCTGGAAATTTAGGAACACAGTGATTCCACTACATGAGGCAAGAAACTGATCTAAACCACTTTATACGGAGGTTAAACAGAGAATGAGACAAACTGAAATGTCTCTAATACATAAAATAAAACATGTACAGAGACATTGAAACTAGATTGAGATTCAATATCTTTACATGGCTGATCACTTTACTGTTCCTCTTCTTTTCTTACCTCTTCTTAATAAATGAATAATCACCATTGAACTTTACTGAAAATTAGTGGCAAAACAATACAATGGTCCTTTAAGATGAGATTTGAAGTTTCTCTGTTCTGTCTCTGTTCCTGTCAAGTAACTAGATAGATAGATAGATAGATAGATAGATAGATAGATAGATAGATAGATAGATAGATAGATAGATAGATAGATAGATAGATAGATAGATAGATAGATAGATAGATACTTTATTGATTCTTCTTAAGCCACACTTAAGACAGCCACATGTAACATCACATAGAAACACATCTCTAGCCATCCAAAGGAAAAAAACATATTACTGGTACTAAAAATACCCAAAAGTTGTACTGATAAAACAAATATATGTATATATACATATATGTAATAAATAATACAAATTGTGCAAGTAAAATGTATTTCTTCAGCACATCAAATAGTCTGATGCCTCAAAGTTGTATGACTTGAAACATCTTCCAACATCAGCTCTGGTGGACAATTAAGTGTTAGAGCTCAGAATCAGACCAGTGTCATAGGTGAGATTTCAGTAAATCATTTCTCATGGATCTGGAACCCAAGCTTGTTTCATTTAAACTTCTATTACACAAAGTCATTTCCAGTAACTATGAAGCACTGTGGGGGAAAAAAATAATTGAACCAGAAAGACTCATTAATGACACCATATGACACTGCGGTCATTTAAAAAAACCATTACCTACAGAGCACGAGTAAGTTTCTTTGTTAAACGTTATTATGGGTCAGTCTTTAATGAGGGAGGAACATTAGCCACAGTTAAACAACATAGTCCACACTACTGTTGCTACACCTCAAAATCCCATTAAGCAGCGCTGACTGGAGAGCCTATTAGCTTTTTCGAGTGGGAGCCAAATTTATTTAAAAAAATTAATTAAAAAAAAAAGTTCCTGCCCGTGCACAGCCTGAGGAAAATGATATAACCTGAGCAGCATATGATGTGAAATGTGCATCAATTTGCTGCTGGAGGAATTTCAGTCTTATTGACAATTTAATCATTTACTAAGGTTGCATTTTTTTGGGCCTTCGTGGTGAATTAGAGATACTTTTACGACTTTGAAATTTATGTCACATGGTGTGCAAGCTGGACACATTTGATTTGAGAAGTCCCCTCAATTGTTCAGCTTTCCTGATCCAAATGTCCGGGATGATTCATTCACAAAAAAGCAGTGTCATTCCCGACATACCAAAAACCTTTTACTGCTCGTGACCTTCTTTGGTCTTGTTGGGAAATGCAGTCTTGTGATTTGTGGATGTGTGTGTGTGTGTGTGTGTGTGTGTGTGTGTGTGTGTGTGTGTGTGTGTGTGTGTGTCAGTGAGTAGTGCGACTATCACTTCCTGGCCAAGTTAGTTCTCATCAGACATCGGACTCTTTTATCACATCCTGTCAGCCTTCTGTAAATAATCCAAGACTAAATCACCCGTTCTGTCACATGATACAGTGTTTTGTTTGCGGTGGCTTCATGACCAGTCAGACCTTTTGACACATAAAGACAGGAACACAAAAGACTCACCAAGATGTTAAAATACCATGAAAAATACAAGAATATATATATATCAGCATGACAGCGCATTTACTATGTAAGTGTTCTATACCCGCTCACACTAACAGCAGTAACTAGTTTGATTGTTAGAGGTACCGCCCACCCCTCCAGCAACAACCACACACACACACCATATACACACACACACACATACACACACATATTAACTACAAAGGCTAGCGTCTCATCTTCCTCAGTAGCCCTTCTCGCTGTTTCAGCTAATCTTCACCATCACAGGCCAAGCCGCCATTGTTGGGGTTTCCTCTTCTTAATTACTAGGACACTAGGCTTTGTGCTTGTACTGTGCTGCTGTTTCAGGCTCCATTACTAAACCTGTTGTGTGTCTTTAACCCTCCTGAGGTAGGAGGGCCACAGGGGCAGCTAGGTTTACCACCTGTTGTGGCAATTACTAACTCAACAAAGCATGAGTGGCAGGGAGGGGCTTTTTTTTATCTTACACAGGAAAGAGGCTATGATGACTTTATATCACCTTTGAGTATGAATTATCAAGTTTGTTTTTATTTAAAAGTATAAAAGATGCTTTAAATACATTATTCATTCTTTAGTCTTAGAAAGTACATCTATAATAAAGAAAAAGTGTCCAATTAACTCTAACTGAGGAGCTACTATAACAATGAAACTCCATCTATAGCAAGTGATGAACACTCCTGAGAGAAATACAGTACACACTATATATAAACAGCAAGTGCTTCACAGAGGGGAACTATCTTAATCTGAATGCAGTGCTCTCAGTACTCTCCACCCCAACATGCATAAATAAGAATATGGAAAGTAAAGATAGTTATTTGGTTTGTTCAGGAGACAGTTTTTCTGAAAAGGTTTGGTTTTGTTGGTTGAATTAAGATTCCAATAAAATTGTATCCTAACACACCCTTGTTGTATAAAAAAGTCAGATTGATATGTTTTCTTGTTTATTAACCCTGAGAGGCAGCTCTTTTTTTTAACATTGTCTCATGAACAAACAATGTAACAAACTTTTTTATAACATTTTTTAGGTTACACTTGTTTCCACCTGTGTGTGAATAGTAGCTTTTTTTGGTCACCATTCAGGGTTTGTCTCTGAGTATACCATAAAAGCCTGGTCACAGCAAAGTTCATGTGTGTATCCCTGTGAAATAGGCTTTGTGTGACTTAAATAAATACACACAGGGCTAATAAGTGTAAGCTAGTTTCTAATATAGGGCGAGCTAATGGCTAACACACTAACTGGCCAGGACCGTGCTTGCGCTAGTCAGTCAGCTCACTTAGCTAGTCTGTTACCATGTTACCATAACCTGAAAAATAAGTTCACACACTATATCTAAGTAGCATACTTGTACCTTCAACTTTTGACTCCAATTAATCTTGCCTCTTACATGAAGCGGTTTGCACAGCAACACAACTGATAAGTCACAATAGCATCCTCTGTTTTGGACCCTAAGGTCAGCACTTTCAAGATTATTTGCTCGATGTGAAAGATTCAAATCTACAAATGTACTGATGGCAGATAAACCAATGAGATTAAGGGATGCTACTGTTTTAAATGCTACTGTACAGGCTTTAACATTTACTGTAATGTTTGAGCATACTTCTACTTTTTGGGTACCATTTCTGAGTTTTAAAATCTTCAGATTTAAGCTACTTTATTCTAACATCCAGTGTTTTGGTATGAAAGTAAAATTATGAATAAACAGAATGAAGGATCATTCACTCCTCATTCTTTGCAGTTTGTATCTGAAGGACAAATCTTTACACTATTAAAACTGTATGACTAAGGGTTCTTTGAAGTTGGGCAGACTTTTGAGTATATATCTTAGCCAATATGCAGTATAGATCTCTCTGTATAGATCCCCTCGAGAGCAGAGGGTTTTCTACGGTAGTCACCAAGGTGATTTTAGGGAGGGTAATCTCTCATAATTCAAGTCGGATGGATTCACTGGAAATCAAATCAGCTTCCCAGACTGTGAGCTGAGGAGGCAATATCCCAGTGCAATTCTTCATTGACCTACATAGCATTTCTCCCTGACAGTTCCCTCCCTCTCTCTACACCTCCCTCCCCTCCATTGCCCTGATCTCTGGGGCTTCTCCCTGTGCTTTAGATGATGAGCAGCACAATATTCATCATCTCAGCCTGCGAACTGGAGGAAGGAAGAAAAAAAATGGAGCGGAGAATAGAACATTAACCCAGCCGGAGAAAGAAAAAAAAAAAAGGAAAAATATATATATTTGCACCAAAAATTGGAATTTGCCAGGCGGTTTGCTCCCTGGCTTTCCCAGAAATGTAATTAAGCATCAGAGACAATCGCGAATCTGTGTGTCTCCAAAAAATGATCGCTTGATTAGGTATCGAGGATTGGGTAATTTCCATCAGTGATGATGTGAAATTGGGGTGCTGCAAGAGTTAGTCGGATATATGATCGTGTGTGTGTGTGTGTGCGTGTGCGTGTGCGTGTGCCCTAAGTTCACACACACCCATACCCATTTGCAGTTAAATGCTGTCACATGTGCAGACACTCATACAGACCCACATGCACACACAGAGAGAGAGAGAGAAAGAGAGAGACAGTAGGCTCCCTCATCATTAATTCAGGAGCCATCACTCTCACCCTTCTTCTACCCCTGAGAAGCTCTCCATGCTTCCCGGCAACATTATGCATATTTATTCATACATCCTCCCCGCTTCACTAAATGTCACTGTAAATGTTTCTACTTCTAATAAAGCTATTTCTTTATGTTTTTGTTCTATTCCCTCCGTCCCGCCCTCCTCCTCCTTTTCCTCCTCCTCCTCCTCCTCTTCTACCTCTGTGTTTCCCCCTCGCCTCCGTATGAAAGAGGAATATCCCTGAAAACGTCTCAGGTTCTATGTTCTTTTCTCTCTTTACCATAACGTCTCTAAACTCAAGAAGCGCTTTATTCATCCCTCTGCTAATTCTGTTCACACTCAGTTTCACCTCGCCCAAACGCCTCAGCGGAGAAACGCTGCCTTTGTAGCAATTAGTCCAGGCCTTGATCTGACTGAGCACCACCACCCCTCCTCCTTCTCCTCCTCCTCATCCTCCCACCACCACCCCAACCCTCAAGAGTCAGCAGTGCAGGGATCTGTCAGGCTCTCCTCTCTTTTCCCATGTCTTCACCCAGTCTCTCAGAAAGTGAATATAAGAGAGAGCGGGGCTCACTTCGGCTGCTGTTTGTTTCTCTCAGCTTTGTCCCGGAATCCATTCACCTTTCTCTTTCTCGCCCTGCTTCCCCACCTCTCCTTTTACCCAAACACACAGTAAAAAAACACACACACACAAACATGCATTCCACATTCCCCTGAACCAAAAAAATCCCAGGATTACGACACATTGACAGAGTTTGAAGGTGTGTCGATTGTGCCTGCAAGCCTGTTCAAGAGGCTGGTAATTATCAACAGCTGCCGAAATTATAAAACAGGTACAGCAACCCCTATACTGTGAGACCTGTATAGCCCCTATTCACATACATACACAATAACCTCTCTGCCTGTAGATGTCTTTTACTGCGGTTGTCATGGAGAAGAAGCTGGAACACAGTATGATTAGTAGGTAACAAGGTCCTTTTAAAAGTTCATGGTCTGCACCTCTAATCCATTTTGTAATGCAGAGGAACGAGAACATGCGTTTGAATATTCCTGCTGGTAGAAGAAAACCATATCTGTCATTTTATACTGAAGTTAAAAGTCCGGAGTGTGTGCCTAAGTGATGTCCCTGATGCACTCCGTGACAGAGTACTTGTTTTTACAGAAGAAATGCTGCCAAGATGGATATGGTGTAGTGTATATCAAAGCTTGGGGTTTTTAGCAAATAAATCCATGGGATTAAATGGTCCATATGACAGAAGCAAGCAAGAGCCAGCGTCTGACTGAGATCTGTGCAGCATACGTTGGATGATATGACATCAGGACTGGCATCATGCACCCACTCATTTTGGGCAGCAGGGCTGAAAATATCAGGCCTCGCTGTGCAGCTGCAATCGGAAAATGGATGAAATCTCTGAATGGGTGGCCCAGTTCATTCCCCCGGGGCTGCTAGCTGGCTTGGTTCCCCCCTCCTCAGTTAAATGTTTTGGGTACTATTAAGAATTACAAGCCTGTAAGGGTTTACTTGGGTAACGATCAGTCTAGTTGTGATGGGTACTAATGGTAGGTTTAGAGAAGAGGGTTTCAGGAATGGCAAAATCTCATAGAGGAATTGAAATCAATAGGAACTTCTGATGAAAACTGCTAAATATTACCAGCTTCTCTTAAAATCCCCCTCTGGAGTTTCCCTACAATTTCTAATGGTACTTTCTACATTCAGATGGGTGGGAGACTCAACAGGAGTGTGTTCATGCCAGTATCTTGAAGAATAAATCCATATTTGACAATCTGTCACCTCATGATTTACGTCCATCACCAACATTCCACGTGTAGCCTTCATGTTAAGAGCTGGATGATCAGGGTGGTTGGATGGGTGTAACGTATCCAACTTCCATGCTTGGGGCTAGGGTTCACCTCCTGTTACAGACCTACAATTTACATTTTTATTAACCATAACCACAGTCTTTCCCCAAGCTCAACAAAGTTTTTACGATGCTTTAATCATATTTTATTTGCCATAACAAAGATCTTTCCTTAACCTTTACGATACCATAGTTTATATGTGCAGATATTGTAAAAACATAGAATTTAAAAATAGTTGGCATTGACTGGAATCGGATGTTTTGCAGAATGAATATTGACGCTCTTGTCTGGCAGTAGGGTTGCTTTAATAAAGTTGGGCCACCATGAGACTCTAGAACAACTTCATTGCGACTTACTTTAGATTATTGAACTCTACTAGTGGGAATACCTTTCCTCCAAAAGATATTGACGATGGCGAGCGCTGTCTAACGTGTCAGTGCATAATTTCCCACAGGTGCTCAGTCGGGTTGAGATCTGACTGTGAAGTCTATAGCTTGTGATTCACATATCAAACCGTTCAATGAGCCTGCATCGTGTTCCTCCTTTAAATTCGTCTCCTGTCACTTCTCATTCAAAACATCCCAAAAAGTGTTAAATCGTGACCAGATTGTCGAAGTGACTCCAAAGACAGAGCTTTCAATGAGAAACTGCAGTGGAACCGTCACTCTGATGGTTTGAACCTGTGTGTTTCACTCTGACTGGCTCACTTTGGTGAATAAAGGCCAGGCTAATGAAATCAAGTCCACTGCTCACAGGAACCATAAAATGTCTGCTTTTGTATCTGAGCTAATTATTCATCTGGGCTGTACTAAAGATTAGCATGGATATACATATATGAAGAAGCAAATCCTTTAAATGGCTCTTTTATTGTTCCTCTACGACTCCCCTCCTTCATTTTAGATACGGCACAGGCAGGCACCCTTGTGAAATGACTAGAAGCCATTGTTCCTGTGTTATCCGGACGACACGAAAGGCTTGTTAGTGCTGCCTTTGATAGAGATGCCCAGCACCATTTTAACATTTGTGTTATCAGTAAGACAGAGAATTACCAGGGCTGTGATGGGAATAAAGCCATTCGATCCTGTCTCTCTCTCTCTCTCTCTCTCTCTCTCTCTAGGAATAAAAAATAATAATGTGTAGGGATTCTTGGCTTATCTTTGCTCCATTGTGCCACAAAAACTTTTCAAAAAGAGGGACATCTTAATGCATGTCAAGCTGCTTGTGTCTCTCTGAGGGCAACACATGTCTTATAATGGAGCGATGATAATAAGTAATACATAGAATTATTTTTTCATCACTGCTTCAATGAAAAATAAGAGAACGCTCCATGCTGCAATGGAAATCTGACTAAAATACATACTGAATACAGTGATTAAGTCTGCAACAACCTTTAATCAGCGCACTTGTTTGTAAACCCAGCAGCAGCACACAGGCAGTACAGTAAGGTGAGGCTGAGGAGCAGTGGGTGGCTCTCTGTGAGCTGCTCACTAGCTCTGATGCCCCCTACAGGCCACAAGGCTACAGGGCACAAAAGGGGGAACTTTGAGCTACATGAGAAAAATAATAATAATGATGACATGAATTCTGTTTTAGTTTTATTTCCCCTTTCTGGAGCATTGCACAATGGATGACGTAACACTGGATGTTTTGAACAGAAGTGTCACTTTGTTTACTGTACTGGTATTTTCCAGTTTTAGAATTGTTTATATCATACAACAAAAATCTGAGATGATACCAAATGAGGGTGTGTGAATGTGTTTATTAAGAGCTCCTTCATAATTAAAACTGTAGTCCTGCTTCAAGATTGTAAGGTTCATCCTGTTTGTTAAACATGCAGGATCTTTTCCTGTCCTATCTGATGCTCAATCACATGTTTAACTTGTATCATTTCCAATGAAACTCCCTGCATGAGTCATAAATAACAGCAAACACTGCAGGGACTTTTACTTTTCTTTTTAAATGTATCTCTAATATCATGTGGTAAGGTCTGTAGTTTGTGTCACATCTCACACCTTAAATGTCACTAGTGTCCAGATCATGTTCAAATATACATCCGCTGTCATTTAGAAGTCTGTGTGTATTTTTGGTTAAGGAGGCTGAAGTGGGTGACTGACAGGATGTCCATAACAGCTTCTTTGTTCACTGAAACATTGAATCTCTTGGGCCCCTATAGCCTCCCACAAAGCAACGTCACACCATATAGTACCTCTATAATATTCTTATGATGTTGCCATAAGGACTTGTAATAAGTATGGTGCTCAAATGTGATCTTAAAACACTACATTATATTTGATCTTCACTTCAATAACACTACAATACACATAGGGAGTTCCAGATTGACTGTGATATTTGTGTTGCACTCCTATAAAAACTTATGAAAGGATTCTTATAGTTTCTCATAAAGGCAGATGAAGATAAGAAAGACTGTTTGTGTGTGTGTGTGTGTGTGTGTGTGTGTGTGTATGTCTTGTGTATGAGCCAAAATAACAAATGAATCTCGTTCAAAATGGCTTACGAGTGCCTAGACGCCTGCGGGTTAACGTATTTTATTTGTAATGTGGCTTTCTGATGCGTCCAATAAAGGCTACGAGCTGGTAGAGAGCGAGGAGAAAGAGAGAGAGAGACAGCTGGGTGAAATCTGCATCTCGATTGTAGACACACACCGACACACACACACACACACATGCACGCCAACAATCAAGCGCGCCCACGTACTCATCCCTCGTAAAGGGGCGTGTGGAGCTGGCACGGACTCAAACTCTGCATTTGCGTCAGTGGAGCAGCCGAGAACGGTGGCGCACGGAGTGACGGACGCAGGGGATAAAAACTTGTATTTGATCGGCTAGGACTTTTAACATTCTCTGTATTATTTCCCTCCTGTGCTTCTATATTTTTGGGACTGTCTTCTTTCTCCTCTCACGCTGGCCGGATTTCACTTGTGGCAGCGCTGAACGAAAGGGAGCGAGAAAAGGAGAGAGGGAGAGAGAAAAGAGAGAGAGAGTGTGTGACTCGTAGAGCTCAGCCGGGAGGAGAGCAGTCTGTACGCGGAGAGGAGAGTGAGTCTCCGGCCATCGGCTGTGCGTCTTTGCGCGGTGTGGAGCTGGGACTCAATCGGACTGTGCTGTGCTTCTCCCCCCGGTGTTAAATAAGGGGATTTTGGGGGGGAAATAACTTGACTGGCTTTTGTGGACCTCTGGAGAAGACCTGGTATCATATATATTTTTTAACAGAATCGGAGGAAGCCTGTCGGATCGTACACTGTGCTCCACGCATGTTGGAAGTGGAGAGAGAGGAGGGCTGGATGCCTGCGGGTTTGCGAGTCCTCAAGACGCAGGTGAATGCAGCTGTTTTTATTTGTCTAATGCACAGCTTCTACAGAGCTGAGAGAAATATCTCAGCATTACAGAGGGTGCACTGAAATGAGATTTTCCATCATTATTCCGCGATTCCACTCATAGTTTTAATGACATATGCCTAATAAAAATCTGATTGTTAGAGCTTTATTTTCTGCTTTTGAAATTGACTAATTCCACCACGCATTTTGAAACGAATTCTGTATAACGATGCGTTTGGCTGCTCTGTGTTTTACGCAGGATTGAGGTTGATGAGTGCAAGCCGGCTCCGTTCCTTTTTGTGCGGTGTGACCCAGTAAGGGCAGCCCTGAGTAAACGACTCGAGGCTACCATAATTTACGCTTTAATTGATTTCCCCTAAATTTTTCCAGAGTGCCACATTAATGGTGTCACCGTTGTGAGGGCAAGCTTTAACAATCGGCGCATCTGGATAGTTACTGGCGCATAAAAGAAATCCCCAAGGACTAAGGAGAAGATAAGTAAAGAAAGAGAGAGGGTGAAAAAAAACACTTTCTATTATTTAGCTCCCGAGCAGAAACTAGGCCTATAATAAGCACCGCAGTTCAGCTTCCATTTGAGCTGCAGAATCAGTTTTTCTGAGGGACGGATGGATTTGGAAGACGCAGAAAAGGCAAGTTGGAGATTGTGGAGAAGCTGCAGTCTGGTTCGTTATGTAGATCAGTGTGTCACATATAATGATCAGTCACAGAAAGACATGGAAACGGACATCCTGAGGAAATACCACAACTCTGTTCCAAATATATGTAAGACTTTTAAATGGTTATAATGTCAGATGCGTAATGGTAGCCTGATTTATCTCCTATGATATATGATGTATGGCATTATGTCCAATATTGATTTTTTAAATATTCCTGAATGGAGTTCTGTTGTGATAGGCCTACTACATCTTCCATTAATGCCTTGCTCCCTTTTGTAAGGGAAGGAAGAGGGAGGGAGAAAGAGAGGGTGAGTAAAAGAGAAAGAGAAAGAGAGAGAGTCATGTCACTTAACGGACTGCTGGTGCTCTGACTCAGTGTGCAGCTTTGCATACGTATAAAAAGACACAGGGCTTTTCCCACATAGGTTGGTTATTTGTAATCAAGCCAATCATCAACCTCTCTGAGTCCCCACTCTGAGCCTATAGAAGCAAAGGGGTTGGTGGGGGTGGGGGGGTCACAGTTTTTCGGGGGAAGGGGTGTATCCAGTGCCTTTAGAGTCCTGTTTGTATCAAGCGAAGGCGCGTTTAGACAGATTCGGGAATGTCCAGAGCGCACAACAGCAGCAGCAACAGCAACAGCAAGAGCACCCATACCTAACCTGCTCACACCTTCCGTCTGTCTCTTTACCCCCCCTCTCTTTTCCCTCCTCCCTCACTCCTTCCACAGCCAAGGATTACATCCCACCCGGGCTTCATTTGACGGAGTAAAGGACGTAAAGGGAGTGGAGTCGTTTCTTCATATATCGTGTGCGCTTTGGCTTCTTTGGAGAGGATATGGCACGGACGGCGCATGAGAGAAGAGCGCAGCCGACAGTGGAGAGAGGAAACAGGAGCTGAATGACAGGATGCCAGCTACCTGAGCCCGCACTCAGCAGTTCCAAACTTCCTTATATACACACAAAAAAAGGACACTTCTTCTTCTTTATTTGCTAAAAGGAGAAAAGAAGAATATTTGCCAGCACACTTTTTTGGAGGAGTTTAATTTCGGCGTTTTTTTTGTATGCGTAATTTTATTTTTTGTGGCGATACAACAAGGATGCATTGTGGATTAGTCTTTATCCTGTTCATGGGAATCCTCTTGGTGGTCAAGGCTTTAAAAAACGGTAAGTGTGACATCTGATATCTGTATAAATAATCCTTTTATGTACTCTGCAAGGCTACTAATCCTTATATTTTTTTAAAAGATTAACCCCTCTCTGATCGGCGCTGATCTTTTGGCAAACTCGCAAAGGCGCTCACCTGCCCACCGCCAACACCTAAAAGAAAAAATCCCTCCTTTCATTATTTCCACAGAGACTTATAGAGATACTATTGTTTGATAGTTGGCTTTACAGAGACTTTATTGTAACGCTATTTTAATAGTCTTTTTTTAAATATCTGTTTTATACGCCTTCGCATTGTGAGTTTATTGTTACCCTTTTACAATTTATTACTCTTAAACCACTGTTTATCTCCCATACCGTTAAAATGTCATAGTAAAACATTTCTATTGTTTCATTTACTTAATTATACTTACTCTTTAGAGTTGCAAACTATACTAGACTCATATTAAAACAGTTTATTAAATTATTTTAATCAGTTTTTAGTCGTTTTCTGGCGCAACTTTCACTTACCAAACTGATTTCTGACTTATAATAGAGTTCAAAAAGTCAGCCCCAAGTGCCCGACTTCCCAAGCATGCTCTGTTCTTTCCATGGTTAGTTTCTATTCGACTGCGCATTGATTCCTTGCTGATTTATTCCGATTTATGTCATTTTCAAGAGGTGTTCGCGTAGGTTAGCGCAGCAGATGGTGGAGGCTTTCATAATAAAATAATGAAGCGCAAATGAAGAGAGATGTGAGTAGCAGAAGCGGGGTCCTCTGAAAAAAACACACGCGCACACAAAAAAACAAAGGAATATTCCTTTTAATGATGAAACATATGCTGCACCGAGAAGTTTAAAGGAACAGACTGTAGAACATTTGACTTCGATAAAACAACAGTCTTCCTTTTGAAGCTTCTAACCTCCATTCAGACTTGTGCGTTATTTATGTGGCTTATATGTTTTCAAACTGTTTGGAAAGCTGTTTCTTTTCTCATTTCAATGTGAGACAGAAGGGTGAATCTTATCTTTTATCTAGACTATTTTATGTTCATGTGTTCTGCTCTTTTCTGATGTTATATTCTCACTATACAGCAGACCATCTGTAGATCTGTAGTAAGATGGGAAACTTTGTTCCAATTAAACTGTACAATTAGAGGCAGGGACTCTCCTCTATAGATAGAAAGGTGTTTTTTGAAATAATACATCATAGAAAACGACTTTACTTCAATAAAATACAACCAAAATATTCAAATTGAACTTTACTTTTTTCTTAAAAGCATCAGATTCTCAGTTCAATCTTGATATGAAAATAAAACTGATAATAAGTGGAAAGATTAGGTCACCATTTCAGGTTTGTATCCTAGCGACATGAGTCCTATAAGCCCAACAGCTTGCCTCAGTGTCCTTGAGCAAGACAGAGATTAAGTGATTTAGTCCAGCTGTTCTCTCGCTGTAAACCGCTGTGGATGAGAGCACAGACTAAGTGCCCAAATTTGAAATGTGAGTTTCTTTTGTTTATGTTCTTAAAGAAGCCCGTCTCAATCTCTCTTTGCAGATAAATGTGGAGGCAACATCAGAATCTCAACCGCCAACTACCTCACCTCGCCAGGATACCCCATGTCTTATCCCCCTTCTCAGAGATGTGTTTGGGTGATAACGGCGCCTGGTCCTCACCAGCGGATCCTCATCAACTTCAATCCGCATTTCGATCTGGAGGACCGGGAGTGCAAGTAAGTACTGCACCAGTTAGCGATCTTGTCTATGAAGAACAGATGTGCTTTTGGAGCCAAAAAGCCAATTCATTCAATCAGGTTTTTGTCCTTGGGGCCCCAATCTGATCTGAAGTTAGTTTTTAGTTGTGAATAAAGGGGACAGTGAAACATGCTCTCATTCTGCAAACATTACGTGAGTTAAACAGAGGAATTAAACTTCTGACAACAATCAAAAACCTCTTCAATGTACCCATTTGGCCCCCAGACTTCGCTTTGGCAACACTCATACACCCCTTAAAGATTGATGTGATTTCATATTTGTGTGTCTGTTGAATGAGTGCTGCAGGATTCAAATGTGAGTGTGACTCTCAATCTTCCCTCTCCCACATGCCTATTGCACATGAAACTGCGCCATCTAGTGTCCGCAGGCTCACTGAAGCTCTGGCACTACACAGAGCGGCAGGAATGTCTCAACCCAAGCCATTTGGTTTTGGAATGTCCTCACTTCTCGTCTTTGTGGGGTGAAGTCACAGGGGTATAATATTGATTTGAATTGCTGTTTTTTTTTTTTTTTTTTGCAAAAAGGGCACAGAGGGAGAACTACAAGGGCCAAAAAACTTCAGCAGAGGCCATTAACCGTGGCTACTTTAAAACTGTGAGAAAAAATGTCTATCTTAATGAGCCATTCATTTTCATATTACCTTTTAAACTCCCATTACTCCTTAAATAAAGAAGTATTTCTAAAATTAGATCACACATAAAAATCCCAAAAAACAAGTCTCAGCGTATTTAAACTGAGCACTTATTCTGTTAATGTCAGACTTGGGAAATAGGGAAGTTATCTGACTCATCTCAGATTTTTTTTTTCCACACAAGTTTCCGGTCAAAAATTACCTTTTTAAAGGTGGATCTCTCAGTGACAGTCACTCACACATCCTCGTTTGACTTTTAAGCCGTGAGCTGTCGCACCCAACAAAAGGCTAAGCAGCTAACCTGTTGTCAGATAGATAGTTTAAGCCGATGAAACCGGAGACAGACAGTAATGTGATGAGCCTGTGTCAGTGTGGCTGCCCTGAGGTGAGCCTTGCCTGGGCAGACTGCCTCGCTCTGATTGCCTGCCTGCCTGCCTGCCTGTGTGTGTGTGTGTGTATGTGTGTGTGTGTGTGTGTGTGGTTCGATGCGTGTGTCGGTGCCTCTGCCTTCCTCTGTCTCAGCTGTTTGTTTACGCTGCAGGGCTCGGGAGAGTACAGGGCTTTGCTGAATCCTGTTACTGTATCCCCACTCCACCCAAAAACCTGGACCCTCCGCTCCCTTTGTGCTCCCTGAATGGTCCCGGTATCTGTTTTCAGGGTTTGGTTTTTTTTTAAATCCCAGATTTCAATCCCACTTTAACCTTTCTTTACTGCTGTCAGAGATTTATGACCGGCTGAACGCTGCTGTCTTTTAGAGGTCTGGATGCTCCTTGACACTTCTTTTGGGTCCGATTTCAGCACCAGAGGGACTATTAAACTGTCCAAGATCCTCAGTAAGAAAGAGAGCAAGGAAGGGACAGGAGGAGGAGGAGAAGGAGGTGGGGGGTAGTGCTAACAATGCTCGTGCTAATCAAATTAGTCAGGAATGAATTTCCTGTGTCTAAACACACACAGTAAAAAAGAATTTAGTCCCTTCAGGCTGAAAGAAGGCAGCTTTTTTCCAGGTTTGAAAGGAAGGCGGGCGCTGAGTTTAGTGATCCATCGATGTATCATTTACAAATTAGCTCTGCTCTTTCATTTACAGCCACTGAATTTGCAGATTGCGGATTGCCAGTTAATTGGCTGCTCATAAATTTGTTAGCAGATGAAGTTTATGTGGTGGATGTGTTTGCATCTGTGAGCGTCTCTCCCTCCCTCCCTTCCTCTCTTCCTCCCTCCCTCCACTCCTCACTATTTCTTTCTCTCTTTTGCCTCTACCCTATGTGTATTACATAGGAGCAGCAACCTGTGTAACTGAGCAGTAATTTGGTCAGAAGGTTATACACTGCATGTGTAGAGGATATGCTAACACCCAGAAGGACTGCTGTGAAACTTAAGTAAGTCTGTGTTTCATGTGGGCCATGCAGAGATTGCATCGGGAAACGGGGTCGTCCCCACCTCTAATTTTGGTTTCTATTTTAAGAATGGTGTACTGTTTCATTTATAATGTTTTTAATGGAGCGGTTTTCATGGGACTTTAGTTCCACTTCACAATATGTTCCACCTTGTGTGGCTGCGTGTTGGCTTCATCCAACATAGACAAACTAGGTTCCTTTTTCCTCATTAATTTCCAATTATGGCACTATGTAGCATGAGGTATGTAGGTTATTGTGCTAATCGCTGACGAGGCATGTCATAGGTAACTGGATTATGAGCAGGGGGAATAGTTACTGATGCATCTGTAGACAGTAGTTGTGTGTGTGATTTGTGTTGGACCCATCAGACTCCCTGTCGCAACTCCACTCACCAAATCAGACCTTACATAATGGAAACTGATGAGAGCCAGAATGGCTTCCTTATCTGATGGACTGGCAGAGTGGGTGGAGGCGGAGGCGGGAGGGGGCTACAATGCATGCTTCAGTGCACTGCCTTGCAATCTAATTAGTGGGCAAATGGAACACACATGCACCACATGTTCACCAACATGGCTGTTATCAGCAAACCAAACAAGAAGCACTCAAAGCGGCGCTTGCAAAAAGAAAAACAGCCTTTGCTGAGTGGAGTCTGTCCGCTGTGGTGTTGTTGCACGTGTGCACTACCCTTGACAGGTTTGTTTGGGGAAGTGCAGAGGCCTGTATCCTGAGAGCTGGAGGAGGAAAACACTTCATCACAGAGATAAGGAGACTAAGTGAGCCCTGCGATTCTGAATGTAGAACGTGTTTACCTTTCACGCACCGTTGTAGACTTTCACAGAGTGGAGCTTCAGGGGCCGCCCTCGCCTCTCTCGCGGCTAATGAAGTTTGAGGCGAAGGCGCAGCCCGCATCAAGGCAAATATTTGAAGTCAATTCTCTCCGAAAATCAGTGGAATGAGCAAGCTAAGCTCAAGTGAAAAACTGAAGTAAATAGACACGCTTTCGCCCGGCTCCCTCCCCATGCGCCCATTCTCGTTTTCTCAGTGATCTGATAAGGGCTGTCAGGCTCGTCTGACTGTGGCAGCTCTGCCATCTGATGGGAAAATGTAGGTTTCAGTGGATTTGAATTTAAACAAGTGACAGACAGGTTTCACATGAGGCGGAATGAAGGACAATTTATCTCATTTGTAACACAGACCACAGCTCTCATAGTCCGAACAAGATATTCTGTTCAGAAGTCTGATAAAGTTAAGAGTTTCAGTTCTAAACTCACTTAAACAAGAATCTAAAGAATCTTTCATCCGGAGCTGCAGGCTGTTCTCTCCATCTTCTTCCCTCCTGCTGACTGGAAGAGGATAGATATGATGTGCTCTTGACAACATTATGAATCATTGATGGCATCGGATTTGCTGACCAGACCGAAAAAACAGTTTCTCCTTCAGCACACTGAAATCCCTTGCAGCTAGCCAGCCAGCCAGCCAGCCAGCCAGAAAGCCAGCCAGACAGTCAGTCAAGGCTGCACTGTTTGTTTTGGAGGAGCCAAAGAGAGAGGGTTAAAACATAGAGAGTGAAACTGCCTCAACCCTCACTCATTTCATTGCTTTCCTCTCTGTCTGGATGGTATTTTTCTAGACCTCACAGAAATTCCAGTGTGACAGAGTGTGCAGTAGATGGAGGGGAGGGGGCATGAGATGTATAACAGGGTGGTATTAGGCAGCAGAGATATTTGAGGAATGCCTTCTCAAGCAGCCCTTTGTGGGGGGATATTGAGGGGAAAGTCGGCAAAAAGCCTCTCGCCTCACCACGCTTCAAAAGTCTGCAAGAGCCCGCCTGCCTTCAGGTGCCTGTAACTCAAAGCTAGGAAAAGCACTCCTTTTCCTCTTCTTAATTGTAGACCTCTGCCTTCTCTGTTCCTCTGCCCCTTCCACTCGGATCTCCTGCTGAGCTGCCCCCGTCGAGCTGCTTGGCCTGCTGGGAAGGCAAACATTCTCTGCTGTGTAACCTCTACAATAGACATCCTGCCCCCTCCTGGCATTCCTAGCCAAGCCTGGACTCCAGAGATGACTAACAGGAACTTGGGAAGAGGAGGAGCAGGGTATTACCATACCGTAGATCTATAGTTGGCTCTGCCTTTGTCATGTGGAATCCCACTAACTCATCTCATATGGTGTCATACTGTCCGACAAAGACCGCCACCTGTTTCTAGGAAGTGAGAGTGGAGGACAGAAGGGGCTTTAGGGAAAAAGATCCACTTGGCCACTTTCCCTAATTCCACTGGTAGCCCTCCACCTGAATAGCATGCAGCAGCTCTGTGATAAAAACAAACAGTGGAGCTTCACAGTTGGGGGAGTGCAGAGCAGTATCTCCAACTCCTCCTCCCTAACTCCTCTCTCTCACGCTCAGCCATAGGCAAATAAGGAGAAGTGGGCTGTGTGACCGTTCATCAGCCGTTGTCATGGGAAAAAATAAATAAGGCAGGAACCTTTTTTCTTTCTGCAGTGGAGGCTTTTAAAGAAGGGAAGCGCTTGTGTGACCCCTGGGGGCTGAGGGGGACAGGGGTTTGGAGTGACATGGATTGTTGTAGATACTTATGGGCTGTTAGGGCGACATTTCTTTTCAAAGTGCGTGTCAGAGAAGCATCCGTGCTGGTAGAGTTCAAAGCGAGCGCCGCCAAAATAAGCACAGCAAAAATAAAGAGCGAGCTGGAGCGGGAGCGAGGCGACGCCGCTTTCTTTTTAACTACCAGGTATGACAAAAGCTGCTGAAATTATGCACCTGGTATTTTTCCACGGCAATAGACTCCCACAGTTCATAACAGTAGAAATGAAATTACACCTGAAATTACTTTGAAACAGTGCGCGCTGAAAAATCTCAAAAGAGCAATCTGCTTTTTTTGAATGTATCTTGTTTGCACTTCACAGCAATTATAGCAAACCATATTTTGTCAGCATGGTGAAACTTCCATAGACAAGCCCCCCCCCCCCCCCCCCCCCCCGCCCAAAAATCTTACATTTCCATTCGTGATACGCCATCACAGTTTCCTACCTGCAAAATGTTAACGGCTAATGAGGCAGGTGAGCCGCTCAAAGAGAAATGAGAAGCTGCCTTGCTGATAAATGTTAAGTGTTCCCCTTGTTAATTAACCAGAGGGCAGAGAAGACAGGACAGCAGACAGAAATGTTGCATCAGAAAGCAGTTGACCTTCACTGTCATTCCTCTCTTTCTTCTCCATCGCCTCTTTTCAACATAAAGGGTTACTCTCTGGCTAATGAGCAGGATTAAAGTAAAGTAGGTCTGCACTCATGTGTCCCCAGCATGTGTGCAATACATGTATGTGTGTGTGTGAGAGAGTGACCGTAGGGTTGAGGGTCTTTTTTTTTTTTTTTTTTCATCCGCCGGAGAAGTGTTTCACCTTGGCCGCGGCTTGGAAGGGCAGGCTGATTGAAAAGCTTTCTGGCCGTGGCATCTGCCATCCTCCCCGCTGCTCTGTCACCACTTTGATTCATGCACAACCTGACCACAACCGGGAGGCGAGCCACTCTACCTCACAGCGGGAGGGGACGTCCACTTCACTGCGGAGGAGTAGGAAAAGAAGGAATGAGGGGAGAGGAGAGGAGAGGGGAAAGAAAGAGACGAGACAAGGGCCATGTTCATAAATAACCGGCGGGATTTCAAGACTCGGTCGCATATCTGCGGCAGCACAAAAGCATCATACAGTCTCGTGTGTCCGCCTTGTTTTGTTTTTCATCTCGATGTGGGAGTTAGTGACTTATGTTTGCCGGGGATTGTATGTCACTAAGCTTATTTCTGGCACACAGCTGATAAATTCTTCATCTTTTCCCTCCTTCTCCTTCTTCTTCTTCTTCTTCGTTCCAACCCCAAAACCAATACAAGCTTCCCCTATATGGAAGTTTCTTGTGGAAACGAAGCCGCAGCCCAAATAGCTTAGAGATGTCATTCGTATGTTTTTTTAAACTTTTCATCAGAAACAGATTGCTAGAAAAGGAGTTCATGAAGAGACACATGATTGGAAGACAACATTTGATAATCCCAGCTCCTTATCTGGACACATATGTATTGACTGTAAGAAAATTCATACTCTTCCTCCCTTCTAGCAACAACGAAAAAGCATTAAAAAACCGAGGGCTGTAATTCAATTATGCGTTCCTGTTTCCAAAGGACAGTTGGCAATAAGCACCGTCTCCCCCTTGCTCTGCCTCATATAATATAATTAGCAACAGGTTTTCCTCTCTCGCCTTTCTCTCCTCCCATTAAATGCTGATTTCTTCGTTTATGAGGCCGTGTGGAAAACAACTTGAAGTGATAGGGAAGGGTGAACGAATAAAGGAACAATTTCAGTTCCTAGCATGTGGGTGGCGGACCAGTAGTCAGGGGTTGGATTAGTTTGAAGCCTCCCAATGTCTCACTTATCCACTGGTCCCAGAGGAGAAAGCAAAGAGAAGAGGCTCTTTAGTTGAATTGATGAGGGAGGTTGTGGACACTTTAATACGCCGTGTCCAGGCTTGTCAGACATGTTTCGTTCAGTGGTCTAACCTTGAATAGGGGGCTCATGATTTTGATTGATGTGGCCATGGTCATACGTTGCGTGTTTGTTGCCCTAACGCCCTGGTGCTTATAGATCCACAACGTGATGGCAGGTGGGAGGGGGAGCTCAACGGCTATTCAAACAATCAAGCAAGTCCCCAGAGGGCCTCCAGGGTGAAGCAAAGTTTGTTTGCAATGGGTAAGAGGGTAGGTAGGTAGAAAGTTTAACCAGAGGACCCTCTCGCCTTAGCTGAAGCAGATCCCCGGGGTCATTTTCGGTCATTGTGTTTGCGCACAGCGGGCCGTGGACTCGCTGGTTGTTTCTCCACCACTCAGCCTCGGCGTGATTCGGTCAGTACAGCAAGCAGACAGTGATTGATGGGGCGGTACCCCACTGCTCTCTGATTGAGTTAGAGCCACTCACAATCCCTCGCTTTGTTTGCTCTATGCTTGATCTCTCCTCACTAAATTGGGCGACATTAGTTGTGGTCTTTCTTTTTCATTGCTTTTTTTTTTTCTTTTCTCACGGCTTTATTTCTTCTGTTAGATGGCAGTAATTGTCAAAAAAAAAACAGATCGTAAATTCAGCCTCACAGCAACCTTTTGCAGCATTATCACAGCAGGGAAGTGCTGAAAGTGTTATTAGTTGCCTGTACTTCTGGCGCCTGTCCAGAATTCACAGGATGACCCCTGCCAAGGAATCAAGTGACGAGAAGGCTCTTCGTCGGTGCACGCTTACGCAATCTCCTTGAGGATTTTGCCAGAATGAAGAAGGAAACGGTACTACAGGACAAACAGCCTCCAAGTTGGCATGCAAGTTTGATTACGGGGCCAGTAAATGGAAGAGTCACCTTGCCCTCCAAATGCTGGCAAGAGACGGCTGGCCATCAGCCCTTAAAATCGGTCCTGTAATGCCAAGCATTCAGTCTCAATGCCTGGCACTATCGAAGAGATGCACAGCTTGGCATGTGGCCCTCGCAGCACGCCCTATTTGGCTTTTATAGTGCTGCGTCATTGGAAAAACCTGAGTCTTTTGAAAGCAGTGAGAAGAATGCAAGCCATCAGAGTGCAATAAAGGATGCAGATTTTAAATATTAATCTTCCAAAAAAGCCAACCCCCATTCGAAGCAAATTGTCCATATCTGGCGACGACCGATCAAACAAGCCACGCTAGCAAATATGTAAGTATTGTTAAAAAAACTGCCTTTATTTATTTTTACCATCATCCTTTTCCCCTTCCTGTTATGAACCAGAAATAGATGGTCCCGTCTCAAGGTTCTTGTGTGGTTAAAGGGTCAGGTGTAGTTGCTTCTGGCTGTTTGCGCACATTGTATACACTAAAAGAGGACAATCCCATTCTCTCATGGTCGGTTCACAGCCCCCCCTCCCCCTCCTGCTCCCGGCCAAGTGACTGCATGTCCAGCCAAATGACCGGGTCACAGAGCACTGAGCCCAGACTGCTCTCTGACCCCCCACCAAACCCCCACCCCACCCCCCTCCCATAGGCTGCAGGGAGGACAGAGAAAAGAAAGAGGAGGGAGGACGCCTGGAGGGACGGATGGGCCACTTAATTGAATAATTCCCAGTGCAGTTATTACCGCCATGGCCCTCGAGCTTCCTAGCCGTTGCGGAGCCATGTGCAAGAATCTTAGAGAAAGAGAAAGACAGAAAAAGAGAGAGAGAGAGGGAGGGAGAGAGTGTGCTTCATGCCACTGAACCTTCCACTAGATTCATGTTTGTACCCGTTTGCCAACTACTTGTATCAGTTTTTGGACTGTCTCTTTCTTTTGTGTCTGTTTCTTCAACTCCCAGCTTACACACCCCTCACTCTTTTTTCTCTATCTCCCTCACCAGTCAGTTTCCTTCTAAACCCACCACTCTCATCCTACCCTCACCACACTCTTACTCTCTTCCTGCCCATTGTGGAGAGATTTTTTTTTTTTTGAACAGCACCCAACGGCTTTACCTCTAGTTGACCTCAGCCTCATATCTCCCTCCTCCTTTTCCTCCCTTCCTCCTCTCCTCTCCTCTCTCTCTCTCTCTGTGCTCCTACACTTCCTTTGAATGCGGCATGCTCCTTGCACACAGCTCATTACCCGACGGGGAGCACCGCTAGCTTCCGAAAGCATTAAAAAAAAACACAGGGAGATGATCTGCGGTGTGTTTTCAGCTCGATTTTTGGCGAGCGCATTTTGTTGCTGTTCTTTTTTTCTCCGTGTTGCACTCACTCTGGTAGTTTTAGTCTCATGTTAAGTTCAGTAGGTCACTGGCTTAAGGTTGTTTACAATTATCTCTATGTTTCTTCTTGTCACGTGGTCCAAACATGCCAAACCTCTTCAATCATGTACATCCTATACTGTACATGTAGTCATGAATAGAATATCCAGTAATAGTCCCCTAACAAGCACCCCCTTTTTTGGATGACACACCCAAAATAAATGGGTTACTGTAGTATAATCCTGAAAACTTTGCAGGAGTTTAATATCAAAAAATGTGTCCAAGTCATACTGAAGCTCATTTACAGGGAAGCCTGTTTGTTATTTCTAATGGAAATGTGTGCCAGCAACAGGCCCAAGACATCCAAAGACAAATAATCCTGTTAAAATGTGGCGATGATAGGTGGTGGATGATTGGTGATGGTCTGTGGTTTACCAAATTGAATTGTGAGGTAAGTATTTCAAGTTTGTGGAGTTTAAATCACAACTTAACTGGATCCCAGCTCCAAAAACCCTTTTATATTAGGACTTCTGCTTACTGCTTTGAGATACAAGTTGGGTCTTTGTATCTTCATTATACAGTAGGTTAAGATAAAGCAGCCTTGTGCTTCCTCCCTCCCTCCCTGTGGGGTGCGCATGTATCTATGGCACTGAGTCCCATGGGTGCTCTGGGAGGGGGTTGACTAGAGGAACAGGGGAGGAACAGTGTGTTTAAAAAAGGCTGTATACGTGTCGGCCATGCTGTGCCACATTGCCCCCTTTGTCCCAGCGCCCTGTTATTTTTACCCTTGACTTCTCATTGTTGTAACGACGGCGTATCATCTGAGCCGTACCACAGACCCCTGTGGAGGACTCTCTCTTCGCTCACCTCTGCCTGCCCCTTTCTCCTGTGTAATCAGAGATCCTCTCAAATGTCAAGGTGGGACAAATGGGAGCCATTCCCTCTTGTAATGGCCCCAGAAATGGGCTGGAGTGCTTCTCTTTCCCTCCCTCTCTTTTCTTTCTTTTCTCTTTGAGAAAACACACAGGCCTTTTCAGCCTTTCAATCTTATTGGCTCGCTTTATTTCCTAGTATTTTTACAGTTTTATACCAATTTCCTGCCTTTCTTCTTTCCTTTTTTTGGTCCTTTGTGAATCATATCACAGAGTTTCTGGGTGTGTTGTGTTAACACGTTCAACCTTTTCAGCAGAGAGTGTATAACTGCCATATTGCATAATAGCTCTCAGTCAAAATGACTATATAATGAGGCCATTACTACACTGCAGTTTTACTTCTATGAGATGTTTCTTAGAAATCTACCCAAAGGGTTCGCCGCTTCATTTGCAAAAGTATACATTCACATCATGAATATTCATATCAGCGTACTAAGACACATAGAGCGCCGCTGTATGCTAAGCCATTTCATTTCCGAAACTCACTTAGCAGGGAAAAGTGCTAAATACGTATTTCCATGTTGCTGTGGGCGGTTTTCTAATTAATTGTTCTTACTCATTCTTGCTGTATTCATGATAACAAGATGTGCAATAGAAGAAGATATGTGGGCTGGATGAATATTCTCAACTCTGCTCACATCCACAGCTATGTATTATACAGTTTTCATATAGTCTTGGACTTTAGACATCAGCAGTGCACTGCAGATTGATGTGCTTTCACTGATAAATTATTTATGTTATTAAAGTGGTTGCTTGTGTTTTTGTGCCGCAGTGATAGATGCTTTATTCACACACTTTGTATGTGCATCAGAGAGCGACTCATTTTCACTTTTTATTTTAAAAAAGGGGAATTTATTGGAATATTTGAAGATAGTTTGCTTTAAATAAAAAGTACAAAAATAAAGTGAAAATAAGATTTAAGATGTAGGTAAAGAAACTGTTAAAGACTAAAATGATAGTTTCAAAAAATTAAATTAAATAAAAAAAAGCTCACTTAATTAGGTCAGTCATTGAGATCAGATGCTATCTAAAACAACTGACTAAATAACATCATAGAGTAAATTTACTACTTCTTTTGTTTCAACCACTGACACGTATTCACATTTCTATAATCACGTTATTGTGACCTATTTGTCACGCATCGCCATTTTAATGAGGGAAGAAGGTCAAAATGTGCATAACAGGATGACTGAAATGTGCATAGCTCTGTTTGGCCCTTTAGGCATGTCACAGATCCAATGGGAATAGAGAACATGTCAGCTGAACATACTTCAGCATTGCCAGAGTTCAAAGTGCAGTCGGTCCTACATGTGAGGTAAAGCGGGGGTGGGGGGGCTTTAGACGGCCTGTTAACAGTGGGCGCTTTTGTGGTCAGTTTTGTTTCCCGTGCTTGTTTTTTAGCCCCCTACCCACCACTCGCCCCCTCTCTACAGTTCACAGCAGTGTGAGGCGGCTCTGTGCTGAGCAGAAAGGACCCCCTCTCGCCCCCCTCCCGCCCCCCTCAGGGCAGAAATCTCCCTCTTGTCACTCTGTGCTCATATATCGGAATAAAGGATTATTGTGCATGTTGCAGAGGGAGGGGGTAGATGCAATAATTGTGTCTAAATAGCCAAATTCATTAATCTGATTGTTGGCGACACCAGATCTCTCGACAGTGTAATTAGGAAAGCTAATGGATGGAGGCACGCTAAATCCATCAATGCTAATGATAATTGCTGTTCAGGAAAGCGAGTATGCTTTGCGAACATGCGGCCACCAAAAAAAAAAAAAATCAGAAACAACCACGGCATCTAAAAATATGAGCGAGCCGAGCGTAACCGTGTTGGGGTGTGACACCCAAAGACGCCCCTCTCGGACGGGTGCAGCTGGGCCAAATATCGTTTCATCCATCTTTTTTTTTTATCTTTCCATCCATACATCCATGTGGCGGTGTAGTGGTGAGCAAAGCAATCATGCCCTTCTCCCCCCTCGCCCACATGAAACCACTTCTGAACCCATCGGCTCTGATTGGTCGGTGGTTTACCCCGCTGGTGGGTTGCCACATTCTGAGGCCTTCAACTTCTCCAATCATTTTCTGCGTAGTGGAGAAAGTGATTTTCTTTTCACTCATCATAGTCTAGCTTGAGTTTTAACCATGAGTCCCTTCTTTTCAATAAAAAGCTTAATGTCGGCAACTTGTCTCGAGTTGGGAACATTAAAACGTAGACCTGGTTTACTGCCCTGGTTTTCTTTTTTTTTGTATTTCCTTGTCCGTCCAGACGAGTTGACATGGGGGTCATTACAACTGCGCTGGGCCAAGGGAAAAGAGGGAACCCGTTATTCTAGCGCGGGTTAATGAATGTCACATGCAAGAACGAGGCAGTAAGGAAAGGAAAGTCGAGAAAGAGAGACCATTTTATTTCAGCGGCGTAGGTATGTCCCCTCCAGGCTCGGAAAAACTAAGTCGAGAGAGAGATCAGCTTGTCTCAGGGGGCCCTTGAACAAACATTAATGATGTTTTACCCAAGCCCCAAGTGACAGTTTGTTAGCCACGACTCGTTAACACGTGAATTCTGTGGTTGGACTGGTTTTTTTTTTGACAGCTGACAACAAACTCCTTTTTTTTTTTTTTTCTTGCTGAGTCTTTCTTGGCCTCACATAGCTGTCCCCAAAGTCCGTTATTTAGGCCTTTTTTCCCCTTTTGTGGTACCCTGAGATGTTTTGACATGTTGTAGGTGACATGTTTTTGTACAATAGCAAGTTATACAATGACAGCTGCAGCGAGAGAAATGCTTGAAAAAAGAAAGAAAAAAAAAAGTGCAGGGCATTTTTGTTCTATACACAGATGACCTGAAGGGGAGAGTAATAGCAAAAGAAAGAGCTCTTGTTCTGGGGGTTTCCACAGCAATGCCCCGGCTTATAAATGGTCTGATTAAGAAATCTAACCAATTGTACGAGGCTTATACAGTCTGTCATAGCGTTATTCCATTGCCTCAGATTGTATTGCTTTTGTAGAACCATATCAAGCGGACATTTATAGAGGGAGGACAGATTATTTCCATGGGAAAGCTTCAGGCAATATAACTGTTATATTGTTAGGCCGGTGGTTTGTCGCCTTCTCTTTGGCTTTGCAAGGAGGGCTAATGTTCTCGTTTGACACTAGCGGATTGCTTTCTCTCTGTGCCTGAAGAAAGAAGGCAGGCTAATACATTTGAGTCGGTGAAGCGAAGGTCGTTGAGAATTACATTCACCCGGCGCCCACCACTCCTCCTCCGCCTCGCCCCCGCTACCCCTCTCTTTTTTTCCCTTTAATTTCCCCACTGGATTGGCAAACAGTTTTCACTATTAGCACTGTGGTAGGCAGCTCTATGTGTGTGTGTGTGTGTGGGTGTGTGAGCATGTGTGTGTGTGTTGTAGTGTGCTGGCAGGCCCACACACACACACACACCCAAAGCAGACTAGGCAGATAAATAGGCGCACGGCTCAACTGGATTGTATTGTCATGAGGAATAAAGACGTCGACAACGGCGGCGACACGACATAACACATCGCCACACAAGCCCCTCGGAGGATGGATCTAAGTTTAACTTGATGTTTCGGAGGGGGTGAGGGGGGTGAGGGGGGTGTAGATGAGACAGGCAAACCCCCAAAACTGTGGGACCATCTGGGGCTTAAAAGTAGGCCATGTTCCTGCTCTTCTTTTATGATCCTACATATAGGATGTTAACTGTCCTCTGTCTTCCCCTAAGGACTCTCAACCCTAGAAGCAACTCCCCCACAGGTGTTTAGAGCAATGGATTATAGCTACATTTAACACTGCTGGCAACAGGATAGCCTTTTCAGAGGCATCAAACTGCCCCGCCAAGCATTTTTTTCTTCCCCACCATAATGTCTTCCAGATGATAAGAGCCTGTGTGGATCTATGTTAGCGGAGAAGAGCCTGTGGATCTACTGGCGCAGAACCGCTGGAGTTCTGGCTGACACACCAGTCATTAAGGCACAAATAGAGACGTTTTAAGAGAAGGAGGTCTCTTCTTTCTTTCCTCGCGCAGCACATATCGAGGACCCCCAGGGCGTATTCTCTCTTCCGTGTGCATCCTCTCTCTCCCTGCTGTGCTGCCTTTACGAGGTCCATCCGAGCTGATGATGTGCCAGAGTTAAAAAAAATGCAATAAACAGCTTTCCTGGAGGAGCGAGGAGCTGAAATAGAAGCAAAAATAAGAGCAGCCCTCTTGTTTGGGTAGTAAATAAAGAGTCTGAGAGGACAGGCGGACTGAAAACATTCATTTTGTAGCTTCTGTTCATGTGCAAGCGTGTATTACACATGCTTTACTGTACACAATACGCATATACCTACACTTGTTTACACATATATATCTGGTGCATGTACACACAAACACTCGCTCAGCTCCTCCAGCTTTACTGCAGCATGCTCTTCTCTCTTCTCTCCTTCTTCATCTCAGTGATGCATCTCAGCATCAATTTTTTAGGCGTCTGGCAATGCTCAGCTTTTGGCAGTTGCAGGGAGAGGTGGGGTGGTGGTGGTGGTGGTGGTGGGGAGGGGAGGGGGGAGTCAGATAGCTGCAGAGACATAGGCTCTGAGGTGAATTATAAGTCTGCTGATAGAACAGAGCAGGGCTACAGAAAGATTGATGCTCTCTGTTGTTAGCTGGGAACCAAAAGATGGAGAGAGGAGAGGAGAGGAGAGGAGAGGAGGGGAGAGGAGAGGAGAAGAGAGGAGAAGAGAGGAGAGGAGAGGGCCTCTAACTGAGAAATTGATTGCACAGATAGAAAACAGAGATCTCAGTGCTGCATCATCTTAGAATATGCTTTCAGTTTATTTTTCAGAACGCTCTGCGCTTCACTACAAGTAGACACATGACTTCAACCTACATTAACATCATTGCTGACTGCCAAAAAAAAAAAAAAAAAAGCAACACTGGTTCCACTTTAATCCTCTCGCTATAAATATTTACTGTGTTGACTAAACTTGGCAGGGCGATGACATCATTACAACAGAAACCCGACCCCCTGCTCGAGGAGACCCTTTAAACTAAATAATGAGCGACTCCCTGGATGTTTAGCCGCAAATCGGAGAGGGGTGGAGGGGGTAACATTGTAAACACCATGTGAAACTAATATTTTTTATTTTTTTTTTTACGGAGCTGCAGCTGATAAAGTAGCTGAAACAAAGTGGTACTTGTATAAGTTGAGTGGAGTTGTTGCCACAGCTGGTGGGCCCGTGAAGAGAGAGCGAAGAAGATGTGATCTTAAGAGAGGGTTAGGGTTAGCTTCTGAATTTCAGAGTTTCAGACTATACGAAGAAGTCAAAGCGGACTAAACGAGATCTTTCCAGTCACTTTTTGAGTCGACCTCTGTGACGAAGCAGTGGCTTTCATGCAAGGTGCCCTCTAACCCAGGAGACTAAAACTTTAAAATAGATAAAAGAGAAGAAGATAAGGAGGCACTTGATGCTTGCTGACAACTCCATATCACCTCAGATTACTCCATCCAAGCAGAAAGACAAGTGAAGTCATCCCTCCCCTCCCTCATCTCCTCATGGGACCCAATTTCGTGGAGTGCCACTTCTCTCCGGCTCTACATTTAGTTACACTCTGTCTTTTCCCCTCTCACTTGCCAACTCCAAACTTATAAAGCATAAAACTTCTACATGAAGAATGTGTGAAAACAAAGTATATATCTTTTTCAAATTTGAGACAGGTGAAGGAAACCAGTTTTTGTTGATGGTGGCAAAAAAAAAAAAAAAGGGTGGCGTGTGAATACAAGTCTGGCGGCACCTGAGGGATTTAGCCCACCCTGAGCCATCATTCAAAAGTGTAAATCGCCTTTTTGTATGAAATCTGGGGCATTAAGTGAATTCAGAATTGCTAAGGAGGTCTGATGTTTTGACAGTAATTTGGGAATCAAGGAAAACTATGAAAATAGGCCCCTATGCCCAGAAGGCACATATTTTCTAAAGAAGGGGAGGAGGAGACAGAAAAGCTGTGTGTGTGTGTGTGTGTGTGTGTGTGTGTGTGTGACTCAGCATGGCCACACACCTGCTGCACATTACACGTCGCATACATAAAGATTCATTTCTGTATTCGCAGTGTGTGTCGTTTTTCTTTTTTTTTTTTGCTTTCTGATGAAGATGGAAGAGCGGGTGCAGCAGGTCATCAGGGTTTTGGGCAGGAATACATTCGATAAGTGGCCTGCAGAGCTGAAAACTTGGCAGGAACGGGGCGTTATGGGCAATTAAGTACTGTGGAAATCTGAACCCAAATCTGCCGTTAGGAGCGGCACTCGCCCCGTCACTCTCAGTCAAAATACGGCATGGAGAAGTCATCTCAACCGTCTTGCAAACTCAAACACACACATACAGGCACCAGAGTCAAAACCGCAACTCGAATGCATTAAACGTACACTCTTAACAAGTGCTTGAAAACACTCACATACACACACTGATAACCTGAGGCTGTTTAGACCACCCTCGTCGAAAAGCCGCCCTCATTGCTTCTCTACCAGCTTAAGTTCCGCATGCCAGATTCTGTGTGTATAGAGTGTGTGTGTGTGTGTGTGTGTGTGTGTGTGTGTGTGTGTGTGTGTGTGTGTGTGTGTGTGAGAGAGTGTGTGTGTGTGTGAGTCATGGCTCCTGTTCCCAGTCCTATTTCAAAGCTGTTTTCCTCTTTTGCTCCTAAACCCTGTGCCGACTCAATTAAGCGGCTGCTCCCTTCAATAGCCGTGGGTCTGAAATTCCATTTGAATGTGATGTTTGACTGTGTGTGTGTGTGTGTGTGTGTGTGTGTGTGTGTGTGTGTGTGTGTGTGTATGTGCTTAATAGCTTTAACACCTGCTCTTTCTATGCACCAGCCTAAGCCAAAGGCCAAAATGTAACCGCTTTGAATTCATATTTGAATTTCATTTTTCCTTATAGAAAAGGAACACACACACTGTCAGTGTTATCCCATGGTTAAACAGGAGACAGACAAATGTTCAGATGAAGTTCAGTAGTTACAGCAGTTCAAGTTACGTAAACCTGACCTCAGTGCTGCTGGGAGTGCAAAACCTCCATGGTGTGTGTGTGTGTGTGTGTGTGTGTGATGTAATGAAAGTGTAGCCTGCACACCTGTTCTCTGAGTTTTAACCTGAGACCTCATTAGTACACAGTGTTTTATTTCCACTACATTACCTGCACAATATGCTGTGTTGCTCTGTGTATATGTGCTCCTCGGAGTATGAATGTGTGTGTCCACATACATGCACGGTATGAAATGAATCACTGTTTAACACTAATTGCAGCCGAATTCAATTTACTTCTGCAGAACAAAGAACAAAGACAGGAACAAAGTTGAACCCTGAAGGAGGAAATGTTTTACAAAGCACAGTATCACTAACACTTACTCTCCCCGCCTCTCTCTCTTTGTTCAGGTATGACTATGTGGAGGTGCGAGATGGAGTGGATGAGAGCGGTCAGCTGGTGGGGAAGTACTGCGGGAAGATCGCCCCTTCTCCGGTGGTCTCCTCTGGAAACCAGCTCTTCATCAAGTTCGTGTCTGACTACGAGACCCACGGAGCAGGTTTCTCTATCCGATATGAGATCTTTAAGACAGGTGGGTGGCCTCACCTTATAATAACTATATGAAACATGACCTGGCATGTCACATAAAATATTATTAACCCTTTAATGCATGAATCATGATAATCTCAGTCAGGATTTTTTTCCAGCTTTTTAAAAAATTCTCTTTAGGCATGAAAAAACATAATATATGAACTTAAATGAACTGATTTACAACCAAAAAAGTGACTGCAGATGAAGTGGTAGTGTATGGGATGACATACTAGTATCCACTGCATATATATATAAAAAAAACAGCTTTTGAATAGCTGTCCAATGTAGTGACCACTAGGCATGAAAGGGTTAATACTGACATACAACCACACATTTAATATTGTCCATTTAAAGCCGCTGTGTTGAAAATATGTCATCATTTTTACAGTTTTATTAAAGTAGGAGTGCAAGCTGGGTTGTTTATTCCAACATGACACCATTGCTTGTACTATTACTCCATTTCTCTGATTGATGGTCACATATCCCATGAAACTGTTTGTGTCTTGTTGCCAGGAAACAAGAACTAAGGGTGCTGACAAACTTTTTAGATTCATTTTTTTTGATTTATCACATCATGTCATTTGATTGAAAGCTCTAGAACAGCTCCTAAAGGGATCTTATTATGTTTGGTCAGCTACTGTTTCCAAAGTCAAAAATAGAAGCGATTCTTCCATATGTATTTCACACCAGCTACTGTCTGCCGTTCCCGAAAAAGAACACCTTCCCCCTTTTTTTGTGCTATATATACATCCAGCAGTACAATGTAGATGCATGCAGAAGCTCACACTTTTCTATGCGACAGTCTGATTAGATAACATGATAATTGCATTCATTTCCCACTACAGCATGAATACATTAACATAAAAAACAATACACATCTTGAAGTAGCTGGTGACTTATTGCTTTAAGTTTGAATGAAAACACTGTCACAAGCCTCACATCACAATTAAATCATTTCAAACAATCTTTACTCAACTTTTTTGCCTTTTGCTCAATCTGTCACATGCCACAGTAAGACACAGCACGAGATCTGGTGGAGTAATTCTGATAATGGGGTAAGAACGAGTCTCTCCGTCTAATTTCATGGTTTGTTTGTGATTTAGTCAAGGCACCAGAGCATCAAATTATGCAATCGCAATATGGCAAGCAATATGCTGCATTGAGAAGCAATGAATCATAGTCCCATATGCTCCATAATTGTAGCACTTTTTATGTGGTGTGAATTATTGTACAATAAGCGAGGGCATAATTTGCTTGCCATTGATTCAGCAAATGTTGGTTCGCCGTCAGATGGCGATGGCATTAACCTGCTTTTATAACCAAAGACTAGCAGGTTGTGGAGAAAGTGCGATTCAGCGCCATTGACAAGGGTTTCAGCAGGATGTGCTTTAACCTATTTGAGTTTCTGAGCACCGCAGTAGTGTCTAATTAGATTTTGGTTCCTTCCTTAATGTTGAATCTAAAAAAAAGAAAGCCTCTGGATAATAATAGATGGGAATCAGGTATGAGAACACACAAATATCCTCAGGGGATGTCTATCTTATCGGAAAGGAACACATCAAGTGAGAGAATTTCCTGTTAGTCGGCTGCCTTCCTTTATTTGGATTGAAGGGAAGGAGGACAACACATATCTGGAGAGAGTGACTAGTGGGCAGACAGGTGCTCCAGACTCCACTTTCATTAATTAACCTCGGCAGCAGTCTGTGGGACGGCCCCCCGTGACCTCGAAGACATGATGAATGGCCCCCGCAAGGTTCCTCCTTCCTTTTTTAATCTAGGTTGGTGTGTGTCTGCTCTTGTGTGTGTGTGTGTGTTTGGGCTTGTGCGTGTCACCATCGCGACAGGGCAGCTGGTGGAGTGTGGGTTCATTTACGAGATCAAAGCAAACGCTCCACCCCTCGACACACACGCCGGCTCATCTGCGCACACGCTGCTTCATTCCCCCTCGATAGGCCGGCTAAATCCACTACATTCTTCCATGATTAGCGTGGTATTTCCCAGTCTCATCTATTACCCAGGACTGATTATAAATGAGGCGTGTTAGGGGCCCGGTGGCGATAGGAGGGAAACTGCTGAACACGCTCTTAGAAGTCACTGAGATATGGGGGAGATCTAGCAAGAAATATGGATGTAAGCGCGGATAGAAGATAGATTCGGGACTCGAGAAAGTTCCAGTAAGATCAAAATCAGAGCTTTTTTCTTGCTGATTGAATCCAAAGGGGAATCAGGGTTAGGGGAATAGGGCGGTAGCGCTGATAAAAAACCTAAGACAGAACTATTTCTTTTGGGTATTATGCACCCTGCACAATCCCCCCTGTTGAGAAGAGCTCCTGTGGAGTGCCATTGCTCCCTCATTGGATCCAGACTCTCCAGATCTCTTTATGCTTTTTATTTTGTTCTGTGTTTTGACTACTGCCTGCCGCCAAGAGAAGGGCTCTGAGATCAATTAACAGCCCTGTTTATTCAAGCGTGAGAGAGAACCAAGCAGAAAGAGAGATACAAAGCTAGCTGATTAGCCCATCTTATCAACAGGCGGGGTATTAGTTGGGAAAACATTGTGTTGGCTAACACATGTAATGTTAATGATGATACACAGATGCTCAGATAACGGATGGAGGAATGGGAGGCTCACGCTCGTGCATGCCAATGAAGGAAAATGGAAAGAATGCAGGCTGTTTATCACTGTGATTATGGGCCTGCAGATCACTGGAGGTTGACCTCAGGGACCGGTGCTGCTTTTTCCTCCTGGGTTCAACACAAACAAAAGTCACGTGGATGATAAATATACCCACATAGGAAAATAATGTAAACACATCCTTTCCCTTCAGGGTTCACACACCAACCCATACCAGTATGTTTGCACTTGCAGGTTTACCCACTTAAGTCGTAAACTATGTCAAACACAACTTTCACACACACTGGCATTCACAACCCTGGTTTTCATCAGCGGTAGACTGAGAAGTGTCTTAATTGGAAGAGAACAGGTTGTTTTGCGGCTCTCTGTGGCCGCTTCCACATCAGCCTCTCTAACCCCCTCTTCCGCTCCTCCATCCCATCCAACCATCTTAATTAGCACGGGCTATTTATTTTATAGCCTGCAAATTGGCAGCCTCGCTCCGCCGGCTGAAGTCTGGCAAGAGACAGGAAGAGCGAGCGAGCCGGTGGGTGGTGGGTGGTGGGAGGAGAGGGTGAGGGGAGGGGTGAAAGCAAAAGATAGAGATAGTCAAAAAGTGAGGAATATTTGAGCTAAAGGGAGCAGAATGGCAAGTGAGCTGTGAGCGCGTGTCTCAACGGAGGTCTTCTATTTCCAGACAGTCATAAAACGGTAAATAAAAAAAGAGCCGGGGCAAACTACAGCCTTGACTTTATAAACAATCACAAGCGTGGACATAAATCACTAATATCTACCCCCCCCAAAAAAGTCATATATATGAGCTAAAGTGAGGTTACCCTCCTTTGAAATCCTGTTCCTCCTTTAGATTACACAAAGATCTTTTAATCCTGCTGTCTTGACGGTATCTTGCTTAAAATCCTCAAGTGTTTCTTAAGTGCACGAGCACACGCACAACATATGTTTTCCTTTAACAGCTCAGCAGTTTTTGCTCGCAGCCACATCAAGGCTGGCCGAGGGCCCATTGAAGTGGGCGAGGAGGCAGAGATAGTGCCACTGAAAGTAACTAACCCCCCCACCCACCCCATCTCCCCATCTCCATTCCTTACACCCTCCTCACTCGCACACACACTCAGTCTTTGTCTACTCCCGATTACTAAGCACTAAAAAAAAAAAAAAAAAAAAAAAAAAAAAAGCCTCACCATCTTTCCACCTTATAGCTCTGTTTATCATGTCACCATGATGCGGGCATTCTCAGTCCAAGCACACACACCTGTAAAAACACTTTCAAGGTGTGTGTGTGTGTGGTTGTATTAGGTAGGGCTTTACACACACACGGGGGCACATTTGGCTTTCGTGGACGGCACGCCCCGATGCCATAGGTCACATCTGGCACGGAGACGTACTGTCATCACACACGCTACCCTCATGGAAACATAAGACAACAAATTTCTTTTAAGAGGAACCAGAGGGAGAATGTACAACCCCCCCCCCCTCCCAACACCCTCCCTCCCTTAAACCCCTACCCTCCCCACACCTGAGCCACGTCACGGGCACAGTAGATAAAGAACAGTGCAGTACCTCATGGAAAGTGTGTGTGTGTGTGTGTGTATGTGTGTGTGTGGGTTTTTTAGTGGACGTAAACCCGTCTTAACCATCTGTTTCGATGACTGACGCTCCACAGGCTCCAGGTTAATGTTTGATCCAGTGTTGAATGAGTTTATTCTCTACCAGCGATTAACCCTTCTGTTAGACACAGTGGAGTCGGAGGGGGTTGACAAAAGGGTGGTATGAAGTGAAGGCAGTAATGGGTGTGAAGGAGGGGGAAAAAGAGGGTCGGAATGGGCTAATGATCAGCCGGAGAGCAACATGGAACATAAACAGCTGTGATTTACGTAGCAGTCCAAGAACAACACCTTCAGACCCGATGGCTCCGGCCACTAATAACCCTGACTGAGGAGGGAGAGAGTTAAATAGATGGAAAGAAGAAGAAAAAAAAAAGAGCAGTGGATTTGTGGAAAGAGTGAAACAGAAAGATACAGAGAGGGATTTTAAAAAATGAAAACGGCGAGAGGGCTGTCACATTTAACGCCTTTTCCTCGCAGCAATGTTGTTCTAATGATTAACGCCCAGCCTCTAGTCTGCTTTCAGCACTTCTAGCAGCTGCTTAACAGTGAATAAAGGGACAAGTCATCAGGGAGCTAACAGTTGAAAGGCGCCCTGCTCTCTTAACGCCGAAACCATATTTATTTAAGATTTATTATAATTCCCCAACACTTGTGAAGATTGAAATCAGATCTCCATTAAATATCATTTTGCTGGCAACGACTTGTCCCGTTAAACAAACTCTAATCACTCAGCGAGCGAGCCGGAATGACATTTGTTTACTCCCCCCCCCCCCCCCCCCCCTCACCCACCTACCCCCCTAACCAGAGGAGAAGGGCTCAATATAAACGAGAGCTAAAAGAATCCATTACTGCCAGCAGTAAACGTTGGAGTGCCTGGTTGAAGGTTGCAGGTAAACGTTGTGCATTGAAGGTTACTTTTTCTCTTCTCTCCTTACTTCCTGTCATTAAACTCTGGCGTTTGTTTAAAAGCAATGATTGGACGACTGGGGTTCAATGTGGCCGAACTATCTGCTTTATCTCAAATGAAGTGAAACAGCTAAGTGGTGTTTTGAGATGAGCTCCTGTGAGTCAAAACTAGGGCCCAACCGATATTAGATTTTTAGGGCCGATGCCAATACCCATATTAGGAAGTAAAAAAATTTCGATATCGATATATTGGCCGAATATATGGCAGAATATACACATATATCAGTGAACTAAAACGGTTAACTTATCTGGGAATTGAATAAGTAGAATTAGCTATGAATGAAACAAATGAACAAAAAACAACATATGCATATTTTAAACTTGAATCAAGAAAAGGGGTCAAATATACATGCTGCATATATAACTTTAAGGAATGAAAAAATATATATATCGGCACATATCGGATGACATATTGGCTGATACCGATATATCCGTGATAAGTCAATATCAGCCGATAATATCAGCTGACCTATATATCGGTCAAGCTCCAAAACGTTCATATTTATATTTCCTATTTCAATCCATTTCTCTCTCCTGTTTATTGCCCAGTCAACAAACAACTACAAATAGCAGCAATAAAGCAAGGAAGATACACAGAGTGAGTAAAGGGCAAGACAACGTGTTATATTTGTCTTCTTGTCAATACAGATGCACGCACACGCGCGCTACGCATACGGACCCTCGCCACAGAGAAGCGTGAGTGCCGTAACTGAATGCATCTCACACAGACATCAACACAAAGCATCCCAGGTGTAGCGAGGGGGAGCTGAGGACGTAAGCCCTCCCGTGTGGAGGCACTAGATAAAAGAGATCTGTTGGATGATTATCTTGCCGGTGGGACCGACCAGAGTGCTTCTGTCTTCTCTCACCACTCTATTTTGTTGTGATGTCTTTGCTCTGTCCTTTTGGTGGGGAGCGGGTGGTACAAGCGCAGCCAGGCACACAAAAGCAGACAATAGGGGAGTTTGTCCTTTGTTAGGCCTCAGTCGTGATCATTCAGGAAGATCACAGAAACAGAAAAATAGTTGTGGGAAAATGAATAGTTTGGACACGTTTTTTTTTTTTTTTTAAGTGCCTTAGTGGCTGAATTTTGACAGCTTTTTTCCCAGTGAAGCATTCCCAATGACCACATCTGTTCTGGTCAACTCCTGAGCTGAGATAAGGGTCATGTTGGAGGGGTGATGAAATGGATGGAGAGTGGAGCTCTGAGCCAATATCCACAGGAAATTCAATACACTGACCTGAATTGCACCTCGGGTACCGCAGCTGTCTAGAGCACTCAGGAGGACGACCGTCGCCTTTTTTTTCTCCAAAGAAGTGGCTCACATCTATGGTTTTCTCCCCCCTCCTTGGAAAAAAACTGCCTGACATTTCTCCCAAATCCACCATGGTAAAGTGCAGATCCTCAGCATCCAGCCACCCTCTCATCCGGGGGAACGTTCACACTCTCCCTCTCTCGACAAAATCTCTCCATTTTCTGGGGGTAAATACGAGGGGAAGCTGCGAAATTAATGGTGCCCACTGTTCTCGAAAGCCACACTTTCTGCCGCTGCACTAAATGTCAACTCTCTTTAGAGTCAAAACGCCACTCACCGCGGCTTTCAACTTGGGGAGAAAGAAAATCAACATGGTTCTCCCTCCCTTCACTCACTCTGCCAGTGGACAGGCTGAAGTGGGCCTGATGGTCCTGAATTAGGGGGCCCCTGCAAGATGCTTGAGTGACAGTGGAAAAAGCAGTTTGCCACATTCATTTAAGCTACAATGACTGCAGCGTGGAGGCTCTATCTAGCGATAACTCCCTGCAATTTTGGTTTCGATCAGCCCCATCTGTGCCCATCACGCGCGCTGTCAGACTAGCATGAAAATGACGTTATCCTGGGCACATTTCTGCCACTAATGGCTCCAAATAATTGCCCTGGATGACAGTAGTCCTCTTTTTTTTCCTCTCCCTGTTGTTGTTGTGCTGTGTGTATGTGTGTGTGTGTGTGTGTTTGTGTGTGTGTGTGTGTGTGTGTGTGTGTGTGTGTGTGTGTGTGTGTGCTTTATAAAGCAGGCTTGGTAGCAGTCTGGCCTCTCTGCTGGAGCCTGCATGTCTTAATATCGCTTCCTGTCACTCCCTTATATAAAAAAATAATTTCCCTGCAACTCTTAGCCTCGTTTTTTTATTTTTTCTATCACATGTCACTCATTCTTAAATAATAATCTTGTGCTCATGATGCTCTGACAAGTGGCTAACATGGGAAATGTGTTAATGCTCCTCATCATCTGAAAGGCAGCTCTCCGGGGAGCTGTGAATAAATATTTTGACTTTCCCTTGTGTAAAACTGTGCGTTTAAGTGTGTGTCTGTGTGTGTAGATGTGTGTATGTGTGCAGTCGTTGCCCCTCACCTTCCATCACTGACACTGTAATTTCTCCTGAGCACCTCTCATATGTTTCACAGACGTATCCTGATGAGGGCTTGTGTGTGTGTGTGTGTGTGTGTGTGTGTGTGTGTGTGTGTGTGTGTGAATCAAGCTGTTTATTCATCGTTCCCTGATTCTGTTGATTGAAGCCTTTCACTAATGTTTGCTCTCACAGTCCAGATGTTCCAGAAGTTACAGATTTTACACACACACACATACACTCAGTGATGGAGTAGGACATTTGTGACCATGCAGGAATGAAAAAAAAAGGCAGAGAACCAGATGTAGCCTCCAGTTGAACAAGACTATGAAGGTGGTCTCTCATCTGTAGGCCATAAACTATCCTTCTCTCAATAGACTGACTGGGAGGCAGAGCTTCTCAATACCCACCACAAAAAAGCCACCCAAAAAACAGGACACTTAACAAGCCATCGTTCAATAGAACCAATCCCGCCCCTTTCTTTGTCCCCAGTCTCATCTCGTTTTCTCACTTCTTTTCTTCCTTTCATCCTTCCTCTGCAGGTCCTGAATGCTCCAGGAACTTCACCTCCAACAGCGGTGTGATAAAGTCGCCTGGCTACCCCGAGAAATACCCCAACAATCTGGACTGCACATTTATGATTTTCGCCCCGAAGATGTCAGAGATCATCTTGGAGTTCGAAAGCTTTGAGTTGGAGCCTGACCCGACGCCCCCTACTGGCGTGTTCTGCCGCTACGACCGGCTTGAGATCTGGGATGGCTTCCCTGGAGGTGAGCATGCCCCTGTTAGATCTTTTAGAGCTGTTATAAACATAAAGTAGAATAGAGCAGAATAGAATCTTATATATACAGAATATGTACATAAACACACTTTTTTTTCTCTAGGGTGGTTACCAAACACAAAGACAAAGCTATGTAATGGAGGCATGATATTTGTCCACTTGCATATTTGGACACAGAGGAGTCATTTCAAGGCCACTATAGGAAAGATGTTAAAATATGCATTATCCCACTCTCCTGTACTGGCAGAGACAGGAAGTAGGTGGGTGAAGAGGGTGGTGGGAGGGTGTCGAGGGGCTGGGGGGTTTCAATGTCACTTTTCACTGTTTTACCAGAGAAAATTAACATCCTCTTCACAATATGATGGCATTATCCGGGCCAGTGGGCTAACTGCCTTAACCAGCCTTGGCAGGGGTCCAAGATTCTGTCTACATGAGCGTAATGCTTAGTCATCGCTCAATGCCAAACACTTCCTGATTACAAAAGCCTCCCGCCCTTCCTTTCCCTGTCACGGCTTGCATTGTGTCACACGATTTGTTAGTGTCTGCACATTTGGGACAGGGACGCCTGATCTAGGATATGATATTTAAGTTGTTGCTTCTCTAAATCCTGTTGCATAAAGAAAACGACTCAGTCTAGCAGGAAACGATCCTCAAAGGAATTTCCTTTTTCAGAGGTTTCAGTGTGTTTCCCACTAGAGGGGTTGAGAAAAAAAGACTCACGGAATTAGAAGCGAACTATCTTAGTCTTGATAAGAGGCAGCATCTTCTGATTTGAGCAGGGTTAGGCAAAGGCTGCAGCGTGTGCACATTTCTAAAATATGGCCTTAGAATAGCATTTTCAAACCCATCTAAAAAAATCAGCAGGTGAGAGACGGAGCGAGAGAGAGAGAGAGGGAGAGGGGCGAGCCGGGTTCAAAGCAATGCTTCCATAGCCTGAGATGAAGCTTTGAACTCAGGTGAGCGAAATCACCTTCTTGAAGTTTTCAGTTTTTTTTATTTTTTTCTCTTCTGCCAGCTATTCCAACACAAGATGAAAGCATTTTCTCACCCATCAGTGGCTGAAAATTGAAACAATTTTATCTAGTTCAACCCGGCACACATCAGTATTCGGCGCTCTGAGGTTGAAGTGTAAATCGCGGGCGCCTTTTCAAGTGAGTTTACTTAAAGTTCGCTGAGCTCACATCTCTGCAGGGTTGAACTGTGCACGGCTTACCTTTTTATTCTGCAAATCATTTCCATAACTCATTTGTCGATCATCCCAAGATGTGAGACATCTTTTAATTTTCAAGATTTGCTGTTGATTAAGGAGAATCTCAAAGGCTTGAACTGAGAAGATGTCACATTATTATCACCTTTGAAGCCATATTTATACAAAATATTCACTCCACAGGTCGAGAGAGTGTGTTACTTCCTACTAAAAACACCTTTGCTTGTGAAAATTTAAATTCAAACTCAAAGTCTGACACAAAAGAAAAAGAGCGAGATGCATCCGTGTCTCTTTTTGTCCACCGCTGAGCCTCTTTCGGGGCAGAAACTGGACCAACGCCGCTCCGAACAGACGTGGCATCACACCCTTTCGAGTGTTGTTGTGCGTGTGATAGACAGCCTCGTATAAAAATAAGCCACGGGAGGAAAATAGTGTGTCGGCTTTTGCCAGGCGGTACCTGTGGTGCCTGCTGGATCGATAATGCATTAGCACAGAAGGCTGGGGGCGCGCTAGCCGTATGGGGTGCGCAGAGGTGAGGAGATGTCCGGGCACATTCAGGCCTCCTCCTCCTCCTCCTCCTCTTCCTCTCAAAGCACACCTCAATGGCCAGGCAGGCTCTGCGGAAGAATAACCTCCACTCCCCTCGCCCTTATTTCCCATAGGAACCGAAAAGCAGGCAGGACTCAGAGTTCATGCCTGGGTTCTTTAAAATTTCATAGAGCTGGGGAGTCATGCAGATAATCCGGGAGATGGCTTTTCTTTTTTTTCTTTTTTTCATGTTCAAACCAGGCTTTAGCAGGTTTAAAAGCACACACGTCCACTCGTACACATCCACCACACACCAGGCACCTAGGTTATGAAGATTAATCTGAGCCATCGCACCCCTTGCCCCCCGTATAGTCCCCACGGCTTGGCCCCCTCGCCTTTCATGTAGGAGCTGGGCTGGAAGAGGTGTGTTTGGATGACAGGAGGGCCACGGGGAGGTAGGGCTGTCACTCGCCACTGATCACAGCATTAGTAATCACAGATAAGCTGCGGGTCCCCCCCCCCCCCCAACCCCGCACGCACACACACACACACACACACACTCACACACACAGACGAATACGCACGGATCATAGCACACATCAGAGGCACCAGGGCAAGGTCATTGTGCTCTCTCCTGCTCTCCAGCTCTCACCCTCCCATCACTCTTTGCCCCCCTTTTCATTTCTCTGCCTCTCTGTCTCCCCCTAACGTTTCCCCCCTTTTATTCTACTCATTCACCCCACTGGAACGTGTCCTTTTTTTTTACTTTTATTGCCCTCTGTCATTTACTGACTTGCTCCCCCTCTTCTTCTCCTCCTCCTCCTCCTCCTCCTCCTCCCCCCTCCCCCTATTGTCTCTGTCCAGTCTTTACTTGTTTGGTCTCCTTCACAAAACTCACTGAGCCATGGCTGTGTCCGCCTCAGTCTGCACAACATTAAAAAAGAGAAAAACCAGTCTCGAGATGTGAGATATTTACAGCCAGCAAATAGACAGAGACCGTGACCTACTCACACCACAGGTCCCTCTTCCGCTTTCTTCTTCTTCTTCTTCTTCTTCTTTTTTTTTTGTGCTCGCTGGGGGCAAGCAAGCGTGGAATGCCGGGAGTCTTTTTTTCCTTATTCGTCGTTATGGTGTCAGGTTAAAAAAATGCAGGGGTTGCCATACCTCACTGACACACTAGTTTCCACACCTCCACAGGGGGGGGAACAGGGTTGGTAAACCAATGTGTGACATGGTGGTGGCAAACAAACAAATATTGAGTTAACCTAACTCTAACCTGACTAACAATGTTTATCCTTTCTTTTTTTCCCCCCTCTCTTCTCTACTTTCTCTCTCCATCTGCCCCCCCCCCCCTCTCCAGTTGGGCCGTACGTCGGAAGGTACTGTGGGCAGAACACTCCGGGTCGGATCATCTCCTACACCGGCATCCTGGCACTGACAATCAACACTGACAGCGCCATCGCTAAGGAGGGCTTCTCTGCCAACTTCACCGTCATCGAAAGGACCGTTCCAGAGGGTGAGTTGGCGTAAAAACACAGAATTCACACAGATGGGATGGAAGGGGAGGGAGGAAGGGAGGGAGGGAGGGGGGGTGCCAGCAAGGCAGCAGCAGCGGCAGCAGAGGAGGAACAGAGGCAAAAATTTGGTAGAAATCTAAATGAAATCAGAATCCAGAGAGTTCAGATTGCAGGAGAATGAATCCAAATTGGTTAGTTCCAGTAGAATTAGAGGGCAGTGAAGGAAGCATTAAAAGAATATGGCTAAAAGTAAGAAACAGATGTCTCTACCTAAAGCTTCACACGGTCCTATTATAACCAATTCCCACCCGTTTAACAGAGCTTTAAGAGTTTGTTAAATAAACACCTCCTGCTTCTTCATTCATGGAATGCGTAACAAGTTACAAAGTCTGTCTCCCATGGTTTACAAGACTTACATTAACAAACTGTGGGCCCAGACAGGCTCCAAAAGGCAGCTTCCCCACCAGTAACCAACTGTAGACACACACACACACATAAACACACACACACACCTCTAGGGCTTTAACATGCAGCATCGTCGTCACGGGGCGCGACCCCCCGACCCCATTTTGCAAAACGCTCCGACTAAACATTTCATTAAGGAAGACGAGCGCCGGTAGAAGTCATAAATCTGTCCTGAGGGCCAGACCACCCCACACACACACACACACACACACACACACACACACACACACACACACACACACACACACACACACACACACACTGACACACACACAAAAGCTTTGAATAGCAATAGAGATGGATGACATTCAACAAATCTACTAATCATCTCCAAAAGGATTTTCTCTTGCCCACAGGGGAAGACAGACGTTAAGTACATACACAAACACACACACACACACACACACACACACACACACACACAACAAACAGAAGGACCCCGCATTGCCGTAATGAAGCGCGGCGATGACTGCTGATGTCATTTCTCCTCAGTTTTCCTCCGAGTCACTCGAGTCGCTTTAATCACAAGTCTGAGATCAGATTACGCAAATCATCTTTTTTCACATTGGCCATTTGAGAGGCGTGGTGATATATCTGAGCAGCCATCAGTAAATACCGCCATTAACACGAGTGGCTCAGTCTTACGTTTCCAACATAGAAAGAACATTTCCAAACTTTTTCTGCGCTCCTTTGGACTTGCACCGCTATAATGGTTCATAATCCCTTTTATGTATAATACAGAGTGGATGTTCAAGCTTCAGAATGGTACACTCCAGCTGAGAGCAACTGATGAGAAGTGATAAGGTGATGAAAGGAGGGCCTTGTCTTTTTGTTCTCGACCCATTTCTCTCACTTTCATTCCCTCGGATCACCCTCCTCACCCGTTCGCACACCCTCGCTATCTTCTCGGCTATCAATCCCGTTTTGCTCGGTAACCCGCATGATCAGATAGCGTTCCCCGGCCTGCGAAACAAGCACTCCTTTATATGTTTTTCTGTTGATCGCCACCCTGTAATCTAGATGATTCGGAGGCCTCTCCGCGCGACTACAGAAGTTTGACAAGAACGGGCAGACTTCTCAAAGAGAGCCGCAGATGAGAGCGGAGAGGTGCGAGACTGTTTTCTCAGTGTCACGCTGAGACTCGGACGCACACACACACACACACACACTCTCTATACTTACACAACTGCGCATCGACACCGTAAAGCACAAACACACACACACACAAACACACGGTGACCCAGTGACTGAGGTGTGGTAGCAGCGTGGCAGATGGGGAGACCATCTGTGTTAGCTCATAGAGCAGCAGCCACATAGCAGTTCCACACTGTTCCTTATCCTGTGCCCTCTGAGTGTAGGCATCTGTGTCCAAACAAGCACATGATTTCATTTTTTGGGGTAAAGTATGAAACCATAGTCTTGTGTTCAGTGAAGTGGGCTTGTGAATAAAAGGTTAACAGCTCCACACATTGTCAAACTTCACCATTGACAGACAAAAGAAGCAAGTAAACAATAAAAGAAAAGGTTTGGCTTTATATACTGTAGCTTTAGGGTGTTGCAGTGACATCATAAGACCCCCCCTGCCCCGATCTAAAGGTCACATTGTTCATTCCAACCCTCGCCGTTGCTCCGTCCACGCCGGTGTCAACTTATCTGACCTCCAGGGGTTAGAGGAGCCGACCTGACCCAGCTGAGTCTTTAACCGCGAAGCCCAGGATGCCTAAAAACGGTTGCCCCATGTCAATACAAACAAGGCGAGGTGGCGTGTCCGTTTAGTGTGATATACGGCCCTGAAAATACAGATACTAAATGTACCTAAACTCCCCCAGGAGACTGAGTTAGGGGGGAAAAAGAGTCACTGTGTTGCAAAAAAAGATAAACTGCCTACTGGGAGGTGAAGGAAACGGATCCAGTCAGTGGAAAAAATAGAGTGAAAGTCACTTTAACGCCTAATACAGACGTAAACTTAGCCCACACTGAATGTTTTATGAAGACATTTTTACGTCTTAATGCGGAACACTTTCATCCCGCTTCCATTAAAAAACTACATAGAGAGAGAGAAAGAGAGAGAGAGGAAGAAACAGAAAGGATTTACTGAGGCGTTGCTGATGTGCTGTTCTTTTCCGGCCAGCAGAGCTGAGTGCCTGTCGTGTGGTGTCCTCCTCCCCAGAGATGAGCTCTGATTCTTGGGGACACTGAAAGCACATGCTGGGTACATTCTGGCGCTTTCAGTGCTCAGAATTCAACTTTTTTTTTAACTCTATCTCTCTCCCTTTTCATCCTTCTCCCATACCTCCTATCTCACCCCTCCCTTTTCCTAGACTTTGACTGCAGAGACCCCTTGGGAATGGAATCGGGAGAGATAACATCGGACCAAATCATGGCTTCATCCCAGTACAACCCAAGCTGGTCCCCAGAGCGCTCCAGACTCAACTACTATGAAAATGCGTGGACTCCAGCAGAGGACTCAAACAAGGAGTGGATCCAGGTACTAAATCACCTCATGTGTGTTACTCAAATGCAAATACCACAACATAATTACTTTGAAGCTAGTTTCAGCATACAGAGGAAAGCTAGATAATGTCTGAAAGGTGAATCATGGCTGTGTGAAACAGTTCGTCAGCTGTCTGCAGTATGTTTTTGGAGGTGAGTCACAGTCTGAGGGTGTATATGCAGTATTAAGAGTGACTACTGCCTGCATGAGCACAGTAGTGGTGTGCTGTGTTTGTCCTTCAGTCTCTGGAGGTGCAGTTTCTCCATAACAGTTTGACGAGACAGATGATGAATGATAGACCTCCGGGTGGTGGAGGTGGTGGAGGTGGTGGAGTCCAAGGCTCACAAAAAACACTTGTCCACTTTCAATTCAGTTCAGTTTAGTTCATTTCAGTTCAGTTCAATTAAATTAAATTCAATAGGTTTTATTGGTATGACATTTGACATGTGTTTTCAAAGCACCATTACAAAAGACAATGTTATGGAAATGAATTAAGTTTGAATAACAATATATAACATATATAATAAAAATGTACATGAATATAAATATACTCACACTATATACTGTGTAAGTTACATAAGTGTCACTGTTTTCCTACCTGTCTGTCTCTTCAGTTCAGTTCCATTCAATTCAATTCAATTCATTTCATTTCATTAGGCTTTATTGGCATGACATTTGATATGTTTCCAAAGTACGATTACAAAAGACAATGTTAAAGAATTAAATTAAAATTGGAATAACAATATATATACCATAATAATGTGTACACATATAAATATACACACACACTATATAAAGTATAAGTTATATAAGTGTCACTGTTTGCCTACCTGTCTGTCTATCTGTGTCTTCCTATCCTAACTGATAACTTCACTTTTCCTTAGTAACAGGCTGCCTGCAGGGATTTAGTGTAGGCATCCTGTCTTGCCAACCACACACACTCACACACAAATACACACACACACACACACAAACACACTCTGTCATATTTTTCTGTCTGTCGGCTTATCTGCACAAAGCGATCATCGCCCACCAGGGGGAACTTTATGTGGAAAGATTAAGGATTTAGTTCTTCCGTCCCCAGATGAGGATAAGTCACATATCCCAAGTCCACTCACAGCACAAACCCCCAACGGTGACACAACAGCCCAACACTACCTAGATGTATTTGCAGCCAGTTTGATTTATTAACCCAAAGCCTCCATGCCTTGTAAATGCCCAGACTGTTTTTCTTCTTCTGCTGTTTTTCTACAGTCTTTGCTTCATTGCTGAAAAGTTTGGCCCCGGCGTATTCCTCAGGGGATAAATAATAGAGCTGACCCAAAGCCAAATATTTGCTTGGGGAGGGCCATAAGCAAGCTTTTCCTTTATTATTGCAATGAAAATATTGTCCTGAGGGCCCCTGTTGCTCCTTCAGACTAATTTAATCAGTGTGTGAAAGTGTAGTGTGCAGGTTTTTTCTTTGCGTGTGTTCTCCCATGCTTGTCTGCGTCCAGTTGTGCATTTTTTCGGCTTCGTGGGCGATTTTCGGAGAGTCTGGCAGGATCCATATTGTCCTGCAGAGGAACCCAGCATGCGTCTGAGTGGATTTAGAAGATACATGGCTTCCCTTACCACTTCCTCTAGCAGTCGGACAGTCTGTCGCATTAAAGCATTTGTCTCTCTGATAGGGAGGTTCATTGTTCGGAGTAAGATCTGTGTGTTAAGGGTAACAGCAGTCTTGAACTCTCCTCTACCCCGCGTTGCCTCTTTGTCAGCGGAAATTACTAGTAAACGCAATGATTTGTTGCCACTCAAGTCTCTCCATCGCTACAAAGTATTGATCATATTGAGGATTTGATTTGACAGTAAAAATCTGGATGCTCTAATGGGCATGCTGAATTCCCAATACTAATCAGATCACAACACCGAATGGGGGGGGGGGGGCTGGAGGGCGACTCATTTTTTATTTCAAAGCCGGCAAAAGAGCCAAGTCTGTGGTTGTGTGGCGCATAATTTACGTTTTCTAAGGAGCCGCGATGCACTCGTGGCGAGCAGACTGAGCAGGAGCCCAATTATCACAAGTGGTATTAAAAGAGTGGAATTCGTCATTCCTCTTTCATTAAGCCTGTCCGTGGTGGTGCTGCAACAAGCTCAGGCCCCCTCGCGGCACGTACAAATCATCTCAGTGCGCCGTCAGATGCATAGTAATCAATTCATTATTTATTTCATTATCATTCCCTGACTGCAGTTTGAGGCAGACTGGTTTATTATTCATGACAGGCGGCCTTTTGATTCCTGGGCATTTTCCTCCGCTCTGCTTTTCCTTCTTCTTCTTCTTCTTCTTCTTCTTTTTTTTTTTTTTTTTTTTTTTGCTCAACATAATCCAGATTTGTCATCCATTTTAATGCTGCCTCATTCTGATGCATAGAGAGAAGGAGGAGGAGGAGGAGGAGGAGGAGGAGGAGGAGGAGGGTAAGATGCTAGAGTCTGTACTCTCTTCTCTGGGTAATTAGATTGGTGTGGTGTGGTTGAGCATTGACTGCTGGGTTAGCCATGTCATTAATCAGACCTTTGGTGTACACAGAGATGGACAGATGTCCTTTGAGGGGGTTTGTGGCTCGAGGAGGGAGTAAAAGCAAGAGGCAATAACCCTTCAAAACAGACCTTCATTTAATTTATTTCCCCCCCTGTTCCTTTCAAATCTGTTCCTTTGCATCGCTCCTCCGTTTTCTCATCCTTCTTGAAAATGCGGGTCTACAGATCTACATCAAGGTAGAGGGAGATTTGTGCATATTATCTGTCTGTATGAGCCACGGCTTTCTTTGAAGCTTAAGAGGATGAACCGCGGGGGCTTCTGCGGCAGGTTGCAGCAAAAATAAATGAGGGGTACACCCCCAGACCGCCCGGCTTAAGGCCTGATCCTCGCTTTTATGAACTCGGGCTAGCTCCACGAAGAAAACCTTGAACGCCACACGGCACCAGAGTGAGGAAATACCTGCATCTGTGCAACACATTCATCTCTTAGGGATGGAAGGGGTGGGGGGGGGGAGTGTATGTTTGCAGATTGGCGCATCATGGCTTTGAAAAGAAAAGATTCCTCCGGGACGTCAATGGGAGGAAAAACTGCTAAGAAGCTGACACGGCTGACACGGCTTTGTTGACTATCCAGAGTCACTGCATCATCTGAATGATGCAGTAAAAGCAGGAGTGGATCTCTGTCAGGCAGCTGCCATTGATTGCACATACACAGAACATGAATAATTTACACTGCCTTGGAGGGAGACCAACCAAGCCAATACCTGAAAGCCTCTTTATTGAGCATGTCATAATGGCAATATACACTTCATGTCATACACTAGGTTGGGAGTTCTTTATCTTTACGAGCTCAAGTTGATTTGCTCTCCTCCGTGTTTATAATTTAACTTCAATAGCTCCTGCCATTATCTACAATCTTGTTGCCGGGATGCATTATCCATGATTACTTTATTTGCACTTATGTATTTGCCAGCATCAGCATGTATACGTGTCTCTGATAAGCTAAATTGTTCGGTCGTGAGAGGAGATTATGAGTCGGAGTCTTCTCATGTTAGAAATGCTTTAATCTTGACTTTCTGATAGATGAAAGCAGCGAGCATGGGGACGCATATCAGTGTTTGTTTACACAGTATGCTCCTTTATCTTCTCCATGAGATAGTCATCTCAAGGTAAAGTCAAGCATTTACAGAAGGGGAAAGGGGGGGGGGTCTTGTCTTGGGCTGACATAGGAGTTTGTAACATTGGTAGTAGTTGTGGTGATGGGGGAAAGGGAGATATGTCCTGCTTTGACCATATTTCCTCATGCATGTATTTTCCTCCAATCTGTTCCACTTACTAAAGATAACAGATTGAGTCCAGCCGCCTGACCAACCGAACAACCGCTAATTACCTGCTTCCTCTATGAAAAAATAACACCACTCTGGCCACCGTAGCGTTGATCTTTTCCACGGCGCCCAGTACAAAGGTTATCCTGTTTGTCCTGTTTCATTCACATATGCTTTCAGTTACTTCAGGTCAATGAGTTGCAGAAATGCCCCCATTGTCTCCCTCTCTCTCTCTCTCTCTCTATCTCTCTCTCTCTCTCTCTCTCTCTCTCTCTCTCTCTCTGTCCTGTCCCCTGCTCTGGAGCTCACCGCCACTGTGCCCAGTGATGAGTAATTTGAACACCGGGCTTGTAATTAACAGCGGCTTCTCAGTTGATGAGGTCTAGCGAGAAGCAGGAGAGAGTTCGGAGGCCGGTCGCAGTGAGATCATCATCGTCGTCGTAGTCGTGGAAACAATGGATGCTGTCTCTGCCAGCCGCCGCCGTTTCCCAGGCCTCGCTCTCAATTGGAAAATCAATGGAGGAGGAGGGAGGGAGGGAGGGGGGGTAGAGAGACACACTTGAGAGGTAGTCGCCGAAACATGAGGGATGGCATGATGTAATGAAATGAAACAGTGCTGCGTAAGTACTGGGAGACAAAAAAAAAAAAAAAAGGCTTCTCTCAGCTCAGTAATCAGTGTCATTTGCAATGTCTGCGCCACAGATGAGCCAAACGCCTGGAAGCCTTGTAGTCGAACGCTATCACTAAACAGTCATCCACAGCTGTATGTCCAGAGATAGGATTGTCAAGCAGCTTTCCCAGACATGTCATGCATCCTGGTCGCTTCCTTTTCCATCCCGATCACTGCTCCTTGGTTTCACTATCATTACTCAGAGCTTTACTCATGTGAGTGTGTGGAGAGGATGGAAGTGACAAATCCTTCCTCTAACAGCTGGAGCCTTTTAATCATGAAACAGTAATACCCAAACCACACAAATGGTCATCCCATCTTATATGGATATGCCTTTTATTTTCTCGGGGGGGGGGGGGGGGGGGCAGCGTGATTGGCGCATTGGGGAAGACATGCATAATTTAAAAGCCACCAAAGAAGGTGTCAGGGGCTAAAATTAAACCGCAATTCCGTCAGGTGGATATTGTGATAAATGGAGGGTCGTGAGTGGAGCTCATAGGTCCTGGAGCGTTTGAGTAATACAATTTTCATGAAAAGGAGAATTAATTACACTTTTAATGTAATGGAGCTATTCCAAAAAAGCTTCCGTTACCAACACCAAAAGTACTGTAGGTGAAATTAGTGGACAGATTGCTTAAAAGCTTGGCTTAGGAATGCTTGCATATGGAGCTAGAAAGATTTCTCTTAGCAAAATAGCTGTTTCATCTGTCAGCTCACACCAAAAGAACAGTCTTATTTCTCTCATTACCATACAAAGGATATTATAATCAGATTTTATATGCAGGTGACATCTACTTGATGATTCCAAGCTATCTTCTAACTGTACCACCCTTTGAGATGGGTGAAGTATTTCCAGTGGTTGCCTACGTCTACCAGCTGCTCTTTGACTTTTGGAACTCTCCCCTTCTTTTTCACCCTCTTCATTTCTCTCTCTTTTTCGGTGAGGGAAAAGCGAATAAACTCATTCCCCAGAGGCCTCGGTTATTCAGTCAGCAGCCCACACGCATACGCAGATGGGAAGTTACCCCCTCCCTCTCCCCTCCCTTCCCTCTCCCCACACACCCACCTCCTTATTTCTGTTGGGGGAAGCAGAGAAATGCATGAAAGTATTTGGTAAACTTCTCTCGGAGCACAGATTGCTGCATACGACTTCCTGGCAACTCAATTATAAGCCAATCAAGCAGCGAGAGATAGAGCTTTTGAGCCTTTTTTGCTGTTTTGTCAAACACCCCCCCCCCCCCCTCTCCTCGCCCGCCTTATAAACCGCATGTCTCCTTCTCTGCACCCACACACAACAATGACTGGCCTTTGCCTCAAATGCATATCATGTGGCCTCGCTGCACATCTGAGTCACACACAGTCACACAGACGATACACCGAGCAGCAGCTAGACCTAATGATCACGCCTACAGCTGCCGACACCGTTGAGGGATAATTGGGAAATTATCTTTTCAAATTTGGTACAAACACACATAAACACACAAATATACTGTGTGTCACTCATGTGCATATAAACTCATTCAAATGGCCCATGTGTGTTTCGGTAAGTTGATCTAATTGCACGCACACCAGGTTTTAACTGGCTGATGTTACAAGCCCGAGCACGTCTAATTCTTTTTCTGCCTTTCTGCTTTCATTAGCCCATGAAACGACTGGAGCCGTGTACACTGGCTGTTGTGAGGCAAAAAGGCTTCTTTTTTTTTAAGTTATCAGTTCGCCTCACAACGGGAAGGTAGAGAACAACCCCCACTCCCGAAAACAGACACACTCGAAGCGTCACACATATTTTGGACCACACTGGAGCGTGAAGAAACTCCTCGGAGACAAGGACACATTGAAGTCCTGCCCACATATCAGCCTGCTGTTACTTTATGGAAAAGATTCGGAGCAGTCTGGATGATTTCTTACCCAGCCTGGCATGTTTATGGCTCCGAGTGTGTATGTGTCCCCTCCTAGATATGAGTTACAGTGCGCCAGCATGCCCAGAATGTATAGTGTCATTTGTCTATAGGTGGGTCCAAAACACCTACCTCCTGGGAGAAATAGGAATAAGGTGAATGCGACCCAGACACAAGCTTCATCTTGTAAAATCAGCAAAGTTTCAAAATGCAGCACCTCCTCCTAAACATGAGATTAGGAGTCATTATTCACACCTTTCTGTGCTGTGATTACATCACCCATTAAACATGATTCAGACTGTCAGGGCTTGATGACAAATACTTTATCATCTGAGAGTGATATATTTAGCTAAGATCCGCTGAGAACTTGAAACCTTGCTTATTGGTTTTTATGCATATAGGCCAGTTAGTGCTGTCTGTCGCTCTGGGCTAAAAGCAGTCCCACTAGTAATCATTACCCAGGCCTGTTTGTTTTCACGGTGGCTTCTGCGGTATGGAATGGACTGAGCTTTACATCCAAGCGTCCTGGCAGAGTCCGTCTTCTCTCCCTGACCCGCGTAACCTCAGTCTGCCTGCTCAGCCTCAGCCTCGTTCCTCCGCCTCTAACAAGGAGCCATTAATAAATCATGCTTTGCTTATTACCCAGACCCTGTTATCAGCCCTGTGTCTGTGAAATTGATCTAGACTGTGCACTTCTTCGCCATACACCCCCCCTCCCATGGTTCTGTCCTTCACATCTTCCAAGGCATCACTGTCAGCGGCTCGTTTGCCCTCCCAACCTTGTCCGTTTCGCTCTTCTCTTCGTCCTCATCACTTTTTTTTTGGCGCTTCATCTTTCGCCCTTTCTGTCCCTTCTGCTATCTTTCACGTCCTCTCACAGCTTACCTTGAGCTTTTGTGCCAAAATACTTACTTAATTATTACGTTTTCCTTCTTGTCAGTATGACGCACCCTCTCAATCAGCGTGATTTATTGCACCTTTAAAAGTATTAAACCACAAAGGGATAAAAGTATGTTACTATGTGCAGCTCTTTAAAACACCACACCCATGACATGGCAGAGAACCAGCTGCTGGTTAAACGGCTGCCTTTTTTTTTTTTAATGAAAGCAATAATTTACAAAAACAAAATGAAAAAAAAAAATCCCACTGGCCTTGACTATTGATTAAACCGATATATTCGTCCAACCCTCTTCAAACCAGTCATATTTCAGCATGCTGGGATTGTTTGAGTCTGAGCACCCATGAGTGTTCCCAATTAGCCCCGCCACTCATTTCACTCCCAGCGGCTCTTCTTCTCCATTACACCTAATGAGATCCTTTCAGAGAAAACATCCCAAGGCCAAGTCTTCCTATTAGACCTTTTTTTAGGTAAGCCTTTTTCAGTAAGCCGCTTTGCCATTGGTCTAGATTGGATATGAGTCACACAAGGCCATCTAAGTGCAGATGTTAAAGACCTGCCTGGGCCTCACTGCCATCTCCTTATTCTTTCCTCATCCAGCGCTGGCACATATATCTGTTTAACCAGCAGAGAGGAATTCAGCTCCTTGCGTTATTAAATGAGAAACATCTGAAGCTGGAGGGATTTGATTTTGTCTCTATTTGTGGACCCGAAAGAAATCTGGGACTTACTGAGTAAGCCCCTTGAGCCTGTAGACAGGAACAAAAGTATTCCATCTCTGTATGTGTGACTGTCTTTTTTGTTAGTCTCCATCCATCCAAATCCTTTGAGTGGCCAAGTGAGAGTGAGAGAATAGCATAGTGGAACGTCATTTATTGCTCCCATCTGTTTATGTCTTTTTTACTTTGAGAAATAAAATGTGAATTTAAGGAGTGACCGGTACTCTGTGGCATGCAGATGTTCCTCTCCTGCTTTTGACTCCGACTCATTAAGCATGGTATAGTACTGTATATAAGGCTGGCAGGCGAAGCTTAGCTGGAGCTGAGTAAGTATATGAATTTAACATCCTGGAACTCCATGGAGCTCTTTTTGGAGACAGATCTACCCTGGCTTTGATCGCGTCTGTCTGCTCTCAGCTCTCACATAAGGGATTTCACTGTTGTCACACTCTTCCTCGCTTATGCACCCTCACATACCGATGAACTCCTCTGCGTCGATTCGGTAATCTACTCAAGACTCCGGGTCACCATCCATCAAAGCTCTGAGCCCATCGCGCGTCCAGATCAAAGCCCCCCGTGTCCGTCATCACGATCTGGAAAACCTGTTCCACTGACACCTTGGCTTCCTGCACCGCTCCCGTGTTCTAAGAGGTCTACACGCAAACGCCATTACTCCTCATTAACATCAGCTCGGGCCTGTCAGAGACCCTGTTAACGCTTGTTCGACTTAAGCACGCTGCTTTAAATGCAGGGGAGTTAGCATACTTTGAAAGCCCTCCAGTCTCACACTGGAACCACTCTTCTTTTTTCTCTCTGTTATGGATGAAGGGATGGTACGGTGGGGTTAAGTAGCCTCCACAGAGGTCAGGAGGAACGGATTTGTTACCACTGGTGACTGAGGAATTGTATATGTGTGAGTTTACGTGTGTGTGTGTGTGTGTGTGTGTCCCAGAAGCAGAGATAGCAGCTCTCTTGTTGGTTCCCAATGCAGTTAGACAGGCAACGGACAGAAGCATTAACAGGATCATAAGCCAGTTTGAAGGCTATTCTTACCACAGAAACAAAAGCCAGTGTGACATCCAGAAGGCTGTATGTGTGTGTGTGTGTGTTTGTGTTTGTGTTTTTGTGTGTTTCCTGTCAGTGACGGTCATGGTCATGAGCAGGCATGACGCTTTGCAGACAGACAGTGTGCTCCTTTACCAGGTCTGATGCAAACCAGCAGCTTTCTCTGCTCAGCTTCACCTTTAAATCCAGCAGACACACACACACACAGATCATATAAGAACACATACATGTGAGCACAGAACAGACGTGCACTGACCCCAAAGCTTCTGGCAGTCTCCTTGTGAAAATATAATAGCTCCTCCAGTAGTGCACCGCAGTTCATGATTACTTTATAAAGCCCTGCATATTTTAAAGGCACAATATTTGATATTCAATCTATCTCTCTTTCCTCTTGGCCGATTTTGATAATGCGATTGCGGAACTCCTCGTTCTATTCGGCGTTCACTTTTATCCAATAAGCTCTTGTCTCCCATCTCAGGAAATTAAGTTGTCATCCTATGTCTCTTTCATTAGCCCGAATATCATTTCATTGCTGTTTATTAAATTCCAGGTAGCAGCTGACGAGACCATGGCCAGAGGTGATTCTAATAGCGGGGGTTATATTTTTAACTCTCCCGGCGTGTCAGTGCATTATTAATACAGACATGTGCATTAAAAACCTTTCCCTCATAAAAAAAAGAATTCATGCCTTTTAACAGGTGAAGAGTATTGTGCTTTCAGCTGAATCTGCTCCACTTAATCAGCAGTCAAACGCTGAAAAAAGAGAAAATACTGTCGTGCTCACAGCTCTGATGGAATTTAGTCATGATAAATGATTTCAAGCAGCTTTTGCTCACTTGTCTCTTCTCTTTTTGTCCTCACAGGTGGACCTCGGGTTCTTGAGGTTCGTCTCGGCCATCGGTACCCAGGGCGCCATCTCCCAGGAGACCAAGAGGGTTTACTTTGTCAAGGCTTACAAAGTGGACGTCAGCTCTAATGGAGAGGATTGGATCACGCTGAAGGAGGGCTCCAAACAAAAGGTAGCTAATACTCAGCGGTCTAATGACATCATCTCTACACTCTTAAGTTACTTAGGGGTGGAAAAAGTTTCATTATCTGAAAAGGTTTGGATAACATGTCGAAATACTTGCAGCCCTCAGCTCTACATAAGACTTTAAGGCCAGGCTAGATAGTGAAAATAGTCTATTTCAGTGTGTGCATGCCCTGTGTCATAGAAACCACTCCATGCACATGTAATGCACTTAGAATAACCCATCTTTAAGAAGACAGCTGACTTGAATTGTGGTCTGCTCTAAGTCGCCTTTGATTTCAACAACAAGGGGAATACCCAGCTATATGTACTTTAGTCTCTGTCTCAAAACATGCAATTATACCCTACCAACTGTGTAAGTGGAGAGTATTTACAGCGCGCGTTGCCGTGCTAATAGTGCCGCAGTAGCCATAGGGAAGATTTTGTTAGCAATGTAGCTCCTGGTTTATGTCAGGCACCCGTCATCTTATCGTAAAAGAAGTGGCGATGACAAAAGACTTGACAAACAAGAGTAAAAAGGGGGATATGGATAGGAGGAGTGGAGAAAAAAAAGGAGAGGCTGTCATGTTTGAGCAGCTGGTAGAGGTGGGTCCAAGGCAAGAGGGAAAAGAAGAAGAGGGGAGGGATGGCATGCTTGACCGGAGCGTGACAGGCTGTAACTATCGATTGCTGATCGGCCTGTCAACAGACCAGGTTTTGTCCATCTGGAAGCAAACACACCCCTCGACTGTGGGTGTCCAGAGGCTGAAGGAAGTATGTGTGTGTGTGTGTGTGTGTCGGACAGTCCTCACGTTGTGTTGTCTCGTGTGACATGTTAACACCACGAGGTATTTTTAAGCGGAAAAAGTGTGAGGCTGCAAGTGGAACCAAAAAAAAAAAAGTTCTCAAGAGCAACACAGCATCCAAACAAGCGTGTTGGTACTGCTGTGTACACATGCCCCCGAGGCCTGATTCTTTATGGTCTCTTTCAAAGTACACAGTCCCTTCTGTAAAGTGGCAGCTTAAAGGTGCCGTGGTAAGCCCGGTCTGTGTTTTTCCGGACTCTAAAGTGCTTTTGTGCGAAGGGGCACCATTTGCTACATGCTGAGCCTGCAATTTGACGTCTTACCGTAGCTCTGGAAAAAGCCACTTTACCGTTAGCTAGCGGAGGAGAGACTCAGCGTGACATTTAAGAGAGTGGATGAATTTGTTGCTGAGTCCCTTAGCGGCGTGGTGGTTGACAGGTATTGCTCAGAGACTGGATTACAGAAGGGAAGGGAGGGGGTGGGGGGGTAGCCAGGAAGTATGGACTAATGGTTCAACCTTGGTGGTGTTGTAGTTGAGTGTAGATATGCTGAACTATCTTTCTATCTATCTCTCTTTCTCAGTCACATAGCTCAGTCAGGAGGCCGTATGGTCAGCGGTGTGATTCAATTACCCGGAATGAACTGTGATGGACTGTTGGGAGTTGTTATGCTGGGTGGCCGGCCTCTACGTATGGTGCTAGTAAACTGTCAACCGACCCCAGGGGAGAAACATTGACATCTCTGACCTTTTAAACAAGACACTGCAGTAAAACATCCACCAGATCTGGGACTTAGAGGACAGAAAAGGGGGGGCATCTTGAGCCAATCTGGTCCTGTCCGTGTTACAGATACTGCATCAGGTTTCACAGGACATGGGCTTTTTGCGACATGTGGTGCATGGAAAGAGGAAGAACAACTTTAAGAGTGTTACGCAACTTTGTTTTATGTGTAAAAGTTGTGTTACACAGCATACCACCACACTGTAAAGATCCTTTTAGATTTTTTCATTTAGATGTTTATGTGTCATTACCTTCACTCACAATAAAACCAGTTTCTCAGCTCCAGCAGTTTTATTGTTTACTTTCAGCTTTGAGGAAAAAACTTGCAGCATCTTAACCTCATGTGTTTAAAACCAATTGAAATCTCTCCTTTCTGAATGTGCTGCAGCCAAGGCTTCAGAAAAATATCCACCCTGCATCTCAACTTTCTGTCAATAATTGACTTTTTCTCCTGCCTCTCTCGCAGGTTTTCCAAGGCAACACCAACCCAACAGACGTTGCCAAGACGATGCTGCCCAAACCCACACTGACGCGCTTCATCCGGATCCGTCCCGTTACCTGGGAAACAGGCATCGCGCTGCGCTTCGAGGTGTATGGATGTAAGATATCAGGTTGGTACTGCAGAGATCCATGCATACACACATACACACACACACACACACTCTCTCTCACACACACACACACACACATCAGCTCTGCCTTTGCTTAAACCCACCACTAAAAACACACAACACATTACACCATTTATATCCTGATGAAATATTGAACACATTCATGAGATGATGTCATGATTTCGCATTTCTGCACATGTTCCAGTGTTTGTTTATACCTCTTCCCACCTCGGTCTCTGTTGCACAAACAGCTCACCTCTGCCAGGTGTGAGGAGAAGCTATGTATCTGTGAGAAGTCCTCCAAGGCTAAAGAAAAAGCTGCTGCATAATAGAGGAGTGGCGCACGAAGGAGGATTACCTATTTATGTTACCCCATGTTTAGATGTACCTCATTCAATATAAATGGAGCCAACAGCTGGCAAGCAGAGGGGAGCCGGGTGCTGGGTGGGCTCTACACGGTCCCATCCCTCCTGCTGGTCTGGTCTCAGCCTCTTCTTTAGCCACAGTCTGTCGTTTGCTTACAGAGCTTTGATTTTGGCAAAGCTCTTCTCATCTTTTGCCTTTTCGTCGATGTTATTTTAATGAGACTGGCGTGTGTGTGTGTTTGTGTGTGTGTGTGTGTGTGTGTGTGTGTGTGTGTGTGTGTGTGTGTGGGGCTTGCTTTCATATGGCTTTCGCACATCTGCCTGCATCTCAATGGGCTTATGAGTGTATGTATTGAATGTTAATTAGTGCTTGCCTTTGTGTGTACTTCTTCACTTGGAGTATATCTTACAAGGGCAGAATAAAACAGAGTGGATTTGTTTTGTCACTGTTGTTACTTCAGGATTAAAGCTTGGATTAAAGTTAGGGCTAGGATTAGTAGTGGTCGGGCCAGTTGTCCTTGTGTGTTAGTGCGTGTGGTGTTATGCAGCTATGCGTCACATACAGTACGTGTGGCTGTTGGTGTAATAGCGGAGGGCAGCGTAGGCACAGCAGGGTTACAGCTGGGGCGTGTGTTCCTGGCATACGACCAAGCCGCTGCACAGAGCGTAAACACATCACAAGATCGCAGTCACCACAGGGCCTCCGTGATGACGTCAGCACCCATGGGTGCTCTGAAGACACTGCCAGCTCCACTAGATGCTACCAGCACAGTCAGAAAGAAAGAAAGAGAGAGAGAGAAAGAAAGAAAGAGAGACAGAGAGAAACGATGAGGCTCTTGAGGGCTGCATAAACTCGGTGACTCACTGCTTTCTATCTTATGAGTTATGAATCCCTGATAGCAAAATCTTCATAAAGAACTTGTGTAGAAAGAATTATGGGGAGCCTCTGAGTGCACGCTCACTTTTTCTGAAGGGTGCTGTCATGATAGCAGCCAAAACATGCTGTATATTCAAAGGTGCCTGCCGTCCTCTTTAGATGTCATTCAGGCATCAGAAGAGAGGAGGAGCTGGACCTCAGAAAGCTGCAAGATGTTCCTCCTAAATCATTATGGTCGCGTGCCCCTGCTGATACACGCAGCTACTCATTAATAAAAAGATCCACCGCCCTGTTGTTTGTAAATAGGCCGTGGCATATAAATATCTGTGATGAACCCGCTGATGCTCCACCCAAACCCCTAAATGTGGGCCCACGAACCCACACATCACCAACTACACAGTCGCCGTCCGCAGAGGCGCACGCTGGTGTTTGTTCCTCTGGGTGTGTCATTGCGTGCTTTGCCATCTTGGAAGCGTCTGTGATCGCAGCTGAAGTCGATTAGCAGCTCCAGATGACCCGGGGAGTTCACCAAGTGTCTAAACTCAGATCAGTCACACACACACACACACATACAAACTCTCAATCACAATCTCATACCTTTCTCTCATATCCCACCACTTCAAAGGCGGTCAGTGCGCACTGCCTTAGCTCTGCTCTGCCAGAGGTTGGCTCCCGTGATCACTCTCGAACAGATCTTGGCCCAAGACGAAAGAAAGAATGAGAAAAAAAGTCTGAAAATAAGTCAGGAGGCTTCCGCACCGCCAACGTTTGTTCCTTGAGCTCCAGTTTTTTTGGACTTTCCTAGTCCCGGAGTTCAGGACCGGGAATTCGTCTCACGGGGTCTGCATTGAAGCGGCTTTAGATAGCCAGAGAGAGCGAGAGAGAGACACGTCTGAAAGAGGCCTTGTTCTCGGAGTCCTCGCTCACTTTTTTCCCAGATGCAGCTAACGCCATTTAGTCCTGCAGCGGTACAGTGCACACTTTGTCTCATACAGACACAGAAGATGTAATAATGCCTGGATTTATCCCTCCATGGGAGCCAGATAGTAAATATGTTATTGCTTACCGCAGGTCCCTGACTCAGTGTCTTGGTATTAAAGTGCTGGAGGAAGGCTAGGAAGGGACACACAGGAAGATTATTTACCACTAATACAAGGTGAGAAGTATCACACCTTGTATTAGTTGGTTTCACAATTGTAAAGGTGTGTTCAGATAGGAAGACATTATGGCAAAGATTCCACAAATGACTATATTTTACTCCTGGAGCTCTCCTCCTTGAGAATTGGATATTTATTGATGATTTGCATCTTACACTCGAGCTCTCTGAATCATGATCTAATGTGTTTGACCTTTGCAAACTGCTAGTACAGTCCCTTAAATAAACCTGATATTATAACATGTCATTAGATAGAATACTGGAAACAATTTAGCATGGATAAGACTGGAAATTATCGGATTATCCCAGTCTTTGCTGCACTACGAAGGTGACAACATGTGTTAAAAACTTCAGATTTAAACAAACACAATTGCTTTCAAGCAGCAGCAGCAACAAGTTGATTTTCTTGCTTTTGATATGGAGGGATGTTCTAAAGATAAAAGGGTGAGAAAAATAAAAAAAAACAGCTGCTCCCTTTGGAAAAAAGTGAGAGATGGATCCAAAGATGGTAAAAATGGAGAGTTCTGATAGAATAAGATCAGAGAAGTAGAACAAAAAAATAAGCAGAAGAAGAAAGTTTAAAAAATGTGGACGTGGTGTTAAAAGACACAATCCCACAGATGTTGACAGCTGTGGAGCAGAAGGTAGATGAGCGCAGCAGCAGATAAAACACAAAGAGAATTTTTTTTTCTTTTTTTTTGTGCTGTGTGAGTATATGTGAGCCTATGGAGGGAGGAGGAGGATGGATAAGGGAGATGAAAAGAAAAAGCGCTCCCAGAATGCAGGAGGTGGAAGCACCAACGGAGAGGAGGGTTTTAATTGGCTGCCTGGAGACAAGTGCTTCAGGCAGAGGAATTAGTATGCATGAGAGCTATGGACAGAAAGAGAAAGAGAATAGAGGGAGAGATCACAGTAACATCACAAAGAGTTTGGGGAATTGTGTTCCTCATTTCGACTTTCAATATCCTCGTTGCCCCTATATGAACCTCAAACTCAGCAAGCTAGACTTGTGGCGCTGTAAATGATGATGAATATTAAGCTTTTGGACATAGATCAAGCCTTTGGTTCCCTGAATCTCTGCAGGTTTCCATTAGTTTATATCAAAAAAACTAAGCACTTTTTCCCATTCCCTTTTGTTTCTCAGAGTACCCATGTTCAGGCATGCTGGGAATGGTATCGGGCTTGATCACCGACAACCAGATCACAGCGTCTTCTCACACCGATCGAAGCTGGGTACCGGAGAACGCTCGCCTGCTGACCAGTCGGACCGGTTGGACCCTGCTCCCTCAGCCCCAACCTTTCATCAATGAATGGCTGCAGGTGGATCTGGGTGAGGAGAAGCTGGTGAAGGGGTTGATCATCCAGGGAGGGAAGCACCGTGAGAACAAGGTCTTCATGAAGAAGTTCCGCCTGGGCTACAGCAACAACGGCTCCGATTGGCGGATGGTTTTGGACACCAACGGGAACAAGCCAAAGGTAAGAGGATTTCGGTTACAGATAATAATCTTGAGTAATGTTTAAGATGTTTAAAACCACTGGGATGTTTGGGTTGTTAAGCGTAACCCTAACCTAACCCTAACCCTTGACATTCTTTATGGCAAAGTTCTTTCTTTTTATTGGAATTGACAGTTTGATTTCTAACCCAAATCAAAAGATGGGGTTTTACCTTCCAGCATTGTAGAAAATGATTGGAATACACGCTTCTAAAAATGTCTCTCGGATACGTCAGAGCATCAATTCAGATCATGACGCATTTAGTCAATTTTCACCGCGGTGTTGATCCCCGGCAGTTGTGAGTCACTCAGCAATCGTTGCGAGTCAATTTCGGCGGTGCTTTGAATCACATTAGGATAAGCATCTCAAGTCTCTCACAGTCTTTTCCCAGTTCTCTCTTCCTGCTTTGTATTCCGTGCTACACACAGTAGTTCGACCCTTTCAATGGAATAGCGAAACCTCTCCTGAGAGAAAAGGAGGGGTGAACGGAGTGAGTGAAGGTGGGAAGAAAAGAGGAAAGAGGAGGACAGAAGATGAAAGAGAACATGCAACATAGAGAAGTGACCTAAGATTTATCTGCAGGTGTCACGACTCGCACGTGGAAGACGCACGGCAACACTTTGCTCAATGCATGCACACGCTTACACACAAAGAATATATATGAGTTCGTACACAACCGCACACACACACACACACACACACACACACACACCTACCTCCAGGACCAGGAGGAGCTGCAGCAGCCCGTCCCCAATTACAAGCGTCCCTGACAGGGCATAAATCTGATCCAGATGGGCTGATGGTTGATTTATGAAGGGAGTGAGGAGGATCCATATCCCCCCCTCCTGTCCTAGTTAGCAGACTCTCTCCCCTCGCCTAAGAGGATCCCAACATCTAAGGGAGTCGCACCATGCTTCTTCACGTGGTCACACCCATTAATCCACTTCCATCAGCCCTCCATCTCCTCCTTCGCTGCCTTCTCTCGCGGATCTCCCACATTCTCCTCTTTTCCCACCTTTATTCCTTCCTTCAGGATCTGAACTGAAGGATTGTAAATTAGCTTTGACAAAGGTGTGTGTCATGCTGTCTTTGCCCCCCGGCCCTCCCCCTACCCCCGCCCTTATGTCACCCACCTAAGCTGTTCTTTAGATGTCAGGAAGATGAAAGAGTTCTGGTCATCTTCTGCTGCTGTTTCTCATCATTTTTCCATCTTCCCAGAATCTCTCCACCACTCCTCCCTCCTCTGTTTTTTTTTTTTTTTTTTTTGGTTGTAGAAGGCAGGAATAAGCCTGCCTCGGGGGTGTCTGCATTTCGGAAAAGCCGAATAAGTCAAACAGCCAGAAGTGACATTATCAGCAATATTGTGCTTTATGTCTTTTTTTTAACTCGTCTGCTCTGTCTTCTCTTGTCTGTGTCCCTCTCTCCTTTTTTCCTCTACCAGATATTTGAAGGGAACAGCAACTATGACACACCCGAGCTGAGGTTGGTGGAGCCCCTGCTTACCCGATTCATCAGAATTTACCCAGAGAGGTCCACTCCTGCCGGGATGGGGCTACGACTGGAGCTCCTGGGTTGCGAGGTTGAAGGTAAACCGGAACTGCAATCGCATTAACATTTATTCCATCTAAATAACAGCTGATTTGGTGATAGTAAGGAGGCAAAGAAGCCAAGTAGGAAAGGCAGTCCTTCCCATGACAATGACCTTTCTACTTATAGTGATGATATCTCTATCAGCAGTAATGACATTTCTACCAAAGTTCCTACCCAGAGTGACAACATTTATTTCCCTCATGCCGATGACATTTCCATCTGTTGTGAGGTTTTAAACCTTGGCAATGACATTTTCACTCTCTCAACATGTCAGATTGCCACACGCACTCATACAGGTGAGCCATCTATCATCTTGGCTAATGACGTGGCTGTAAGTAGCTTGTGCTTCATGCCTTTGCCACAGTCCTGGTTATTTAAAGATGAGCGTGAGGGCTCCCTGTGTTGAACCCACAGCTGTCTAGCTCTTGCTCTTTATCCTGACAAGGGACAGTTGTCTTGTCTCCTTGTAACATCAAAGCTGCCCTCATAACTCGCCACTTCTAGAGGGGGATCAAATGAAAACCCACCTGGCCAAGTAGGATTATCGCAGCCTGGCCCCTATCACACTCCTCCCAAAGCCACTCTTCTTTCCAAAAGGGGCTGCACCCACTTTGCCATCTTTGAAATTACACTTTTTTCTCCCCACAGCTCTTTATCTGTCCCTCTCTCTTGAAGCTGACGTAGCGCAGAAACAGCTCAGCGATGTAAGAGTGTGTAGCGGGCTCGCCCTAAGTGGATTTACATATTGGATTTCAGGGAGGCCCATTCCGTCGTAAGCCTATGGACTCCCACCGGGAGCTTTAGTCAGATGATAATGCTTGTTTTCAGTGTTAATGCCAAACACACACATACTCACGCAGAGGGGAAACCGCAATCACCCAGCCAAACATGTGGTTACAGGCATGTATACACAATCACACACACACACAGGCAGGTGCTTGTACTAGTGTGTGCCAGTATGTGTGTGTGTGTATGCGTAGCAAGCTGTAGAAGGAGAGCTAAATCCTCATTTCTGTGAGAGGCTCCCCTGACGCAGCGCTGACCCCATCCCTGACCTTCCCCACCCTGAATCTGACAGGGGCTGATCTGCCTCATATTTCATCTAGCTGAGGGAGAGAGCAAGAGCGGTGCTTCACACACACATTCACACATACTCACAATCCCTCTCACACACACACACACACACAGATACTATGCACATACATTTTCAGGCAGTTTGCCTCTATCCATCTATGCCTCTCTCTCTCTCTCTTCATCCTTTTTCCTTCCCTCTGCTTCTGGGGAAGCCCATTCAACTCACTCAGTGTAAACACAAACACATGCTGCAGGACGGCTGTGGGGTTCTTGGGTCTTGCCCACATCCGAGTGGAGCAGGGCTATAATGATAGGCCGCTATGGCAGCCAGAAGCCCTGCAAATAGCCAATCCCAAGCTCTGTTTCTGCAACTTTGAGCTTCAGCCGCACAAACCCTAAAAGCACCACGATTTAGATTCAACTCTATTTATACACCAACACCTCCACAGCTTGATTAAAAAAAGAGGTGCTAATAGCTAAAGCAAAGTAGTTATTTTAACATCTAGAGTACTTTCCCTTTTAAGCTGAGTTTGTCATTTGAAGTGCAGATGGTCCATGTTTTCTTACATTTTGTGAACAATAAAGACATTTAACAGAAATGCTAACATGACAGTGATGTAGCTGAGCCCCTGCACCAGTGAATTCATGTTTAAATTGAAGTCTAACCAATATGTTATCTGTTGTCTCTCTTCTCCGCAGCTCCCACATTGCCTCCTACCACCATCATCCCGAGCACCACTCCATCCGATGACTGCGACGACGACCAGGCGAGCTGCCACAGCGGCACAGGTGATGACTACGATGTGACAGGTGCTAACATCGCCCTCATGAGACTGCAACCAAACCCCTCTCTCCTCCTTCCTCTCCCTCCTCCTCCTCCTCCTCCTTCCCCCTTATTCTTCTGCTACGGCACACGCTCGATCCGCTCCCCCTCGATTTCGTGCCACAGCCGCTTTCCCTTCTCTTCACTTCTCTCTGCCGCAGTTCGATTTGACACCGCGGCTAATCTACCATCCACCGTGCACGCTCCCGAGCACGGGCGCATGCACTCACGTGAACGCGGGCATGCTGCACAACTCTAATTAGCTGCACCTGTAGCTCCCACCTATCTCTCTCTCTCTCTCTCTCTCTCTCTCTCTGTCTCTCTCTCTCTCTCTCTCTCTCTATACAGCCTATCCCCTCTTACCTCCACCTCTGCAAGCTCACAAGAGGATTCACTTGCACGTCCTCTCTCACACACACACACACACACACACACACCTGCTTCTAAACCTGCATACAGCCTCCATCTCTATCCTTCCATTTCTCACCTTGCTTGTCCTCCTCCGGCTCTTTTTTTTCTCCACCCACTCCTCTCGGCCTCATTGCCCACTAACCCAGTAACTCTCTGTATCTGCACTGCTGCCTGCACTCCCCCATTAACCAGCAGTCTCCAATGATGAGCATGGCACAGTCTCAGTCACGTGTTCTGAACACGTTACATAAGATAGATATATCAACAGAGAGAGAGACAGAGAGAGAGAGAGGAGGGTGAGAATGAAGAAAAAGACGAGGCATGTGTCGTGTGACGAGCTTGATTTAGCCAGATACATTTAGTGCGTGTGTGCAGAGTTTTGAAAGGAATCCAGGCTAGGCTAAATGTGCTGATGCTTTGTGTCGTGACAGGTGGTACCACAACGCCAGACACCACCACCGCTGAAGTGGACACCATCCCAGGTGAGCAGAAAACTTATATTATACAATATTTGTACCTGAAAGATTACATGTCTCACTAAGGACAGAATGTCTTTTATGATCGCTGCATGCCGGACTGTTGAAACGCAGGGTAAATATTTAACCGCTCAAGGTTTGTTTTGAATATATTTCCATAGATTTATCAAGAAGCTAATGATTGCCAGCTTGAGGCGGCCTCTCTCCTCTGATGTGTGTCTGTTATTAAAGCTGATGATATGGCCCTGAGAGGCTCCTGCTGACAGGGTGAGAGAGGTTGTGTGATGCAGGGCTAGCTGATGATTAGCACTGGTGCTCTGCTGCTGCCTTCTCAGCATAATCACTAATCACTGGGCCGACACAGGCATGCACTAAATACACACACACACACACACACACACAAGACAAACAATACAAAACAGGAAAGCAGAATGTAAATGACCGGAGGAAATTGGGTGCTCTTCGGGGCCACATGCACACACATATACACACACATACAGTAGCACTGACTCCTATAGCAGGTTGATGAGGCAGCAGCCAGCTGAGAAGCTATGCCCCAGTCTGACCTTGGCTAATGGGCCATAGTGTAAGCTCCACCCAGCCCCCTTCACTCCATCAGCCGGCTCTTGGGTCTGTCTGCCGGGACCCTCGCTGATGATAATAGATGAGGGTTGAGGTGCAGGAGCGTGTGTATAAACATAACTAAGTGTCTGTGGGTAAACACTTATCTGTCTGACTTTTCATTTCGAGACTCTCAAAACATGCGCGCTAATCAGCTCCGCGTATGTACGTGCGGCGGGTGCGTGCGTGCCGAGCACCCTAATCTCATAGGATGTCGTTTCCATCGGCGTTCTGCAAGAAAAAGTCTTCTTTTTCTTTTCATCAAATGGCAAAGTGACTCATGTGGCAGCTCATCTTAGATCCAGAGCTCGTTGGTAGCCGAAGTCAAAACCTCCCAAGAATGGAACAAAAAAAAAAGCCAAAGTCAAAACCATTTTAATTGGAAATGGGATTTCTTGACACAAAAAAGCGGCTTGGCGTCTGAAATGCAGCTCCACAAGAGAATTCCACCCTTTGCATTTAATTGGTAAATAGAGTTGTTGCCTGCAGAAGCTTGTTAAAACCTTCCCATTATTAAAGGGGATATTGGCTGGGATTGTATATTTTGTCACTTGGAAATCTGCCTCATTGTATCTCAAAAGGCATCTCATGCCGGAGTTTAAGGCCGTGGCTAACATCCCAAAACGTCTCACTCCCTTGTGTTCCCTGGAAGTCTTCCTTTATCCAATTTGAGGAGCACTAAAACCCACGCTCCCACACATTTTCTGGCCTCGACAGAGCCTTCTTCACCGCAGCGTGTGTCCGTGGGGGGATTGCATTGTTGGAATGGGGCCCCGGCACTGTTACCATAGCTGTCTTCAAACCTCCTGTCCCAGCTCTCATTAAAAATCCTGAGCTCTCTGTGGGTTGCTATGAATGTTGCTTTCTCAACTGGACACCATGACCAGACCCCATCTTCCTCTGCTTTGTACTGTGCCTATTCTTAATGGTCCTAGTGGCCCTCCACACCTCTCTTAATATGTTACGTTCATTAAAAGAGATCATTGAGATGATCCTTCCATCCCAGTAGTTTCTTCCTTCTGAGTGAGCTGTTTTTATTCCCCAGCTGTGGAAGTCTAAGCTTACATCCCACAGTTCTTTGCTGCCCTCTAGTGTTTGTAGCTTGTAAGATGAGTGAATGAAGACCTAAAGTGTAGCCTGCAGTCATATCATGACAGGCCCTCAGGTCATTGTCCCAGGTAAAGCCCAGAGCTCTTGGCAATTTCTCCTTTTGTAATAAGGAGGATGATGAAAAGTCACCTTCAGACACCTTACCATCTTGCTTTATCATGTTTGCAGCATTCCTGTGGTTTGCCTGTGACTTCGGCTGGGCCACTGACCCATCCTTCTGCAGCTGGACGTCAGAGGATACTGGCTCAAAGTGGCAGATCCAGTCCAGTGGTACCCCCACCCTCAACACCGGACCCAACATGGACCACACAGGTGAGAGACCTGTAGGATACTGCTCTATTGCCATATCGCTATACAAGAGATATGCAACCTCATGTTTTTGTCGGCCGGTGATAAAAGTTCTTTTATCCAACATTAACAGGTGGATCAGGGAACTTCATCTACACCTTGGCGACGGGTCCCCAGGAGACGGAGGTGGCTCGACTGGTCAGCCCAATGGTCAGCTCCCCGGACACGGACTTGTGTGTGTCTTTTTGGTACCACATGTTCGGACCTCATATTGGCACCCTGCATATTAAACAGCGCAAACAGACAGCTGATGGACAGGCTGACATCCTACTGTGGACAGTCAGTGGTCACCAAGGTAACCGGTGGAGGGAAGGTCGCGTCCCTGTTCCACGCACGAACAAACCCTATCAGGTAAATAAGAATTCTTTTGCCGTTTACTGTGTCACTTGTTTATTTTTCCACTCCATCATTTAAAGAAAGGGTAGATGAAATGTGACTCTTTTTATTTTTATTTCAAGGTGGTGATCGAAGGGCTGGTGGAGAGAAAGAGCTGGGGAGACATTGCTGTGGATGACATTAAAGTTCTCAATGGGCTCAGCATGACGGACTGCAAAGGTGAGGCTTTTAGTGGTCATAGTTACAATGCCCCCATTCACTCCTTTATGACTGTACAGTTTGGACTGCAGTTTATTTTCTTCCACCATTGGATTTAATTGGGATTTTTGTTCAAACAGATCCAGACGTACCCACTGAGCCTATGTTACCCGAGGATACCTTCAATGGAATCAGTAAGTCATTTCACAAGGAGGGTTTATTTAGTGGTATTCCTTTTAAAGAACCATTTTCTCTCAATCCTTCATGGTTCATATCTCATATCTCATTCTCCTCCTCTTCTTCTGTGTCTACCCCCTAGTTGAGGAGATCACTGAATACCCAGACTTTGTGGAAACCAACCAGATTAGCGGAGCAGGCAACATGCTGAAGACGCTCGACCCAATCCTTATCACTATCATCGCCATGTCTGCCCTGGGGGTGTTCCTGGGCGCCATTTGCGGTGTGGTCCTGTACTGCGCCTGCTCGCACGGAGGCATGTCGGACAGGAACCTATCAGCCCTGGAAAACTATAACTTTGAACTGGTGGATGGTGTCAAGCTAAAGAAGGACAAACTAAATGTACAGAGTTCATACTCAGAGGCGTGAGGTGGGACTGAGTGCATTTGTGTGACTGTATGACGTGCAGAGCTCACAGAGCGTGCACCAGACTGGCTGTAGGCATATCCTCTCATATATCCGCGAGTAGGCGGACTGTAAGGACTGCCAACGCCCTCAACTCGCTGAATGAGGGACAGGTTCAGGAATCAATGGGAGGTTTGGACTGATCCACGCTTTTCTCAGGAGCTGCAGTAAAAAGAACCTACCAGTAGGGGACACTGTGTACAAAACAAATACAGAAAAAATATGTACAGATGATTTAGATGATATTTTAATTTTCTATTTTGATTTTCATTAATTTTTACAATCGGATGCTGGTGTTGAGACCAATTTATTAATAATGTTTAAAGTATTTATCATTTTCTGGGAAAGAAATGTTTTTTTTTATCATCAGTTCATGAAGGCTGTTCTTTATTTTCAAGTTTTGAAAGAGACGTATCAAAATCCTAAATGAACCATATCCGGCAAAACTGTAGATTTGCCCCATGGTGTGGCATACAGGGTGTGCCCATAATCTATGACCCGAAAATATGTACCCTTTCCCCTTTGACCCCTATCACTCTAAAGTGAGGGTCCCATCCATGGCAATGTATGGTTCTGACAGTGCCTTTAGTACATCTCGGTTGGCCTCCTCTGTTGATCTGGGTGTTTTTTACTGTACTTGGCTTAAGTTATAATGACAGGAAACAGGGGCACATTATCTTATAAATACCTGCAAAACAGGATCCAATCTATCAAAGCGCTTTGTTTTGTTTTTGTTGTTTTCTGTCCAAAAAACCACACACTGTAAATAAGTTTTAATATATTTTATTGCCCTTTTTAAAGAAAGTAAAAAGGAAAAAAGCTGCAGTATCCCTTTTTTCATGGGTTGTGTGTGTGTGTAAATACAATCTTCTGACTGTTTTGTGGAAGGTGCAGTGTACCGTTTTTTTTTTCCATTTTAGATTACGTTGCTCAAATGAGCAAACTTTTTGTGTGTGCTGATGTTACAGCGATATCAATGTGCATTCAAGCCATCTGTCATCGAAACACGCACTTCATGAAAAACCACTCAAGGGCGAATTAAGAGGTAACAAAAAAATAAATCAGCCATCATGATGAACTTTTGGCTTTTTCTGAGCCCATCTCTCATTTCTCCATCATATCTCTGCTGTGAGTCTGACTGATCACCACTTTTTTCACACTTAGCTTCAAACATGCTCATTTTGATGGCAGAGCAGGTAGTAAAATATATGAAAATATCTGCCAACATACCAAAAAAATCCAACAATCATCATTGCTTTGCTTAGATAAACTCATCATCACCTCCAAACATCACTGTGGATTGTTCACTGAAGTAATGCTATCTGGACAATGCAGCTTGAATGCACTTTGTTACTGATTCCCTCCTGATAGAAGCCTATTAAATGAGGGGTTAACACACTAACTGAAGAATGGTGCTATCATTACTTTTAGCCAGACATGTGTCTCATGATAAACCCAGTTTGTAGTGTTCACATGCTGTATTGTAGCATAAAAATGGCCTGTCGGGCCGCAAAGAGTTTTTACGTGTTTCACGTTTAGCAGCCATAACGTTGTGATGTCAGAGCTGATGTCATTAGAACGGGACACTGGTGCAGCGGAGGATCGAGGGGCGACACCTGAATCAGGTCAACTGGCCTCCCTCCGTTGGCTTTACCAAAGGATGGTTGCCCCCTCTTGCTGATGCTTGCTGGGGGATCTCACCAACCCACAACTACTATAAGACCCCAGTTCACCAAACGGTCATCACTCACTAAAAGAACTGACTACTTGCTTTGCCCTGTCAGAGACCTGGAAGAGAAAATCAACAGGGGATATGATAGGACTCTTGTAGAGAGGAGCAATGTCTGTTTTTCTATGTCTTTTTAAGCTTAAAAGAAGTGCAAACGTCACCTTGATGTGAACTCTTCAAAATCTCTATTGACTCTTGTTTTTGCAGATGGATGGTTGGGACAATGCCTCCGCTTAACACTCCAAGGGGAAGTGAACTGAGAGTATCAGGACAAAAGGTCCCACGGGACCCAGAACTCAGTGGGGTTTTTTTGTACCACAGTGAAACAATCAAAAAACTTGCTTCTGAGATGGGTGACGTCTTTTTACATCTGTGTGCTTTGTATGTCGTGCCGTGGTGAACACATGCTCAGCTTGTTCATTTCAGATTTGGCGTCCTACTCTCTTCAACCTCTACATCGTACCATCTGCGCTTTTCGGCTATAGAGGACTGTAGCTCCAGCAACGTCTGCTAAACTAGAGAAAAAGGATACTGTAGCGTGGACTCAAAAGAAACAATGTTGCACTGATAAATATATTTAAGAGGTTTATGTGTTTATAGCGTTCATTTGCAAAAAAAAAGAAGAAAAAAAACTGAAGAAAGTCAAAAACACAAAAAACACAATTCTTTCATCATTTTTATATATATAGTTTCAGATTATGTGATATAATTCTGAAATGTAAAAAATATTGAGATGTTTTCATTATTGAAAAAGGCATAATAGATTTTCCCACAGTAATGTCCCTCCCTCCTTCATTTACATGGCATATTAACGCTCCGTTTTGTACTGTCATTCAAATTTTGTGCAGATTTTTTTTTTTTTTTTACAAAAACAAAAAAATAAGACTTTTATTTTCAATACTGCTTCTGTAATTTGCTGTTGTAGGAAAAAAAATGAATAAACAGCAAGGCCTTAAAAAGAAAAAGAAGGGAATATTTGTATTGTGATCCAGAACACTCTCAGCATCATCAAACTGTGAGCTCCAGTGTTGTTCCGCATCACCACCATGCTGTTAAGGGTTAACTTCAACATCCTCATGAGGACCTCTTCGAAACAACATCTGTTATGTCCATCAGGGTAATGTGGAAGCTCTATTACAACAAGGCGGTGATGTAAACAAGAACGCTCTGTCTACTCTTTGTCTCTCAACCATCACTTTCCAAAGATACAAATAAAAAGCGTCTTCACATGAGGGATTGATCATTTATTCAAGGTTCAGTTATTTATCAATAAGGCTGCTTTGGTAATCTTAACCGAAGAGAGAAAAACAACTAATGAAGCTGCTGAGCCACTCAGTTAGTAATAAATGGTGAATATTTATGCCCAGATCTCCAAGCAGATGGAAACAACTCCAGTGAAGCCTCTGATGTGAGGACTCTCCACCTATTGGAGTGGTAAACAGCGGTGAAAATAATGGCATAGAGCGAAGGGCGGGTGCTGACCACTAATGAGAAGCTGATGTGAGCTGCACTCGTTCAGTGAGCTGGTTTTCATGTTGGCCTATCATTAGCCGAAATTAGGCTCAGTCTTCATTTTCACTGAATTTTTTTTTTTTTTTTTTTTTTTTGCTTCTCTGAGGAGGTAAACCACATCCTAAAGTGTTGGTGTATTACTTTGGCAGGACATTGAAAGTCTAAATAGGACAATATGAATGGAAATCAGTTTATTTATAGGTTCAGTTATATTCCAGTTTAAATATGTGAGACAGAAGCTCAGGATGTTGATGAATGTGTTTAAGCATTAACACTTCTTAGATAAATAGCAGCAATGCTTAGTCCCCATTATCATAAACAAGCAAATTAGACTCCTAACATCATTTGGCTTCATATCCTTCACACACAATTAACTAAAAGAGATTTTGTAACACAGCAGCCACACTGGATCATTTTTTATCTGTCTTAAACCCACTCAAAACAATGATCTTGTAGAACAGTACCAAGCATTCATTAATAAGTCAAGCAACAAAGCGTCATCGATCATTTCTCTGTGTAGAATATTTCTTGTGGAATTGCAACTTAAAGGAGCGGTTCACAATTTTTCCGGTATGTAAAACAACAAATGTGCCTTCAATGTAAGTAATGGTGTTGCATTTAAAGGTAGATGTTAAGCTTATATGAGGCTTCAGCAGTCTGGGTTAGTCATATCAAGTGGATATCTGACACATTTACAGTCTTTTAACATCATATTCAAATAGTAACAAAAATAGGGACTTGACTAATATTGAACGATATCTACCTGATTTGACTCATTTGAACAGCTGAAGCTTCATATTAGCTTCAGATCAACTTTTAAATACATTTTTGCACAGAAGGAGGACTGTGGATTTTGGCCCTCATCACTTACACTGTACATTATTCCATCTGTCACTTTGAATAGGTGGAATGATTGCAGCAAAGAAAAACATGCTCCAGTGCTCATTTGGGCTCCTGACTGTCGTCTAAAGATAGATTTGAAAAACTGTGAACCTGTCCTTTGAAGTGAACTATAGTAGCAGCCAAATATAACATGTAGGACATGTATAATTGAAGTCAAGTCAAAAAGTATAGTTTTTAATAGACTCCTGAGTTACTGTTAGTGGTGTATGACCACTTTCTCTTCATATGAAGTGAATTTGCTCAGCAGATTTAAAAAAAGATTGTTTGTCCTATAAAACAGTTATCAAACTATAACTGTAGATTTCCTATTTTCCACTAGATGGAACAGTAGAGTCACAATTTTTTTTTGTGTTTGTGTGTGTGTGTGTGTTTATTTTTAAACCAGTACAAATGCCTCATGGGTATTCTATTGAAATATGATTAAGGCTGGTTCTACACAACCAATTAAGTATCACATTTTGAAATACAGGGCACATAGTTTGCTAAATAATGTTCTCATACAATATGCAATGTATCAATCAAATTGTATTTGTATAGCTCCTATTATACAGCAATTCAAAGTCTTTGCGGGTGACTGACAATCGAAGACAATACAAATATAAAAGATGAATCAGTTTGAGACCACTGGAAATTACAAACCAATAAAGCAGATAAAAGACATTAAAAATAAATGAGATACAAATATTTACAACAAGATTAACACAATTGAATAAAGGATTAAATAGATATTACATAATAACCATTGGAAATTCTACTCAAAAGCCAGGCTAAAGAGGTATGGTGTAAGTTTACAAAGGTTTTGTCCTGCATTTTGGCCTTTGACCTTCCTGGTTCATACATTGCAAACATGTTAAAAAAAAAAAAAAAAAAGACAACAAAGCGCCTCATAAAGTAATAAAATAATAATTGAAATCGATATGAACATGACAGAAATCAATGAAAGGATTTTATGGTGTAATGTGGTCTTTTCTTTTGGTCCTTGTCAGCTATCATTCTAGTTATATACCAGAGATATTATACACACAAATGACAGCAAGTCCTTCAGCAAGCACATTCAATATACAATACATACCAGAAATAATGACCTAATGAAATTGACTAGTTACATAGTAAAACGCTGCTTAGTCCTTAGTGCTTGGTCTTTGTTTCCTTGCATTGACCAAAACAGACCACAAGGAGGCTCCAGAATCTATGGATGCATTAACATTTAATTTATGCTGTATCTCTTGAAAATCCTTATAATCCTAAGAAAAATACATTATAATGGTTTATATCTATAAATGGGATGTTCCAGTCACTATTGAACATAGTGGGATCAAAACAAACCAATAAAAAACCCTTGGTTTGTTTTTCTTTTTCTTTTAAAGTAACATGATAAATTGCTCTCTCCTTTTTTACAGCCTGAGCCTTTTTATTCAGAGGAAATCAGATGTTGAACCCAGACAACACTTAATCATATGAAGTCAATTTCCATGACGTCGAATCCATCTGGGTCACATATAGTCTGTCTGAGCCTCTGCTGTACTCCGTATCTCTTCAAACAGCAGACGTCAAATAGTTGACATTCTTCATCTTCATCACTTCCACTTCCTGTTACTGAGTCTAAACAAATCTCTCTTCTTTTTCTGGTCATTTTTTGCTCTATCTTCGGTATGATTCATAACCTTTTAATGCTGTTGTTCTTTCTTCTTGAGTATGATTCATATCAGAGACATTTCTGTATCCCTTTAGGAATCTAGAAGGACGTGACCTCTATTGTGAGTCCTGATAAATTCTACTCTGGACTCTTATAGAAAAAAGAAAGTGTCACCAGAAACTATACATTTCTCTCTGTACATCTAATGCCAGATTCATGAACTACATGGGAAAGACATTATAGTATCTGTGGGCTTAACGCACATTCAACTTTTCACTCATCTCAAGAGGTCACAAGGACATTTTTTGAAAAAAGCTGCATTCCCTGGTAAACATTCTCTGGAGACTAAACAGGATTCAAGGATCTTCCGGACTAGATAGTTTGTTTTCTTTAACATTTTCCACTATGTCCCCAGTGCTGGGACAGAAGTATCTTTCCGCTAAGTTTAAAGCAAATAAATAGATGGCTGAGCTGATTATTTTCACTGAAACTGATCCAAAACTGTGCAGTGGCTTTAAATACTTGTGACATCCACTTACACAGTGATGCTATTTATTCATTTGTTTATTTTTTGTGATTACTATGTATTTAATAGGTTTTTTAGATACCACTGTTCAATGTACCTTCTTTCTTTTTTCATGCTTCTTTTTATCTTTTGTATTTGTAACATGGATTTATCTAGGCTATATTCACAGAGAACACTATCGTACACCTCAGGATGTTTAGGGTAAAAGATGAGACCATTAATGTATAGGGACACAGGTTTTTCATACAGTTGTCAGTGGTTATGAGAAAACTATAGTTAGACACCTCAAACTGCTTAAAGTGTATTCAGCTGAAGCAATCATGTAAGTGATCATGACAATTTACCATCATATTTGTTGTGATGATAACTACTGACTTCATTCATAGCACTGCATTATTTTTCAATGCTAGATTTGATTTCCGGATAAACATACAGTATGTGTATTATTTCATGATTACAAGGTGGGGAAAGAATGTATGTCTGGAATTATTTCTGCAATAACCTTTTGTTTTTTTTGTGTAATGATGATCAATGATGATGATGATGATGATGATGAAGAAGAATGATATTGAAGAGACATGTTGGCATCATCTGTATAAATAGGCAATTATGTGAGTAGGTTTGTTCTCTAACAGTGACGTCAGCAGGAGGGCCAGACTGGAGCTGCTAAGTCAGCTAAAATAAAACAGGAACACAGAAGTAGGTGCCTTCAAAACAAAAGTAGCTGATTTAAAAAAAAAAAAAAATATTAATCTTTCCAGCCATATAGTGTGTGTGAAGGTGTGGTGGCGGATTATCATAAGCAACTTTCAGGGACATTAAGACCAGTTAATTACGGAAGGGCCTGTCCAGTGCCCAATTGGTAAACACTTATTGCTATGTCAGTGGTTACAGTTAGAGTTAGGTTAAGGTTAAGTTTAGGGTAAGTCAAATAGTGGTCATGGTTAGGGTATGGTCTCCAGGAAATTAATGTCAATGTGTGTGTGTGTGTGTGTGTGTGTGTGTGTGTGTGTGTGTGTGTGTGTGTGTGTGTGTGTGTGTGTGTGTGTGTGTGTGAGAGAGAGAGAGAGAGAGAGAGAGAGTGAGAGAGAGAGAGAGAGAGAGAGAGAGAGAGAGAGAGAGAGAGGAATGGCCGCTATGTTATGCATGACTGAATAATTGTGCCACTGTTGTGATAGTATGGTGGGAACACTAAAGCTTTCCTGTGCGTATAGGCTGTTACTCTGACATAACTGTAGGCTAAATATACTCACACACACAGACACACAGACACAGAGAGAGAGAGAGAGAGAGAGAGATGTAGCCTATGTACTGTGCTTACATACATACATACATACATATACATATGTAAGCACAAAGAGAAGATTTACAGCCTATATCCTATTATTTTATAGCCTAATATGTCTACATGTAAATATTATATCCAATATAAATATAAGCTTGCACATGCTTGTAATAGAATCAAGTCTAGTGAGTTTTCAAACTACTAGCGTGTTAGTTCTTTTTTTTATTTTTAAAATCATAACCGGAAACTTCTCATGTTACGCTGTGCGCATTGACGTCAGTGTGCTTCGGGCAGGAGGAGCAGAGCGCTGCGGGTTTGCCTCTCCGCTTTCCCCCCTGTAACACACCGAGGAGACGGGCTCCACACAGACGCTGAAGGGACGCTGTTTGTTTTTTTCCTCCCAGCCGTCGAGCTGCTCCCCCGTTTGGCTTCAGTATAAACTGCACACGTTTTCCTGTGAGGAGGGAATGAGCAGCGGGGGAAATCCGCGGTGACTTTTCGGGAGGAAGGAGAAAGTGGCCCCTGGTGCCAGCAGGGCAGCGCAGAGGATCATCCCTGGATCCCTGGATCTGTGGAGGAAAGCGAGCTTTACTGCTTTATGCTGCCTCGGAAATAACACCACAGTGCCAAGGTAAACAAGATCCTTCATCTCTACATGTTGTCTTCCTCTGTCCCAGTGCAACAAAGACTATTTTTATTGCTGTATGTTTGAACTTGCATGTTTGAAGCTCTCAATACTAACTTTAGAGTGATGTCATTGCATTACAGGTAATTTCTTTCTGTTGTAGTATAATTTCAAAGTCCTATAAGGGTTGATAGTTGTCTACAGCAGTCCAACATGTGTTAATAGTAAACATAATGTAGTGTATGGTGTTAACATGGCGAAATATCACTTAAACAGCTCTATAGTATTCATTTTAATAGGTGAAAGCTTTGATATTGTCTTTCAGAAGGTGATTGAATGTAGTTTAGTCTCATAAGTGTCTATGTGTGAATGTGTGAGTGTGATGTAATCATCTCAGTATGACAGTATGATTGATAAATCAAATCTACTCTGTGGGTATTGTGATCTACAGTACAGCAGTCATCCATGGTTGGTGGATCAGATGCAACAGGCAGCTGTTGCTCTTCCTCCCATTAATGTGGACGGTCATATGAAAGAGCATCAACAAGTCATCTCACATGATCTCTTCAAATTACTCAGGGATCACTTAAAAGGAGATGCTGACAATCTGCAACTGTTGAAAGCTTGACCCAGTGAGGCCCCCGAGAGACAGGAAGACATGAATCTGTGTATCACACTCAGAGCCCAACAGGAGAACACAGGCGCTGTTCTGTGTCCTTACTGCAGAAGACACAGACATCAGACTACACACAGTAGCTTTCTGACATTTAAATACACATTTTCCTGCTTGTTTTTCCCTCCCATGCGATGTATGATTGACAGGCGGCACAGCAGCCACTGATTGGATCAAGCAGAGATCTGACATTTCATCTTGAAGGAGAGTGTGGAGGATGAAGGCCTCGCAAATGCAGCTGAGCACGCTGACTCCACAGTAAAGCGCTCAGTTTAATCAGGGAAGTGGAGGCAGGAAAGGCGGGTGGGTGGGGGGAGAGGGAGGCGAGGACGGATTGAAGGAGGGGATGTCATGAAGGAGATGGGTGGAGGAGGGCTAATTGAGGAGGAGGGTAAATGTAGGACAGTGGGGGGCAGGGGAGGATGGAAAGAGGGGGGGGGGGGGGGGGGAGTGGTGGAGTTGAAAGACAGTAGCCAGTAGCCACCAGCTATATGGATGTGACCTCAGGGCCCCGGGGGGAACAGCTGCTGCTGCAGGGGCCGGGCTCCCACCTGATTTATAAGACTCCTTACTGCACACAGCCACACCCAGACCTCTTTTTCTGAACATGTGACGCTTCCTGTGTGTGTGTGTGTGTGTGTGTGTGTGTGTGTGTGTGTGTGTGTTTGTTTCTTTGTCAATGAGAGACGCACACCTAATGGTCAAACTTGACCCCTTTAGACTGAACTGATGAGTGTGTGTGTGTGTGTGTGTGTGTGTGTGTGTGTGTGTGTGTGTGTGTGTGTGTGTGTGTGTGTGTGCAAAAGACATGGATTCAATGTGCTGCTCTGCTCCTGTGAGACTGAAGTGATGAATGTGTGCGATTGCCCACCGTGACACATGCTTTGCGCTAAAGGGGGAAATCTCAGTCTCGGAGGCGTAAAGTGGTACAAATAATCGCCTGTTACAGCCATTTACCTCCACCACACACATACACACACACACACACACACACACACATCCACCATCCAGGTTTGAGAGCGGGTCTACAGCTGATGATCCCAGAAGAGCAGTTATCTATGATTTGTTAGGCAGCAAATCACATGCCTGACCAGCAAGCACAAACCTCCGCAGTCTTTCCTACATTCTCAAGGTTTCTTAAGCCATTTTGGAAAGTTGAGGTCCACTTTGAGCAAAAATTCAAGTCGAGTCCTTTCTGTGTGGTACAATAACTTTCTTTTCCGGCGTTTGTTCAATTCCATTCCTCTGAAACTCATTTTTGGCACCAATTTTTCTATTTTTGCAGCTAGATTGCGGGGTGGGCCTTACTTTTGGTTTTTGGTGCGCAACCTCCAAAGCTTCACATAGCCAACACTTTTTCCCTCTTTTATCCTCCTACTCCACTCTTTCTTCCCACTATTGAGCTCAAATGTAGTCTCTGGCCTTTCCTAGGGGGGAGGTGGGGGGCTTCTGCTTCTAAAAACAGCCTCTGAAACACAGCGAGGAATGGCGTAGTTAAATCTGACCCCCTGCTTGCCAAGGTCTGCTGGGAAAATAAGGCCAAACATTTTATGTTGGTAGTAATAGTAGTGGACTGTTGCGGGTTGTGAGATCTGTCGTACTGTGTTTATTATTGTGACAGGCTCGTCTGTGAAAAGGGAAAGAAGAGAAATGTTTATGTGCTTTTCTCACAGCACGACTCAGCTGAAGGGTATTAAAGAGTTTGTGTTTCAAAGTGTGGCTTCATTCACTAACATGAACAGTAGCTTGTCTTTCATTAACACTTAAAATAAGAAGGCTGCGATCAAGAAAATGGACATTCTGTTCAAAACTGATAGTCAAAGCCAGATATCAAACTTTGCACTTTGTTGGTAGCAACTAAAAAATGTCTGTCGTACCCAGCACTATCAAACACTCAAACACTATCAAGTACTGAGAGCTGGCATCAAATGTGTAGTCACACTTAGTCTTTAGTCTTTTTTTAGATTTTTGGGCATTGATTTCATCATCAGTGCAGATGTGACAAGAAATGAGGGATGATGAACAATATGTGCTTAGCCCCCCAGACTTGAACAGACCGATATATCAGTCAGCCAATATTATCGGCCGATATTGGCCTATCACAGATATATCGGTATCACCATATATGTTGTCTGATATGCACCGATATTTTTTAAAAGTTATATAGGCAGCATTTTCTGTATATCTAATCCTAAATATATACACACGTTTTTTTATGTGTTTTATTACCTATAGTAATTTATCATTATTAAATTCCCAGTGTAGTTTACTGTTTCAGTGCACTGATGTCATTTTATACAATAAAGTTTGTAAACTGTATGTAAGATTATCGGCCAATGTATCTCCCTTTTATCGGCATCGGTTGAGCCCTAATTACATGATCAGTGTTACCTTAATGTCCCAAGAGTTATCATTTTGTTGACTTTGCCTTTGATGTCAGAGTTTCTGATTTAAATATAATTTAGTCATTTTCAGACTTTAAAGGTATAACACAGCTGCTTGTGTTCTTTTGTTAAATTAAGGGGTTTTTGTTTATTCTGACTGATTTGTTTTCATCCATGGTATGATTCACTTGGGTAGGTCTGATCACAGTAGTCATACTTGGATCAAAACAACCTCACTGAGTCCCTTCAGATGAAGTGGGTCTCACTCCAGTCACAAACGAAATTTGAAACAGTTCCATAGTGGTGGTCAGTCCTGTAGATGGTTCTGATGTGGATGAGTTGGTTAACCTGGTGAATTTTTTTCATTGGTTCAGTTTGTTTTCACAGAGAAGGACAAAGCAGAAAGAAATTCAGTTGAACCAAAATGCATCACTGAAAGCATGAGAATGTAAACAGAAATAAGGTCCAGAAGGAAGAACCTTCTCTCTGCCTAGAGTCCTTTGTTATGAGTCCGGGTTGAACCTCCATTCACTGTCTGGCTAGCTGCTAGTAACTGCACACCAAGCTACAGGAGCAGTTTGGCTCAAACTTGCTGAGTACTCCTTGAAATTGGGTCAGATTGAGGTCAGATCATGTTCCCACCTCACAAATGAATCACTCCAGATTTTGTTTGTGACCGGACGGAGACCATTTCCTCTAAAGAGTCTTGGTGTAGCTGTTAAAGTCTTTTCTTGAGTATGATTGCTGCATTTTAATCAGTTCAGCTTTAATTAGAAGTTCATAGTTGGGATGCCCTGGTGTCCTACGGTTGACACACTAACCAAAAAGTACAACGTCCCGGGTTCACGTCTGGCTTTTGTGCCATGTCATTGCCCATCTATCTACTGACATAAATGTTCCATTAATTATAATTACAAATAAAGTCAATATTTTTAAAACTGGCCTTTCTTCATACCTTTGGTCATTACTGACCATTGATCAGTTCTGGTGCACCCACTTCGCTGCTCTACATGTATGAACATATAGAACCAAAACAATGCGAGCACTGTTCTGTCATTGTGAATGTGGTCTGTAGATGCTGGTTTCTCAGGGTTTTCAGTGAGTTACCAACAACTTGCCAGATCAGACACAGAAACACAGTATAGCATCATAAGGTCATAGATTGGATCTCATTTCTTTTGAATTCTTGCAGCTTTGCATATCTGATCTAATACCATCAGAAATGTCACGCAACATTCCGCACTGTACTGTACATACAACGAAAATACAACCACTTACACTGTAACAAAATGTCCATGTCATACTTAAAAGAATCAGCCATTCCCACTGAAGCTGCAAAAGACCATACCATACCTCTCTAATATTCGAGGAATGTGTTCGTTTGTTTCTTTTCAGAAAGACCAGACATATTACACCAACTGTTCCTAGAAAGTATTTAAATGTATTTAAAGTATATACAGAAGTGACTGAGGAAATAAACATAAGTACCTTAAAAGGATGACGATCACATGCCAGAAACAACTTGATGTCGAGCTGTATATTGTTAAGGAACATCGAGCTTGAAAGGTTGTCTAAGTCGACCCTTTTTTACTCATAGTCTGCTGCTCTGATTAAATGCTACAGCAGAGCTCAAACCGTTTTAGAACAAGATGTTCATTCAGAGGCCTTGAGAATTAAACATGACGGCTACTCCTCTACTGTTCCCATGAGGAAATACATGTAACTGTGGAACGCTTACTGTTTTAAGTCTGCATATTTTTCACCCTACCACGGTAGCGGAAATGGAGGCCCTCTAGTTCAAGTGTCAAGTCTGGGGCCTAATGAAAGACAGCTGAGTGTCATTAATGTGCCAGTTTCTGCACATTAAGGGCCTCAGCAGAAATACAGCTGAGGTGTCCACAGCTGGCCTGCGTCAGGGTTAAAATCGGATTAAGACCAAACTTTGACATAATTGTCCGTGTAGAGAAAAACAGAGCAGCACTTTCACACAATTTTCACACAGCCTTTGTGACGTGTTGCCTTCTGTTGGACAGCTTGTATAAAGCAGTTTTCTCTCTGTTTTTGCCTTAAATCATGTTTTGCATGTGGACTTGTTTTTAGCAGATACAGTTTGTCTGCCAGTTGTTTGCCAGCAGACAGTAGCTCTGGGGAAAAGGTTTTTGTTCTTGTCTCAGTCCTCACTGTCTGTTGATTAATCATTTCAAGTATTTCTCTGAGACTGCAGGCTGCTGTCATGCATCTACATGTTTCACTATCTCCCTGTGCAGTGCTGATTTTTGTGCATCATCTCAGAGAGTTGATATCTTTTACAGCCAGTTGTTAATGTCCGGTAAGGTCCACTTTGGCTGTGTTGCTGACACTGTATGATGCAGCTTCCAGGCTTGTTTAGCTTTTCCCACAGCTTAGATTACATTGATGGCCTGGTTTAGGTTTAGGAATCAGACACGCTTGATTCATAAAGACAATATGCTGCCGTTCTGGCAGCTCACAACATTTTCAACTGCCTGTAACAAGGCAGTGTGGTCCCCTCTCTCTGTCTCTCTCCCATTCTTTCTCTTCCTTTCTCCATTGAATGCAAAATATGTCGTCACGCCTTCAAGGGAGGAAATATGGCTGGTTCTCAGGCAGAATGATACAGGCTTCCTGTGTGATCTGGTTGCGCTTCCTGTGTTTGAGCAAAGAAAAGGCAGACTCAGCAAAGTCAGGGACTTTGGGGAGGCTTACTGTACAGCAGATTGCAGCACCATGGACTGAGCCCTGGGCTCACACTGTAACAGCCAGGCAACTCCAACAGATCCCAACAACTAGCCTACATTTCAGCCTAATGGTCGGTGGTGAGAATTGGATGCTCTGACTTTCTCTAGATCTGCTTTCAGTGGATCACCATAAACGGTAAAACAGATGGGCCCCTAAAAATGTCCAATTTTACAGATGCTAGAGCACAGCTACTGTCAGGTTTCTGTCTTGTACTTCAAAAGTTGAGCAGTATAACAGCATTCGATCTGCAGTTTGTGTAATGAGTTATATGGAACACATTTTCCTACCCATAAGTCCAAGAATGTATAGAAATGTCACTATTTAACATATGTTAGTTGTTTTTCTTTATCTCTGTGGGGTTAAGACAGGTTTGATTTTGTGTCTCTTGTGAATTAGTCTACCTTTTTAGAATGATTGCAGACGCCAGGTGGGGAGGACAAGTCAGAAATAACTTGTTAGCACTGCATAGCTATTTTCAACACAGAGATGGAGCCATGAATAGTGATATGGATTTGGCTGTCCTCCAAAGGCTGTGGTTCTGCCTCGATTGTTCCTACTGAACTACTGCGGGAAGACATGTTGTGATGAGACGTGAACTGTATTCAATACCAATGTATTTTGCAGAGAAGAAACCAGAACCAACTGCTTAAGTGTTATTGATTATCTAACTGGAAAAAGTAAAGTCCTTCCAAGGCAATATCCCACTGCTAGAAGTGTATCTTTAGCCTCTGTCACACACAAGAGGAATGTTGGTAGGCTTCAAGCCAACATATGCGGCTAAGTGTTTTGTGTGAAATGCAGAGCAGAAGTTTCAAGATCAGCAACAAACTGTCTTTTCAGCTCCTCATAAAGCTGGCATTTAGACACTAGCAACTACCTCTATTATTCTATTAAACTATTACAGAGTGGATGATTGTGGGCCTCAGTGCGGATTAGATTAACTATTTTGGAAACTGCTGTGAAGTACTTAATTCTCTTGTGGCCGTCACTTCACATGCTTTAGGCCAGGAATAAAAAGTAAAAAAAGTATCATTGACCATTTGCACTATATATCACCTAGCTACCACTTTGATCTGCTACAGTTAGCGCCCTTAAACAGTCATGGTCCACCTAAACACGTGTTCTCACTTATTCAACTTGATTAGAGCTGCTTTCAGAGCCATGTGCATGTACAGAGTCTGCTTGACTGACGTCTCCCTCACTCTTGGCTTTGTTGAATGTGTTACGGCAAGACGACACCTTAATCTTTTTAATTGGTACATGAAGTTTGGTGACCTCACATAATTCCCTGCATAGCTGCACCCTACGTCAAGCTGAACAGAGGTGTAATCAGTTAGAATAAGTAGAAACCTCTGTGTGGGTGTTAATTAAATACATTTAATTCAGCTGCAGTCTTAAGATCACACCAGCATTTAAAGGGGCAACATTTCACAGCAAAAACAATTAGTATCCATGAACGTATGGTGATATGTGGATATGTTTGTGGGGGTATAATGTGAACCTTTTTCATCAAGTTCAACTTTGCGGAACTTTTACATGTGTATTGGTGCATTGACCAATAGCAACCCCCCCCCTGATAATGCTAATCTAGGAAAAGGAGAAGTTATCATAGTTTATAAACTGTGTTGTACCAAATGGTTTTATTTAAACTTCCTTTAATGGAGGTGTTTGTTCAATAAAAGAGGAATGGTGAAGTCAGTGGTACAAACGTGTCTCTTGAATATACTGTGTGAATGTATTGTCCTGTTAGTAACTAAGCTAGCTAACGTACTATCTGATTATTTATCAACCTAGCTCAGAGAGCTATTGTGATTGACACGCCACTGTCTGGTATGACTACGAAGACTTTTCTGTACTTGTGTGTTTTTGCCGTTGACATAGTGTTCTCACTCCCGCTGGGTTGACGTAAGGCAGCTTTGGCTAACAGGCATCAACTTTTAGCCTTTTTTCCTCTTTCTTCTTTCTTCTAAAAGCAGACCTCAGCTGCAGGAAACACACAAAAACCACAGAAAAGTATATTTACATAATTAGCTCATGGTTGCTCATGTGTAGAAAGATACTATCAGTTTGCTCCCTTTATGAGTTTCCTGCCTGTGCTTTGGTTATACTATATTTTAACATGTCAATGGTAAACATTTAATCAACCACCGCAAGTTTCATACTCATACTTTGAAGCTACCTCAGGGAAATTGCCTACTTTGCATGTCTTATCTGTGGTAAAAATGTTGGAGAATATGCTTCTCTCGTTAGCTAATGTCACAACTGTGTGATGCAATCTTCATCATACTCTGGGCCCTAAATCACTTAACATTTTTTCAAAATGTGAAAACAGAAATAGAAGCTGATGTCATTAACACATACAGTACCTGTGTATTTCTTTTGAAGCTAAAAATAAGACAGACTGGGGAAATCAGACATGATGGAAAGTCTTTGGCATTCCTTCTCCTTGCTCAAAAGTTCCATTGCGACGGAGCTGTTCAACGCCGCATATGTTCATGTTTCTTTCTATCTGAAGAATCCTCTATTAAGGAAAAGTTTGAAAACTAGAATGCTCATGTAACGTGGAAACTATGATGACATTTCTAGGCTTTTGTACATTCATGCCTATCATCTAAAGTATTTTTTTCAGTGGAAATATCGCTACGGAAACCAGAGTGGATTGTCTGCCCATATCACTGTCCTGGAAGCAAAGAAGCAGCAAAAAAGATTAAAGACATCTGTCTCATTAGTATTATTTATCTCACAGAGGCTCTTTTAGTAAAGAGGGGACGGTGAGTGGGACCACTTTAAGGATCAGACCCTCTGTCATGGTCTCAGAGGGCAGCCTGATTCATTGCTTTTGTCTGCTAGGAGAGGGTCCTCCAGATCGTGTTGGGAGATAGCAGCGGTGTCGGTGGGGGGGGAGGACAGAGACACAGACGGACACTGTTTGGTATTCTCCTTCAGTTCTGGCGGGGGGATTTTACATCTCAGACATGTTCCCTTGCTCTGCGCTGTTTTGAAGGTTATGTGAAGTTAAGAGGCCATCGGTTTGGTTTGGCTTTTAATGGAGGGAGTGAACAGAGCAATTGTGTGGGTGGTATGAGGGAGGAGGGAGACAGAGTGAGAGAGAGAGGAAGGAAATGGGGGGGAGAGGAAGGAGGATGGGAGTGAAGGATGCCGGAGATATGCCACATACATCGGAGTGGCTCAATGCTTCTTGGGATGTTTTAATGAAATATTAACTAAAATCAATATCCTTAAAAAATATGAGGACGGAAATGCTTAAGCCGGCAGACCTGTTTAGTTTCAGTAACTGATATTAAACAGGTCTTAACAAATATATAGTTGAATGGAGGAGGGAGGATTAGGAAAGATTAAAGGGCTAACTCAGCAAAAGCAAAGAAAGTCTGTAAGATCCTTTCCTTTAGGCAAGAGGCAACCCCTTTCCCTCCGAGTTGGGAAATGTGCACCGCCCTTTCCTGTTTTCCCCTCTTTTCCATTCCCCCTTTTCACAGCTTGAGAAGAACAGCCATTCTTAGTGAGGGAAACCCAGACGTTTTCCCACAAAGAGCACAGTGACTCTGAGCCGCCACCAGTTCTTTACTGCTACATGCTGTATGCTGTACTGTGTGGAGCTGTTTTCCCTCACTGCCTCCCTCACTACGCTGGTCATTATTCATGGCAGTGCTTGCTGAAGTAAGTACTTCTAAGCACTTGCAAATGCAACTCAATTTAAAGGAAAGTAAGTCCACTCATTCATTGCTCAAGTTTGTGTGGCTCAATTACGATGGGTTTTCTACACTAGGGATTTTCACACTGTGGTCTTAGAACCTTTTGAGGACTTTGAGTGGACACCAAGAATGCCTCAACACAATGAGGATATATTAAAGTTATACATTCTGTTAGTTATTTTTAAATTAATTAATCCTCTAATTTTTTTCTCATTTTGTCTTTCCAACTGTTCAAAACACAAATATGTACAATGATATAAAACAGAGAGAAGCAGCATACATGGAAATGGTTGAAATTACTTTATCATAGATTATTAGACATGTAGTTGGTTAAAGACACTTTTGCATGGTTTACATATTTTTTAATGGAAAAAAACACATAAAAAAGACAGCTGTACAACTCCTGTTGTGGACAAGGGTGAAATATTCAGTCAGGCATTAGTGGGTTCAAATGGATATGGGGGTGATGGGGTGGTAGGGCACAGTATTGAAATGGAGACAACACTTGGAGACACTTTCTGAATATACAATACTACAGTACTAGAAGTGTTGGGGGAAAAGGTGTGAACTGTGCCTTTAAATAGACCTTTCACACATACCAATCACTAAGTGCTTCACAAGTACACAAAAGAAACCCAGTAGATAAATCATGGATAAGAAGGAACAAGAAACAACTATTCAAATGTTATTTCTCACATATGCAATCACACACAGTACAATACACAGAGAAATGCCTGTAATGTACCTGTTCCAGCTGAGTTAACACAACAGTAAACCAAACAATCATTTAAAACAGTGATTTAAATTAGACACAGTACACAGAGTTGAGAGTTGCAGTTAGTGCAGACTAACTTGGAGGTAAAATATGGTATGTACTGTATCCAGATGAGAAATTGCAAAATTGTGCAAAGTGTAAATTGTTGTGATAGTCCTGAGGAAGCCAGATGTGGTCATGGAAGAAGTATTGGCCTTCAGGCAGCAATAACACCTTCCTCATGGCAGCAGAGAGAAAAGACTGTTACTGGGGTGACTGGGCTCCCTGACAATTTTCTTGGCCTTTTATCTGCATCTCCTGTAATAAAATGTTCTGCAGTTTGGGGGGGGGGGGGTAGTTCTGAGTGTTCGCTCAGTGCGGCAGATTATATAGGATAATAATCCAGACATCAGTTTTATCTGCATTTAACTGCAGGAAATAATGTTCCACTCAGTTCCTCAGTTCCTAATTGCACTTAAACAGTTGTTCAATACAGGGCAGTCTATCAAACTCATCAGATTTAAAGGAGATGTATAACTGAATGTCATCGGTGTACAAATGATAGCAGATGTTGCTGAAAGTACTGATAATCTGTCCTAGAAAATAATATATAAGGATAATAAAATAGACCCTAGGACTGATCCCTGGGGTACACTACATAACAAAGCAGCAGTGTCTGACAGAAGTTTGTCTGAGAAAACACTATCAGTGAGATAGGAGGGGAACCTCTCTAAAGCAGTCCCAAAAATGCCCACTAGGTGTTTTAACCTGTGGATTAATATGTGATGGTCAACAGTATCAAATGCTGTGCTAATATCCAACAAAACCAAAATCTAGCATTTTCCATCACCTGCAGCCATTAGGATATCATTTGAAACCTTATGGAGAGCCATTTCATTGGAGGGTAATTTGGAAATCTGGAATCTGTAAAATCAGATATAAATTTGTCACACACCTTGTGCAAAACCAGTGTTGGAACAAGTTGCCTTTCAATAACCTTTTCTAAAATTCAGGAGAAGAAAGGAAGTTTCTGTGTTTCTCTGGTAGGGAGGGGTTCAGGTCTCATTTCTTATGGATACAAAAGAGCAGTTTATAGTTTTAACTAAGCCGGCAACCTTTAAAAACAGAAAGATTGGTAGGACATCTAGTGGGCTTGAAGAGATTAATTTTTCCTAACAAGGCTGTGACATCATCTCTAGAGACAGGACAAAAAGAATCCAAGATGGATGGCTTACAGGAACCACTAGTGAGTGGACAGGGTGAAACGTTATTGCACTCACCTCTAGAGAAAATTGGCAGATTTGGAGTGCTCGGAGAGACAATTCTGTTTATTGTATCAAACAGCACTTTGGGATTTCTCTTGCTGGAGGACATTAGATTAGAAAAAATAAGAGGATCTGTCAACCTCCACCATGTCATTGAGGACACCTATAAGGTCTTTGAGATATAACCTGTATACTTCAAGCTTTGTGGCTTTCCACAAGTGCTCAGTCATCCAAAATTTGCACCAAAAACTGTACATAGTTAGATTTATCCATGGGGATTCATTTGTGGATGGGATCTTTGTGAGCTTCAGAGGGGCTACCTTATCCAGCACTGAGGAGCAGTAATTGTTAAATAATTGGACTAAAGTCTCCACATTGCCATCCTTTAAAACAATATTACTGTCAAAGATCGTAGAGAAATTAAAAGCCACAGCCCCATATATGAAACAGTTGGAAAGAGGTCCAGATTTATCTGAGCAGCTAGAAAGCTCCAGTGCCAGAACACAATTTAAACACTGACATTTTGTTGTGTGCGTAATGAGGTTTATCTCAGACTTTAAGCTTAAAATAAAAATATCCTGACAGCCATGACGAAGTTCAGGATTCATTCATAAAAGGGCTGCTTTATTACAACAATCCCACAATATAAACCTGGAATCACTGTGTCACAGCTGACCTGCCAGATGTGTAGCAGAGCACAGAGCACTAATTACCATCAGATCCTGTGTTAATGAAGTTACCACTGTCACTGTGCCACATGCGTAAATGCGCATATCACTCTCAATTTAAAGACGCACTTATCGTTTCTGCTGACGTGTGTGATGCTGAAGGTGGTTAATAAAGTCAAAGGAAATAATTTGACACACTTCCAGAGATTGCTCCATAGACACTCATACTGAGGTCTAATGTACATGGGAGTTTGAGGATGGTAGGCAGTGGACCAAACCATTGTGAGGCATATGTGGGGGGCGCAGTCTTTCCAAATTTAAAAATGCATTATTGGCACAAGTGCTTTAATTGCTTTAATTAGTCAACTAATCAATTGATAGAGTAAGCATTTTAACACTACTTAAATAAACTGGGAAACGTTTGTCTCATAGGTTTGAGAAGCCTAGGATTTATACACATTGCATTTGTCTTTCCCATCTCCTCTGTTTTTAAAAGCACATGGTAATGGTTAGAGATCTGGCAGGACAAGAGGTAAAAAGAAATAGGGTGCTGCAAATAAAGCATCCCTGCAACATGGGTGTCGTAGCTCACATTTCACCAAAGTGCAGTAAGAGTGTTGTAGGTTACTATCCTGGTCAGGCAACGTTCAGTCTCTCAGGAATGCCTGAGAGGCTCGGCCCATTTTAGTCACGCACCACAGCGTCTGCCATGCATCACCTCGTCCTGCCAACTGATAGAGCCCATAAAACACTGGACTGCCTTTAGTCACAGTTCAGGTGTGTGTGACAAGTGGACAGGCACTGAGGAATAAAACATGTGTGTATGTATGCTGATGTCAGAGTGAAAGACACAGGAAAAGCGTGGGAGCTTGGGTCAATAAACTGTCGAATATCTGTATTTACATACTTTCCCATGGATAAATACTGTTATCATTATGGTTGTTATGCAACAAATCCTAAAAGTCATCCCTCCTCTTTTGATGAATATTCTGTACCACAACCAATGTATTCCAGCTGTTTATGACAATGTACTTATAGGAGCATGAACTTTTCAACCCCAATAAATCAAACTGACTGTTATTTATTGCGATGTTACTCAATGATACATGTTAATGTTTTCTTGGCTCTATCTTGCCCGTTCAAAAAAAGTCTGTGGATATGGCTTCACAGCATCACAGTTCAGCTTTCCCACCGAGGAGTGCAGTTAGTCTGTTGTTAGGCAGTGCTGGAAATATTATTCTTAGCAACTAAGCATTTATGAAAATATCAAAATATCATCGAAACGTCTCGGGAAGTCAGAACTTCTGTTTGTTTGTAGAGCCAAGAACTTCTTTCTTATGTATGAATAGTTTTTAATTCATTATGTTTTAAGCACTTTCATGTGAATTACTGCTCTTTTTTTACATAATATATTTTTATATATATATTTCCAATGTGTTGGGGTCATGAAGGATACACTCATATTTACTACATGGTTGCAGCTTCTCACTGGGCTGAAACTTGGTCAAGAAGAGAAATCATGTAGGCGTTCAAAAACCAAGACAAATTTTGAAGTTATTTTAAAGTGCAGGAGGTCCACAGGAGAGTGAGCCACACCCCTGCTTATCTACCATAAAAAACAGTTGCAAACCAGGTTTTATCGGCTTGCTTTAGTTACCCAAGAGACGTTCAGTAGTGCATCAGTGATACTATCAGAGATGACTGTCAGAAAAGCTTATAAAAGACTCAAGTGAAGAGGTAGGTTTTTAGCTTTCTTTAAATGGATGTAAAGAAATTGGTGTGATTGTCCACATATATAAATGTGGAAATATATAGCAACAAACAAGTATAAAGCAACCATTTAATAGGTCTGGGGTAAACAATTGTAAATGTTGCACTTCCAACTGTGATGGACCATTTGACGAGCACTTCGGTTGGAGCATACTGACGCCTTTAATGGTAAAAGACAATCCTGTGGCTAGACTAGTTAAAAAACGTTGGTTTTAGATTATATGTTTAACATACAGAAATAGCACATTGAAGCAAACCATAGGACTTACCTCAAGGGCTGCTATCTACTATCGTTTTTTCCGGTTTTTCAACCATGTCTCATGGTTGTCATCAGCTCTGATTTTTTTTTTTTTTTTTGCTTGGTTTTTTGCAAATGTTTTATGAGGAAGGCATGTTTAGACCTCAAGGATACACACAGTGAGTTTTGATGAGTAACACCGAATGTAACGGAAACTTTCTTTACAAGAAAACTCCGCAGGGCTTCTTTACGTCATTTTCATGTACGATTAGTGTTTTTTCATCTTCATTTTGTCTTTTTACTTCTAAGATAAAACAGGCAAAAAGCTACATTTGTTATATTGTCCATCTTAACCCAAACCACCTTGAATTGTCTGACAAGTCGTATTTATGACTTCAGAACTTGGAGGTTTTGAAGAGTACTTGAAGGCAGCATAACATCCTGCTCCAAGCCCTGTCTTGGCCTGCTCTCTAGTCTCTGCGCTATATTTTACCTTACTTTTTACTGAACATTCCTCTGTGCAGCTGCTAAGCTTCACAGGCTGAAAGACAACATGGTTATTTTTCTAACTTGACACCTCACTGGCGTTTTATAAATGTAGTTTGCATGTGAATGAGTCCTTGGAACGGCGAACCAGAGCTGAAGACGAAGCCCCAGTAATAATAAAGAGAAGATATCCGAGTGTGGTTTTGTTGTGAGAGGAATGCAAATTTTACCTCCCTTATTGTAAGCTTGGTGTTCACTGAAATCACTTGTTCATCATCTTGGATACAGCTGTCATACTTTGAGATTCACAACAACTCACAATATGAAACCTATTGATTTTAAGACATATAAACTTAAAATTGTGATTTTTAGGTGTCACCAAAGGCTTCAACACGGTGATGGTGATGTAGTAACAGTGGCCAAGCCAGGTTAAATGTGGTACACACACACACACACACACACACGTACAGCAGTGGAGATTCAAACCAGCTGATCTAATCTGGGGGGCCACAGACAGGACGTCTACTCTCCTGTGTCTATATAAACGGACACTGACACACACACACACACACACACACTCAGGAATGCATCATTCAACACCACACACACTGGACGTCAGAGCTTCTTTTACCACAGTGTAAGGCAGTCTTTTAATGTAGCCTCCATGAATAGCCGGCAACAGCCACAGGTCCAAAAAAGAGAAAAAAAAAGATTTTGTCACTTTATCACCGTCTGTCCATCTCTAATTTGAACCTCATGCTGTAATATCCAGTGTGGTAGATGTTTGAGCTACTGTGGAGATTCTCATAGAAATGACTCCCATGAGTTTTTGATTTATGGTCAGACGGGATGTTGGTTTTACATTCCACATGTTAATTAGATTCGGCACAAAGGTGATCCCTTGCTGGCCCGCGCACCTTAATACAATACAATACAAGACCATTGATCTGGTTCGTCCTTGTCAAAGCTTTCCCAGCTGTTGTTCGTTAGACCTGCCAAAAAAGAGTCCTTAAGCATGTCAGTGCTGGCTAAATCTTTTGAGACAACAGCAGTAAAGCAAAAATTTACAATGGTTGTATATTTAAACTCTGTTCATACAGTGCAGTTTAAATATAGCTTCAGCTCTGTTCTCATGATTGTATATTCTCAAGAAGGCTTTGACCTCAAACTTAATAAAGTCTTCCCACATATTTTTTGGCCATACTAGCAGCGTTACTCTAGGGATAGCAATGTCAGTCTGTCATTGTTTGGTAGACTGAAATATTTTAGCTACTATTGGGTGGATAACCGCAGAATCTTGTGATCATTCAGGGTCCAAAATGACTCATGAGTCCTAATGACTTTGATAATCTCCTAACATTTATTATTGTAGCACCATTAGCATTGACACTTTTGGTTTTTCATTTAGTGCTTTCATTTAAAACAAATCCCAACATTTACTGTCTGGATTGTCACAAGATTTGGTCCAGACATTGACAGCTACCAGACGATGTAGCCATCCAATTGACTTTGTTGATTCCCTCCCTTCCTGGCTTTTTCAGTAGCACTATATCATGAGGTCAACATTTGTGGTTTTTAATAAAAATCCTTGGATAACATCAAGTCAGCCTACCACTTTGGTCCAAACTGAGATATCTCAACAGCTATTGGATGGAGTTGCCATGAAATTTGATTTGTGTTCCCAACAGGATCATTTACAATAATTTTCCTCTAGCGCCATGATCAGGCCAACATTTAACTCCCATCAACTGTTTCATGTGTTTCTTGATAATTGGCACCATGCTAACACTGCAAACTAGGATGGGTCCATGGAAAACATTACTCCTGCTAAACATCAGTCATCGTGAGCGTGGTAGCGTGCTCGTGTTAGCATTTAGCTCAAAGCACTGCTGTAGAATAGCCTCACAAAGCTGTTAGCGTAGCGGGAGACTGTTCACAAATCAGCTGTACAGTGCAGAGAAAGGTCGTAAGTCCTCTTATTATTAGAAAGTCAAGAGCTTTGCATTAAGAGGGGGACGAGATTCATGGATATGGTGGACCAAAGGGCCTGCTAGCAGACAAGGGATCAATATACATGAAAAGAGAGGGACTCTGGGGAGCGGTGTTGTTTACAGTAAAAGGAATTATGTGAAAAGCAAGGCTGCCGTCCAAGCTGTGCAACATTATGTGTGTGCATCCATGTTTGCGTGCGAATTGAATTAGCCGCCTGTTGCCCTATGACCGACTGAGAATAGCCAAGCCCCTGCCACTGGATAATTTATCACCTCCAATTATAACCGAGCCATTTAGAGATTGAATCTGTCATCTGTGGGAGGCTCTCACTGGCTTTTCAGGTCCCTTTTGTCCAGGAAATTATGAATCGAGGCATTCAGGCCACCAAGCACGCCAGCTATTGTTAATAACAAAGAGATATTCACCAATGACATGTTTCTTTTCAAAATAGCACAGGTGAACAAAGGACCGCGGTATGTTTGAAAGATTCTATTCTATCTGGCTAAATATCTTTTTTGTGTGTGTGTTTTCAGATGGACCTGAAGCTACTCTTGATATCGGCCTTGTTAGGAGTCTTCTGTAATGCTCAGAAAGGTAAGATTACTCTGTCAGTTCTCATTTTGTCAAACCAGAATGGCTCGCATCATTATTCTGTCACTTCATTTAGTTTTGTTGACGTCAGCTCACATAGTAGACGTATAATGATGATCCTTTCCCCTGAGAGAGAGAGGCAGGCTACTTTAGCTTAATGATGTCATTGACCAGAACTGTAACTCCACTTTAGCGTCATGGAGAGTAGAGGATAATGGAAAAGACGGAATATTCCTACTCTGTCTCCAATTACCATTGAGCCACACGGTGTTCCAGATGAACTGATGTGTAAACACGGGGGCTTAACAGGCTGCTTACTTTGCAGGGGCTGTGCTGTACCCTCTGACTCTGCCTCCTCTTCTCTTCTCTCTTTGTTTTCCATCCAGAGGGGAACGAGTGCATCAATGCCAACGCCAAATACTGCGGGGAGTGCATCCAGGCTGGAGCCAAATGTGGCTGGTGTACAGATCCAGTATGTGAATCGAAGCCGTCGGCTATACTCAGTGCCGAGAAGTGCAGTATGATGCCATTACGATGCCATAAGGACTAAAGTTATTATAGGCGTGTCATTTTGGATAGCGTCTAATGTAGGGCTGTAGCTAAGAGCTGTTTTTGATCCTGTGAAATATCAGAAAATAATGAAAAGCGCAATTTCACAGAGGCCAGGATGAATTCTTTAAATAGTTTTTAGTTTTAGTTTGCTTTTTGTATTGTCTTGTTTAACTATCAGAAATGAATCAGCAACTTTTGATCATTTATTATTGGTTTTCATTCAAAAATACCAAACATTTCCTTGTTCCAGCTTCTCAAATTTCAAGATTTGCTTTCTTTCCTTGCTTTTGATTTTTGTAAATTGAATATATTTAGGGTTTATACAGAAACAAGCAATTTAAAGATGTCTCCTTGGGCTCTGGAAAGGTGTGAAGTGGATTTTTTTACCTGTTTTCTGATGTTTTATATACCATACAATTAATCCATTAATCAAGAAAATAATAACTAGATTAATCAATAATGAAAAAATAATTAGTTGCAGCTCTCATCTTCACATTTTAGATGGAGGAACAAGCCAAAAAGCTTGATAAATGACTTAAATGATGAATAATTTCAGAACTTACATGGAACAATAAACTCAATGCCACTGATATTGCTGACAGGTTTAACGCAGTATGTTTGTCTGATCAGAGGCCAAAATATCCCCACTTTCAGTCTTTTTATGACAGATAAATTCCTACTCTACATGGATTGCAGACTATTTGTTTATGAACTGGATCAAAAATACAGTGTTTGGCACTAATGATGTACATGTAGATTTGTTCTTGTGCCCATGCTGCTGTGTTTGTATATCAGGAGATATCCTGGAGTGTTATTTGTGGGAGGTTTATGTTTATGTCTGGATGATATTTAGGTTTGGTTTGATTTTAGTTAATGTGCCATGAACTAAAACCATTCATTTAGTGCCTTTTACAGGTAAAAACACTGGATCCTTAATGTCCCATAATTCAGCTGGATAGAGACTATAATTAGATACTCTGCCTGGTAAATTCCACATCTTTCAATCTCCATGCTTCCAGTTTGTAATGTAGGCTTTTAAATGAGTAGTTTACAAGCCCAGTCTGAGAAATAATGATGTCATGACTGATGGCATCATCCGGGGGATTTTTCAGAGCAACAAAATATATTATAGTATACAAAATGTTTCCACAGGTTAAATAAACATATTTTCTTATCTGTCTCTGTGCTGCTTCTCTCAGGACTTCCTGAAACAGGGCGAGACTGTGTCGTCACGGTGCGATGAGCTGCAGTCTCTGTTGAAAAGGGGATGTACAGAGGAACTGATTGAGAACCCGCGTGGAGGACAGACGATCCTTCAGGACAAAAAGGTGACAAATCGCAGAAAGGGACCAGGCAAACTGAAACCAGAGGAAATCACTCAGATCCAGCCCCAGAAGCTCAGCCTCACCCTCCGATCTGGTGAGGAACCACTTTAGCATAACTTTTTCTCAGAATATTCTTGTTTTTTTTTTTTTAAGGAAAGGTCAATCCACATTTTTTAACATCTCTAAATGTATGATGTGTGTGTGTGTGTGTGTATATAGGAGAGCCACAATCTTTCGACTTGACGTTCAAACGAGCGGAAGATTATCCCATCGACCTGTACTACTTGATGGACCTGTCCTACTCCATGAAGGACGATCTGGAGAATGTCAAGAACCTGGGAACCAGTTTGATGCTGGAGATGTCAAAGATCACCTCTGACTTTAGGATAGGTGAGGATTCTGACTCTGATGTGTGATTTCACTGACAGCTTGTTTCCTTTTGGGGGCAAGAGCAAGAGCTTTAGAAAACTAGGACTAAAAACAGATTTGGTAGCTAAGAATATTTATTTATTATAGGAAAAAAAAGACAAATATGTCATGTCCTATTGCTGCTACAAACATGTAAACTCAAGGAGCTGCACAGTTGTCCTTGAAGTAGACAGACAGACTTGTATTTTCAGGTGTTCCTCTAGGTATTTAGTGCCACCCAAGTTTAAATGACCTTATTCTGACCTACATAAACAAACCAAAGGAGTAAACACTTAAGAGTTCAGTGACCTTGTCTGAATTCATTCAGTGTCAACTTACCCTTAGACTCAAGTGCTCAATCTCCACACCAAACAATCTGAAGTCATTTGAATAGAAACTCTGAATCAAACTTTCTTTCCTTTGTTTTTTTGATGGGTTTTTTTTTCCCAAAGGCTTTGGTTCCTTTGTGGAGAAGACAGTCATGCCTTACATCAGCACCACCCCGGCCAAGCTGCTGAACCCATGCACCGGCGACCAGAACTGCACCAGCCCCTTCAGCTACAAGAACGTCCTGAAGCTGACCAGCGACGGCAAGAAGTTCAACACCCTGGTGGGTCAGCAGCACATCTCCGGAAACCTGGATTCACCTGAGGGGGGCTTCGATGCCATCATGCAAGTGGCTGTGTGTGGGGTAAGCAAAAAAAAAAAAAAACTCCCAAAAAACAGCTGTTGCTATTAGGTGATCCTGGGGGAAATAATCACGCTCAGGTTCACAATTTGAAGTTATTTTCCCATAATTATGCCACTTGCTCGGAGGGATGCAGCGCCAGTAAATGTGTTTATGTGGAGATGTGTGAAATGGTATTTTATGAGTCCTTGGTGTTTTACAAGGAATTTTTTGGATGCAGGGATAATCAAAAGATGATGTGTCTCATTCTGAGCTGCTTAGATTCCCCTTTAGTTTTTATGGAGCGTAATTATAGCTGGTAGCAGGTATTTATTTTACTAACTGGATTATTTCTTTCTCATCTCTCAGGATCAGATCGGTTGGAGGAATGTGACTCGCTTGCTGGTGTTCTCCACTGACGCCGGCTTCCACTTTGCCGGAGATGGCAAGCTGGGTGGAATCGTACTGCCCAACGATGGAAAATGCCACTTGGAGAACAACGTGTATACCATGAGCCACTACTATGTAAGAAAGGTTTCTAGATGGAGAAAGAGTCCGGATTATCTTTTGTCATGTGATTTTACTGTGTCAATCTGATTTTTCTTCTCCGTCTTATTTTGAAGGACTATCCCTCCATTGCTCACCTGGTTCAGAAGCTGAGCGACAACAACATTCAGACCATCTTTGCAGTCACAGAGGAGTTCCAGCCTGTTTACCAAGTTAGTTCTTTTTCCTCAATTAGCCAATAAACAGGAAATTAATCAGTTAATCATTTTTAAACAAAAACGCCAAATATTCACTGGTTTCCCAATGTGAGAATCTGCTGCTTTTCTAACATAGTAAACTGGATATCTTTAGCTTTTGGAATTGAATTACCGGTATGTCATCTTTACCTATGGGGATTGATTAACTGAGAATATAATCAGCAGATTAAACAGTAATAAAAATGAATCCTTGTAGTCCTAATCTCCTTTTTTCCTTTATCTTTTTAAATCCCTTTCACTTGAATGTGTGTGTTTGGAAGATGCCCAGTTTGTAAAAAAAAAAATAAATAAATCTACCTGAGTTAATACATCTGCTGCAAGTTAATGGCAGCGTCCCCTTGAAGCTCTGATTATTTCCTTCTGCCATGCTGTTGCTTTTCAGGCCACTTCCATCAGCTCCATCTGAGTTTGATCAAAGTTTTTTTCATTACCTCACAGAAGCTTCAGTTTGCTTTAGAGCATCAACACCCTAATAATTTCAGGGTCGAAATCAGTGTTATGTCTATCTAAATCTGGCATGAAATGGTTAACGCTGTTTATTTTTGGGGGCCTTTGTAACTCTACTGTGATGCATTTGTGTGCTACAGCTGGAACAACAGTCTTTAAAAGTGCATAGAAAAGTATTCCTGATCCCACGTTTTTGCTCACTGGGATTCCAGAGATCACAAGATTAGCAGAACTTTTACACATGCTTTTGTTCTAAACGCTTATCTCCTCAGGAGCTGAAAAATCTGATACCAAAGTCTGCAGTGGGAACCCTGTCTGCCAACTCAAGCAATGTAATCAACCTCATTATAGATGCCTACAATGTAAGTATACTGTTGAGATTGTTCACGTCAAGCATTTGATTATCATTTACTCACATGAGCCACATTAAAGCATTCTGACTGAGTTAGAACACCTAAAAAACTTTCCCCCCTAACGCGTCCTCTCATTTAATACCCATCCTAAGCCTTTGTGTATTGTACACTGTCAAAACAAAACTACCAGATGACATTCCTCTGTAGAAAATAACATTCATGTTGTTATCTCTCGGTTCTTGGCAGTCTCTCTCCTCCGAGGTCATTCTGGAGAACAGCAAGCTTCCAGACGGAGTGACCATAGCTTACACCTCCCGCTGTAAGAACGGGGTGGTTAGCGAGGGAGAAAGTGGACGCAAGTGCTCCAATATCTCCATTGGAGATGAGGTGAGAATTAGAAAATGTCTCTTCATGAAGGCTGTCGGTTTTTCAATCACACAAGGCATCCTCTGGCCATTGAAAGGCTGGAAGTGTCAAATGAAATGTGTTAGAAGTATTGCATGCAATGATTGAACGGTTTCACAGTAATTAACAGCCGTGTCCATAGGATCCTGTATTTAGAAAAGAAGAGTCTTAGTGATACAGATATCATTTATACTGTGCATTTTACAGTTTATAACTTTTAAGTCAAATCACAAATAGCATATTTTAACAACAGTAGATGCCCTATTTACAAACAATTGAAGATGTGCACACTGGTTTGGGGCAGAAAATACATTACCATGATGTCATGACAGCATATCATGGATATTCAGAGCATGTAGAAATGCTGGAACTACAAAAAAGAAAGTTTTAGAGTTAATTGTGTGTGTGAGATACAAGCAGAATATTATTGCATCACACATTGAGATTACATCGATTATTATATAAAACCAAGCAAAAATATATAAAAATAGACTGTGATCAACTGATATTGGTAAATAAGTAAGCAGTAATAGGAGCATCAAAGCTCACTCCTGTTAAATATTAGTAACATTAGCGTGATTTAAATTCTTACTGTGTGCTTTCACAATGTACCAGACTCTAGATAAATACCAGATGTCTCACATTTGTGTACACTCAATATTAGATGGCTGCAATGTGCGAAGATTCAATCTCAGAACTGCGTCAACACAGGATTTAACAATCATCAAACTTGCCCCTGACTCAGTAACAGAGTGAGCTGACCTTAAAACAAATATTTCTTTCTAACATGTTTTTTTTGGAGAAACCATCCAGCATGTTATTAAAATCCACAGCTCTGAGGAGATCACTAGATACAAATAGCAAATTATACCCTCTGTGTTTTACGGGAGATTCTCCACCCATCACTTTTGCAATGTGTATTGCAACAAAAACACTTCTCTTGTTGATCTTCCCATGAACTCTCATTAATTCTAGTTTGTTTTGACATTAATGCTGTGTGGAAACTTCTCTATCGATTCTTTTTGTAACTCTTGTAGACTTAAAAAAGGTAAACTTACTCTCTGGCTCCCTCTTCTCCTTTCTTCCTTTGCTGCTAGGTCACATTTACCATCAGCGTAACATCTAAGGGCTGTCCAAAGGCTGAGACCATCAAGATAAAACCTCTGGGATTCACAGAGGAGGTGGAGATTACTCTCAAATTCATCTGCGAGTGTGATTGCCACAAAGATGGCATCGAGAACAGTGACCTCTGCCACTTTGGCCACGGGACTTATGAATGTGGAGCCTGCAAGTAAGTCCACAAACATGTATAAAAACACTTAAAAACATTCATATTCCAAGTCTTACTAGGATTTCTATTTTTGTAGTGATGAGGCACAGAAATTGATTAAAAGCACAACCTCACACATCTGTCCCTCCTTCCCGTCCCTCTGTCTCAGATGTAATGAAGGACGTGTAGGCAGACAGTGCGAGTGCAGCAGCAACGACGTGGCAACAGAGGATATGGACCGGACCTGCCGCAAAGACAACGGCACCGACATCTGCAGCAACAACGGAGACTGCGTGTGCGGCACATGTGAGTGCAAGAAGAGAGACAACCCCGAGGAGAGGTACAGCGGGCAGTACTGCGAGTGTGACAACTTCAACTGTGACCGCTCTGGAAACAAGCTGTGTGGAGGTAAGAATGACAGGAAGTTCTCCTCTAAGAATGTAAAATGATGTTAAAGAGAAAACCACAGGATTCCTCATCTTTCTGTTTTCTTTAGGACATGGACGCTGTGAGTGCAGGGTGTGTATCTGTGAACCCAATTGGACCGGGAGTGCCTGTGACTGCTCTCTGGATACCAACACGTGTCTGGCAAGCAATAAGCAGATCTGTAACGGTAGAGGGAAGTGCGAGTGTGGCACCTGTAAGTGCACCGACCCCAAATTCCAGGGTCCCACCTGTGAAACCTGCCCCACCTGTCCAGGAGTGTGTGACGAACACAAGTAAGGCCAACATGAAGATGTGTCCATCTGTTCATGAAGAAGTACTTATACATTTCAAGTCTATCTTAATGCAATACTCACATGCTACTGTAGCTGTAGCAACTAGACTCTAAGAAATGCAGGATTAAAAACACATAGTCCTTTCTTCCTGAAAAAAATACATTCCAAACTTCATGTGAAGCTAATTTGCAGGAATCCGACTTTAGGCAAATTAAAGTGCATATTTTCCAGTTAAGGTCTGGTTAGTACAAAATTCCCTCATTTGTCTTTCTCTGAACTGTTTCCTCGCTGAGTCTCAGTGGTCTCACATGTATTTGTTTCTGAGTCACAATACCAGCAATGATGAAAATGGATGCCAGGTCAAAGATACCTGGTAAAATGTCATTTTAGCTTTGGCTTGAAGTTAAGAATGTGTTTTCACACAAAACAAAGAATGTGGACTTCATCTCCCACAGCGTTCAGTTACTCTTTAATGTACTGTTCTGGCATCTAGGTATTGCATTCAAACAGACTTGGAAAAAATCTGATCTTTAAAACTTCATGATACTCTAATAATAATATGCTTTCATTGATTGTATTGATAGGACGAAACTATGCAAAGGCAGGACAAATATCTACATTTTTAGACAGTATAGAAAAAGTGAAATTCTAAAAAGTGCAATACTAGAAGAGACCAAGAAGGCCCATATTGTATAGTAATATAAATTAACACTATATGGGTATAAATATATTATATAGATATATATATATATATAGATATACTTTATCACTTACTTTCATTGGTCTCCAGCCATGCAGATGGTTTGGGTTTTATTTGCCCAGGTTTTAATATATCTATCTAAGGTAAAATGGAGGCGTATGGAATTTTGTCCACGATGCTGTCATCATTGAAAAATGACATTTAGGAATGATCCACAGTCCTCATAATCCTCATTCATCTGAACTATTTTCTCCTAAAAATATTGTCCTCTTGAAAGCTGATGACAGTGTTCTGTGGATTATCCCATGTAAAAAGGACACTGATGTCTTTTTTTCAGTGCTTTGAATAGCACATATGTCATTTCATTCACCTCTCTTGTAACGGAGTGGGGGCAGATATCCCAAAATCCTGGACAAATAAAGCCAAAACTCTCTGCATGATTACACACAACTGAAGATAAACATTTTTTATTTGGCGAAACCGACCTCACTCATGGGCCGGATCTACCATACGCACAATCCCAGGGGCCCTTGATCAGAAAAAGGCCCTCAATGATGGGATTTAAAAAAAAAAAAGCACATTCTTTTTTTTCTCTTTCCTTTGTCAGGCTCCACAGAAATACAACACAAGACTTGACCCATTCTCTTCATGTTGATAATTATGGTCACTGTTGGAAACCTAGTATGTCCAAAGCAAAATATGGAGTTGTAAGGTTTCCCAGTACAAATGGTGGTACAAGGTACTATTGCAGCCTTGACCCAAGTGCTCATCACTAACAGAAACCCTCTGTCCCCTCCAGAGAGTGCGTCCAGTGTCGGGCCTTCGGCACGGGCGAGAAGAAGGACACGTGCGAACGCGACTGCAGCGACTTCAACCTGATTAAAGTGAAGGACAGGGACAAGCTGCCTCAACCCAATGACGCCTCCTACCCTGTGATGCACTGCAAGGAGAGAGACGCCAATGACTGCTGGTTCTACTACACCTACGCCGTCAACAACAACACGGAGAAGGAGGTCCATGTGGTGGACACTCTGGGTAAGCTGGGCTAACACGAGGCAGGGTGTGGAAGGTTTTTGTTACAGAAGAAGTTAATTACAGGGGTGCTGGTGGTGACTGGAATGCAAAAATAGTTTATTCACATATAGCCGTGTGACAGTATGTTTTTGCCATGCTATGTTATTTTTACACTGTTATTTCAAGCTGCCTAAGCACTCCACTGAACCCCGCTGTGTTTCAGACTGCCCCGCCGGCCCTGACATCATCCCCATCGTGGCGGGGGTGGTCGCCGGCATCGTCCTCATCGGCTTAGCCCTGCTGCTCATCTGGAAACTGCTGATGATCATCCACGACAGGAGAGAGTTCGCCAAGTTTGAGAAGGAGAAGATGAACGCCAAATGGGATACGGTGAGTGTCTGGAAGCATACCGGCTCCTGTGAAATATGAGCAGGATAATATTTTTTCGATATTTGGCAGATGTTTGAATCCCCCCCCAAACCACCCCTAGTTGTAGAGTAACTTAAATGTGGAAAACAGGTGTTGTTTGGCCGCTCCGCAAAGCCAGTCGCTGTTACGGAATTAATTTGCGAAGATCAGTTGTTGTTCTGGGCAACAGATGAGATTTTCAGACCTGTTGATATCATCGCGAAGTACCTCGCTCACATTCTCCAACAGTCTCGCAGCTGCAGACACGGATCCGATGTGTTGCTTTTGAGTGGCGCTCAAAATAAAAGGAAAAATGTCAGAGGCTGTGTGTACTTTTTTGGGAATGTTATGCACTCTGAGCATAGCCAGAACTTTTTCCGGGGAGTGGCCACAGATCCTCCCCTCTGCAGATTCATCAGCCAACATCAATATGACAGAAGACTGGGTTTCAGCAGAACTTCATGCGCTGTGATCTGCCTCCACCTAGTGGCAGGATCATGTCATACCTACAGTATATGTGGGTTTGATGAAACATATGTCCCTGATCTGCACTGAGGCAGCTCTGTATGTTGGGGTCTTTCTGATTACCATGGGCAGGGCAGCCTATGGCTCCACATCCCTGTAATTTTAGATAAATTAGAGACTGTTAGTCAAACTGGACCAACCTGGATTTTCCAACAAGATCATGGTCCACAGCATTTACTAAATAATAATTAGTAAATTGTAGGTCTATCACAATAATTATAGACTTATCGCACAATAACATAATTATCAACATCATCATGTCTACATATGGACTTATCGTATGATACATGAACATGACCTTTGACCTCAATATTGCCACACTTCACATTAGCAGCTAAGAGGTTATTCATGTCACATTGGCTAAGTGAGTAGTGTCCTCCATTCCTCACTGTGCTCATCCTGAGTGGAGACTGCAGAAGAATTAAAGGTAAATAACTGTGTCCCCAACCTTAATGGCAGTTTGTGTTTTTACACAAGTGTAGCACCCACTCTCCAATCCCACCCCCCGCCCCTTCACAGCTGCACAGTGAAGACTTACAATGAACTTCCACTGAAATAAGAGCAGACATTTCAGTGTGTCAGACAGCAGAATAGCTTAATAGAAATATAAGCTGCATCACTGCTTTACATTAATGGTTTTCTTTAATATTTTTTTTACAGTATTTTGTATGATACAGTATCAGGTATACTCATATTCATGCAGGTTCTCGGCATAAACAAGCTAATGCAGGTCAGGATCTTTTTCAACCAACAGCAGAACTTTAGAGTTAATGTAAACAATACCAGTGAAAATGGCTGAACATACCTTTATTTAATGTTAACCCTGCAGTGTTATGGACATCTTTTACGTTTTCATTTCTTCTCTCTCATCCTGTGTTTCTCATATTATCTTCCTATCATCACTCCCACTGCCTTATTATTCTTTTTTTTCTGTGCTGCTTTGTTACTGTTACCTTTTTCCCTCTTCTGTTGAACTCTATTCTGTCCTCATTCTCTACCTGTAGCAAGAAAACCCCATATACAAGAGTCCTATCAATCAGTTCCAGAACCCGAGCTATGGACAAAAAGCTACTGTCCTTTAAGTTTGTATTTCTTTTCCTTTCCACTTGATTTTCCTGCATGATCTGTCTATGATTATGCACCTCCTGCTTTCACTCAGTTTGGCTTTCTACCTCTTTCACCATTTTTTTTTAAAAACCTCAAAGAAAACTTAGGTGGAAAAGTGGGCTCATACTAAGAGTAATATAGCTTTTATAGTTAGGGAACAACTGCATGAGTGTGCTGTGATAAACAAAGAGCTGTAGGTTATAAAAAACGTTCAAAATTGTCTCCAGGCAACAAATACAAACACTCTTTCATGGTAAGTATGTATGCTAGTATTTAATGAAATGTGAGGCCTCATTTGTATATTGTACCCCCTGATATTTTTATGTTATTGTGAAAGCATGTTGTGACGGAGTGTGATCTAAATTGATGACGTATACAGTAAATGATAACACGTATATAACACATTCACTGTTAAATATTGTATTCTTGTGGGTAAAGGTGTGTAAAGGTAACCCAGTTTTTACAGTGTGATTTGAACATAACATAAACTCTTCTATATTGCTTCATTGAGTAATAATAACACAACTCCAACTTCAATCTTTTCTCTCTAGGGTGAAAATCCCATCTACAAAAGTGCCGTCACAACTGTGGTCAATCCCAAATACGAAGGCAAATGATGGCGCCGTTTTTTTCCCAACGAACTCTGCTATCAAGTGTTTGACGACTGCAGTGTTTACCGTAGGTTTTGGTTCTGAAGGGGAACTCGAGGTGGAATTTATGTCGTTTCCTCTTGTCGCTTTGTCACTATAATGTACCATTCTGCCACTGCATCTGTATTTTTACTAACACATATGATTTATATGCTTTTTGTTGTATTTTAGATGTACAGTATACAATATGTGTATATACTTTTTAAGTTGCATATTTGCAGAAGTTGAAGGAGTTTGTATTCCTGCCACAGGACTGGTATGGGCAGAGGATTTAGCTTTTTTTAAACAACATAAAGTGGACAACATGGATATTTAATATGTCCAAGAATTCTTCAGCTTCTGTCTCTTCCTCAGACACTTTCTGTTTTTTGTCCTTCAGCTTCTTGTTTCCTCTCCTCTGTTTCTCTCTGTGCACTGACTTCCTGTGTGTTTGTGTGTTCCAAATAGGACCTGAGTCTAATATGTAAATCGTCAGTCGTAGCAGCACATTACGTCAAAGTGTATGTGTATATATAGAAAGCAGCTGCAATAGGAATAATATTAAGCATTCAACTCAGATTGGACAATTGTGTAGAATCACAATAGATCATGCAGTGGTGACTAGTTGTAAATGTAGTTTTGAACTGCAGCTTAGAAACATCCAACGTTGAAGGTTTTATTGCACTCTTATTGAGTACTGTTGTTTTAACTTGAAGGATTTAATACATGAGATGAAGATTAATATCAACTGTCATTTGTATGGTTGATATACTATCACAAAGGGACTGTATACCACTTGTTGAAATTATGAAATTACAGCGATGTTGAACAATCAAAAGATTTGTTATGATACAAGTTGCAATTAACTAATGACATGCTGTTTTTTCTAACTACAGTGACTTTATTACTCATTCTCAGGTCCTTTCCTGTGTCTTGTCAAGCGCGCCAAAAATATGTCATGATGTTTTTCTGTCAGCTTGTTCAGTGATCTCATTTGGGAGAGGCCATATGAGATGTTTTGTGTGTTACTTTTTTTTTCAGAACGTAAGACTCAAACAAGAGTATTTCAGTTTGTTCAGACGTCAGATGAATCACCTCCGAAATGTATTTGCACCCAAATGCCTATGAACTATCACACTCAAGCCTTTACAGTATTGTTTTCAAAGTGCCTTTTGTTTCAATACCATGATCTCTCCTGATGCTGTTATGAGTTATTTATTAAATAAAGTACAAAACCTGTGTGTTTCACTCTGTGACTTCACTGAGACATAAACCCACTGTGAACAATTTTAAGTTATTGTTTTATACATAAAAACATATATACACTGTTAAAGCCCCTACATCTAAGTAAGTGCCTTACCTTAATGAGATCAATGTGTGGATGACTCATAAAATCACAACAACTGATTATTCAACATCTAAGTAAGGCTACAGCCTTACTACAGCCCCTACATGTAAGTAAGGCTATAACCTTACCTTGATGAGATCAATGTGTAGGGGCTATAGTAAGGCTATACAACTGATTAGTCTATATCTAAGTAAGGTTATAGCCTTACTTAGATGTAGGCTAATCACTTGTTGTGATTGGCTATACTACAGCCCCTACATCTAAGTAAGGCTATAACCTTACCTTGATGAGATCAATGTGTGGATGACTCATAAAATCACAACTGATTAGCCTACATCTAAGTAAGGCAATAGCTTTACTACAGCCCCTACATTTACCTGCAGCTCCAGGGAGCTATATATACACATATACACACTACATATATATACACACTATATATACACATACATATACCCTATATGTACACATACACTATATATACACATACACGCTGTATATAAATATACACACACTATATATACACATATACGCGGTGTATATATACACACACTATATATACGCTGTACATATACACACACTATATACAAACATATATACGCTGTATATATATACACAATAAATCTGTAGAATTGGAAGTGCATGGATGCAGGAATATGTTGTGTGCTAGAAATCAACCAAATGAAGCAAACAAAGAAAAAGGGTTCTGCTGCTGGTAGAGAGAGACAGACTGAGCAGGCCGGCTGATTTAAAAAAAAAAGGCCCAGTCCCCATCCCAGGTGAACTGCTCCAGCCTGATGACCTTGGCTCTTCTTAAGTACTTCCTGGAAGGAGGAGAAAAGAAAACAGACCAGCCAGGGAGAAGAGGGAAACAAAAGTGGTCATCACATTCCCCCACCAAGGATTTCTGTACTACAAACTACAATTGTTATACACACACACATACAACCCTATAAAATGTTCAATCATATAACATACTTTAATAAGCAACAAACCAATCATTCCTTTAAACTGGATGAATGAATATCAGTATATATGTGAATTACAGAAACACTGAGCCAGTTGGGCTACTAATGTACACACTCAAGACAACTCACTAAACTGTTGCCCATCTCAATTCCCTGCAGCCTGATACCTGATGAGCATTTTTAAAAAGGGAAACTGAAGGGACAACACTAAGGAAAAAGTAAAGACTGGAAAAATGAGTCATCCGAAATGGTCAAAAGTAAGCAAAATCTGCCTCAGATTAGTTTAACCTGCCCTGCAACACGCAATCAGGTGACACCTCCGCCCCAATTGCCCCCCCAAACAAAAGAGGTATGACCGGACACCACACCAAAGCATAGAACAGGATTTGAACAGGACACAGGTCCTGTGTCAGATGTTGAAGGTCAACACACAAAATAAGGGGTCAACAGGTTAACATGACAAACTCTGGGCGCACATTTGGCCAGAGAAATCAAATAGTCACAGTCAGAAACCTGCTGTCTCATAGTAAACTGACCAGAAGCCTGAGCTTGAAATAGGGATCCCACCACAGGTAACAAGGCAACAACCTGATACATTGGCTGACTGACCACTAGAAGTGGACACAAAAGGAGCAATTGTCAGGGTAGGTGTACTGAAAGCATTTTTTAAGTCCTCAACATGAGACTTGTCCAAAAAAATCGAGGAGGGGGAACTTCAGGCTCTGTTTCCTAGGAGAGGTCAGGGCTTTACCTGCTCCTAGCCCGAGAGACAGCACAGGCTGGGACCCTCCCTGGCTCAACCACAGAACACTGTGAAGATGACAAGCTATGAGGTTGCTCAGAAATATCCCCAATTGTGTCATCTGGCCATACATGACTACCAGCTAAATCATTACCAAGGATAATATCTACCCCTTCAAGTGGAAGTTCACGCTGAAGTGCAATGTTTACATCACCAGAAACTAAACCACAGTTCAGGTTCACCTTGTGGAGTGGGGCAAATAAAGGAATCAAACCCATCCCACGAACAATATACCATCATCTAGCAATTTACATTTCATAGTCTTTATAGTGACTTTCAGGTTTTTAGTCAGGAATTTCTTAAAATCTTAAAGTGCTCAGCAATTTTCAAGAGCTGGTCCTTAGTGCATTGCTCCAAAAACTCCTCCATATTCAAATAACTACAAGGTCTTACTGAATGGGCGAGCCCCCATTTTGTCATGTACTGGCTCAAAGTTCAGACAAACTGAGGAAAACACACATTTAAATTAAACAAAACCAAAGTAATTTATTAAAGTAACTTATTTACATAAATTAATCAAAGCTATGTGCTAAATCTGTAGAATCAGTGGTGTCTGGAAGTGCATGGATGCGGGAATATCTTGTGTGCTAAAAATCAAACAAATGAAGCAAACAAAGAAAAAGGGTCCTGCTGCTGGTAGAGAGAGAGAGACTGAGCAGGCCAGCTGATGTTAAAAGGTGGCCCAGTCCCCAGCCCCCAGCCCAGGTGAACTGGGCTCTGCTTGAGTACTACCTGGAAGGAGGAGAAAAGACAAAACAGAGCAGCCAGTCAGAGCAGGGAAACAAAAGTGGTCATCACACCACATATATCAATAATGTGGAAATCATTTTATGAATATACAGATTATTTCTCTTATGTTATTGTTATATTTGTGTCTTTCTGTGTGTTTTCTTATGTAATCACAAGATAAACTAATTAGATATTCGAGTACAAATTCCAACCGGATGTGCCAAATAGTCAAACCGGATATGGTTGGAGAAAACGTCATACCGGATATGGTTGGAGTGAGACGTCTCACCAGAAAAAAACGCTGTCAAACTATCTCTGCTGTAGCTGTAAACAAGAGCGCAAGTTCTCCAGACACGTCGTTTTAAAACAGTGTGTTCCATTTATCTAAAGAGTGAGACATCTCATTGTGAAGGAGGAAAATGGAAGATGATACATTAACGACGTTGAAAATATTGATAATAGGAGAAAGCGGTGTTGGAAAGTCCAGGTAAGCTAAAGTTATCGTGAAGAAAAATGATGTCGTGGCTTACTGCTAACTGTTAACCTAGCAGCTAACCGCTCATTGCTGCGTTTAAAAGCTACACCAGCTTTTTAAAATAACAAAGGTGTGGTGCTCCTCTTCGTTATTAGAAAACAGGTCGCGTTGTCTGTCTTACATAACCTAATGTAAAGGTTGAAATGTGCTAGCTGTCTGGCTAACCTCAGCTAGCTTACATTAGCTGTGTGTGTGACATCATCTTTGTTGCTTGAAGATGTTGCAATCCCGAGTCCAGTCTGCTGCCCAGACTTCATGGCGTGGACAGTTATTTAAGACTATTACACTCACTGGACACTTCATTAGATACATCTGTGCAGTTTAATTCAATCCAATACAACAACTCTTTCATAAATGCTGCTGTCTTGAAGTTTATACATTTTCAGTTTTTGTTAACATTGTCAAAAAAAGTGATAATTCTACTTTATGTTTATTACTGAGGTAGTACTAAGTGGTGGTGGCGTACTGAAGTGCATTATAATGACTGTTTTTTCTTATGTTGCCCCCCTCATGTATGTTAATGGAGTGGACAAAATAGTAGAAACACTATTCAATATAATACACCATAATACACCACCATCACCCACAATGACCTCAATAATAAACATAAAGTAGAATTATCACCTTCCTGACAATGTCATCAAAAACTGAAAATGCATAAACTTTAAAAAGAGTAGGATTTATGGAAGGGCTGTTGTATTGGATCGCATTGCATAGCGTTATGTGAAGATGTGATGAGTAGTTAAAAAAACAAAAACAATCCTAACCACCACTTTCTAATCATGGACCATAACGTTTCAAGATCAGGTGGTTCAAACGCAAATAGATTGATTGAAGACATCAGTCAATCAATCAAAGTCCCGTCCCCTACAGTTGCCATTATATGGTAATCAGAGGTGCTTGTTAGTAACCACTAATGCACCTAATAATTAAAGGCCCAGTATAACGTTTTTTTTACCAAGATTAGTCTGGCAGTCTTTAGTCTGGCAACTGCCAACAATGAGCTTGGTCAGTTTTTCGATTGTGGTCCAGACTGCATGAAAGAATCCTGATCGCTGGCCTGAGCCATCAACCATCACATTTCAAATGGCACCGAGTACAGCGTGTCTTCCAGAGCTGTAGCACGGTACATAGATAATGAGCTGCCCCAAAGCGTTGCGGTGAGCCTTTTATAAAAGAACTGTCTGGCCAAAATAATCATCTTTCAATGCAGGCTGATGATCAAGCCCCAGGTTCTCAAAGTAACAAGCCGTAACATGAACCATGAAAGGGTAAAAGGCCTTTTTGTGTAGTAATCACAAGACTGGGCTCTTCAGCATGGTCAGCAAGATATTGAATGTAGTGTAAAGTAGATATGTGGTTATCCTACATTTAAGATCAGCTGATCTTCAGCCCAGAAGGTTGTAAACAATCTCAGATGTTTACACTAATTCACGCTCTTTACATCAGCTTATGTCAGCGCTACATGTTTAACTTTTAATCTCAGTGTTGTTTTATTCAATTTTTTTGGCATTATGCTTATTTAGACAATTTATTGATTATGACACACTGCTGTAATTTAGATCTTGGGTGCGTGCCTGTTTCAGCTGATGGGCAGACTTGCTTTTTTTCTGGCAGTGCTGGTCGTTTGCTTACTGTGATTGCAGGTCCGCACGGACCAAACACAGATTGAGTTCATGCCAACATCATAACATAGACCTGGGTTTGCTCATATTTCCATATTTCCAGAAAACAGACGCGTTTGTGGCCAGCTGCACTATACGCTTCCTGCTTGTGCACCACCGAGGCCAAGGAGTGGCGTTTCCAGAAAGCAATTTTGTATTATTATTAAATAGGCTTTTGCTTAATACAATAAACTAGTTCAGACTATGATTAGTTTCAAATGTCACCGTTTGAATCATCTCGAGCCAGTCGTGCTATCATCGAGTGCACCGATTAGCCTCTTTTTTCTTTGGAATCGCGTACAGATATTTAATTTGTTTCCCCGCAATCTGTAGAGGCCCTCAACTCATCAAAAAAATCTGCCTGGCGAGGAATACACAGGTTTCATTTTACCTGGACAAATGACCTACACTGAATACATTTGTAACTTGGCCGTCTCTGAACGCAGCTCATCAGCTGCATGGACCTCAAACAATAAACAGTCATTGCTCCAGCATCCCTTCTAATGGCCCATGAGGAAAAATAAGAGAGTTGCACTTTTGGTCAAGGAAAAGCGGTGAGCTTATCCACATCATCAGCATCGTGATTAAGGCATTTGCACTTGATTAGTCATAGTTAAGTAATGAACCTTGGCCCCTCCTGACCACAATCAAACAATGTGCCAGCGATGCATGTGGAGGACAAAGGGATCAATAGAAAGAGATAGAGATACAGTATTAGATGAAGTCTGCTGTCATTGGTTAGGTTACGTCAGCAAGATAAACGGAAACCTGATCCCACACCAAAAAGCACTTTAAGTAGAATCAAATAGCTGGAGGGGAAAAAAGCTGTTCTGCTGAGTGTGTTAGTGATTCATGTGTCTCAATCTCATTATATCCTTCTTCCTGTCAACAGCCTCCTCTTAAGATTCACAGATGACACCTTTGACCCAGAACAATCAGCAACAATAGGTGAGTAACACATGGGAGCTCAAAAAAATAAAGGCTGAGTGTACAACATGTGCTGTTCATTCATCAGTAGAGTCATCTTTAAACTTTACTGGTAGTGAAAATAATATTGAACAAGCACTCGGAACCACAGGTTAATACAAACATTATATTGGAATAATTAAGAGTGACATGTCTCACTCTCTTCTCATGTCATTGGATTAATAGTGATACACACATATGTAAATGAAAATAAACAACAATCACTATCACATTCATAAAACTGATACAAGATACTGTTTTGAATTGAATTCCTAGTGTGTAGTCTGTATTTGAGGCTGCTGGCAGATGCCGAACAACAAAATCCACACAATGATACAACCGCTAGTTATCTGCTCCAGCATCAGAATTGGCTCAATCACCACGCTGGCTTGGTTGTGTCTATTGCACACCCCGGTGTTTCTTGCAAATAATTCAAAACAGAAAATTAAAAGTTTTTTTAAAATAGTGAAATCAAAGTCAAATCGAGGTCAGCGCACAGATATCTGACAGGAGCTTTGAGGCACTTTCACAAGCTTGAAGTAAAACTCACCGCGATACCACACAGCCACAAACCTCACAGCAGCAGAGCTATTTGATTTATTATAAACTCAACGAGGAGTGTGAAAATCATCTGAAAGCGGACCGAAATGGTGAATTTTATAAGGGAGGGAGGGAGGGAGGGGGGGGTCTCTCTTCCAATTCAGGCACATCTGTAAATTTATATTAGATCAAGGACACACACCATCTATATTCGGAGGCGTCCTTGGTGCTGTTACTACCCTAAGAGGTTTACGTTCGTTTAACAACTCAAAATTCATCAATCCTGTTTATGAGCCCACATGTATTTTCTATCTCATGAAGAAGCTAGTAGCTCACAATGCTGCCTTTTGTTAAAAACAACCGAAAAAGAACAGATTCCAAGAAAGGTCGGAGCCTTAAAAACACTTCTCTTTTTTTTTTTTTTTTCAAGGTCAAAGCGTGGATCGCTACTGTTTTGCTTTGGCCAGCTGGGATTTCTTTTGCCAAACAGATGTCTTCATTTGAGTAGAGGCTCATTTATTAACCAAAATCCCTTCAGATTCAATTAAAATCACTTTGAATCTATTGTCAGTCTTTATCAATCAGAATATCATCATTCTCACCACCTGAAGCAGTTTACTGAGCTTATAGTTTATTGTACATTATCACATTAGCCTATAGAATATTGATCTAAACGTAGTTACATAACAGTAATCACTGTCATCACTTTTTATTGATGAATTTAGCTGCCAGTAAATATAGTTGGAATAGTCATTTTAAAAGGTAAAGAGGAGACAACACAGCAACTCTAGCGTGTTGTGGTGTTCACAGCATATTTCTATCATCAGAGATCAACCCAGCCTTGACTTCCAGCAGTAGTGGCATTTGTTGTGTTGGGGATATTACAAACAGACACTGCATGTTCTCTGGGAAACGTCAGAAATTTTTTAGTAAATTAAAACAGGAGGGACCGGTCCAGGTCCAGGGAAATGTTTAGTGTAAACTCATCTCCCCGCGTGCATCTGGCAACCGTATCCAAGCAACCCCCACCGGACTCGAGGAAAGAGCTTAAGCCGTTCCGATCGACTTGTGCGAACAGGCTGTATATTTGTGTGCAGAAGCGTGCATGCGTGGCACACACAGCGTGTGTCATCTATCCTCAGCCTGTCTCGTCTGTCTTCACGTCCCCCTTTTTTCTTCTCCTCCGTTTTGGCTCTGAGCTGAACTCTTCCACCTCAGTCCCAGATGTAAAAACAAGCCCATCACAAGTGTACATTTCCCTGGTAAATCTGTCGGTGAAGGCAGATATGTCATCCAGTCACAACCAGACACTGCTCAAAAGCAATAGAGGAGATTTACTTGTTAAAGGTGAAGGGGGACAGTATTGTTATTTTGATGTAAATGTCTGCTCTTTTGGGACTTTTAGGGGTGAATAATGGCTTTCTGAGCCATTTCACAGGTGCTGGATTTAGTGTTTTTTTTTTCTTCATAAAGACCTGTATTGGTTTCAGTTTAAGGCCTTAAACCATCCTTTTTAGTGGTGGATATGAATACACAATTACACCATAATTTAAATACAGGACATAGGATGGGCATGATGCCAATGTCTGGATAGCTGGGGTTAGCATAAGTTCAGGGACATTGTGTGGTATGTATGTTTTGACAATTCATCATCAATAATTATAGTCTGTCACCATGATATAATATTCTTGGCAGTAATTGGTGAAACCTGTAGGAATCATCATATTGCGACTGCAGCAGGATGAGGTAATCACGACAGCTGGAGTGATCGACTACTTTTTCATTGTCTAGGTGTTGACTTCAAGGTGAAGACCATTACGGTGGACGGTAACAAGGCAAAGCTTGCAATATGGGTAAGTAACAGACTCCACAATGATCACAATACTTCAGTAACACTCATATAAATGCAACATGTGGCTCTTGTCTGTCAGTCGAAGGGGATCAAACCTGCTGTGAGTACAGTCTTGCAGTTCTCTCTAGTGGCCAGAAGATGGTGCTAACGTAACATCATTTCTGTCTAAACACGCCTTGAGAAACAGAAGAGTTGCTCTTGTTGTTTATGTCAGTCTGCCCTGTTTTTTCCAGTTTGAGCCACTAGTTGTTTTTTTTCCCTCTTGAGTGTGTCTAAATAGTGCTGAGCCCGTTTTTGTTTTGCAGGACACTGCAGGACAGGAGCGCTTCCGAACTCTGACGCCTAGTTACTACCGCGGCGCCCAGGGAGTCATCCTCGGTAAGCCAAGCTGTTGCTGCCATCATTGCTCAAGCACCTGTGTCCATGTCTGTATGTACGTGTGTGTGTGTGTGTGTGTGTGTGTGTGTGTGTGTGTGTGTGTGTGCCCTCTCCACTTCAGAGTCAGGCCCCTGGTTGTAAAGAGAGTGATGGCTTTTCATCCTGTGACCCACACACACGCACATACGCTGGCCTCTCTCTGTCTCTCTCTCTTTCTTTCTGGAAGTTAGTTTATACCCTTAAGTCAGACTCCTCATATGGACATGCATGTACAGTATGCATATGCGCACACACACAGGAACTAAGTTAAAACTCTTAAACAGACTTCCTCTGCAGCCCATGCTTTTTGACCACTCTAATGATATATAGAAACAGAAGGCGCCTTGCTGTAGCACTGGGATTATGAGTGTCCAGTGTGATTCTGTCAGAAGACTTCAGTCCCTTTGTTTTCATGTGTTGTTACTTGATATTGCTTTTTTTTTTTCGTCTTTGATGCCGAGCATGTCTTATTCATTTGGTTTACGCAGTGTATGATGTCACACGGCGAGAAACCTTCACCAAGCTCGACAACTGGCTGAATGAACTGGAGACATACTGTACAAGGAACGACCTCGTGAAAATGCTTGTGGGAAACAAAATTGATAAGGTTAGTGTGTTTGTGGTATGAAATGTTTGCCACTCAGGTAAAACAAGGTCTTGGTTAGAGATTAGCAACACATTAAAATGTATTATTATTTTCAGGTCGTCAAGCACATGGTACAACTTAATATATAAAGTGCAGTGTTTGTGGCCTTGGCTTAAGTTCTTATGACCAAAAACATTACTAGTCATCCGGCAATCATTTAAGGTTGAATTGAATAAAAATATCTTACATTAAAACAGTTTTCTATATCTTGATGTGTATTTAACTTTCCCAAAAACACCCACAGAACAGGAAAATAAGTCTCCAGAAATAAGTATGTTTGAAAAAAGTCAACTCACAGCCAGTTGACAAATTACTCAACTAAATGACCATGACAGACCCACTTTCATAATGTTTGGCAGGGCATCCTTTACCAGGATACCAGAATGAGTCAGTGTGGATAAAAATAGGGGTGGGAGAAAAAAAATGGAATTCAATCATTGAAAAAAAAAAATCACAATATGGGAGCACCTTGGTATTCCCCTCTCACTCACCCTGTTTCCTGTCAGCCTCTATGCCACCCACTGTCAAATAAAGGCAAAATCACAATATTACAACATATCGTGATATTTCTACGTTATCGATACTGCAAGCTCAGAATTGATTCAGCTACTTTGACTTTTATTATGGACGCTCTCAGCAGACTGGTGATGGTCAGATGGATGGCAATTCTAGGTGACAACAAAAAAGAAAGCTGTTCATCATGTTAACGTTTAGCCTACTGTCATCACCCTTCAGCCCAGAATAGCTTGTTAAATCATTATATAGAAGTTTGGAATCGGCGGGGTGGGTGTTTTTACTGTCACAGAAAAGGAATAAATCTTTTGGTTATTAGCACTGCATCACCTGTCTGTCTCTGCGATACTAATGTACTGTTAATAAACACTGCACATTATCAGTTACAGATATTGTGATATATTTCTTTGCGATATATTGTGTATCACAGAATCGCCTTTGTTGTGATATGTCGTTTTGTGGGGAAAATATTGTGATAGTATCGTCAGATCATCTATGATTCCAATCCCTACTTAAAAAAATGTCCACTAAGTAGAGCATTATGAATTTATTGTGTCCTGTTCTTTGTCTGTGAAAATCACTTTTCCTCTCCGCCCTGTGACGACCACAGTAGCTGACAGCTCCGCCCGGCAGACCTCCAATAAGCCATTACCTCTCCTTTTGTTTTAGGAAAACCACGAACTAGACCGGGCCGAAGGACTGAAGTTTGCAAGAAAACATTCCATGCTTTTTATAGGTAAGTCAGGAGGATTCCCCACTCTCAAAGACCTGCTGGGCATGAGTTACAGCAGACTACTACACAGGGGAAACAGCCTTTGAAATAACTCTCATACTTGCTGAGGAATGCTTGCATAGTACTATTTATAAAACAGGCTTCATATATCATCTTCCATGTGCTCTTGTTTTTCCCCTGTACTTTTTATTTTTCAACAAAGATCTATACTAAAGTAGCAGTTGAATTGATTCGCGCTTTAAGTCAACCACCCAGTTTTTATCTCCATCTAATCCTGAAAAATGTTTGTTGAAATGGAAACATTTCCAAGGCAGTTCCAGATATTATAAACTCTGATTTGGCTTTCTAAATGAGATTTATTTCTTCATCCTATGATTATTATAATGTTACTGGATCAAGTTGTGGAGCGGGTATTGCCTATATCCCCTAATAACCTCTGAAGGTCTACTATTAGTGTCTGGACTTGACAGTTATTGTTGAGACATTTTCCACCACTTGCCGCTCCAGTCTGGGAGCCCAACAGATGATGACATCAAGGTGCAGACATTAACAGTTGTTGTAGCTGTGTCTCATCTTCCTTTCTCCTCCCTTTTTTTTTTTTTTTTGGTCCCTTCTCTCTTGTCACCTTCTTCTTTCTGCACATCATTTTTCTTTTTTTTCTCTCTTATTTTTCTGACCTGCTTTATTCTATTTCACCTTGTGTCACCGTTCTTTCATTCCTCTCCTCTCTACTTCTACTCCTCCTAACTCTGTCCTCTCAGAGGCGAGCGCTAAGACCAGGGACGGGGTTCAGTGTGCGTTCGAGGAGCTGGTGGAGAAAATCATCCAGACTCCAGGATTATGGCAGAGCGAGAACCACGGACGAGGAGTGCAGCTCTCCGACGAAGACGCGGGAACCGGAAGCTGCGGCGGCTACTGCTCTCTGATCTAGACGACGCACACACACATACACACACGATCAAACACACACACACACACACACACACACACACTTAAATACAAGCATACACACTCACTTGAAAGAACAGCCTCCCTCCTCAGACATGAAGGCAGTGGAGGCTTTGCTGTGTCCCCTCCGCTGAGCTGTAAGGGTCGACCGTCCCCACTCTGTACCTGTGTTCACACAGACACTACTTTTTGCACACTTTGTAAAAAAAAAACTTAAAAAAACAACAATGCTGTGCTAAAACGCCATAGCAGCTCAGCCTTCCTCTTAATGACATTTGAGCAACTTTCTCTCTCTTTGTTTTGTTTTTGAGTTACAGTTTTGTGCAGTTTTGGGACCTTGGTCAAAGTAATAACCATTTCTCAGTTTATACTCTGCAATTTAATTTTAACAAGGCAGTGAAGTCCAATAGTGTCAACCAAAGTTTGTCAGGCATATGGCTAAATCTGTGAAGTATGATAATGAGAATGGAAACAGTTTTGACCAAGGTTTCTTTCTTGTCTCCAGCATGCTTTTATTTTGTGTCCTCGGAGCACCTTGCCTTAGGGAGCACATCTGTATCATTTGCAGGGCTGACTTTTCTCCAGTGTTTGTCTTTCCTCCGCTCTGTCATGCGCTTGATCCTGCCCCCCCCCCCCCCCCCCGCTCCCCCTCCTCCTTCTTCTCCTTCCTTCCTTTCCCCAACCCTCTTAGCACAGCACCTATGAACTGTATGCTGCTTATGGAGAAGCTTATCAAGCCAAGCCATCCTCTATTCCTTCCCACCACTCTCAGTTATAAAGGCTTGGATTATGTGTCTCTGTTGTCCACACAACTGCCTCGTTTTGTTGAGACTATAATAGAGTTACCAAGTGTTTGGAATGACGTTTTACTACTTTTATTGACTCCAACTTCAAACCTTCAGTGTGTTTTTTGAAGAGTGCGTAAATCAAAGAGATTGGCACCAGTGAGCTTTCCACTGGGTGCTGAAGAAGAGGGAGCCTCTTAAAATTGCACGCCTTTTTTGTAATGAGTTGCTTTAATGGAGTGCGACCTACTGGCACCCCCTCACTCAGACAGATAATATCAGTAATATCACTAGTACTGCTGCAGTCTTTCATATAGATCCCTTTGACTGGACAGAGACAAAGGGAAAGTGTTCAATATTAAACAGGGCAGTGAGTCATATGGGTGTTTCCACTAAAATTTTGGAAAATCAAAGAAAAGTCTCTGTGCTCCACATTGCTAATGGATTTCACAGTACTCCTATCTCTGTGTTTGTATCTGAGAAACAGCTATAAATGTACTGTACCCCCCGATCTCTGACCATGTTTGTAGTATTTGAGTGCTGGCGTACGTTTTGGGAGATGTAGTACGATCTCGAGATGAAGAAAAAACGACATGGATGCCACCATGTGTTATGACAGATGGGATTTTTTTTTTAACTATTTTTTTTAATTTTTAATTATTATTGCATGGGAAACTCTGCGTGCCATTCTTTTTGTTTGTTTGTCTAGTGAATGACCTCGAGAGGCTATTTGCTGTAAACACCTTAACTTATATTTAGCTGAAAATAAAGCATTGCATTACAGGTTTACCATTTGAATCGAATGGTATAATAGAACAAAAAGAAAGAATGCTTTTACTTATTAAACTGGTATCGCTGTCTTTTTTTGTGTTCAGAAATATGTTGGAAATTGTATACTTTGTAAATTGTGTGTATTTTAGGAATTTGGTGGGATAATTCCTGTATGAATTGTAAAGCTGAATGTATACATATTTCACTACAAACCGCCCTATGTATTAAACTAAATAAAATTCTTTTTTAAGTGAATGTGTCGTTGTTAATGTTGTGGAGCTGCTGACATCTGTTACTTGAAGAGCTACTTTGAATAATAATGAGTAATTTCTAGTAATGGTTTCAATGTCCAAGTCTACAGCAGAGATGCCCAATAACATTGTTGTCATGGTTTCCGTGTTGGAAATGTCACTGTTAGGTGAGGGGTTTTTCACTCAGCACCCTTCACATTCCTCTGTCCTCAGGATAAAGACTGGTGTTTAAACAGTGTCCGAGGAACCCTCAGACCCCAGACGTGTGATCTATCTAAATCATCTTTTTGGCAGACTTGTCAGGAAACACCACTGCAGCCATAACTCACTCTACCAGTGCTTTAACTGGGATGTGTATAATTCCTGGGCGATTATGAAAGGGTTGGGGCTGGCAGCGAGAGCGAAGACTCTTCCCTTGTAGCGTATCCCTCATCTCCTGCCACAGTCCAGGCAGCCGTCTGGAAATATGTCTCAGTCAAACAACAACGGAGGCATACAGCATAATAATGCCTTCATGTGGTCCAACAATGTGCTGAGCTGTAGTGCTGCTGTTTCCTCATGCCTGAACTGGAAAAATATCAGCTACTCAAGGGGCCGAGATGACAGGTTCTATATTTTTTTAGAATAATTCACAAAGTTAATTGCCACATCATGAGAAATAGTGCAGTAGCCTTCCTAAAAATCCCCCTTCACTGCCCTTTTAAAATTGAATACAGTTTCTTATTAGGTACACTGTAAATGTCAGAAGTATTTATCCTAATCAAGAATGGGCTCTTTAACCTTCTACTGCATGACTAGGACCACAGTGTGTAATATTAGTGCAAAAACACCAAAAAAAGTCAGATCTCTGTAGAAGTTTTAGGTGAAAACAAGCAACACACTCATGCATCAGAAATTACATTAGGACACAGATTGAGATTCAAGCACCTATTTTCAACCTTACCTTTTTTTTTGTCTCTAATCAACACAAAAAAGGTGTTCCTATCACAAAATGCAACATTAATTAAGTGTAAATTTCAGATTTGTATTGTATTAATCAGAAACATGTCAGATATTACACTGTGTCACCATAAATGTATTCATAGATAGCTGTTGCCTTAGGAGAACAGTATGTAGTAGAGAGTTAAATAATGGCTTCAACCAAACTGTTTCACTTATCAAACTTTCTTTCCCCTCATTAACTCAGAAAATAATGAAAATGCCTATTTGCCAATACAATTATGTGGATATTAACTTGCTTGTTTTGTCTAACCAACAGCCCAAAACTACATCTGACTCACATTTGACAATCTGGAGCTAGTAGTAGTTGCTGTTGTAGCTTAAAAAGTACATACTTTATTGATTACTTATCAAAATTGTTTCGATTCTTTCTGCAATGTCAATGGTGGAATGTCTACCATGAACATATGAGGGGTCAGAGGCCCAGGGGGGTGCAAGGTTACTAGGCTAAGTTTGGAAAAAATGTACATGCTCATTCATGTCATTCTTCTAATATTGTAATTTTCTTTACACTTAAATAAATTACCGGTGAATTTTACCTCTGCAAACATTTAAAACTTTACTTAGATATCTTTCCCCATCTCTCCTCTCATTTCCTGTCATCTCTCTTTATTCAACTATTGAAGGAGGTCAAAAATTGCCCCTGAAAACTTAAAAATAAAATAAAAACAGAATGTAATGAGACAGGGAAAATCACTCTTTGGTCGACCTCGTCATACCCCAAAGACACATGCAACCACTGCAGTGGTTCAAAAACAGACAGTGTTACAATTTAGATGGTCACAAGGTTTGGAACAACTGACTGAGTATGGTTTCTGGGCCATGGACTTCTTTTGGCTGCACACTGACAACGAAAAACTGCAAGTGGGTAAAGCTCTGTTGGAGATGGGAGGGAGTACTAATAGCACACCCAGGTTTAGTAATATGCCAAACTCCCAGAACTCCTTTTGTCCTGCCCCACCTTGTTGCCTCAGAAGCCCGAGAGCAGTTGTGCAGGGACAGCTTGACGGACTGCTTTCTGTCCTGCTGTCTGTGTCTGAGCGTGCAGCCAGCCGCTAAGCTAACAAAGCAGATCTGGCTCTCATTAACACAGTCTTGTCTCCCTGCTCCTCCTCTGCCTGCCACAGCGGCGGTCCGTATGGATTAGCGCTCAGACGAGCCCCTCAGGAGAGCAGTCATGCTGTCATGTGTAAAAATGTTACGAGACGTCGGGCATCGTTTCATAAGGTGTTGGGTTCCCAGGCGTCACTCATTTTGTCATGCTCATTGCTGATTTTCTATCAGGTAATTGTTTTGCCATGCTGGTTTATACTGTAAGAGAACAGGAGACAGTGAGAGGATGATTGGAAAGATCATCTTCTGCTTCGACCACCTGAATTGGACCTAATGTATGTTCGCCATGAGGAACTTCTTCATACTCTGTGATCATGACAATGTGATGGGACTGGGTGACACTAAGGTTAAGTAGACTTTCTCTTGTCTTCTTCACCTTTGCAGAGATTGTGGACAGAAGTTCAGGGCCCTCTTGGAGATCAACCTTTACAAACAAAATCAAAGCCCTTCTCCTTCCAGACAACCTTCCTTGTTCTGGCCAAACAGATTCCTGTACCACCTGCAGGTCTGCAGACTGTTTCACTGTTTATATTCTGAGGTGAGGTAGAGGAAAATGCCCCTTTGCTCCTGCTCTTTCCTTCCTCTGAAGTCAGCCAAGGCCCACCTCTGGCCTCTCTTAGGTTACCCTCTGAACACCAGAAGACTGTGAGGTAATGACCGGCATGCCCAGAACTGATGGCTCTGTCACTGCAGGTGGAAACATTTTGATTATGTGGAACCTTGTGTTTACATTGTTGCACCCGTTTACATTTAGACCCTTTGACATTTCATCAGGCAACGGGAGCGTCCCATTTCAGGGCTGATCTGTTTTGAGCTGCGTGACCTGCCGTAGGCCTCGAAGTCCTTTGGGTTACAGAGAATATAACCCTCCTCCCCCTTTTCCTGACTCACTCAGATGATCCTTGAACCTCCTTGTGTGGGCCTGCTGTAAGTATTTTTTTAATTCAGTAATATTTCAACTGAGAATACTACCTGAATGGTTATAGTGTTAAATGTAAGTAGTAAAAAAAACATCTGTGGGCAGAAGTTCTATCAAGAACTGATATGGATTCTGTCAACAGAAAGGCTTACCTACATCCTAAGAGGCAGCAGAACTGTATGTCTGCCTATCAATCATGCCAGGCCCCCCATAACTTAATAAGAACAGGCCTCGGGTAAGCAGGAAACTTCTATCGTTGTTTGGTGTGAACCTCTGGCCTCAGATACATGTAAGTCAATTCAGCTAGTAATAGGGCTGTAATTGAGTTTCCTCATATTTGACACTCTGTCAATCTAATTTAAACCTAAATGATTGTATTGTAACCCACTCTTGTTATTTTCAAAAACACAGTGCCCTGTGTACAGGCCCTAAAGAAAGCAAGAGATGGAGACTCCTCACCCTCGAAGAGAAAACTCCTCTCGCAGTAGGGGATGCTTTCATCCAGGCCTCAGGTTACTGTGGCAATAAGCACACGGTCCGAGGACAGGCAGGCAACGGGGGGGCACTGCTGCCTTGTAGAAACAAAATGGAAGGATGAGTAACTTCATTCATCATCCCACCACCCATATTTCCCCTTGTTCACGGTGCTCCTGTCCTGTGTGGCATATCCCTGGCCACACGCCACCTCCCTATCTCAGATTCCACGGCTGTGTCGTCATTCAGTATGTCAGGACGGCCATCCGGATCTCACTCATGCTACCGCTACAACATGGAAGCAAATACCCATGTACTCAGGCCTTGGCTTCTATAATAAACTAATCACTTTGTATCAACATGGACTGGGTGTAAGCTTTCCACATGCCTCAAACATTGTCATGGACTGGACACATGCTCCACTACAGCAGTCTGCTTACCCAAAAAAAATCCACATTAATAAACTCCCTTTTGAGTGAAATGATTGGCATGTATAGAAACAAATCCATTATTTTGTATAAATAATCTGGCCCCTGTGTTGTAATTGCACTGCTTATTTTTCTTTGCCAAGCTGATCTCCATTTTGGGGTTGGAGCAGAGAATTTGTTGTAAACCACCAAGACCAAGAGACCCCAATTTCACTTACTTTGAAGAGACAAGGAGGTCTAGCAGGCCCGGGAAGATCCACTGTTGCTTCATAGGAGCTGTTTTTCCACCAAGCCAGACCTCAGCTGAGCAGAGCAGAAGGATAAAGTTCAGAGGTTGAAACCTTTTGGTACTTTCTCTAGTTCTTGCAGGGTCTTACTGTTTGGGGCCTTAACTTATTACAGGTCCACATAACTGTGTTTTTTTTTTCCCCTGACCATTTGCAGTCCTTTGTGTCTTGGATGTAACCCGAGTTTAGGTTTATTACTGCAAACCACAGGAAGCTGAGGCTCTGTGACTGTATAGTGGACAATTGAATTTGAAAAAGCAAAGCCAACGTTCTACCTCTCCCACCCTCCCACCAGCAAGTTAAAGTCAAATAAAACTGTCTCTAAGGAAATCATAGCCAGGTCACACAAACACGAGATACCTAACATGTACGTGGGTTTCATTTAATTCGGACTGTGTGTTTCCACTATCCACTTTGTCGCAGGATTTCCTTTCAATCAGATTATATGGAATAACAGAGGCGCGACAAGTGTTTTGTAACCACATAGCTTGCGAGAGTCATTTAGTGGAGTTCATGCACAGGTACTCCTGTCTGTCTAATGGGCTGAGAGAGGACATTGTTTGATCTCTGGTTACTCAAGGCTACTTATAGATCAAGACATGGCAAAGCAGGGCAGGACAGTCCTTGTGAGAATTGCCCCAAGTACTCTGCAGTTTGCCTTTGTTTTCATGTGCTGAAGTGATGAAAACTGGCTAAATCAAAAACTACATCTACATCTGGAGTCAGAGAAGTTGAAATGAACAGTCTAAATATCCACTTCTCTCATCATATTTTGAAAGCTTTAATGCAAATCGGCAGTTTAATGCTCTGTCAAATGGACATGGTTCACAGTGTTAGGAATATAACAATGCTTTCTTTAAGCTGTCTTGTAGATTTGAACTAATTAAGTATATAAAGTGAGTATCTAATTCTATACATCCCACTGAGTAATCTAAATTTACCTTAACTTCACCAAATCACAAGTACCACCAGACTCAGAAGCTAAGACACTGCTACACTGAGCTAGTTACCTTTTAGCTACTGCCTCATTTAAATGGTATATCAAATAGAATTACATATAGTCAGATAATCAAAATTACATACATTATATGTTAGCAACAAGCCAACATAATATGCCTACCTTATTAGTTCTCTTGTTTTAGCTATCTGGTGAGATTAGTTGGTGTAACTGTAGTAGCCATGGTGACAGTCAGTCCAGCAGCTGAAACGCTCTGACTGGACCGAAGTGGCCGGGATGCAGAGGCATTGTCCTATCCTGGTAGTGGGTAGCCTGGTCAAGGTGCAGGGTTTACAATGAACTCATTTTCATTTTTAGTTTGAAAAGGTCCCACGCCAAACTTAGCCTTGACCTCTTCATGTTTACGATATCTACGGCAGCTGGTAGGTAGCTGAGCTGTTTTCTCTGTCAAATATCGCCCCCTGTTGGTAAGATGTCTCATTGTTGCCACATAGTGAAATTCATTGCATTGCTTCAAGACTACACTACACAACACACCTTCTATTTGACACCAGCGTTTGATCGATAAAAAATTCATGTGATCGACATTTTTAATGATCAATTATCGATCATTGATTAATCATGCCCATCCCTAGTTTGCACAATTTTTAATATAAAGCTACCTCAGGTTTGAGCAAATATGTAAGCCTAGTAATGTTTTGGTTTGTAGAGCAGTGCTGTTCTTGGAATTTAGCGAAGCACTGTTTTTGATTGTTTGTTTCAGATGTCAGGAAACTGACACCTTCAGATGCCTCAGACTTGCTAACCAGATGTGCATCCATGTGGGCATTCCTTTATGCCGTCCTGCATGCAATGTCTTTGTAACTGTGCCTGTGTGTGAAAGCTGTGAGGTGTAATGGTTACTACAGTACTGGGGCGGCTATTTTGTCTACACCTCACCACTTTCAGTTGCAATATGGCTCATGTTATTATCCTGCTGAGCTCTACCTTGTCTTAACGCAGAGTGGCGGTGACTCCAGACTCTCTCTCCTGTGTCTTACTTTACATCAGCTTTCACAAACACTGTGCCCAGAGCAGGCTTGTAATAAAAGACTGACTATCCCCCGCCCCACTGTTGCCTTGTGCCCTCCTGGGGCTGTGAACAGATAAAATAACTGGTGTATGTGGGTGTAGGTTCTCCTTCCCCACAGTTCCAACTTTTGCTTTTCACTCACAGGGCCCGGAGCACCTCCCAAATTCATTTACAGTGCTGGATGCCTGGGCTCAGCTTCCCAACAGACAGCAATGCTGGGCTCAAATATTTACATTTATCCAATCAAACAGCAGACAGTAGCAACGAGGCCTATATATTTCAGTGAGGTTGTGAGCTCCCATCTATTACCACCGCCATTGTGTGGATACCAAACACCAGCTCCTGTCTTTAGAGTAGACCAGATTTCCTCTTTGGTTCTCTAGAAATAGTTGCACATTTTGCACACTGTCTTGCCGGGAGTTAGATAAGAGGATTAATACGTCTCTGTGGGTTAGTTTAGCTGGAAGCAGGAAAAAGCAGCCAGTCTGTCTTTGTCTAAAGGTCACAAAATCAATCTATTAGTGACCTGAAGCTCACTAATAAACACGATATATCACATTAATTTCATCTGTACAAAAACCAAAGTATCAAGAGAATTTGGGGGTTGTGAGTTATAGTGTACAGTATAGTATATAGTGTGTTATTAGGGGTGATGTTGAGTGGAATGTATTACCACTCAACAGAGCCAAACTAGCTGATTTCCCCTGTTTTTATATTATTATATTAAAATCATGTATAGCTTCTTATTTAACTCTCAAGCCAAAATGTCAACTATTTATTTAAATCAGATATTTCTATTGTTGAATGCAATATGTGATACCAGTGTGAACTGAGACTCACATGCTCATACACACTGCTAATAACATGAGACAATACGTTTATTATTGTTCCTGCACTTCTCTCATTTGTTTTGGACACATTTTTGTTTCGGTACATATGTTTTGACTGAACTGATTTGTCTCCCTAAATACAAACCAAATGGGCTATTAGGCTTTCTTTCAATTGCTATATCTCATTGGTCTTAGCCAAGCTGCTGCGGGTGTGAAAATTATGACAGTTGTATCAGGTGAATAGTGTAATATTTACTTTCTGTTATGGCAACACTGACAAATTCTAAGTTACATGTAGTGTTTGTCCTTTGGATGCTTCAGGATGTGATCCATTGGAGTAAAATGCAACTCTATGCAGGTTTATTCAACAGTCACATCTGTCTCATGTACTTTCTGCTGCACTGTGAATACATCCTAACATGCCATCTCTGCATGCCCTGTATTAGTGATGCTGATCCACAGAATAGCCTCTTCTTCATCCTTCCACCAGCCCTGAAACGTAGCCCACAATGGTCACAGCCAGGCGACTCTGAATGAAAAGCATACTGTATGTGACCATATATGTCCTCCTGAGGTCGTCCCACAGCCATCTGCACCCAAAAATGGTATAAGGCATGATGATTGAACTTAGAGGAAGAATCCAGACTGTTGCACAACATGTGCTCTGTAGGCAGTGAAAGGACTATATTTTCCAAAGGCCTCGGGAGGTCTCGTGCGGTCCGTGCCAAATGGTGCTAAAGTCACGCAGCAGGCTGTAAAGCGCTACTGTACACATCACTGAGGTCTCTTCCAAGGCAGATGAAGCACGGCTGAAGATGAGCCTGCTGTGTATCTAAAAGAGGAAACCATGCAGAGGCCGCTTTAGAAACTTCCCTTATTTTTGGAATTGCTTTGCTCAACACTGTTATCCATATCAAGTAGGTTAAGACTGGGGAGGAACTGATCATTTTTAAAATTCAATTTCCCTATCAACAATCAATGAAAAGCAATTCCACCAAGTCTAGAAATCTCTACAGGCTTATGTTCCCTGTAAAATGATACTAGTTTATTCTGTCTGGTTCCCCCTCCACTCAATAACAAGGATTTATGCAACCTAAAACAGTGTTTAACTTGTTATAATCAAACCCACAAGTATTAGAAATCCTGCTATTAGAGGTCTTATTTTTCCCCAAACAATTATGTTGTTTTGCAGCTTATGTTCACAGTCATTTTATATTCATTTATTTTAGATTTTTCAAATGGTCTCAAATGGTCTGCGCTCCAGATGGATTTTGCATTATAAAGCTGGTATTCCTCTTTGCGCACCAACTTTTTGGCATTGTGAAATTGCTTAATTTTATCATTGCATAACAACTGAACTACAACCTCTTTGTTATATCTGACAATTAATAATATTTAGTGTCTAACTTTTCTAATTTAGGGTATGTTAAGGGAGGAGAAGTCCAGTGGGTCAAGCATTACTGAGAGTCAATCAAGTGCAGTTTGTCATGAGTAATGATGTTGTGTTAATGGAGGCCACACAACCTGTTTTAGTGGTGTTTAGAAGGTGTGGTGGAGCTTTGGAAGTTTTAGTGACACTCAATACCAATACCACAAAATAGGAAAATACCAGCAATTGAAACAGTCTAACAAAGTCATACATCTGCCTTTCTGTAACCTGTTGCTTAATGTAGAACTAGATCAATGTCTGTATTTTATTATATTGTATGTCATTTATACTCCAATACTACAATGTGAAAATACTCCATTAAAAATCCTCAATTCAACATTTTACTGATCATGGGTTAATGTATTATCAGTAAATGGAGAATGACTTATAATATTATATGTATTATACTATTGTTGTATTATTATGTATGATTATGAGCTGCATTTTACACTGTAGCTGCTCCAAATGGGGTTCATTTGAACAACTGTAGTTTAATCTATACAGCATTCATATTTAATGAGGCCTTTTGTACATCAGCTCTGTATGACTTTCAGCACTTAGTTCGTATCACTTCAATACATATTGTTAGAGAGCATTGATTTATAATGATAATGTGGCACTTTGATGGAGATAGGGGGAAAAAATGCCACACAAACTGTGCACTCTTTGTCTTGTACTCTCCTTGTATATTTAACAGCATATCAGAAATGTTACAAGCCTGGTTTAACAGTTAACACCGTCAGTATTAAGCACTAACATCTGGCTTAGTTGATAATCAGTAACAATTACTTTCCATTGTGGTTTGCACACCGTGAAAACACAACACTACTCTGATTACAGATGGCTTAAATGTGACTAATAGTTCACTCCAAAAGGTTTTCTAAAATGTAATTTGGTACCAACAGGCCATTTTTAACATTTTCTAATTACACTCAGTGAATATAAATTGTTGCTATGGAAGCAACATAAATATAACTGAAACATAGTCCAATTTTATTTTTTTGTATTTGAGTAGAAGCTTACAGTTTAAGACGAATAATCCCTCCTCCCAACAGTAATGGGCTGTATGCAAAGACAGATTGAGTGTTTGATGCAGCAGGTAGTCAAAACAGCCTTCCTAACAGCATATATACCTACACCTTCTAGACAGGATTAGATGTCTGATCGATTTCAATCCACTAAAGCAGAATGCTGTGAATAAAACGGTAACCTGGCTTCATCAAACTGCGAGTCACCCATGGTGAGATTGTGAATCCAGACAGCTCCACTCCACAATTTTTTACGCCTCATGTGTATATATTTGCCTGCCAATTCTACGGCCTCTCACTCTGTCTCTATGTCTCTCTCCCTGAATGTTTAAATATCACAATATGCTCTCATAAAACAGTAAAATGTGTGTGTGCATCTGTATTTAATACCTTTTAAATACCACTATGACAGTTCTGTAATGCCATCCTTTTAAAATATGTCCTGGGAGTTTCACTAGGTCTGGACACTTGGAAGCCTGTTTTGTGTGTGATTTTTCCATATGATGAGAAAGGACACGATCAAGGAGATCAGACCCACCACTCTGTCCCTTTTACACACACACACACACACACACACACACACACACACACACACACACACACACATACAAGGCACAGGCAGAGTTGCGATTGAATCACGCTGAGTCCGTCAACAATGTATCTTTGTGTTCCCAAACACAAAGTGTTAACGTGAGAGGACCTTCCAGACTCCCTCCAGGCCTCGCACGCTGCCAAACCACATTCCTCCGGCAGCTGCCATTTCTTACATCTGCTGCATTTACGTGGTTTCACTTGACTGTACTGAGGAATTTATTTAGCTTTTCTGTGATGAAATATTACACAGAGACACCAGGCCCCACTCTCCTCTACGTCTTATTTGTGATCCCCCGGCTGTCATTATGTTATGAGTGCTTGTGGCTTCTGTTTTACTCTGCAGTCTGCCCGCTGCTGCTGCTGCTGCTGTTGCTGCTGCTGCTGGAAGAAAAACTCTCTCTGCCCTCACAGGACTTCAAGCTGTGTTCTCATGTGGACATGAGGTTTGAAATACTGTGTGAAAGTTGATCAATCAGAGACAGTCCAGAAATGAAACTGCACACTGTAACTGCTAACATACATTTCTACTGTTCAGTCAATAATTAAGTCAGGCAGTTAAGGCAGATTCTAACAAAGGTAATAAAATTGTTCAAAGTTAATGTATGCATAAAATATCAAATGGACAAGATAATAAAAGGCATAAGATTAACAAAATAGAATTAACATAAAGCAAAAGAGAAAAAACATCAGTTATAGCTGCACCAGTCCATACCTTCATATTACCAATGTAAAAAATGACTACAATATATATGTGTAATATTCATGATGATGAGCCCACAGAGATGTATTACCAGCCAAGCTCAATGAAGCATTGTAGCTTCTTTCAGCTCATTGTTTTTGTTTTACAGCCCTCAAATGGAACATTTTTGTTCAGTCTCACGGCTCTCATCAGCCATGATTTCAGCAACAATGCTTCAGTTCACTTTACTTCACAGACAGACAGATACAGTAATGGAGCATTTAGCAGATAAAGAAGATTATTTTCATATTGTTATTGGAGCTAAAAGCAAGGTACATATTAGACTTAAATGTGTTACAAATATAAAATGAATGCTCATGTTTTTCCTTGTCTGCTGCATGAGTAAATCATTTGCTAACACATTTTCCATATTAACTCATATAATAGTAATATTGTGTGTTGTATTTACAGGTAGCTGCACCATCCCAAAGTAGTCACAAAATACAGATATTTAAGAAAAGCAAATGTTTTTAAACGGCTGTTGAACTGGATGATCTAACAGTATGAGATAAGCCATCCCTGCCTTATTTCTTTCTTAACCAACACAGCTGGTTTATATCATGTGTATACTTTCTCACATGGCTAGTATGGTCATTCATTGAAGGTAAGATTGTGCAATATACCCTAGAATGTTTTTATTTATTTATCTATTTATGCTATGAACGTCAACTTTACCTGCCTGATCCTTGTGTGAGTCAGTAGGCATGGGGCCACACATGGTGTCAGTGTGTACTTCTGTATGTGTGTGTGTGATTGTGCGTGTGTGTGTGCGTTTATTTGTTTTGTATAAGGTATGATAGATTAGTAGACAAGTCATCTGAATGTGAATCCCTGTCATATTTATTGTAAAGTATGTATTAATGGTTTACACCACTGACACATGCTGCAGGGAATTGAAAGTTTCAGTATGTAAGTAATGATGAAAACCATGGGATGTGGATGAAAGATGAGAAAATATTTAGTCATACACACTAATCTTAAGATCAAGGCCGAACCATGTCATTGCCTCATGGGAAAGATAACATGCTACTCCCTTTTTGAGGTGAAAATACAAGCATTTCATTTTTAGTGGGCCTGTGAATTTGGAAAGATGATACAACCACCTCCACGAGGCACTGTCTGTGCAAATTGCAAACCTTGCAAGATCCACTTTTCTTAACAGCTCAAGCCATCAGGCTAAAAGCAACGTTTCAGTGCCTAGTTGAGGGCAAACCCCACATGGAATTGGGCAGTCCTATCGGCTTTGGAGGATGAACTTTTGAGGGCAAAGTGGCTCTACTTGTGACACCACAGAATGCGAAAACAGCAATCATGCAATCATGGCATATGGTGCTGCCATGAGTGTTATTTTGAATTATGCTGCCTCAGCGACTGACAACACCCAAAGTTCATTCATAGGAGCAGAAATAAGACTGCAATAAGAGGCTTCCTCCGATGGATAAAGACCATGACTTTTGTCTGTACACCAAGTCTTGTAGAACAGTACATCCTCAGATGCTTTCCCATGATGCTTCATGCTATAATAAGGCACAGACCTGAGGTTCCCAATTTTTTGGGCTTGTGACTCTTTAAAATGAAGCAATGTCTCCTTGTGACCCCTCATCAACGCTAATAGCTTTAGTGTGGACATGAATTGTGAGCAGTTAAACCAAAGGAGTGAATTTTCCTTCTAACCATTTTTTATTTGAGTGATTTTAATAAGCCCAGTAGAGATGAAATAATCCAGTATTGCACATGTAAAGAGAGAAACAGAAAATGTGTTTTTTTCATTTTCATTTTCAGCATTTATCGATTGTGACAGTAGAGGTGGATGCATTGCACATGTTTTAATTACTTTGCCACCAGTACACCCAAAATAAATAGAGTTTTGATGAAATAATCTTAACTCAGGGTCCACTTATTCAGCATTTTCTATTACTTTCTTCCATTTGTTTTGTTTCAAGTATTTCATCTTGGATTGTAACCAAACTTCTATACTTAGGTCATAGGGAGACACCTGAGCAAACTCCACTCGCCAATGAGGACCACGATGGTCAAAACCATCCCAAAAAAGGTAGTAAGTGAGTTGAGATTTTTTATTTTGTCAAACTGCTGTTCCTAAGGTCAGGAAAATTCGTGCATGCTCAAAATATGTCGTGTTACAAAAATATATGTTCATTCCTAACCCCTTTAATTATCCTGTGACTCCCTCTGATTTAGCCCATCGGGGGGTCCCATCCTAACCTTGGTAAACACTGCACTAGACCTCATTCCTTAGACCATAAGCAATCTGACAGAATATAGTTAATTCAAAACTGTGGCCAACCATGGTGGGATAGAGAAAAAGAAAACATTGTTTACTAGTGATTTGCAAATGTTGGCAATGAAACTTCGAATTATGAATACAAAGATTGGGAGGAAAGGAGCCAAATAAAATGAGATGCATGTAGTTTGGCAAGATTGCTTCCCTTTACACCAGCGTGTGTTTTGTCAGTTCCAAACAATGACTGTGAATAAGTTTATGTCTGAGTGAAATCTAAAAAATAGGAGTTCAAAACTTTCTCAGGGTAATTTTGAGCTAAGAAATGAAGAGATGCTCACAGGGGGGATTTCATGTGTATATGAAAACAGATACGTCATCTTAACTTTGTTTGCGTCAACACAAGTCAAAGTACCAGTTCTTACTCTTCATCTTACATATCAATCTTCTCCACGCAGATTTTTGAGCTTTCTCTTGATCCCGTGTTGGCAGCCGTGCACTGGCTCGGACCCGTAGCACCTCTGGAATGGGGTCTTATTGTTTGAAGCAGCTGTTTAGTTTGTCTGTCTCAAGAGCTCAGAGAATGGCCAATTACCAGGATTTAGGCTGTTTGGAAACAGCTGAGGTGCAGGCAGCTAAACCGCCTGCTTGTCCAGCCGTGTTACTGTTACTGTGTGTGTGTGTGTGTGTATGTACGAGTGACTTTTGGATGTACTAAGACATGGGATCTAGGGAGGAAATTCTCAGGCTTTATCCCCCAATAAACAATCAGGGAGATCCACTGCATGTGGCTGTACATGGTGGGCCTGTTTGGATGTTGGAAGCAAATGGAAATGAATCAGTTTTGTAAAACAGTCCTGAACATGAGATCTGTTGTGTTGCAGAGCTTTGCGGTGAGACTGTGACTGGGATTACTTCCGTTTACAGCAAAGAGGAAGAAATGTCTTGCGTGGTTGGAGTTTGTGTAAGCTGTGTTTGGCCAACAACAGACAGCAGCGCATGTACTTGCATGACCAACTGTGGTCGATGAAATCATGTGAATGAAAGCAAAAACTTGACACCAGGTATCAAAGCAGAGATTTCCTGCGTTCCTGCCTCCCCACCAGAGACCCATTCTTGTTCCATTTCATGAAAAGTGTGTCTCCCTTTTCTGTGAGAGCAGTTTACTCTGGCAACTGAGCAGAGTGTTTCTAAACCAGCTACGTTTATCCGTTTCCCAATGTTCTCAGGTCAGAACAATGTGCATGCCTCCACAGTCTGTTCTTACAAGCGCAATTGACCCTTTGTTTTTAAAACTGGCATGTGTCACATTTTTTCCCCCTCTGTTTTAGACTCAGATTCTCTCACAAAACAAAATGGAGATGATGTCCACCTGCAATAACACCCGAATTGTCCTCATTTGGCCAAAATGCGGCGTTTACTTGTGGTTCCATGTAAGCAAAGCTCTCCCCCTCTTGTTTCTGGTGGTTTCTGAAGATGTTTATTATGAAAAATGAAGACAGGAATTTTTTTTTTCAACTGCCTTAAGGTTAGCTCAACAAGAAGGAGACTTGCAACAGAGCTTGATCCAGAAGAAGAGCTGGAAAAAATGTGGCTTTAATACAATAATAGAATCAAGAAGAAGACAAACCCAAAAGGCAGCGCTGACTTTAAAATGACTGATTTGAGGAAATGATACATCAAGGAATAGAATATGAGACAACAAAAATGTCCTGTCTGACATTAAATATTCATTCTAGCGAGGTAATGATTAAATATCTAATTCTTTCTTGGGTGAGAACAGCTTGGATCGTTTTAAACATATGTATGAGCAACTAATTCAAAGAATTATAAATGTCTGCATGAAATCCAGAAATCCGAACTAATACTGAAATAACACATTGTTCCCAGTGCATACCGCCTTCATTAACGTAATTCATTTAGTCAGTAATCTGTGTAAGCGCTGTACAGTGTAATTCCTCTTTAGTGTTAGCTAATGTTTCCTAGTATCATCCAGTAGAAGTTCACTATATCATGCCAGTTCAAATTGCACTCATCTACAGACATACCTTTTGAGAAAATAGGGTAATTTGTGTGGTGTACTTTGTCTGCTAAGTAATAATGCTTCTCTGACCCTTTGTCCCCCATGTAATTAGCTCTGGTTCATGCAATGTCCATGATCTGAACAATGGTCTGCATGCATCACCTCCTCAAACACCCATGAAGTTCCAACTGATCCAAAACAGCCCTGGTCCCGAAATGATTGCAAGGCCGGACCAAGTTTTTAATCAGTCAATTCTTTCAGGAATCTAACAATTAGGCCCAGCAGTTTTTCTCATATTTGTATCCAAGGGCAGGAATAAGCAAAAGACAAAGTCCTGGCTCTAATGAACGAGGGGCTCCTTGGAGCATCCTTCACAGCAAGGTAACTAATTACTTCAGCATGCCACGGGAATCATATTTCCTCATCAAATGGGAAATGATTTTCAGAACGTCTGCGTTCTTGGATTTCATTTTTGTGTGGTTTCGGCCGCTGACGGTGAAGTTGAGTTTCTGGCGGACTAAATAGCCAAGGTGAAGTCTGGAGTCTGTCAAGTTGCACGCCGCGCCAAGCGAGAATCTCCACTTGTCCGACTCCTGCGCCGAGATAACCGTGCAGTTCCACAACTCCTTTCAAATCTTTCAGCAGCACAGGGAGAGAGGGAGAGAGAGAGAGAGAGAGAGAGAGAGAGAGAAAGAGAAAAGAGGCATGAATGAAAAAAATGAAGCAGGGAGCTATAGGCAGCATGGAATATCACTTAGTTTTTCAATGGAAAATGTGGCTTAGTGAAGGTGGGGTTTGGCCCGCTCAGTACAGCAAGAGATGAGAGGTCAAAAAACCTGATAGGATTATTTCAGGAAGTGTCGGGTTGAGTCATCTCACGGGACCATACTGAGATCCAGATCCAGCAGTAAAAGCAACAGGGCATCTTGTTGGGTGTTAAGCCACTGCGCAAGTTGCATTTTGATTGGTTCTGATTGACAGTGAAACCACTGGTCGCAAAAGCCTTCCAGCACTGGGCAGCATTCACAGTTTGTGGGGTTTTGCTGCTGCCAGTTTGGGAAAAGCTTACTGTCAACATCTTTATTACTGCCTCTCAAATCTTGCTGTCTTGTTTTCTCTCTCAGTATCTTTCTCCTGCCTTGACTCTCTTGACGTGAGAGAGGTCCTGGCCTTGGTTCCGTGGCAGAGCTCAGGTTCAGGACAAGCGGTGGCATGGTAGAGCCATTAATACACAGGAAAGAGAAGGGAGACAGAGCCCTGAGGAAAAGGACACACCTAGGAAGTGTGAGACATAAATTCAGTCTTCCCCTGGCCTGCCTGAGATGCTTTCAGACTCAGACACTGCACAAAGGCTCAGTTGTCTGTTGACGGTATCATACAGGATCCACAATACCACAAGAGTTCAAATTATATGTCCAGACTTCCCTAGGTATCCACATTATGACAGCGGATATAGAAAACCCAAACTTTATGAAATCTTTATTTAAAACCATTTTTCTCTTGCTGCTGCCCTCTTGAACCCCCAAGAGACAGATTTCGATCGGAACCCGGGTCAAACAAATAAAGTGAAACACCCAACATCCTTCTGAAGGTAGCAAAAATACACAGGGGATAGCAAACGCTGGGGCCCAAACCACTAATGTGTGGTATGTGGTTGACGCAGCTCACTGCTGTATACATTCTGCTCTTCCAATGGTTTGTCATGATTAGTTTGTTTAGCTCTTTAAAACCACCACGCCTTGTGTGTCATAAACAAACATCTCCTGTATTGCGATTTGTGTCGAGCTGTGGCCCATTGTTAGAATTAAGAGTTTAGCCTGGTGACATCAACAAAGGAAACCTAAAATTGCCTGAAGTCATCATTTAAAAGCCAGAATTTGTGTTTGCCAGAGAATTGGTTCTTTCTTCTGGGAAACGTTAGCAGACGCCTTTCAAACTAAAAATATACCTCTGGATATAATTTGAGGCTATTTAGAGAATAGAGATGAATACTCAACTGATATTCATCTTTAAAGGTGCACTCATCAATATTTTTGTATTAACATTGGATCAAATATATATATGTAATATGAAAATAGTAACAAACCCACAACGAGTTATTACCTGATACCTGACAGTTGCCTCAAACTTTAAAATTTAGCTTTTTAGCATTGTTTGGCTAATTGTGCAAATATAGTGTTTTGGATCAGTCACCACTCTCATCTACATTATATCCAGATGGAGCAGAGACTTTCACACAAAAAAGCCTTGACAAACCCACTGTATGCTAACTGTAGATTCAGCACCAAACAGTTAGCGGCTAGCTGGTGCACAAAATGGAACATTTAGCTACTCAAAAGCTAAACATTTACCTCAGGAGTTGATGGAGGCCAAAATAATCCTAAAAAGAAGGGTGAAAAACAGGCTTTCATCTGTAAGGCATCCAGAAACACAAGTCCAGTAATACTGCGAGGTATTATTAGATACATGAAAAAGCTAATTTTATGCTAGAAATTTTAATGTGGGTCCCCCTACGCGGCCAAAAACCGCAAAAACACAAAACAAAACAAACAAAAAACAGCTGTAATACAGCTTTAACAAAAGCACGAGGGAACACAAGTACAACAGTAAACCATGAGGCTCAACATTAACAAATTAAAAAAACACAAGCTGTCTTTCATTTCATTCATTTATTCATTGCTTTGACCAAGTAACAACTGTTTTATAAAAGAAATTTTACATGAGAGCAAATTGGACAATACAAGGAGATATGCATTTGGTCATTGGATTGAAAATCCAGTCTCTATCAAAACAACAAACAAAAAAAATCTCAATTTATATAACTTAACAATAAAAAAACAAACTATGGTCACAATTTTCTTTGTCTTTTACAAAGTCCGTAATAATAATTTATAGGCTTTAATACACACCGCTGCTTTCCATTTGTCGGCATGGTTGTGAAAGCAGGGTTTGTGCTGGAGAAAGGCATGTACAGTACCAAAGTCTCGGCCGATGAAGCCCCTTTGTTAGTACTCGTGTCATTGTTGGGGAGTGATTGCAGGTAGCAACAACAAAGGCTGCTCTGTTGTCTCTGACGCCTCCTTCACTCGCTCTGTCTCTTCCCAGCGAGCGGGTATCGTGTGAGGTGTGAGGGTCCCGAGTGGTCCAGAGGTTCAGAGGTGCGATTAGAAACACAAGGAGCGGGCCCAGCACTACCCCGCAGCTACCCTGCCCTGGATCAGGTGTATAAAAAACACATGTGGGAGCCCACAACCCCCACTGCATAAGCAAATAGTGCCTGGGGATTGGCTAGTGCGATTCATTTCATTGTACTTCCATAGGCACGGTAAGAGGAATAATACAGGTTTGTCCTTCATTTCTTCTACTTCTCTTAAACTTCATGTAAAAACACACCCGACCATAACTTCTCAATGAAGGCTGTGTTTTCTGATTTAAAACCAAGAAACTGTAAGTGCAGCTTTTTTTCTTTTTTAACAGTTTGCACATTCAAGACATACAAAAAAAGGTCAAAAAGTCACTTTGTGCAGCTTCACTCCTTTCCCCAAGTCCTTGACCATATGCATAGTCTGGGTTGTCAAAAAATTAAAACTGCACAATTTATGAAGGAGTGTACATTTTGACACACATAAACAGTACCTTGAAGATATACATAAAATTAAAAAGTCAGCACAGAGAGCCAACTTTAGTTTCTCCCATAAGTCCAACTTGATTTCCCCAGTTAGTGAACTTGGCATCTGTCGCCGCAAACGTTTATAACATATGCCCCGTACATAAGTACTTTCTATAAAAGAAAAAAAAAAAAAAAGACTCTTTCCACTGGATGACAAAAGAAGCTCTTAATGCGGTACGGTTAAGTGAAACCAAGTACAGAAAGTTGATCAAAAACAAAACGACCACACATATACAGACTGACAATAACAAATACTTTGAACACTTGCTTGGCCGACAAAGATAATACTGAAATGGATTTTTGAAGACAAAAAAAAAAAAAAAAAAAGAAGGCAAGGGGGTAGAAAGTCAAACTTTTAAGTCTATCCTCTGGCTTCTTGTAAACAGCAATTTGAATGTAATGCTAAACAGCTGAGAGGGCTGAGGATCAAAAGGCTGGAAGGCTGCAAGGCTGGGGGGAGCTGGTGGTGGCCTTTTTTTTTCTTTTCTTTTTTCATTCACTCACTCCGGACTATCTTGTTCTGAGCACAAACATGTGAAAAGGCAACACTGTCCACATAAAACACTGATAATGCAAAGCAAAAACATCCCTTTTAGGTCATGTCATTCGTCCTCTGGAACAGATACTGTACTGAAACTTTAAAGCATGCCTGTGGATCTACGTACATCTGTGTCATCGCTCGAGTGAACGTGACTTCACTTAAGCCCAGCTTTGTGCACGTTTCAACAACTAAAAAGCCTCCTGATAAGAAAGGAATCCATCGCCGGGTTAATGAAATCCAAGGCTGAGATGTGGACAAGGTGGAGAACGCTGGCTGCTTATCGATCTCCTGCTCACGTTAGAGAAACTTATCCAACAGTTATTGTTGGCTTGCCAGCATCGACAGCCCGACTGAGACAAAACATTGTTCAGTTTACAGTCAAAATGAACAGTCTAGTCAAAATAAGCACAACGCCTTCAAGGAATTACTGCTGGGCATTTTGAATGAGAGCGTGTATCTACGTGTGTGTGTTCTATTTGACTTCATCAGTGCCTTGGATGGTGAGCTCATTCAGTCTTTAAGGCACATGCTGTTGCTGGGGGAGTTTTCATTCACAAAAACACATCCTGAATCATATCTGCGACTCTAAACTTAGTCAAATAATCCTTCACAAATTCCAAAGAGGCACCTCAGTATCTGTACTTTGCATTGACCACAGTCGGCGAGTTATTCGTCTGAAGAACGAAGGCACTTTGGCAAAATACAAATTTTATAGCATTAAAAAAAAAGAGGAAATAAAAAAGTCAGACTCATCAAAAATAAGTTAATATTACAAAAGTGTCTTGTTTTTTTTTGTAGGAAATACTGCAGTGAAACTATCATCAACACTTGTCTGCCGCACATCAACCCAGCAAAGAAAAGGATGATTGAGGCCTCTTTTGCACTTTTTAGACACCAATAACAACCAAAAAGAATGAGTTCTCTTTTTGTTCCACGCTCCCTCGCCTCAAACACTCCCCCCCCCCCCCAATCCTAAAACAACAGTCCTCCTTTTATTTCAGGGGGAGTTTATTTGGACTCCGGCGAGTTTGCTGAAACAGGAATGTTTGCTGGTTTGCATAGAGAGACGGGAGAATGACGTCAGGGGCTAATATTTCTGCATCAGCGGCACTTTAACAGTCTTGATCTCTGCTATATGAGAGGACTTCTGGATGATGCAGCTGGTGGTTCCGGAGACGCTGTCCTTCCCCTGCGCCAAGTTGGTCAAGGCCATGGCGGCGTTGATCTCCTTCCAGTACGTCTCGTCTTTGCCCTTCACCTTCTCCTTCTGCGCAGTTCCGATGCCACCGCTTCCACTGATGATCACGCAATCACGCACAGGAAAGAACAAAACAGAGGAGAGTTAGAGGTCAAGTTCAACTTCTAATAAATGAAGAGAAATTATTTGATCTGCACTGCAAGGTAAGGGACTGTATGAAAATTATTAGGAGAGGGGGAGGGGGAAAAGGGGGCGGGTTATGGAGAGTGGTCTGAATTTTTTTAGGAGAACAAGGGAAAGTCTCCTGTTTTCTTAATCAGTGACAGTTACTATGACATTTTTTTGCAATTGCTTATTCCACTGCTAATGTGAAACTTGAGCTGAAGTAAAAAAAATGGACAATTCAGTCTTGAAACCAGGTTTGAGTTGAGAAATTAGGGAGGAGGATGTTGCAATTTCTTTCTGGGCCAAGCAGAAGGTCCAGAGTAAATATTAAAAGAAAATTCTGGTTTATTTGAACCTGATGTATTTCCCATAAATCTGGCACTAGGGACTCTATGTGTCCTGCTAACTTCGCTCCGTTATTGGGATTCCAGACATTCAGGTGAACGAGGCCTCGCATATATCGACGGTGATCCGGGCAACCTCCGTGAGTCTCCTACTGCTTTAAAAATAAACATGATTTCTACATGAAGTGCTTCAAAAGTTTGTGAGTCTGAACAAAGGTAAGCAAAGGAACTAGCCGCCTGTAGCAGCACTGTGGCTTACTGCATAGGTAAGTACATCTGCGGCAGTTTACACATCAGTGCATGTGAGGTAGTGCATAGCTCAGCATCTGTTCGTGCTAGAGAGGTAGTAACTTAGTAGATGAAATAAAATGTGCAAGTTTCCAAATTCAAGTATAACATGACAAGATGAACACTACATTTTTATAGACTATCCCTAGACGATAGATACTTACATACTCTAATTCCTTACATAGTTATGTTGTAATTGCATTTTTCCTAACAATGTGGGGCTGAACTTTTGGGTCCAGCCGGATTCGCTCTTTTCCTCCAGTTGATTCTACGGAGGTGAAACGATGTCCAGCACACCAATTCTGATAAACACCGTAAATCCATGTGTACTGTAGTAGTTACACAGCTGGGATTACTCTCACCCGTGGACACTGCTAAATTTTCTAAGTCTGGCAGCAGCAGGTTCGACTGAAGGAAAAGTTTTTCCTCCTCACCTCTCAGGAGAGCAGTGACCAGAGTAACAGCAGCAGTTTCTCTGAGGTAACCTTTACTGCACGTTGACTTTTTTACTGATGGCCTTGTTGTCTCCTCTCTGTGTTCTCCACCTCTAAGAATTACGGTTGGTCATTCAAAGTGAAATGACTCACATCCTTGTAAAGGTCCATGGGATAATCCATCATTACACTTTCTAAGTTTCCTTACACTCCTTACACAGTTGTGAAAGTCTCATACATGTAAACAAGCCAGCGTGCATGGATGAATATGTGAGGGGTTCTGCCAGCAAAACTGCCTCAGATGTAGTTCCCTATCCAGTTAGCCATAATGTTGCTACAGGCGGCTAGTTCCTCTGTTTACTTTCATTAAGACTCAGACACAAACTGTTGAAGCGATTCATGTAAACATCATGTTTATTTCAAAAGGTAGTGGGAGGTTGACAGAGGTTACTAAGATAGACGTCATTACACACAAAAGCCTTGTTCACCCAAATCTCAACCTGAACCTCCTGAATCTCAAATAATAGAGATGCAGAGAGCAAAGCTGGCAGGACACATAGAGAGACAACTGCCACATTTATGGGAAATACATCAGGTTCAAATAAAGCGGAATTTTCCTTTAATAAACCTGAGGAGAGTCTTGCTTTTTTCAAAAGTCAGACATGAGGTTCAGCCCCCCTCCTCACCCCAATAATATCCGTACAGTCCCTAAGAGAAAACGTCCACTTACTTGTCACATTTACTTGATCCATGGTCTGTGGTTTCTGAAAGTACAAGAAGAAAAAAAAAGGTTAATTTTGCAGAGTTCTCTGGGGTCAATGAGGATTTATTGTAACCTAGCTGAAACATGCAGGCTCAGGAGTGTATGTGTGTGTGAGTGAGTGAGTGAGTGAGTGAGTGAGTGTGTGTGTGTGCATGGTTTTGTGTGAGGTCCGTCTGTGTACACTATGTCCTGTGCAAACATGTGTTGCTCTGTTTTCTCTCTTTACTCAGATTCTGGACAAAAAGGACATTTTGCATGAAGCCGTCAAGAAACAAGGTGACTAATAGGATTGAGTTGAAAGATGCTGCTTATGAGTCATAAACTCCATTCTCTAATATTTTGTTCAAAAACAAATGGGCCTCAGCCAACGTAATTGAGTTGTCTGAAGAAATCAGATTGAAAATGACTGAGCGTAAAAGATTTGAGTGGGAATGAAAAGGCAGAAAGTGAGTCAGTGAGAGAAAGATGGATGCCTGCTCTCTTTTTTTTTCTCTTCAAATGGGAGCAATCTTTATCTCATATGTAAAACATTAGTGGGGAATAGCAAAGTCATTAAACAATGAAACCAAACTTCTCTTCAGGGCAACCAGTGTGTTTACTTCAGTATGCTCTTAGAAAAAGACCATGCGCACGTCGGTGTGTGTGCGTATGTGTGTGTGGGTGGGTGAAGGAGGGGGTTTATTAGTTTGTGTGTTTGCACTGAACCTGTCTTCTGTCTTGAGTCCAGCTCTAGGTGAGTTTTGCCCAGCAGTGAATATGATGACACAGGCTTGGCGTTTCATGAGGCATTAAAAGAGAGCAGAGCATCTGGATTTTCTAGCTGTGCAGCCTCCAGGCGCTCTCTTTAAGTTAACTAAACACACAGCTAAGGCCCTGTGACCTTTAAAGAAGTTCAATCTTGACCAGTTATAAATGACTTGCTGACTTAACATTCAAAAAACAGCAAATTGAAATTTCCATTTAGCCCAAAAGGTAGCAAAGAGTTCGTCATACCTACAGCATGTCCCCCTTAAGTGAAACAATGAGTCTCTGCTCTCTTGCATGTGATTTTTTCATCAACCTTCCAGATGTCCCACCACAAACACATCACCCAGGGACACCCAGTCGCCTGCACCCCCCACACCACATTCCCAAACTTAAGCAAATGTCTAAACCTGAACTGCCGTTTTAACAAGCCCTTCCTCGCACCACCGTTACCGCAACACAACAATCGACGGGCGTTCCTGAGCATTCCCTCCTGCTAATGAAAATCTGCACCCTTCATTTTCACTGGAATTCATTCCCATGATTGTTAGAAGGGACTGGAAAAGGTTGCGCAAGGACACTGTGTCCGGAGTTTAGCATCGTCACAGACAGCCACAGAGAGGGAGAGCCAAAAACTCCAAACTCCTCCAGCGTTGGAGAGAAAGAACACACGAGATTTTACCGTTCTGCTTTGTCACCTCTAACCTCGCCAAAGCCCTCTATGGACTTTCCAAAGATCTGGATCCAGTGTTCAGGCTTTTGCAAGCCGCCATAAGTGCCTAATTATTCCCAACAACTTGCTCTGTTTCTGCCTTGTTTTCCAAAAATGTTCCTGTGTAGCGTGACCCACGCTGACAGTACTGGGTTTGCAAGGCTTGGGCCCTGATTATGAAATTTCCTGTAGTTTTCCCCCTTCGGTCTGTAATAGGTGTATTCCACAGAGAGAGGTAGACTTCACTCTTAAAAATTTTCTCCTGTTGATTGTTCTTAGACAGAAGAAGTGAGGAATGTGTGCGCACGTGTGAGAGAGGGAGATGAGGACATGATAACCCAAAAGTACAAACCACAGAATGAGATTTTCGGTTTTAGTCAGTCAAAGCCTTCCAACAAAAATCTTCACATTCCCGTCTGGCCACAACTCCCTGCTGTCCTATCATTCTCTCAGTCTTTATCTCCCTTTATCAGCAAGTCCTTCTCCTTTATTGATATTCCTCCCTCCCTCATCCTCTGTCCTCCACTTGTACACCTCTCACCGCAGCGATTTGCTGTAATACCCCCTGATCCAGGTACTTGAGACTGACCATTCTCAGGCATGCCCGGCCAAAATAAACGCAGTGTTTCCTGTCTGTTTTAATTAAGTGTAACTCTGTGCTATGTCAAGAATTAGCACTTCTTCCATAATTTCAAAGGCTGTTTTCGAAAGATCTTGATATTATCCATCTCTTTCATCATTTCTGTTTGTTTCATTTTCAAAACTTTGATATTTTGCAGTTATTTGGCCTAAACTTCGAAAATCAGACAGATATTTGAAGGGTGTGAAGGCATCCTATCTGCACTCTATCTCCATCTACTCTGTTGATTGTTGCCAGTGCTCAAAAGCAGATTGGTCCTGATTAAAAAATATGCACCATTCTCCATAATCACAGCGCTGTAATTACAGGCCAATTACACTGTTGTCATGTGTTGTTTATGTTCCCCCGAGATATATTAGCTCTGTGTTTACTGCCACGATGCTTGGCATATGAATTTGTTGGTGACAGCAGCAAGAAGGTCTACTGTAGTGACATCAAAGACAAACAACATGCGGGGGAAAGTGGCTTTTCGTGTGTTGTGAAGTCACTGTGGGTTGTGGAGTGCAATGTGTGAGTCTTTCCATCCACAGATTTAAGTGTTTCCAGTGTGTGCGAGACAGCCACTGTCCAGATGCTCCATTCTGAACATGCAAAATCTTTGTTGTTTTTTATAAAAATGTCTAGCAAGTTGAGAAGCTACCTTAACACCCAGAACCTTCTCTTGCACTGGGACACCCCTCCTTGCGATTAGGAACCCCCGGACCCCAGGATAATGGAAATGCACCACTGTTCACAAAAACTCAATTTCCAAAGCCCTGTGCCTAAAACATCTAAAAGTCAGATTTTTTAAAACAATGGCTTTGCCAAAGACTCTATTAATCGCCAGTAAATCACGGAGGACTTTTTATTATCCTCTCATTCTTTATTCTGTATTTTTTTTAGGTTTTTTTGCTTTGCTACTTTGCTACTGAACACTCAGTCCACTTTGCTGTTGCCTTTGGGCTTCATTGACAGTGGGGTTTCACGGACCGCCAAAGGGGAAAGCTAAGAAGTCTGATGGTTTCTGGAGTCATGCTGGAAGTCCAAAAATACTAGCTCACTTAACATCACCGCGGGGTAATGGAGGGAGAGCAAAGAAGAGGGCAAAAAAAAAAAAGAGAGAGAGAGAGAGAGAGAGAGAGAGAGAGAGAGAGAGAGAGAGAGGAAAAAACCTCTGACTTGTCTTAACGAAAACTTGGTGAAAATGAGGGGAAACAAGCAGGGGCTGACAAATTAGAAAAGGGAATGAGGTTACACCTGTTAAGATGACTGTGGAGGAGAGTGGTTGACTATCATCATTACCATCTGCTGCTGTTGTTAGCAACATACAACAATAAACAATGCAGGCCCCATTGCACAAACCAAGGGCTGGGCTAAATTACACAGACAAATAAACACACAAACACGCACACATTTTATATTAGATTTACAGTGCGTGGCAGGCTTTTAGCTGGTGGTCTCGTCTAAATTTACTGGGAATAAGTGTCAACTCTCCACACATTGCCATGTTGAAAAAAAGAAACACTAAGCGGCTTTACAACATTACCACAACCATTAAAAAAACAGAAGAAAATGCTTAAAAAATCAAACAATAAGAGAAAAGAGAAAGAAGATCCATAACACTCATGAGTAGGGATTAGCTCTGTAGCTAGAACCGTGAGTTGAATATCTTAGCTTAGCATAAAGACTGGAAGCAGAGGGAAACAGCTAGCCAGGCTGTTCAAAAATACCCCAACCAACACACCTTAAGCTCACTAATGTTTAAACAATTAAAATGTTTTATCTTGTTTGTTTAATCCATACACAAACAGCTGTAACTATATCTTAGCAACTAGCAACCAGGTGCAGTGATTTCCAGGTCTTTCCGCATGTTGCATAACTTCCCATAAAACTGCAACTTGTTTATTTTTTCATTGTGGTTTGTGTATGGATTGGACATCGAGATACAACACGTAAAACAGAGCTTTAGAGGTTGTGGTGGGTGTATTTTTTAATTTTAGAAAGAGCTAGGCTAGCTGTTTCCCTCTGCTTCCAGTCTTTATGCTAAGCTACAATGATTAACACCGAGCTCAAAAGCTTTACAGTTAATGTTAAAGTATGAGAGTGGTATCAATCTTCTCAACTACCTCTAAGCAAGAAAGCCAGTAAGACTAACTCAAAAATGTCAAACTATCTCTTTAGGAACTTGAATGTGGAAATTCAGTCCTAAACTTGGGATTGAAAAAAAAATCTTTAATCAACGTCAGATTGCGAGCTTTACCACATTATGAGCAACAACTGCCTGTTATTAAGACATTAACACATTTACATATTTAGCCAAAACCATCTGCTGATGAAGAACATGAGATCTAGTTTAAAGCTCTAGAAACGTAGCAAGTGTACCTTGAGTCGAGTTAGGATTATTTTAACAGACTGTAAAGATCAGTTAAAAAAAGTAGAGAAAATTTGCTACCATTTTCTAATAAGGCACCCTTTACAAGCAGTTTAAGCTTGTACCGTATGGCTTTATTAAAGATTGATAAACTATTTATTGATGCTTTATAGATCCGTTAAAAGTCGTTAATAAGAATACTCAAAGAGTTGTCAGGTTGTAAAAAGTATATCTTGCTAATGAGTCACTAATAGTCAAGTTATTGCTAACAAATCATAAAGTTTACATTTATAAATGTCGTTAAGTCATTGACAAATGTCAAGACAATCAGCAAAAGTTAGTAGCCACCCACAATAAGTCTCTGATAAAAGGTTTTTAAAATAAATGATCAATTCCACAGATGTAAGATGTAAATGTTAATAAGTGGTTGAATGGTCCAGATACCCTTCAGCTATAAAAACACAATAAAAACCCATGAGCTGTTCTAAAAACCCTTAATTAAGCCCTTAGTTACAACTTTTAAACCCTTTACACTCATTAGAAGGTGGTATTAAAGTTTTATGTTCCTGGGCTGAAGGTGTAATGAGGTCTTTTTTTAAGTTCACCACGACTAGAATAAGAAAATTAGCCCACCAATGGAGGAAGATCAATAGTTAGAGACACACACACACACACACACACACACACACACACACACACACACACACACACACACACACACACACACACACACAGTAAGACCCAAATTCAATTGTTGCAATAAGGAAATGAGCTAAGCTGATTTCCGCTGAACCACCTGATGAAAACCAGAGTGGTTGCTGCAGACTCGCCAATCTGCTCGCTGCTGACCTGTGCAACCGCAGTACCGGTCAACATGAGAACAGATCATCAAGCCATTAGGAGGCCCTGATCAAGATCTATGGATGAGTCAGGAGTTACTGTCATCACAGGTCAGTCATAATGCAACGCTGGACAAAAAATGTATCATCTGATTTCACCTCCAGGAATGCCTGTCTCATGAGGTGCAATTTAAAAAATGTAAAGTCACATTAAATCTACTGAATGTGCAGACGTGTGCTGCTCGGACTAGTTTTTTTTTAGCCAAGCCTTTCGGCCCCAACCAAAGAGGAAGTGACGAATGCTTCGGGCGACGTCTATTGATGATATCTTTGATTTGACAGAAATCCAAGCCACAGAGTGAGAGCTCACGCTTTTGAGCTTTTTTTTCCAGATCTATCTTTTATATATTTCTCAAATGATCTGTGCCTTTTATAATGTCAAGAAGAGTCTGTAAATGAAGTTAGAGATGCCTTGGCACTCCGCTGGCGTGCACTCTGCCAACACTACTGTTATATTACCCCTCCCAGCCATTTCTCTCTCTCTCTCTCTCTCTCTCTGTCTCTACGGGTGGTGAATATGTCTGAGTCTGAGGCTCCAAAGAACCAAACTGTCAATTCCACTCAGTTAGCCAAAGACATCATACACGGCGTGAATTTAATGCCTTCTCCATTTGCCCTGACAACACTTTCATCACTTAAAAAAATATTGAATAATTAGCTCTTACACCATTAAAGAGTACATACACAGGCTGACACAGGCAGTTTCTGAGCCACTGCCCAAAAAACGACTCCTCTCCTCTCCTCTCCTATCCGCTGCATTTCTTTTTCTGTGCTGCTCTTTTTCCGTGTCTGCCCGGCAGATGACACACTGGTGTGGCTGCGGTTGGGGCAGATAACCAAGAGCCAGCAACGAGGATTACGCTTTGTGTCTTCTTGCTAGATGAAGAAATAATAACAGTGTTTCAGATGTTTAAACACTGCCAGGTTGTCATTGTGTTTACGAGTGCCAGTAAACAGAGTGTAATCAGGGCCCCCGTAAATCAGCCAAAATGAGAAGAGCGTCTTGACGAAGAAGTAAATACATTGTCGAGGCGAAGTGTGTGAATATCTTCTTTATATGTGCGTGTGTGGGTGTGTGTGTGCAGGCTGCCAGGGTGTAACAGACAAACAAAAAAAACAAAAAAAAAATAGGAACTAACAACTTCATCATCATGAGAGAAGAGCGGGGTTTCAGATTTGGCGGGACAACTGATGATTCATATGAAAATGATCGTCTGAAAAGATTGAAAATGAGACGGCGATAGTATCTGCGGATCAGAGAGCTCACACTGCAAATTCTGACTTCATCACAACAGGGACGCATCGCTGGAGGAAAAACAGCCCTGATGTTGAACAGATGAGCCCCTTATCACTGATTTCGATATTAGAACAGGTACGAGAGAGACTAAACAGGCGTGACTCCTCTCTGCTTCTCTGCTTCTCTGCTGGACCGTTTCATCGCAGGTTTCCCGGCAACATCCTCCGGGATGAATGACTGTTGTTTGCGAAAAAACACCAAAAACACACAGATTAGTAAAAAAAAAAAAAAAAAAGAGAAAGAAAAAAAAAGAAGCAGAAACCACGAGTAAACATTATTCGGATTTTTAAATGTTTTCGTGTGCCCAAAAATATCCTTTTTTTTGGGAGCTGGAGGCCAAATGATATGTTTGCGGTGCACTCACTGCATCATTATGTTGCAATTTTTCACAGTGGTAGGTTGAATTGCCCTCTCACACTCTTCGGGGATTTCTGTGTGTGCGTGCTCTCTGTCCTCGCAAGGTCACACCTCTGCTCTCTCATTAAACCTCTCTCCCTCCTCCGTCCCGTGGGAACACAATGGCAGCCTATTGTTCTAGACACGGCTCGCTTTTTAAAATGGAAACAATTTGTGTTTTATACAGAGCAGGGCAGTGCGGCTCGGTTTCCCTGACTAGGCAGGCAGCTGTGTTTTCTGAATCTGATGACCTGTGTGTGTGTGTGTGTGTGTGTGTGTGTGTCCCAAAAAGCCTTGGCGTGCTGATGATTTTAAAAAACGATCAGGTTGAGAGGGCTCATTATTCCGCACTCTTCCAGTTCTATGTTAGGGAGTTACGTATAAACAGTGTCTGTGCCGATGTTTGTCTGTTAACACTTCTCCGCAGAATGACGGCTAGAATGAACACTGTCTCAGTCTGCTGCTGTCTTCTCTGTTTGCCTCACACCCAGCCTCTGTTTAGTGGTCGGAAGCCAATAACCCATCTTCCAATGACAGAGGTTCACCATCAGGGTTTTTTCTCTCTTCCTCTCTCTCTCCCTCTTTCTGTCTTTTTATCCACCTTTCCATTCGCGTGAAGCTGCACCGCAGTTTAATGCCAGGATTATACCTCACCTCTGCCAACTCCCAGTCGTTCCCACCGTTGGACCTGCCACACCCTGAATGACACTTCGCAGTCTTTCTTATGCTTCACTAAAGACTCCACACTGAGTGCAAAAAAAAAAAAAAAAAAAAAGATTTAAGAGTGGTGGAAGATGATTTCACATACAGACACATGTGTTATGTATCTGTGGATTCTATTGTCTCCTATAGTACACACACACACACACTCACACACGTGACGACTGCAGTTTTACACTTGTTAAACCATCACTGACTGATTTATGACACACTTAATCTTTTTCTAATGTTTTTTTCTTCTTCCCCTAAATAGTTTCCATTTTGTTTGCTGAGGTTTTGAGGTGTTAACTTTGTAGAAACAATGGCTCGGTTACTCTGAGCCATCTACAGACCTCACTGCCTACGGGGAGCCTTGAAGACGGGCCAAGAGTGCCACAAGATTTGTTCAGGTCCATTTTATTTACTGTACAGTACACCATATAAAACATGGTGTACTTTTTTTTAAATTACTTTTGCACAATGTCAAATCAGAGGAAACATCAGCAAACATCAAAACTGTGTGCTGTGTACACAGGTTTTTTAGGTTTTGCATCCTTTAGATATTTTTAGATACTGCAGGGCACTTTTACTGGTACTTTATTTTATTATTATTCATTACATATCTCAGTACAACTTTTGGGGTATTTTTAGTAAAACACATTTTTAGTTTTTCCATTGATAGTTAGAGATGTTATGTGTGGCTGTCTGTAACTAAGCAATGTCTAGTGAAGGATCAATAAATCTATCTATCTATCTATCTATCTATCTATCTATCTATCTATCTATCTATCTATCTAAAATAAATACTATGTGTATATATATATATATATATATATATATGCAGTATATAGTACCAGTCAAAAGTTTGTGTATCATTGAGGAGATTTTAAAGCTTTTTTTCCCTTGTAAGTTAAGTTGTTTTTGTCAAATAAATGTTTTTTTGAGGGTTTTTTTGTTTAAATTTGGGTGAACTGATCCTTTAGCCTTTTACTCCCAGCCCAATTTATCCTGTTCCTAAAACAGCCTCTTAGCAAAATGAGGCCTGGCCAACTGTTTTCACTTTGGTGGATCTCCCTATCTTAGTGAGAAGATATATAACAACACACACACACACACACACACACACACACACACACACACACACACACACACACACACATGCACACACTCTCATTTCTTCCAACCACAGCCTCTGTGTGTCTTAGTCACTGCCACCACGCTGTCTTTCTTCTCCCAACAGGCCACTGCTGGAGAAACTCAACTCTAGATCTGGATGGAACAAGTGCCTCCCTCTCCTCCTCTCATCCCTTCCACACTGATTCCTAAAGCCCAATCTGAACCCAGTGTGTCTTGGCAAAAGCCGCTGCCTTGGAACAACATCTCCCCCTCTCCTCCTCCTCACTCCCCCCCTCTCTCTTTCTCTCTGTCTTGCCTTTCTCCCTTCCTATGAAACTGTGGAAAGAGGTAATCGTAGCCAGTGTATCCACATCTCTGGATTCCTAAGATGAAGAGTCCTCATCAATCACTGTCCGGGAGTGGCTCATTGTCACAGAGCGACCCACGTCGAGCACTGTCTTTCCCGTTGCTCTGTGGTGTACAGTAAATTACACTGTTGCTCATCGGCCAGTGAATGCTACATCATAGTCTTAAATCAAACACTACATGCACCATCCCTCAACATCGCTGCTGTATAAATCATCACAGTTGGGTTCCTCTTTGGAAACGACACAGGAGAAACATTAATGGTGAAGGAAATCCAGTTAAGTATATCTTGTTAGTCGAAAATATGAAAACAGTCATGATAGAAATCTCTCCCTGTATCATTCACAACCATCAGACCTTTCTACCTTTCTACCCCAAGACAAGAAATCCAAACATTCTTCTCTCTCTATTTTTTTTTTCCACAGTGAGATTACTTTTCTTCCATTCACCTGGACGACTCCGCTGCTCCTTAAGTGCCACTGAACTCTCCAGGATTCAATAACTGTCTGGCAATCACCGTGGCCTAATTTGAAAGGCCCTCAGGATCTCGGCGGCTGCTGTCAAACACGGCTGTTTTCGTTGAACATATTTAAAAGAAAACCGCGTGTTAAACTGCACCTGACTTAGAAATAAGTCACATTAGTGCTGTAAAATAAAGGCGACTGTGCCGCTTTGGATGGCCAAAAAGTTCTAAATCAGATACTGCTTGATTGGAAACTTTCAAAGCAGACACAGTTTGTCCCTGTGCAGCCTCTCAGAAGTGCTAGCGTGGCTGTTGACTATCGACAGTCTTAATAACCAGTCAAATACTGACAAAGTAGACGAAAAAAATACTACAGATGCCTTGTGAAACTGTATTTTTTGACATGGCTCAAGGGATAGCAATGTCGGTCTGTCAATTGTCTACCTCTTCAGTCCAGACCTATTAGATGGATTGACATTTACTACAGATACATTTCCTCCTCTGGATGAATTATCATCATTTTCAGTGTCAGTGATCCTCAGACTTTTTATCTAGCCATGGCTGGATCTACCATACGGGCAATCTGGGCAAGTACCCAGGGGCCCTTGAGCAGTAAGTGACCCTCAATGATAGGAGGAAAAAATGTGTTTGCTCTACAGAAATATGACACAAAGGTTGACCTACTCTCTTGATGTTGATAAGTATGGTCACTGTCAGAAACCTTGTATGTCCAAAACAAAATATGGAGTTAGAAGGCATCATCCAATCAGAAAACAAATAAAAGTTGTTTGGCAGACATGCACTTCAGTTGGGGTACAAGTGCAACCTTGCATGTAGTGCCATCATGGGGTCAAATTTCCGATAAATAATACAGGCTATAGTTTGTAGGTAAAATGAATGCCACAACTCCTCAAAACCCAAGCCAAGTCCTCAAGTCCTGTTTGCCACCTACTATATGAAGTGAAGGGGGTTTACCCCAAAGTTAGCAGAACACAAGGTCTCCCCTGTGTTCCCTGACTACAGCCTGAATGCTGAAACACTAAAGGTAAATAACATTGACTACCATTGACTTATTACATGCTAGCATACTGGCAATCCACATTTCGCTCAAAGCACCAATGTGAGGCGGTACTTACTGTGGCTAAGCACAGTCTCTCTGTCTTGTTTATTATAAAAATATTCATTAACTTAATTTATTAGAGGCTATTTTCTAAGAGTCATGAAATCTGCTGCCGACCACTGGCTCGCTTCCACTTATCGCTACTTTTCCACATCAATAGAAGCACTGGCAGGATCCCTACATTCACCATCGGGCTACTGTACTCAGCTGCAACCAGAATCCATAAAGGAGAGAACCTGAGTAAACTTACTACTGTCAACCTCGTGTAAAATGTCTGACCGAGATCTCTCAGTCTCCATCCACAGAAACATTGGGACTTATTTGGCGTATAATGATCTATATGATATCGGACGGGGCGAAATCTGGTACCGAGCAAGAAGAAAAACATTCAGCCACATTCCTGCCATTTAATATCCCATTAAAGGGTAATTTGGCATGAAACGCCTGGCATGTGTGATGGAATTCTACTGCTCCTTGTGTTCAATGAAATTCCCCACAGGCTTTGGACTGTAGGTGTGTGTGCTTGCATGTGTTTGTACTGGACGTGTGTGTGCATTTGCTTGTATGAGGCCTGTGAATGGTACATTCGTGCGTGCATGTGTGTGTGCAAGTGAGTCCTTTCAAGCCAGCAGAAGTTTAGTTTTCCACTGGGGTAAATCTACACTCTCCATCTCCTGCCACGTCTGACTGCCCTCTGTAGTCACAGATAACACTGTGGGCTCAGGCTGCGGCCACAACAGCCAACTGGCCCATTAATGGACTTTTAGCCAATGGGATGATGGTTGCCAGGCACGCCACTTTTGCTTTGACCAATCACAACTGTTTTACAGGCAGGAATTCGGTAAAAGAATGTGCCAAGAGACACCGTTTGTATTCTTTCTCTCAAGTTCAAATTCTTTTCCTCCCTACTGACTGAAAATGTCAGACATTTTGTCATTGTCAAAAAGAAAGTGGGGGGAACATAGAGAGAGTTTAAATCTGATTTATTCTGTCTTCTTTCCCCTGTATAGCTGATAAAAGTATAGATTTATGTGAAATGTGCTTCTCAGGGAAACATTTTTCTCTGATTATAAAAACACAAAAAAAAGTATTTGTAGAAAAAGTAAGAGGAATGTGTTCACGACGAAAAAATATCTGGAATGTGCAGCACACAGAGGAGAAAAACTGCTGAGGAAATGATGCAAACCCGAGCTTAGAACCATTCCTCTCTGCCTCCCTTCTCTCATTTGTTCTGTCTGCATCGGCGAGATCAGATGTGGAATTAAAATTTCATTTTCTCCACTTTTTCTTTGTTCGTTTCTGCGACCGACCGATCGGATCGGAGGGCCCGGCAGGTGTTCTTCCCCATGAGTCAACACCGCCTCCGAGAACTTTCCATGTGTGGATTCAAAAGCTTCTCGTTGCATGTAACAGAGTAACACTTCTGTAAAGGTGCCAGAGCCCAAGAAATCCAAGAGGGAGACGTCAGCGCCAAGAAATTATATTAACCATAGAGATAAAATAGTTACTCTCTATTAAAAACAGCAGTCCAGCCAGGTGAATTAATCCTTTTTTTGGGGATTTCTCTTATTAAAGTCTGGTAGAGAGGGAGTTACAAGTCTCTCTTGGTCTATCCATCTCTTTCTTTCTTTCTCCATCTGTGAGTCCCAGCAGGTGCTTCAGTGTGAAATAAGCCTGACGTTCGTTCAGGTCACAGGGTTTTAAGTTTTTCGATCAGGAGGACTGTAACTGTCGCAGTCGTTGATGCATTTCATATGAGCCCACGCACACGCCCCCACCCTCCGGCGGAGACGACTTCACGCTCGGATAATATGAAACACATTTGTCCATGAAGAGGAGCTTTGAACGGAACACAATAAAAAAAAATAACCCTGCTCTTCCCCCCGCAAAGCCCTCCGTCACTCCATCACCTACACCTTCAAAATCCTTCCCCCTCAGGGTCCTGTCCGTGCCGACACCGAATGTGAAAACATTACTGTATTGGTTATGAAGTCCACCTGAACAAAGGCTCTGTGTTCTCAGCTGAAGAAGAACACTGGGACAGATCTGACCCTGATTGTTCGCAGCTCGGAAACACAGCGAAAGCCTCGCGGTGTTGTGTGATCCGCGAGAGCCTGACACCAAATTCTACACGCTTAGGAGAACATCGGTGTCAATTAGATCACTGTAAAACATTGTGAAGCTGGTTCTACTTAAACACAAGTCACCGCTGGCTTATAAAATGTGCAAATAACATGATTACTGTAATCAAACGTAAAACTACAGAGACAACATATGAATTTAGTTACATTAAAAGTGTGAATGTAAAGTGTGAAGGGCTGCAAATGAAGCAGATACAAACTTTCACCATGGTTCAGAGTGTTTTCATTGTTTTTCACATTGGAAACAACTGTGACTTAATTTAACACATATTTATGAAGACGCATAAGTTTCCATTGAGCGTTGTTTTTTTCTTCTTCAAACTAAAAAAACAGAAGGATCCTTGGAGTTTGAATGCATGCTGGGAAGTCTGCTGACATACTAATCATACTTATCTTAATCTATTAAGTGAAGCGAACACTCGGGGGCGCATTTACTTAATTCATCGTATCAAGATTTGAAGTCAGAAGAAGTCGTTTCTGAAATGGCTGAAAATTGAAAATGAGATTTAAAGTTGGATTGGATATTATGAAGATATTATAAAAGATTCCACTGAATTCCTGTGCGATGCTTTACAGTGATTATATCCCATTTATTCCTGTCGACATCCAATCTACATTTTCCCCAAATCATTTTGCAATTTGTATTCCATTTTTTTTCCCACCTTATTTATTTATTTTTTTCATCAATTTGAGAGCTTACAGTCTAGCTGGAGGAGGAAGTGCCGTCCAACAAAGATGACCTAAATAAAAAACACGTGAAAGTAAGTCTGTAAGGCGACATTTTTTAAAGGATTACTTCCTTGTGAAGACTTCGCTGTGTGCCAGGACACAGTAACACAGAGCGGAACATACTGAGCTGACCGATGTGAAAACATTTTATTTAAAAAGGCATAAAAAAGAAAGAATAAAAGCAGGAGGGTTGATGAAATCTTCGTACAATGCTGTTTTTTACTCTGTAAAAAATTAATGGCAGCGAGTGTGTTTTCCTAAAAGGAGGAAAACGAGCCGGGATACTTCAAACTCCACCGAGTGGAAAAACATCAGCAGCGCTAATGTAAAGTAGATACGCAGCCCAGATCACTGGCATTAACTTCTTTAACTTATGCTGCCACTGAAGAGGGGAAACTCATGTTTTAATCTGTTTTTTTATTTTTCTTTTACTTCACTTTGTCTAAAAAAAGAAACGTGTGCTTTAATGTTTCATACACACGCAGTCTGCCGTCACATAAACACACAGCCCGTTTGCCCCGGCTCTCTCAGCAGGACCTCATGGCAGGATCAAAGCATGCCAAACAGTAGTCTGAAAGTGAGCATGCTCCACATGGCCTTGTTGTGTCTGGCCTGTAAGAGCCTGGTCAGAGGAGCCGGCTGGGGGGAATTCCTTCTCTACTTGGCTGGAGTGGGTGAGAGACAGCCAGTGTGCTTGCGTGTGTGTGTGTGTGTTTGTGTTTGAGTGTGTGAATTTCACACTACATGAGTTCCTGTGCTGTGTGTATGGGAACGTATGTGTGTTTTTGACATGCTTAGGGCCTTATTTAAATCTAATAAAGCACAGTTTTAAGACTCTGGGACTTCTTGCATCTCCATTTCAGTTGTCACAGTAATTGCATCCATCCGAATAAAAAGTAAGAAGGCAGGAGAGAACAGTGTGAGATGGCAGCAGCAGTGTAATATCAAGAAAGGCAGGAAGAGAGGCAGCGAGCAGACAGTTGGAAATAATGGACCAGCTGCGGGAATTAAAACAAAATGTGCAGATGGAGGGGGACAAAAAAAGAACAAAAGTGAAGTATGTCGTGTGTGTGAGGGAGACTCTCGAAGGGAAAGAATGCAAGAAATGTGGCTCCTTACCAGCCCGATAAACAAAATTCGCCTCAGCCTCAGAGGAGGACGGCGAGAGCAGCTCGTCGTCGTACTCGTTGGAGCTGAAGGAGCCGGAGTGGTTCCTCTTGCGCGCGTCCATGACGGCGTTGGCCACCATGACGTGGCGCAGCGAGTCGTTCAGGTAGCGGTGAAGCAGGCTGCTCTTGTACTTGGGCGGAGACACGTAGTCCTCGGCCAGTGAGGCGGCTTCGGCGGCCGAGCGCAGCCCCGCTCCCATGCCCATACCCATGCCCATGCCCATGGCCATGCCCACCATGGAGGAGCCCTCCTTCTTGATGACACTCTGGTACATGGGCTTGTTGAGCTCTTCGGGGCGGTTCTGTGTCCTCTGAGGGTTGTCCCCATCTGAGACCATGATGGAGAAAAAGCCATGAAAAAGAAAAAGATTTAGATTTTTAGATTTAGAATAACAGCAGTGCATAAATACCCACAGAAAAGAGTATTTTCTTGTATTTTTCCTTCTTTTTTTGCTCACCTGTGACTCAAAAACAATGTACGCTACTTACTCTACATACACATACTGATGCATGTATAATTTACTGTAGTTTCCTGAGCTATTTCATGAAAAACAACATTTTCAATAGACACATTTTATGTCAAGTTCAAGACCTTTTATTTGTCCCCGAGGGGCAATTGGTTCTGCCGCAGCGGCAATAAAAACAACAACACGGGGCGAGACACACGAGATAAAAAAAACCACACGTACATAAACACATCATAAAAAACACACATAAATGCAGGAGTAAAAGGTGAGCACGTAGAAGTAGAAAAAGTGAGTGGAGAAAAAAAGAGGCATGTTTGGAGATGTGCTGATGCAATGTGTGCTTTACAGAGTTGAGGATATGAAAGATAATTTATATCTGTTAGTTCTGAGGGCAGAAACTTAAATTCTAAGTGCCGAGGATTGGATGCTGTCAGATATGATGGATTGTGCTGTCTTTTTAAGCTGAGTGCCAATGATTTCGCTACTAACTTTCAACATTATTGGCACTCGGTTAAAAAAAATCAAAAAAAAATCTGCACAACAAACAGTTTATGAAAAGCAGAATCCATCATATCTGACAGTACCAAACCCCCAGCACATCGACTTTAACTTTCTGCATCTGGATTTGTGTCTCCTCATACAGTTTCAATGCTACCAAGATGATTCATATGTCAAATCGTGTGTAACTCTTTATAAATGTGTGCTTTTCTTATTGGTAAAGAAAGTCCCCATAGGCAACCACTGTATTTATAAAATAACGCCATCATACACTACAAACTCCACTCGCATTTCAAAGTACTCACTGTTGCGCTGATTAACTGTGAATAAGCTCACTGTGATGACAGTTCAATACCGTAATGCATAAAAGTCCTCTCCCATTACATCTGTGACTCAGCCAGAACCTTCACTCCAATTAGTTCTCACATGTCTATAATGTCATCCAATCACATGGGTTTTCTTCAGGAAGCGTCTCTGTACTTTCGATTATTTTCTACCTTCTGTGCGTCCCATGTTCATCCCTGCTGACTGATTCAGTCTGGTTAGTATGAGCTAATCTTCAATCTAAATACCAGTGCAGGGAGATTTCACCCTGGCTGCTCTCGCCCTCCCGTTGGCATCACCTCAAGAGCAGAAAAAACCCAGCTGAGACTTTAGACGTATTACCGAAACCATAACGGATGGTAGTCTACTTCCTCTCTCCATCCAAAAAGCACATTGCCCCTCGATTCCCCCTGCAGAAATAAATAATATCCAGGGCGCTCTGCTCTGCCGAAGAGATTGAATTAAAGCACGGATCCCTACCTGATGAAAGGAGCGGGGGTTGGGTGGAGGGGTGGACGGGTGGAGGGGGGGGGGGAGATAAAACACCGTACTGAAAAACCAGATATCCTCTGGCAGGAGGGGAAATCAAGGAGAAGTTCACTTTCAGATACTGTCTCTGCCAAGACTGTAATTTTGTAATTTGGGCAGGTTGGACTTTTGATTCAGTCTGGGCCAAATTAAAATTACGGCTCCCACATATCAGAAACACATGGAGGTAGCGGACTTGCTCCCCTTCCTGCTGTCTGTGCTGTCTGAGGGGAGAACTCAGATAAAAGGGCTACATCTGAACGTCCACTACAGCATCCTCTCTAAAACCACACACGCGATAATAAGTCTGACCTATACGATCCTACGGCGGTGTCGTGTTACATCAACGTCCACCGTCCAAACATCTTCTCCTGGGTATACTACTGATACAGAACAAGCTGGACCCTTTGAGAACAGTAAGAAGAATGTATGCTGGGTCAGTGGGGTCAGGTCTGGCCCCATAAATAGCATCTGGAACAAAAGCATAGGCTTTAAAAATAATGGAGGGCCTTTTAGTGTATTGGTCAGAAGTGGGAGCAGGCTGCGGACAGCTTCATAACCATAATGTGACAGGGAGAAGAGTCAGGGAGATATACACAGCCTCCGGTGGTACCGTGGCCTGTGGCGGACACAGTGCAAACACCATGCACACATTCCTCTCTCAGCCGCACGTTTGGCCTCTCCTCCTCCTCCAAAAATTTAATTAGAGATCACTGACACCACAGCGCTCTTCCTTTCTGTTCACTCTCTGCTACGTGAGTGTGTATGTTTTATGATTTTTTTTTTGTTTTTTGTTTCCTGACCATGTTTTCTGTGCTGTCAGAGAGTAGAAAAAAAAACAAAAAAAAGACAGTCGCTCCCTTGAGAATCAGCATGTGTTTGCAATAAATACACGGCTGACAGAGAGCTACTCATTTACAATTGTAGGCTGGGAGACAGAGGTTGGCTCAGCGGGGTGTCTTAATGACAGCGTGTCTCAGCCCGCCGGCCTCGGCGTCTCTCGGCCGGGTCGCACGCTCGCCATTTACCGTATATACACCCGGAACACGGCTCTGCTCAGCGTCAAGCTGCTTCAGGATGGGGCAGAGAGGCAGTCTGACTGGCCTTTGGCTCCTTTTCATGTTATTATGCTACATTTCAAATTTCAGGGACGCATGAAGGATGATGTAAGGCGGTCATTCTGTACAAAGAGCATCTGTTTCATGCCAGGCTATGTGACCAGTCTGAGCCATTATGATGTGATATCTTTGAGCTGATCATCCATCAAACTGATGGAGGGAACATATAGGGGAAGTAAGTTTTCCATCATAATTAAATATACAGTATACCTATGTTAAATGCTGCCAATCAAATGCTTTTTTTTGGTTAAATTTGACATATAGACTCAGCAGCAGCAGGTTACAATAGAGCAGATAAGTAAGCCCAAAGTGCTTATGTCACCATTAAAAGCAGCATTAAATAAGATGGGTTAAAGGTCAAAGACAAAAATCTACTGTTGTTCTGATCATGAGGTCCCACTAACCCACTCTGTTCACCCTGCTGTGTACTGTATGTACTGTACATTCACCTTCAAATGTCCATCATGTATACACAATGGACCAAAAATAGCAGCTAATTAAATTTTGCCTGGAGGGCCAGACACCAACCAGTGCTCTTAATTTGATGGGTTAAATTAATTTGTAGCAAACTGTAGAAGAGGAAGAAAAATGTATGTAGACACAGTATCAACTGATATAATAACGGTCTAAAAACAATATCACCAGGTTTCACAAATGGGTAATAATCAGCAAAATGAAGCCCTCATTACTTCAGTTAACACTGTGATTTACACAGAGGCCAATGAAAACTCTCTGTTTGCTAAATTAAGGGGGGTCAAGAGGTGCAGAAAATATCTTTCATTATGTTTCAAAGTAAAAGCATGATTACAATTAGTAATATAATAACTGATATTTTTTATTTGATTAAATGTGGCATTTAATTGGCAAGTGGCTGTGAGATAAATGAGAAAATATCTTCCAAATCCTGCATCACTCAGTCTTTGAACTTTAAAACTTGTCTGCTATTATTTCTTACATTTCCCCGAAAAAAAAAAGCACTTAAATGATGTTAAATGATCACCAGCTCTCTGTCCTCGAGTGAACATGAAGTTCTCGGCAGCCTCGGGGCAGTTGCACATGTTAGTAGTTCAGATTTGATCAGGGGAGGGAGGGAGAATAGGAATGCTCCACTTTTAACAAACTCAGACTGGAAAGTAAAGAGTGAAGATGCTGTTAAGATGCTGTAGCCGAGCCGTACCGTCTGAGCAGCTGTCGTCACTGCTAACGCTCAGCCTCTCGGCGTTGCCCTGCACGTATTTGTTGTAGAGCTTGATCCTAAGCGCCCAGCTCAAGTCTGGCTGCCTCACCGTGTTCTTCAGCCGCCTCCTGGCATTGGCGAACCAGTTGGAGACCTGAGAGAAAAAAAGAGAAGGAGAAGGAGAAGAGAAGAGAAGAGAAGAGAAGAGAAGAGAAAAGAGGAGAAGGAAGCGGGCAAATATATACACATTATTGCTTTGATTCCAAACACCTCCACATCCATAGCAAAACAAAGACTATCCTTTATGAAAACGTCTGCTCTCTTCCTGCCATCGCTCTCATTCAGAAAAACCAAGAGAGACAAAAGCAGGAGACAGAAACAGAGTCAGGTTGCAGACTCACTTTTTAAGAAACATCCCAGACGCTCCGGAGAGACACCCAAAGCATGCATCTTTTCTATGTCAACGCTATGTAGAAACATTTAACACCCACCCAACGCCGGACGGCCAGCGAACGCAACGTTTCATTAAGTAATGTTCCAACCGAGATGTACATCCCCGATGCTTATTCTGGACTCACAGAGCCTCCCTTCAATAATAAATTTTTTCCAACACTGTCTTCAAGATGCAATAAAAAAGACACTTGAGCCGGCGCTCTTCCTTTCACTGGGAAAGGAGACCATTAGATGTTATACTAGAATAACTTTTCATGCTCAATAGACTTCAAGCGGCTTATGAAGGGGCTGGGACGGGGGCCTTATGCTAGAGTACTTATTTTTCTGATCCTCTCTTTCAGTATCGTGTTTCTCGTTAACTGAGACCATCCCACATCCCCCTTTTGTCTAAAGCCCAGCGCTGTGGCACACCAGGGGGAAGGCGGCATCTTAGTACATGTGGCTTTGGATGGAAGAGGGGGGGGGGGGGGGTGGCAGGCGAGGTGAGATGAGGCGAGGCGTAGGACGGCTCGCTAATGAGGGTTGGAGGAATCAAGGCTGTCAATGAGGTGAGAGAGAAGAGAAGAGGGAGGGAGGAAGGAGGGAGGAGGAGGATGGCAGATGACACCTAGAGAGATTTTTTTTTTTTTTTTTAAAGAAGAGGACACAGCAGCCAAACCGGCTCTTTCACCCGTATCCTGTCTGCACTGTATGTACCGTAGAAGAGACGGCATGCAGGCACGGCAGGCGAGCTATGGCCTGGAGGAGTTTCAGACGATGATGGAGAGATGGCACCGAGCTATTAGCGGAGACTTAGAAAGTAATAATTTAAAACGTTTACATGGAAAAAGGAGCTGTTGCGCTTAAACATGATAGATTTACAGTAGTTGCTTTAAACATGCGGTGCCAGGTGGGTGTTTCCAAGGGGGGAAAATGATGTGATGCAAAAGACGTGATAGGCGCTACATTGCTGGCAGAGGCGGCCGTGGTTTGTCTGGATTAAACAGTGGAAGAAGCGGGTAGTCCTGAGCTGCCGTGACTGGATAAGCAAAGAAAATAGTGCCATCTAGGACTAATGTGTGTGTGTTTCTAATTGACTTATCAATTAGTCTGAAAATAAGAATTAAAAAAAAACACAATCTAAAAATATTCACCTTTTATGTCATTTTTAAAATTTTGGAAACTACTACTATCTTACTTCAGCTGTGGTTCATTTCTCTGTTTATTTTCACTTTCTGTTTCAACACTAGAGACACTTTCAGCAACACAAGCATAAAAATCTCAAATAAATGGAGTAAAACTTGCAGATTCACTTACAAATCTCTGTAATAACCTCCCTCATGTCATACAGCGCGATGAAAATCATTAATTATTTCATCCACCCCACCTGTCATCACCCCTCACTCAATTTCAAGAAATCACCCGTCGACCTTTGACACCCCTGCTGGTATTTGGGTGTTAGCTTTAAATATATACGTGTGTGAGACTGTGTGTGTGTGTGACTGTGTGTGTGTGTGTTCAGAGCATCCCAGTGTCCAACACAAAGCATTCCTCTGCACTCTGCTCACCCTCACCAAAACAAACAGCTCCATCAGGCCCCAAAATGAGAACCAGATTAAGCATCGTGGCTGGCGGCCCGAAAAAGCCGCCGCAGACTTTCTGAGGCCGTATCAGTGACCTTGTCAGCCAGATGATACTGTACATACACAGCTGCACGTGCCAGACACAGAACACACTCATAGTCACCGCCGGGTTATCCTCTCAGTGGTCAGTTTTACAGTTGCCGAAAAGTCAAGTGAAGTCCTGTGTTATCAGTAGAGGGTGCAATAGAACTGGAAGTATAGGAGAAGCTTATATGTAGAAAACCAACATCTGCATTTCCCAACCTGTGGATTTGGACTTCCAGGAGGTTGCGTGATTAAATATGGGAGGTTTTGAGGTGAAGAAAGGAATACGAGAAAAATAAAGTGGGTTATTTTCAGTTTTTCATGTGAAATACTGAATAGTTGAAATATCTAAGCTGTATGAAATGTGTTCAAATGAAACAATACAAGACAAGAAAATCACTTTCTGGGTTGGATTGCTTACAGCTCGTAAACGTATCTGTGTCACGGGTCAGCAAGTGCCTTTTTTTTTTTTTTTTTTTTTTTTGTAAAAGCCAAAAATGTCAGCAACCACAGACCTGGATGACTCCTCATTTTATTCATAACTTCACTCATATTTTTGTATTTGTGAGAAATGTTTAAAAAAACAACCTCCATGCCAACTGTTGCATTCGTAGAAGGTGGAAATAATATTTCCCTGCTGCATGAGTGTTGTAAAATAAACAGCTCAAGATGTAAAAACACGTTCTGCTCACAGCCCCCTAATTGCAGATTCAAGCTCAAATCCAGCTTTTCAGAGCCGATTAGACAGACACTCAACCGCAGAAATAATTCCTCTTTTTTCCCCTTCTTTTCCTTTTTCCCCTGCACTCACGACTACTTTATGAATTCCCTCACTTATTCAATATCACTTTTTTCTTCTTCTTGCACCTGACCAGCAGCTTAAGAGAGAGAGTAAAGTCTAGTAAAAGCTCGCTCTCACCTGCACCAGGGTCATTTGTGAGCCGAGGGCCAGCAGGATTTTCTCCGTCTTGGTGGGGTAAGGGTTGTCTCTGTGTTTGTAGAGCCACTGCTTGAGCGGCCGCGCCATGTCCTGCAGGGCCTGGCGCTTGTGTCGCACTTTACCGCCGCTGGGCCGACCTCTGAGGAGGAACAGGGAGGATCATGTCAGCCAGGAAACATATTAATACAATGCACATAGAAAACCTAGATATGCATGGATATGTCATTATTTAGACACATTTTTGGCAGCAGTTTTAATCCAAACCTTGGCTATTTGTCATGTTTCTATCTTTTTACATGTATTATTTTTATTTCCACTCTTTTATAAGAGCACAGGAATAAATGCATATGCAGAATAGAGGATGATTTGACATGTGTAACTTCATCCTCAGCTTCAAAATGTTACACAGACAAAATTTGCACGTCAAATTGAGAGAAAATCTAGGCTAAAACTCATAAAAGAGAATTAGGATGATGTTGCTTATTAAAGAGAACCAAACAACGTTACACAGCTGCAAGTGCAGTCCTAAGTGGACCGGCATGTTGTCTGAATTAGTCAGTCATGACACATAAAGTGAACACTATACAGTATGTAATTTTCTCACCCGAAGCCCTGCAGAGAGTCTGGATTAAAGGAGGGAGAGACACAGAGGTTTAGCGAGAGAAGTGAGAGAAGCAGACAGAGTCCAGAGAGAAAGAAAGAGAGAGAAAGAGAGAGAGAGAGAGACTACGGCCACTGGCAGTTTATTTTTCATTGCGTAACCCGCAAACCGCCAACACGTCGCAATGAAACAAACAAAAACATTTTGCTCAGGCCTGCACTTTTGAAAGATTAACATTTCACACCCAGGAGGAGTGGATCAAGAACAATGTAGCGTGGGTCAACGCTGCAGCCAAACCACCACACAAGAGACTGACAACAAAACAAAACAAAAATGAAGAAATTATACTTCTGGTTTTTCCCTTTACAGAAAAGAACTCTGATACATGTCCAGAGGATGCTACAAAAACATCACAGTGATAAGAATACACCATGAAAAACACACAGTGCAGCAAGCGTGGTGAGAGCAGCTCCTGTCAGCTCTTGTATAACAAACTCTAAGAGATAAACAACTAAAAAACAAGGTCAAATCATTATAAAATCATTATCCAGAAACACAGACACCCTTTAAATCCATACAGATATATTGAATTCGATTCTATTGAAGTGTGTCTGTTGTTTTTCCTGAGCTGTGAGAGATTCAGTCTCACCTGTAGCTTCAGGTTTTATGAACCTGTAGATGTCAGTATGGTGCTGTGCTCCGCTTCTCCCTTTATCTCTCCAAAAAGCTCCACTCACTGCAGATGTAACATATTTTAGTCTAGCCTCAAGTCTGCCTGAGGTTCATGTTCTACAAATATTTTCCTTGTAATCTAGATCGGTATGAACATCCTAAAGTACATTTTTACTCCGTGTTCTTTGCACTACACACACACACACACACACACACACACACACACACACACACACACACACACATACACACACACACCTCTGATTGATAATTAATGTTCTTCATTAGCACTGATGCTGCCCTCAAGGCGGCACCTTACACTCCTGTTAATTCACTTACTCATAATATTCCTCCTGATTACTGAAGCTTCCTCCTTAAGGAGGCTTTTTAAGGTCACTGCTATCCCCTCTGTTCTCTCATATGCTCCCAATAAACGTGCATAAACAAAAAATAGTTGGGCTTGATGTTTTCTTACACCTGTTCCCTGTCACTGAAAATAAAACTAAATTAAATAAAACAGCATTTAAAAAAAAACACTAGACATTTATGTGATTGACTAGACCACACAGAAAGTTGAAGGGCATATTTATTTATTGGAAACAGATGGAGACCTCTATAACACACGCTACTGAACAGGACTGACCTACTTATTAATTTGAAGATTAGGTGTGAACACAGACACCTAAATTAAGAGCAGATTGGGAAACGCTAAATATGAATTCTCTGATCTATCAGATCCTGTTTCATTGTAGAGACATGAAGAAAAGTCAGACTGGATTATCAAATTGGGGTTTCAACCTCGAGGTGTAAAGTATAAATTTTAGTTTTCAAGCAGTGCACGAGCTTCTTTGAGGATATCTAGCCGCGCGTAAAATGTGTTCTTTTGTGGGCAGATGCATAATTACGCACAGCAACAGAAACTATTTTATCAACTCAAAGTTGAATCAACAGTAATCTATAATAACCCAAGACGGCTTGTACTCATATAAGCAGATCACCAAAATTATTTAATAGGAATTTGAGCCAATCAGCTTTATCTAAGCTTCATTATTTTTTTCATATCTTAATTTTGCGCAGAAGGTGGAGAGATAATCTTTGAGCTCTGACATCAAGTCCATTATTGTTGTTCACTGTCTCGCTGTTCTAACTTGCGCTGGGTGAAATAACCGTGAAATACAAGCACTCCTCATCAGTAACCCCCCCCCGGGGGCTTCCCGCACTCCGGTTAATCCACATGTTAACACAAGCCACACATGCTGAGCAGCAGCGTAACACACAGCAGAATGCTCCACATACCCGCTCCGCCTGTGTCTGATGGCCTGGTTGTCTCTGATGGTCTGGTTGCTGGAGAGGAGGTCTGGATGTTGCCCGTCGATGACTTCTAGGTAATTTCTGCTGCTCATTTCGACCTCTTTCGCCTTCTCCTCAAAGAGGACCTGGCTGCTCAGCTTGTTAAACACAATGGTGTTCATCTTTAGCCAGATATTCCCCCTTCCGATTTCTCTGTTGCGCAAAAATAAAAAAATAAAACAAATCTCCTCGGGTGTGTCACAGTGTCCCCGTGTCTCTCCTGTGAAAGAAATGAGTAGATTTTACTAAATGACACACACATTTATCAGCTTTAAGTTGGTGGTGATCAAAAGAAAATGTGTCATGATTATCAGAAAAAAAAAATCATTTCCAGATAAGCTTTTAATATTTCTCCTGGAAAACACGCACATCACGGATAAATCATAATATAATAGCGTGAAGGATTAGGTTACTCTGCACCATATGCCTGCTAGTACAATACACTGATTAAACTGCCTGCACTGTGTTGAGTTAAAGCGGACTGTACGTAACTGCGCTGTTGTGATGCGTCATTATAAGGTCGTTCTATGTAAACGTTTGCATCTGTGAGTCCAGCTCATAACAAAGTGTAAAATTACAAAGCCTAAAAAAATCCTAAGAGGTGTCATAAGTTAGGAGTCCAACTCATAGAAAAAATATTCCTGGAATCAAGAAAATCATAAAATGAAAAAGAATAGTGGTTATGATCAAATGTGGATAAATCAATTCAATTTTAGTCGTGCGTAAAACCTTTTTTCTCAAGTTCAACTAAAGCCTGTTTATTCTCTTATTCATCCGCTTTTCCGTGCAACAAGTGGCACAATTTCACTCACTTATATATTTAATAATCCTTCACTTTATTTTCTGGAAAAACAGACAAGTCACCACAGGACAGTCGTGCAGTGCATGCTGTGTGGTTTGGACTATAAACGCTTAATTTGTTGCTGTTTTCTAAGTGTTTTATAATTCCATTTCAAGCAACTTGAATATTTCTGCAGTGCCTCCTCTGCACTGCGGTCTCATGTCGCTATAAACCCTGAATGGTTTATTTTGGTTGGTTCTCCCCCCTCTCTTTTTTAAAAAAAATTCAAAAACAAACAAGTCCGCAGCCTGCAGAAATATGTGATATTTTGTTTTCCTGGTCACTTTTCATTTTGGACTTCTCTGCACAGGTTGAGATTATTAAACGTGTCACGGGAGTTTAAAAAACAAAAAAAACAAAAAACGCACGGTGATGTGGTGCCGTCACCCAGCTGTAAACTGCCAAATGTGTATTAACACCATACACGCAGAGATGTCCAATAAATAAACTGAAAGATCTTGGCAGAGCAGACTGTTGATGAGTGTTTATTTTGATTTCTGTATGAATTAAAGTCATGAAGAGTAACAGCTCATCACAGCTTGGACACTATAAACTCCGTCCTGCTCATTCAAAGTTAACTAAACTGGCTGTAAATGAGTTTAACCTCCTCTACATCCCAAACATTCATAATCTAACTATCATAAAGCTCAACTTTTAGATCCATTAAAGTCAACATATATATCTCGGTCAGTTACCTGTCCTGCGCCCCTCCTGCGTCTCTCTGCTGTGTATAACAATAATCCTGTTTCCAGTCGCCCATTCCCTGCTCACATGTTCCCGTCCTGAGATCCTGAGCTCAAACCACACGGACCGCCGTCTCCTCCTCCGCTTTATCCAGCGGCCTGCGCTACTCAGCCCGGGACTCTGAATATCTCACCCTGCTCATGTTTCCTAGTACACAGCCCGAGCCTGCGAACATACTGTTGATGGTTTACGCCGGTTCTGGGGCCCAAGCCAGCAGAGGGAAAGAGAGGGAGGGAGGCATCCCACTGCAAAAAGTAGGCTGTCTAACAACTGGAGCGGATGGTAAGAGTTTCAAAATGAAACTCTGCTCAAATCAGATGTATCCTCTGCACTGTTTATGCTGCGGTCAGGTTTAACGCAATAAATGAACTTACCTGCTATTCAATCATATTTTGTCTTATTTTGAAATTCGGGCACTGTTGTCTAATAATGCACCATACATCAAATGTTTATAAGTAGAAACTAATAACTTTATTTCTGGTTAAAACATTCACTTAGGCTATAGCCTACTACTAGCCTACTTCACTTTATAGATCAGTTAATAGACATTAAAGACTGTGTTAGTGAATTCAGACATTTTCTTCCAAACACATTAAATAGGTCATAAATGTATTTCTAAAAAAGGTGTAAAAAGCATTTCAACCATTTAGAGTTCATTGTAGAGCTAGGCTTCGCAAACTGTGTTTCAAGATTTCTGTGTTCAGGATTTAGTGGGCGGGTATGAAAATCACTGCTGTGTTAGCATAAACCTGCCCCTGCTGCTGTAGAGGTATAAATACATTCAGCACACTACTACTACTACAGTTAGCCACCGACCTAGCCGTCGAGCTAGCCGCTGAGTTAGCCACCGAGCTAGCCACTGAGTTAGCCGCAGAGTTAGCTGAGTTAGCGGCAGAGTTAGCAGCAGAAAGCTCTTCCATGTTTCTGGTAGAGGTGGTGACTTTGATTGACAGGTGACACTTGGTTGGGGGCGGGGTTTCAGAGGACTAGGCAGCACGCCCACAGCGTTCGGTAGCAGAGAAAGAGGCTGATTTTTACACAACTTTGAAGCCTAATTTCATATATTTGGCGATTTTTTTAATCATTCAAATTTGGCAGGGTGGTTAACAACACACTTTTCTGTGGTATGTCAAACTCAGAACACATATTTATTCTTACTTTACACAGACTTTAATAAGTCAATTCTATCAGAAGCTAAATGGATAAAGACATTTTTAATAACCTCGTAAAACAATTTTTTTTTAATTAATTTCTTTTAAACAACTATAAAGCTTTAGAAAATGGGTTATTGACATCAAATAAAGCCTAGTTTCAATGTATACACTTTATATAAAGGGTACATTAAAAAACATTGCCCAACAGGGCCATATTAACCTCCTTGGAGTGCCCAGGGGCACCAATTTGATGTTGGGCACCCACTGACCCACCCCCACCCACCTACTGTCCTCAATACATATATTACCTGTTGCATCACAGTTTCATTTGAATCCAGTGTACCTTTTTTCATATGATGCAATAATATGTCATTTGTGTTAGTTTGTGATTATAAAGGTGTGAGTGATGCTAAATTTGCAACTAATGACATTACATTAAACGTATTAACATGCAGAGAACGGACAGTGCTTTTTGAAGCACTCAGTGTTTCATGTCCCAGATCAGTTGCCTGATTAGTAATCAATTGATAATTTATTCTTATATTGTGCACACATATTTAATCTTGTGTCTGAGAAACTCTCCAGACAAGTAAAACTGTAGATCCACATAGTTTTAGCTCAGCACAGTTGTAGAAGTTGTAACTTTGAAGAAGAAGAAAAGCCTTCAGTGCTAAATTTAAGTTCCTTGATGGAAGGGACATTTTTTACAGCTCTTGCATTGTATTGGAGTTTAACTTGTAACCAACTGTCTGCTACAGACAGACTTTACAGTGCAGTAAACCTGTTTTGGATGCTTGTAAAAAAACAACAAAAAAACAGCATCATGTTCCTTCACTGCAAGATCACACCTTATCCAAAACAGGTCAATTCAATGTTTGCAGTTGTTTTGCATTTTCTCTGTATTATACACCTGAGTAAAGCTTATCATATCATTTTCTCAGTGTTTCAACTATCTTGATCTACAAACTGTCTGCAGCTGAAGCTGGTATCAGACACAGAGCTGATATTTTTCCTCTGATGATCATTATTCCATCAGGATCAAGCCAAAACACTCTCCAAGCTGCGTTTGCTAGCATTCAGGAAAAAACGTCATTCTTACTGTATGCAGCCATGCCACTGCTGATTACCTCTGATGAACCCTCTCATTGACTTCCATTATAAAAGCTGTCACATAATGGGCTCGTGAGTCATAGATTCTGAGGTCTTCAGTTGTGTGTTCCTTCTGGGGTTTATCCAAGGTAGTGATTCGAAGGACGTGACTAAGCAGCAGGACCCATATGAAGGGTTAGGGATCCGTGTAATTATTGTTTATTTGTGCTTATTTTCATTTAACGGGGGGAAGTTAACTTTCACTAACAGCTTGTGCAAACATGCTCTGAATGGCCCAGTCATGTAATCACTTTAATTAAGGTTGGGGAGGGTTTATTTGCTCAAGTTATACACAATATGTAAGTTTTCCTTCTTGCCTGAAGTGAACTTGCGTTACCTGCCGTGACCTCGGAGCTGTTATCTTAAACCTGTGACGACTTTCCTCAGGAGATGAGAAATCATAGAGGCTTGTCACCAGCGTCTCTTTAATCTTCATCCACCAGTTCTCCAAAGTCTTTCACTTTGGCTGACTGTGTCCCTGTTTCAGACTCCTGCCTGATGTCGAGTGTGGGCGTACAAAACGATTCAGCAGGTAGGAGCACAACATTAATCAAGATGTCCTGCCTCACAGGGGCCCGGTGGCAGCCACTCTTGCAGACGATCCCATGCGCTCGGCTCTGTTTCGTCTCAGGATGAAGTTCATGCCTTACACCGGCAGCTGCTTTCTTTGTCCTCTGACGTTTCGTGGCTCTACTGGTCACTTAGGTTTTGACCAGTAATTCCTTTTGAAGCCCGGCACCGAAACCAATATAAAACAATATTTTTAGTCTCAAGTCAAAGACAGCTAAGATGTTGTGCAGATATTCAACGACTTTCCAACATTTTCATCCTGAAACTTTACAGGAATTCAGTGTTTTCCCTATAAATTCTTTACATTCTTGTGGTTAAATAAACTTTGGTGTGACACCTGACTCTCTCGTACACCTATTTCATCATACATGGCAAGTGAGCGAAAAGTTAATGTGATGAATTAGGGCGTATTCGGACTGGTTGTGTAAAAAAAACATCTGGTTGAATATTGTGTTGAATCTGGCTCAACGTTTATTGAATGTCACCTACAGTACGTCACCCAGTCCTGGTAGATCACTTTGTCACTAGAACACTGTTTTTCTACTGTTTACTTGATACTGAATGATAAAATAGTTGCTACCATCATAACTGAGTAGTAAAATTTTAGCTATGAGTATTACAAACTGCTGTGCAGTGTTTTGATGCTGGAGAGATCTTCGAATTCCCAGATCTGTTACTCTAACTGGACTTCCTAGAACATATTTCACGTCTCATTTGTCTATATTTCATGAAAACAACCTTTCATCAGTATTATCTTGGACTTCAAGACCGTCAGTTAGTAACCTAGTTTACTGAAAACAAATTTGCAGACTAAAAATGTTTAATAAAAGCCCAAAAAATCCAATATTTCAATATACTGATGTGTATCTGACACACTATATCTCAACATCTGGAGCATCGTTCACATAAAATACCAAAGAAGGAAACTTTGGTTTAACGTCACCGAACCTCATCAGAGACAATTAAATTCAAATGTCAGTGTCATTTTAAGAACATGTACCTCGGGTTTTTGTGTCTAATGTCTGTACATGTTTTATATACATGTGTCACTCAGTCCTCCGTTGCTTTATATCACATCTACTGGAGCTCATTTCTATGTGGGTTTGGCCAGGCCTGCCAGAGGGGTAATGCTAGTGAAAGTTTTATTTCCTTACACTCGTAACATTTGTTTTCTCCTTAATCCTCTGATGTAAGTCAGATCCCTTTACAGAAAAAAATGCCACTTAGGGGGCCACAAATGTTTCTGCCCTTTAATATATAAAATGCAGCACTGTACAGTTTAGAGGTTGAGACAGTACCGAATATGAAGATCCACATTTTTCCATCCGACCACCTCCAATGTTAAGATGTGCATCTGTTTTTGAGTCAGTAGATGTAAAAGTGAAAAGCAGACTTTCATTAGACATCGTGGATTCAGCAGGGAACACCCTGTTTTTGCCTTTGGGGTACTTCATCATTCAACGTGTATTAAAGGAACTGGCTATGAAAGGTGGTCATTACTTGAAATCAGTGTTAGCTCTGTGTCAACACCTTACGCCATTACAATCCAAATTATTTTTTAAAACCCCAGACTCTGCAACTGTAATCTGCCCCCTCGTTTCAAGATGATGTTTTCACTCCAGACTTGGACTTAATTTTGCCATGTAAACCAAGTTGGAATTACATACTGCAGCGCACGGACTACTTGTAAAGCCACAGACATATTTGTTCAATAGTTTGCCAGCTTTGGTGGAAAATGTGACTGAGGAGAAAATTCGCAGGTTGTTTAAAATGACCCAATTACTGTTTTCAACGGGGTTTTAAACATTCGGGACACTAATCAGCGAGTTGAAACGTTGTGCTGTCTGTCCGCGAGAGCAATCAAGAGTCAAAACCAAAATGCCATTAGAAGTCACTGGGATTTCTCCTTGAAATTACAGTGGGGAGTAATTGCAACTTGGAACACCCAACTCCTTTAACCCTCCCATCCCTGTTGTCTGTCTAAATACGGCTTTCCAAGAATACACAAATGGCTACTAAATCGGCACATACTACTTCACAGGGAAGAGATGCCAGTTCAGTATTCGGTGTACATGGACGTGATGGATACATCTGTCAAATAACATGCTTTCTTTGTAAACCGGACCCTCTGATTTTCTTGCATTGTCGATCCAAGAGGAATTAACTCAGACAAAGCGTGCTTTTTGCGCACCTAAGCCTTGCCAAAACTACTCACTCATGTTAGAATAACAAAGAGGCATATTTGGCTTGGTCATTTATAATGCCAGTGTGAAAACCTCAGCGAAGTGTTTCGGTTATTTGTGTGTCATCGCCTCTATAACTCTGGTTGTACTATCTTTGGTTGTTAAGTCTGCAGGTATTTTTCTTTATGAGCCAGCAGTTGCAAAGCTCTGAAATATTTGGGGAGTGCTTGGGCAAACTGACAGACAGCAGTGAGCTAGACTGGAACAGGGGGTTATTTATGCATCGCGCAGAGGGAAAGGACAGAATTAGAGCGGGACAAAAAAACAAAAACAAAAAAATCAGACTTGAGAGAGAATGCCACATAAAAACAATACAACACCACACCAGAGGAGAAAAAACTGCACATTTGAACACTTGCCTAATTGACCACTTTGACAAATATCACTCTTAACTCCGATGAAACTGGAGCCAGCAGCTCCTACTACACTTCTGTACTTTGTGCTCATGTCTCAAAGCGCATAATCAGTTACAGATTTAAATAGGATGTTCTATAATGCCTTGCTGATGATTTGTTGATATGCTATTCCCCTCAGTTGCATGTCTTCCCCTCGGGTCCAGAGTTGTGATAGCTTGATGAAAAGATCCTGATGAAAACTCTAGGATAATATAATTTTTGGTAGGGTGCCATACGGAGCTCTCAGGTTGGTTCAGGATCCAGTGAGGGAAACCTGGCGGGACTTATGGTTCACAGCTGTGCTGCTTGGAGCATGTACCAATTCATCACTGTCTGCTGTGTGAGGAACTTGGCATTTTTGAGCATCTTTACTAGACCTTATCCTTTGTCTGCAAATGAATATAACTGGCTGTTGGCGATCAGTATCCCCTCCTTTCCAGTTAGGTGTAAGTGCAAGATGGAGAGGTCCAGAAAGGCTTTAGGTCATGCAAAAAAACCCCACAAAGCTGAAAAGTAAACCGAACATCATCATGTCACATTATGAAGAGAGTGAGAAAGACAGTAAATCAGCAAGTGAAGAAATACAGTAACTACAAATGTGTTGTTGCTTTAAAAAAAAAAGAGAAAGACCTTTTTTACCTTTTTCGAGGCCAATCAGTGCAATTTTTGAAAGCTAGAGTCATACCTTCCAAGTTTCATCAAATCAGAGCGGCGTCTAAGATTTCACAATTTCCTCAATTTCAAGGTCAGGTACAGACAAAAAAAAGCTATGATCTGTTAATGCGGCTGACAGGCATATCCTAAACTCCAACCTCCCCCTACTTCTACTTTACACTGACTACAACAGTCAGACAACAAATCCAGTGAGTAAAGACTGCTTCTTTAGAAATGCTTAGATGTTGAGTGCTGTAACAGTTTGGGAAGAGCCAGGATGACTCATTTGTGTCTGTCTGGCTGTGTGAAATAAGTGTATAACTGATTATATGTATGTGGATAACAGCAAATACATTTATTGGGCACAGAAAGGTTGAAATGAATTTTTTGTGTTATAAAATTTTTTGCAAATTCTGTTTTTCTCCATCCAAAAACTCTCCTGACATGTTCAAAACTGACATACAAATATAATATGATAACCTTCCAGTGTGGCCATAAACATTTCAGCTTTAGACATGGTCAAACGTCACTTCTTAACTAGTTCAGTTGAAGCATACTGGCACCTTAAGCTTCCTCCCAAAATAGCAAAACGCTTGTAATTAATGTACATGCCACAACTGTCATGACCAATGAAGGTATTATTAATATTTTTGAGATCTTTATGGAGACATTACTCTTGCAGCCTTGAAATCTGACCCAGACGTTGCGGTATTTGCACACTCGTTCCACTGTTTATTTATTGTCATGCCAGCTTGTTATTTACACTTTATGGAGGGGAATGTCAGGATTCATTAGCGTCGTGAAAGCCTTGCTAAAATGTCCTCAAAAACCACTGAAAAAAATGTATAAAAGGGGATCAGGGGACACCACTTGAACCTTTTGAAGGGTATAGAATGGTGAGAGATCTGGTGAGAGGCCGATGGGAGGAAACGGATGCATGGAGGCAAGTCACTGAGCAAATAGCAAGAGAGAGCGACACGCGAAGGCTCGCAACGACGGGCCTGGTGGTGTGAGCATGCTGTAATTATATAAAAGCTAATTTACAGATTGAGAACAGAAGCCGTGTTCACCCCCCCCCGTCCTGAGCTACCAAGAGAGCACTGCTCTCTATTTGGATGGAGCTCTGAGAGGCCGTTGTGTACACGCATGTTTTTAATGGCAGCTTCGCAAGCAAACCACGCCGCTGCCGCTGCTGTGCAACAGTTTGTGATTTATATTAAAAATGCTCCTTAGACACTGGAAGGGACGGAAAGCCACTTCTAATATTTGGAAAGAACTTTTACTGTTTATTAGTTGCTTTTATGAAATATTGCTATAAAACGCCTGGGGAGATGTGGGATCTTTAAAAACTTCAAAAGAGCAGTTCCATTTTAAAACAATTGAGCTAGTATCACAATACACAGCCTACTCTCTGAAGGAGTGTCTGACCATAAAAATAAGCGATATATGTTTATTGCCCTGTCCAACCAAGATGTGGACAGACAAAATTCACGACTGCAGAAAGGATATTTCCACACATAAGTCTTGTGTAATGTGTAATAAAGTCCTCAAGTGTGGTTGCATCCATCACCCTGACCTATGGGAAATGTTTGCTGGAGTCTGGACAAGGTGAAGGTCAGGCCAATGGTGAGACGTCCCAGTTGATAGACAGGGGTGTGGCAGATGCCAAGGGCCCACATGTTCCCTCAAAACAGGAGCAACAACATCAGGGATATCCCTCCATTATTTCCATCCCTCCCAGTGAAGCGATGTGAAGCATGGGAAGTTGAATGGTTACCAGAAAGGCCAGAGCCGGACGTAATTGCTGCCTCTGCCGAGGCGTGGAGGCATAACCTCTAATTTCCCGTGAATAATGTCCCTGTGTTGGACGGCAAGCCAAAGAAAGTGGCAGTTTCTTTTCTCAGAGGGTTTGTGGCTCAACTAATATACTCAAATGTGGCTTTATGACCAATGGGCCTGAGGGCCAGGCTCCTGAAATCAACTTACTACTTCCTCTCAGCCTCTCCCCTGTGCTCCACAAGGTTCAACGTCAGGTTCAGAAAGTCAAGTGCAGGCAGTGTTTCTTGTCAACAAGTATTTCAAAATGGCAAATCAAAGGCTCGTGGAGGTCTGAAGACTCACAACAGGAAGCAAATGAAGAAACTGTGTCCCTCTTTTGAATGCTTAACTTGAGTCAACCCCTTTGTTCTGTGTATACACTGTACAGCCAAGAAACACAGCACTGTTCTTCAAACGTGGCCTAAAGCAATAGCTTGACATTTTGGACAATTTGCCTATTAGCCTTCTGGTTTAGAGGTAGATGAAAAGGACTGCCATCACTCCTATGTTTAATGAATATATGGCAACAGCTAGAAGACGGTTAGCTTAGCTTGACACAACAACTTGAAACTAGGTAAACAGATAACCTGGCTTTGTTGACAGCTAGCAACATCTGCACCTCTAAAGCTCACTAATGAACATTTCATTTCTTTAACAGAATCACTGCTGCCAAGTAATAGTCTGGCAGAGGACCTTCCATTAAACAGTGAATTGTTAGTTCTTGTATAGATGAAACACTAGAAATACAACGTGTTAATTAGTGAGCTTTAGATGTTCTGCTCATTGGATTTTTGTTCCCTTTGGACGGAGCCAGGCTAGCTGTTTCCCCTCTGTTTCTGGTGTTTAGGCTAAGCTAAGCTAAGCATCTGCAGGCTCGAGCACATATTGGAGCCGTATCAATATTCTGATCTAACTCTCGGCAGGAAAGCAAATAATCATATTTTCCAAAGATTTCGAAATACTTCTGTAACAACTCTAGGATGACATGTCAAGCAATAATACTTCAGTTAAGTCCCATCCAAAAAAAACTGGTTATTTAAATACATTTAGAGAACTGATTTGTTAACATTAGAGTAAGTTATACTGTATAATCGTGTGCTTTTATTTCAGAACAAAGGCAACGTAAGTAATGAGTTGAGTGTGTTTGCTGATCATTAGATTGTCTGCATGAAACCGAGCCTAAAAGTGGTACATCTTGTAAAATCTCCAAAAACTGAAGTTTGTCAAATGATGAAGTGTAAATATAAGAGTATGAAAGACTGAGAATGAAAAAAGGAAATGCTGATCCGCAAAAGAAAACAATATGTTTCCAACTTTTGTTTGCTGAAGTGAGATGCTTTTCATTTAAACATTTCCTCAGAATCGGTTTTGACATCGGGCATGTTGCGCAGGCCATAAAACTTGCTGTGTGGAATTAAAGGGCCATTAATCATTGTAAATTTATTTGCTTCGAATGTTTTGGAGCCAGTGGCTTCCTTCAGCTTCTAGTTTTGCTTCTTGGAGGAAGTTGCTTCTTCACTCATCCACTCTCCACCATCCGTGCTCTTCCAGTGAACCCTGCAAACAGCTGGTAATGTTTAAACTTCAAAGAGTGATGAAGATTTTCAAGCACATATTTTCAATGTTTTGCTAATTTTCTATTTTAGCAGGTGGCTGATATTAATGATGAAAGTCCCATGAGATTTTGTGGCAGCCTCTGGGTTTGAGTGCTGAGCATCTTAGCTAACTGGGACCAGGACAGCGGGATCAGAGAAGACATCGAAGCTGACAGACATGTGAGAGGGTGGCGGCGGTCAAAGCCAACTGTCTTCTACTGAAAACTGCAGTGCAAAAGACTGTCAAGCCTGACATGGCCTGTTTATAATGAACAAGAAGAAAAGACATGACAGACCAGATGAGCTCATATCAGCTGCATTCACAAAACATTGCTACATCTGTGACTACTATAAATTCATACAGTATAGAAAACTACAAAATATATATAAGTACATATGGTAATAAACTTGAAACATGATATTCAGCTACAAAAACAATGACATTTTGGAAATAAACTGAGCAATTTGCTGTGTTTTCCCAAAAAAACCTTCATTAGATCGTTTTATAGTTGAATGACTAAATGCCATGCAACTGTTTTGGTAAAGAGATCGGCCAAATATCTACAAGATTTTTGTTTTTACTGAGAAAAATAATGAGCTTGTTTATAAGATATATTTTATTATTTATCATAAAAAGCCTCTACAAAATCTGAAATTACTGTGAGTAATGTGGAAAATTATGATTCAAATTCATTCTTGTGCTTAATATCTGTGGTGGAGACAAGACATACTATTGTACCCGTAATTGTTATAGACATTTCTTATCCACTAATGCTAACATGGTATGAATTTATGTGTTCATATTATTGTGTGGTATTTATACTGAATATTTGAGCAGACTGCCTGTATTCCACATTGCTTCTTTATAACCAACAGTGAGTTATTCTGTTTATCCAAATGTCTCAATGCAGGTTGGACATGTTACAAATATTCACATACTGTGAGTCAAAATGTATACAAACTATATAAGTGGACGTTTGAGGGACCCAAGCAGATGTGGGTCTTGTTTAGATATCGTGGTCTCATGTGGGTTACTTATGGAATGTTACTGCTGAACCTGACTCTTAAGTGTTTTACTCCGAAGTAAGTACAGCGTGGGGTATTTGGCATACGAACACACGTGACTGACAAAGATGCATTTATTTTATCATCATAATTTCCAAGTGGAGACAGTTGGAGATAGAGCAGATGGCTTCCTTAAAATGTTTGTATGAACCCCTGATGAGGTAAGTGATGTGAGGGCAGAGATTGGGATGAAAGAACAGAAACAAAGTGGCGAATAAACACACACTTATTGATGAAAGATAAAACATTTTATTTCAAACCCTTCTCAGATAATCTGATATAACATATCTGAAACACGTGTGGTTCTTATATCTGTGACACTTTGCTTTTCAAACACATTTGGAACTCTGAGGTTCATGCTGCCATTGCTAATGTAAATATTTGCCAATGCTGTCACAGCTGGACCGTCAGTACTGCTAAGAGTACTTCCAGGGTGCTGTGATTATTGATAATCAATTAAATAATCTTGCCTTCCTATTGGCCAGGGCAAGAAGTCGGATGTTGCGCACGCAGCCGGCAGCAGCTTCCTGGAGCATCTCGTCATCAGAGCCCATGATGTGGATGAGGGGCTGCAGGAGTACACAGGATAGAGGTTACAGTATGCAGCAGGAGCACATTCCCAAAGAATCATCAGATTAGAGGAGAGGACTCATACACCTTTGGAAAAACACATGTGCACATGTTGCCATGTCAGCAGCACTTGCTGCACGAAGCCACCGACGAGAGCTGCAAAGATATACAGTGACAGTGCGGCGACAGTCTCAGGCCGCACTGGCAAGCGTCCCTGTGTGTGTGTGTGTGTGTGTGTGTACGCCTGTATTCTGTGTGTGTACGCCTGTATTCTGTGTGTCCCACTTTACCCGTCCAAACCATGCCTCAGCAAAGGGGTTACAGCTGCGAGCACACATGCTTCTGTAAGTTTGCTCAGATGAAAGTCATGCAGGGCAGGCTCGACATTAAAAACCTGAGCATGAACCACACCACTCGACAGCCTTTCCGCTGCTCCAAAGGTCAGATTATATCCGACTATTAGTGGCTTGTGTAATGGATCTCGTTAGGTCTTATTGCAGAACAAGGTTTTGCGCTCTGCAAAAATCCCGAGCTTGGGAAGTTTATTTTTTGGTTACATAAAATTGAACATCTAAAAGATTTTTGTACGTTCAAAGACTTTTATATTATGTAGGAATAAGCAAAAAGAAACACAGTGAAAAATATGGACTACCACTGAGTGGCATGTGTGTGTTTTTTTTTTTGAGGGGGGTGAGCTTTTTTTTCCCTTCCTATTCTATCTTGAGCAAAATCACTACATTATGTTTGTGGGCGGCTGTGGGGCCGAATCAAAATAAAAGTAAATGTAAGCATAAATACTCTGGTGCATTGGATGAATCTAAATTTGTTCAATGTGTGCTCCTTCGTAAAATCACAATGGTGTGCCGTTGAGGTTTCCTAAGCCACATTTGCAATTATTCCGAATCGTCTTGTTTACATCGATAATGAACCGACGGCAACATTACATCCCCCAACTAAGCACTTAAGGACTCCTTGCTTCTAAACACAATGAAGTCTTGATAAATACAGTAACTGCTGAGATGTCTGAGGCACTTTTAAGCCCCATATATCAAAAGCTTGTTCTCAACTGAAAGAAAGAAGGGATTTTGAAAGAGATTCCTTTAATGAGGAATGTGCTGCAGCAGGCTCACAGGTTGGTGTTTGAACAGCATCCGGATTGTTTCCGTGGTTATAGTGCAGCAATGTAACATCCGAGTTGATCCTATGTTCAACACATGAGACAATATCTCCACTGTCACCGTCTAAAGGAAATGAACCGAGAACTAAGCTTCTTTTAAAACCAGCCATTGCATTAGTGATTCTGAAAGCTTCTGGCTCATCTCCATTTTCTCAATTTCTGTCACCCTCTTCTTTAAAACTCTCCCATCCTGTTCAGCATGTTGGCTCTACATATCAACATAGGAAATGATGGTGTTCCTATTGAAATGTCTGTCCGATCTTTTCTATGAATAATCATCTAATGCCAAGTCGTCCATCTTCAGCGTGAAACATCTGATCGGTGCTCGAGGTGAACCTGAGTTGTGTTCATCCTGTGTGTCAGTGAGGAGCTGAGGTTGACCCTGACCCCTCTTCCATGTTACATGCAAACTTTAAAAGCCGCTACGCACACTTGTGTGGTCAGCAAACAGCCAAAGAAGCCGAGAGAGGAGACATTCCCGGGATTTTCTGCACCGATCAACACCGAAAGGAGAAGAAGTGACAAATTAGATGAGGCCAGCTTGTGTGTTTGTGTGTTTATGTACAAACTTGAAATGCACAGTGAGCTTAACTGAAAAGAAAATAATATCTTTCCTCTGGTTATAATCAGTGCATTTTGTGGAAAAAGGCCACGCAGCAGTCCGAGGTGTCAGCTCTTCTCAATGCACCAGTGTCGGGGAGCATATGAAGCGTTTGCCCTCGGGGGTTTTATATGATTTTTAAATAGCATTCAAAACACCTCTGAGAGCAAACTTACATCCACAGGCTCTAGAAAACATGCAGCTCACTAAACAAGTCTCTTTTGTGAAAAGAGAGGATGCCTGAGAAGTGCCAGAGGCGGCGTTTTTCTTTTTTTTGCCAACCTCATAGCATGTTATTCAGACGTCGCCAAATCAGGTCTCTCGAAAGCGCGCAGCTAGGCTAAGATAAGCGTGTCTCTCTTTGCTGCCTTTTTTTTTTTTTCCTCTCTCTCTCTCTCGCTCTTTCCCTCCCAGCTGGGATCTGTGAGAATATAATACACCACTTGTTAGATATTCCCCCGACTGTGGCAACATGAACACACTTGCGCCACGTTTGAAAAAAAGAGTGAATCGTGAGTTTTTGAGGTTTTTGCACTTCAGAGAGCTCCAGTAAGTCCTGACCTCCAAGAAGGGAGCCAGGGAACAAGTCCCCCCTCACCCCCTCCCTCTTTCTGGTTGAGGGGGAGAAGGAGGGGGGGGGGGCGTGCAGTCTAGGAGGGCTGCTCATATTGTTGCATGTGCACACACACATTCACACACACGCATCCTATCGCACATGGAGGCGTCATGGTGTTAAGTGCGCTCGGGTTGGACCGCGTCTGCCTGCAGGAGTTCAGGTTTAAATAGCCCCCCCCCCCCTCTCTCTTCTCCTCCTCCTCACCCCGTGCCGGGTCTGACAGTCATTATAGCTCCATCAGCTCCCAGCGTTCCCATGTTTCAGGCTCCGCTGTGTAGGCAAACAGCACAAACAGACAGCAGTGTTTAGTTGGGCCGAGGGGAAGTTGGTGAGGGAAGTCAAGGTAAACAACATTCCCTGCAGCCTCCAGTGAGCCAGAGACTGTTAAGCTGCCTTTTCTCTGTGTCTCTGAAGAGGAAGAGGAAAAAGCAGGGAGGGCAGCTTTCAAATCAATGACTTAAAGGGGGAAAGTTTCAGTCTGAGCCCTAAGCCTGTTCAAACCTGGAGAATACGGTTCGCATTTCTGGTCCAGGGCATGAGGGAGAGAGGCTTAAGTCGAAAGCATTACACTCCATGGATCTTGAAAAATATGGTAGTCATAACAGAGCAGGGAGCACAGCGGCTGTATCATCTGCTCACCGCACCCACAACCTGAAATCATGTTACACACAAACCATGAGGAAACTGTAGAAGTAAACCTGTGATGCTCTGCTTGGTTTTTCACTCCCCTCCCTCTTTTTTTTTTTTTTTTTAACACTGGGTGTAATTTTTGTCCCCCACACACTCACACACTCACACACTCTCACTCCAGAGGACTCAGCTTGTTGGCGTGTTGGAGAGAGGGGAAAAAGAGAAAAAAATTAAAACAAACACTAAACCGTGCCGGGGCAAAAGTGTGTTCATGGCAACAAAAGTGCAAACGTTTTTCTCATTTAGATTAGTAAAAGCCGAAAATACATACCAGGACCTGGCAAAAGCTACGCTCTGGAATACCTTCAGTTGAAAATTACCAATAATTACCATCCGCATTTTGTAATTTTCATCAATTTACTTCACAAAGCTTTTCTTATGAAAGAGCCTCTTTAATACAAATAGCTGGCTGAAGCTGTCCACGAGGATTTATGGTTTCAGCAAACAATCCCCAGCCCTTTTTGGAAGCGATGTAAAGCGGAGGGGGAAGGCATGTTGATTTTGTACATGACACAAAATGAAGCACATCCGTATAAAACTGCGAGATACCATGAGTGGATGTCAAATCAAACGGCCCAGGCGATTCATCTCCCAGGCTAAAAAATCTCTTTCCTCTGGTATGCATTTCCTCTGAGAGCGAGAACCTGAACGGCTTTTTTTTTCTTAAACAAGGTAGGATCTGAGAGGCCGACGGATTCCAAAGAAAATACGTTGATGGGAAATCTGAGGCAACTAAATAAAAGAGACAAAAAGGAATTTATGAATGACGGCAGGTCGCGTCCAAAAAACAGGATATCAAAAGCGATTTAGCATTGAAACAAAATAATTGAAAGGACAAAAAATCGAAGGCTTTGGAAGGGGTAAAATAAAAACACTAAGAGGGGGTCACTAATGTGTTTTCCAGTGTGAAATACTTTCTTTTCAATGCTTAATTTCCTCTGAATCTCAAGGTGCGGGGCCATACACCATTAAATGCGCTAGAGAGGAAAGTTGCTTTTTAAACCAACTTCGGAGTAAGAGAGACTTTTTCGCTCGTTCGAAATCATATACTACATGTGGGTGAACATGTTTTGAGAGCTTCTCAACGGCACAGAAAAGCTCTTTTGAAATACGGCTGCAATAATACGAGAGGCGGTCCAGAATTTTACACAGGGCCATAAATTAGACGAGAAGCCCTCTATCAATCGTCGATAAACCCCCTCCGACCCATTCACAACTATCGGAGGTATTATTTTAACACGTTCTCCCCGACGAGCTGCCTGCATGTCATAAAGCAGAGTATTACAGCACACTGAAGGGTGGAGATTGACAAGCTCTCCTACTGTAATGTTTCCTCAGGGGTCAAGCAGGTAAGTATCAGCCTCCTGCCCAGACTGGCTGAGACTGAAGCCAGACTGAACAATGAGGCTGCCTGTGTTGTGTTTCCATGTCTGAGATTAAGAACAAATGCAACTGCTGGTGCAGTTACGTGGCCTTTGGTAATTAAGCTCTTTAAAAATCCAAAAATACATTATGGAGTAGTGTTGCAACTCTTAAGTGGTACATTAATAAGGGCAAACACACAGAGACAGATTAAAAAGGGTGGTATGTCTTGCATTTGCACACACATACACACACATACAAAGAATTTCAAATATAGACACACACAAACACACACACACACATCTTGAAGGTTTGTCCAGTTTTTGTCGTGGCTCAAACTACAAAAAGCATTCAGCTTAACGACTTTTGCAAATTGGACATAACTCTTTCGGAACACCCAATGTTCAGTCCAGCTACCAATTATGGCTAGTGTTGAACCACATACACTGTAACAGCAGATCAAGCTAAAGTACACCATTTAATGAACATGGGAAAAAAATATTTGGCTGCAATGGCATAACCACTTCATAATTTATATCGCAGTTGTTATTTAGAGGAGGGAGGAAAAGAAAAAAAAAAAAAAAAAAAGGATTTTGACTCACTGTGGCCACGAAAAGATTTCTCATGTGAAAGTCTTCCTATGTGAAACATGACTGAATCGGAGAATGAGATAGCAATGTTTTCCCAAATGATTAAATATGGGTGCATGATCATCTGTGACAAGACATCAATTACAGCGTAATCTCTACATAAAATCTCTACATCGCTGTCAGACACAAACATAAACACTCTCTGGAACTGAGCATGGAAACAGTCCGACAGGCTCAAATGTTAGACAAAACAATGCTTGTTCCTTTTTGTAAGAGCGCTACACAACACTGCAGCGATGAAGAAAATTGGCGGATGTAGACAAAGAGGAAAAAAAAAAACTTGTCTATAAAAAAACATTGTTCTCTTTTAGCTCTGGACAGCTCTGACCCCCACTCTTTGGCCTGAACCATATCGCTGCTGCATTCTACCCTGATGTCCAGGAACAGCCCTTAGCAACAGTTACCCCCAGCTACAGCCCTTTGACTTGTGCTGTAATGGCATCTAGGGTCTACCGGAGAAATGGCACTTCGCACACACTGAGCTGTTTGCTTTTCTGAATTCCCATGACGGCTAGAAAGTGGAGTCATGTTTCCGCTGTTCGAATAAAAACCCACTTTGTTTCTGCTCCATCGGTCAAAGGCTCTGAAAATAGTCACAGCTTTTCAAAGTTTATTACTCAGTGTTTTTCACACATCGCAAAAACAAGGGTGGTGGGAGGCCAAAGCGCATTTTCCTCAATGCAATTATGCCAAACTTAGCTGAAACTAAAAGAAATGACTACTTTGTAAATTATCAACAAAAAAAGGAACAGCAAAGAAGTTAGGAATTCAGCTTCAAACAGTACTACCAACTTACCTTGACCACTGCTTTCTCGTGCATGGTGATGCAATTGTATGGGTCTTTGGACAGCTGGTACAAGGCCATGGCTGTGCTCTGGTGAACTGAACTGTCTTTGGACTTGAGGTAGCGCACCAGGGGGGCCACAGCTCCAGCTTCTCCAAAGGACGCCCTGTTGCTGCCCCACATGCAGCAGTGGCCAATGGCCTGAGCCAGGTGGCGACGGAGCCTGTCATCAGTCTGTATGGAGGAGAGCAGGATACTATTGGACCCCAGTGACCAGTCTTTACAATGTAGAAAACAACAAGCTCAGCAACAGCTCTGCAAGAGACTCTTGGCTGAATCTACCAATGTTCTTCTCATTAGCTGGATTTATGCTGCAGTAAGGACAAGAAGGGCAACTAAAACCCATTGTAAAGACAGTTATTTGTATATTGACAGTAAGTACAGTGTTGTTGAATAGTAAAAACCTTGTTGTTTGTCTCCAGCGGTGAGGTGCACTTACTGTGTTAGTCAACTTGGCCAGCAGTGGGACGACTCCATGATCTGTGAGGACTGCCAGGTTCTCCTTGTCTTTGGCTATTTTGGCGATGGCGGCACAAATGCTTGCCAGGACCTCGTTGTTTGTTGACTTCAGCAAATTAACAATCAGTTCCAATCCACCGACGAGGGAGCGCACCATTTCCCCCGCGTCCTAAAGTCAAAGAGTCTGTTATTAGCGCTCGATCCGTGGAAAGAGGGAACAAGGAGGATGATGAAGACGGCGAGGAAAGATGAGAGGCAGGCAGAAGTTTTTAGCAGACTAAACAACGGGTACTAAATAAGCATAAACAAAATATCTATCTTTAGCCTGGGCAATGAGCTAAATCCCATTAGCGAAAACCAGGCAGTAGAATGATCTCTATCTGTCTGCAGTTGCTTTCAGAAATAAAACTACCTCTCCTAGTGCAAAACTGTCTGCTTGAACAGGCAATGAGTTTGACATCTTTGTCAACCTCTCCTCCTCTCACCCTAACTTGTCATAATGAGGACGAAACATGGAATTTAGAGCTTAGAGGTGACGTTTAAAGCTTTAGCCCCGGGCTGACACACAGCGTAGACTTGAAGCTTCATGGTTTGAGTTCATGGCACCAGCGGGTACCACAGGACTCTCAGCCACTTATGGAGCCATGCCTACAAAACCAAGATGCTGGTAGGGAGTTGCTGGAGAGAACCACAGCGGAAGAGCTGGCACAGACGCAGGCTTCAAGTCCGACTTGGCAAATCAGGCCGCTGTTTAAAATCACAACTCACCGTATCGAACCATACCGGCCGCGGGAAGACTACATCAAGGTGGCCGAGTCTGTAATGTTCAGCGCGTTGAAAATAGAACAGAAATCTCACCCCCCCAAAAAAACCCATACAATCATGAATGACTGGATGCAAATCACAAAGCACGCTTAATTTGAGTCCATTTCAACATCAATCTAAATGTCCAGAGCTGATGAATGGCGCAGTGCTGTGCAGCGCAGTAATCACATAATTTAATATGTACGCCGTATTGTTCTACGTTCTATAAATTAAGGCAAATTTATCAAATTCAGTGCTGACAAAAAGCAGAAGCTTGTGGACCATTTTGGTGCGCGGCTACTATGGGGGGAGCTGGATGTACTTGTTGTGTTCTCCTCTCTAACAGAGAGCTCACAGCTGAGTCCTGGCCAGGGTGCGGTGTATGGGCCCTGTGATGCTGTGCCAGAGGATGAGCCCATGTGTGCAGCGAAGGGGCAGGGCAGGGAGAGAGGAGAGGAGGGTGGTGGGGTGAGGGGGGGTGGGGTTGGACTGGGAGCTGACCCCCCCACCACACACAGGAAGCTCTTCCTCAGGAATACTGATGACGGCTGGCCGGGAGTCCCTGCGACAGAGGAAGCTCTCTCAAGCCACCAGCTGCGATAGACTAGCCAGAATCTCTTTCATGGCCTGGACGGGCCCCCAGATCTGAAAACCGCAGCATTATGAGGCTGCACACGGAAAGGCCTTTCTCGCTATCCTCTCTTTCGCTCTCTCTCTCTCTTTTTCTCCCCTCCTCTTTACCCAGGATGAAATGAAATAGAAAACACATTATCTGCTGTGCGTGATCTCAAGCGAAGGGGAGAAAGCCAAGCTCAGAATGGCAGAAGCACGCCCTGACCCCTTCTCTAAAGCAATCAGGCTTCTATAACATTCAGTGCTACTATGTAAAGGAAAAGTAAATCAAGCATCCAAAATGTGCCTCTTTGTCCAGGCAAATTAATGATACACCCCATTAGTTGCAACTGAGAGGATCCTACTTCCTTGATTGAAGAACAAAGATAATTGAATGATTCACTATTAAGTCTTTACAGCACTTGTGTGATACTAAGTGTGTTAAATTTGTGGACCCGTGGGCATGGAGCGCAGCCTTTTTTTGTGTCTGTGGGGCAGCAGTATGGAGCATCCAGCAGATGCATTTATACCACGGCTCTCTCATAAATCCGCTATGGAACTGCTAACTCGAACCACATGGTGTTTTTATCTAAATAACGACTGCATCGAAGCAGCTGTATCAGGTTCCTCCGCTCGATGGGCAAAGAGCACTATTTAGCTCTTGTCATTGCCCCCGTCTCAGTAAAATCACCCAAAAAGCATGTTCATGAATTTCCCTCAAAATTGGCACTCTGACATCCAGACAAACACTGTCAAACTTTGTTAGCCCTCAATAGCGAGTCCGACGTCCCCCTCCCCTCACCCCCCACCATCTCCCTCCATATGGTTGCCATGCATCATTTTCGCTACACTTGTAGGCCAGAGAAATTCCAGCCAGCAAAAAAAAGAAAAAGAAGAGGACTTCACCCCCCCAAGACACCTGCCTGGGCTCAATATATCTGTTTAAGCTTAACCAGATTGTCCCAATGACAAACTGTTTACCTTAATCACAGCGATAATCTAATAGAAGAAAATTACGTTTGTATTTGGATCTGATACAAGTAGTCAGGGGATGAATAACCTGCTGATGTGTAATTGAAATGAGACTTGATTGACAACATCGCTGTTAAAAAAAAAGCTTGTGATAGTTTCTGTATAGTTGAAGTTATATAAGTTCTGGTTCTTTATTGAAGGCCACGCTGCAGGTTCCTCTGCGAGCCATATTTGCTGTGTTTTCATTAAACAAGTGGGATCACAGGGAAAAAACTGTCTGGTACCCTCTGCTCTGCGCCTGGATCGTGTGCCTCCGTAACTAGTAGCATGTTGAGGGAAGATTTTCAGCTGGGGAATAAGAAGCCGTGCCACAGGATATTACTCGGTCTTTCTCCCTGCCTGCTTCCCAATTCACCAATCCCAGTGTGCCAAGGAGGCTTCTCTGCTTCATATTAGCCCACGGTTCATGTAAGCCTCCTCTGACACAGCTCTGCCCCTGCTAACCTCCCAGCAGCAGGTTGGAGGGAGAGCTCGGGAGACAAGCATGGTGATATAAGCAAGCTTCTGTTCTGTGAGTGGGATCTAACCCTCAGATATTCTGAAAAACGACACGAACCCAGCAGACCTCAGGCTATCTGTGTGCCTTTGGTGTGCTTCACGTGCAGACACACAGGACGGAGGCAGTAGACAAATACATTTTATGTCATGAAGAAGTGAAAAAAGAGAAGTTTCTGTGCTTCAGTGTACCTTTGCATTCTCAATACATGGACAAAGGGCCCAGGCAGCACTGGATTGAACATCTGCACTGGGGTTTTTCAGCAGGGACCACACCAGGCGGACTCCATCAAGCTGGTCAATGATTCTGTAGGCAGACAGAGAAATGGTGTGAGAAGGGAGTTTAGAGAAGAAGTGGGGAAAAAAGGAGAAAGGAATGAACAAGGAAAGAATAAGCAAAACAGAAAAAGTGTTCATGCGGATCTTTCATCAAGCGCAATTTCATGCTTGAAAGATTTACGAGCACAACTTTTTTCATCGTGTTTGTTTCTCTCTCTGTCGCTGGCTGCGTCAGTCTGTGCAGCAGCAGGCTCGACGCGACTACTGCCAAGTAGCAGGAACGATCGATTTCAGCATCGGCTTTTCATCATAAATGGAGCTCTAGCAAAAAGTTCAGTCAGGAAGACTGGATATTTCTCGCTTTATCCTGCCGTTCACATCCCTCACGCGTGCTCGCTCATAATTCCCTCGCTGTATTGTCTGAGGCTGTCAATCGAGCTGTCAGCTGTTTGCATCTATCCAATAGCACAGGGACACATCTCCATTGTTTTCCTATCATCTGGCTGCTGTCTTTTTGAATGTTTCTCTCTTTCGCTGACCTTAGTGCATTCATACTGCTGTTATGCGTTCCCCTCCACCTCCCCATCACTGCCTTGTTTTTACAGATTCATTCTCATCAGCCTCATCAGCTGATGCCCCTTGATTAAAAATCTCTCTGTAGAGTCTAAGCGCCAAAGATTTTCTTATAACTATATCATCTGTAATAATAAACAAGTATCTTTACTTCATTCACTATAATGTCGCTCCTGATTGAACTTGAATTCAGTCCCGCTCACTTCCTCTCCAGGCCTGAAACCCACACACTGTTTCTTCACTCAAATCTTTCTTCATGGAAGTGTTCGGCGTTGCTAGGGCCAGAGGTTAACTGGCATACATCTACGCTTATAGTGCTTCATACATGGATTTATAAATAGAAACTGAGACAAACTTACACTTTATGTTGGTGGCTTGTTTTTCAACCCGAGCCAAGAAGAGGACCTCTTTCCAAATCAAACAGAGCCACAGACAGGTCACTCTATATTTCATTGGGTCTGAGTGAAGTTTACTTAAGCATGAGCTGTATTTCAGGCCGTATACATGACTGTAGTCAAAATTGCAGTCAGGGTCTGAGACCTGAAGAATTACGCCACAGTGCACCCGTTGTCTGGTATAAATAACATGTAACGTGTTCCCCATGTGTGCTTCCACCAACAAGGCCGACATTGAATGCTGTCATAATTACTTAAACACTCCCTAATCACAGTATCTCTGTGACTGGCAAAGAGCGAACACTCATCAGGGACGTCCCCTGCACCATCTGTCTTCCGTTTGCACATAAATCAGTCTAGAGGGATCATAACATCAGATTCCAGTCTGCGGGGCCTCTTAAATCCGGACCAAAAACAAAAAGTGAAGCGTCATATCATCCGCCAAAACAGCTCCGTCTTCTCATGAAGCAGGTATGAAACAGATTAGCAATGAAGTTGCAGCTGACAGTGATGGATTAGAGAAGGCGACCACAAAGCCTGGAGGCATTAAACAACGTGTGTTCACTCTTGTAGCTACACAGGATTCATTGGAGGAAGTGCTATGTCATTAACCACACACTGCCTACTGGTTGAGAATGAAAACAAACATATGAGTATTTCATGGAAAACTTGAAAGTGATCAGTGTTGTTTTGGGCTTTTGGTAGTTATGGATGACCTACCTCAGAATGATGATGAGAGAATGATTGCGCTGATGAACATGAGGTTGTGTTTGAGAAATAAAAAAAGATTTTGTTGGTAAAATCGAAATCAAGTTAACTGACGGGAATGTCACAGTTTAATGTGCGGCAACAACAGCGATATGCATACATCATCATCATATTTGTTCGCAAGCTAAACATCGTCTAATCACAGGGATTTAAATTAATCACAGGGGATCTGAAAAACAGCTTTGGGCAGCGTTGGGTTAGAGCAGGAAATAATCAAATGTGAGTTATGTTAATTGCTCTGCAAACTACTGTACACATACATGTCTCAAAATAAGCCATCGCCACAAAACATACAAAAAGCGTCGGTTGAAGTAAGAACTTTCTGTTTTATAGCTGAGTGTTAAGGCTGAATGATTACATGGTCTGGCCCTAAATATACCTACTGTGAGAAAACATGGAGAACATGATGAACTGACGTAAAAAAAAAAAAAACAGTCCTTCTCTTGTGTGAAGTTTAACAGTCACAGGCTTTATTTTGTCACGCTTCACTTTTTAATTGAGCCCCTCGATTTTTGCTTCCCCACACAAACGTAAAAAGCTCATATGATAGTATTAACAGCTAAATAACAATGAGAGTTGTGTTTGTGTCCAGTGCAAATTAAGAAGGGTTTTGTAGTCCGTAACAGCCTTGTAAAAGCAACAAGGCACAGATGGAAGCTCCACAATGTTCTTCAGTATTGAGGGTGAGGTTAAATGAACACAGAACAAAGGCTGCTCTGGACTGTGGTTCACTGTGTTTTCCCAGCCATGTAGTCTTGGACAGGGCAGGGCTTTAGGTATGTTCGTCTGACCAGCATAAGTCCTGACAGTGACCGCAAAAGCTATAGTAAAACACTGGGAATTAAACCACAACCATATTTAACACAGCAGGTACAATAAACAAAGCCTTTAAAATCTGTCATTAAGCTGGAGGATGAAAGAGAAACCTACCGTCATAATTGCGAATTAAAAGGACATAGATTTCTTTTAAGCATCAGCCCATGACAGGTTAATGATACTGTGTTTGGATCCCAGAGATCGTGTCATTCCCTTGTCAAAACATACAGTATGACATCAATACATGGCCAAGGGTGTGATGTGTTTGGAGCTAATTCAGTAATGATAGTGAGTAAGCCACTAATCACATTTTAAGAGAGTCTTTACATGGGGCTGTTTGCCTTGTGTTAACTGTAGTGTAAATGTCAAAGAGCATGTTGTTAGCTGGTTGGGTGCATAGGAAGAAATAGAGACTTACGCCATGTTCTCCTTATCTGTGGCGCAGGCACCCACTGCCTTCGTTACGTTTACAAGCAGCGCCTGGTTAAATGACACAGGTTAAAAGCATTTATTACAACAGAAGAATATGCAAATGTATTAAAAGTTATTTAAAACAAAACAAAAACATGCCTGGTTTGTTCCAGTGAGCAGGTTGACAAGTGGTTTGATTCCTCCACTCTTGCGGATGGTGGCCTTGTTAGCAGGTATCTGGGCAAATTCTCCCAGGGCTCCCACTACATTGACCAGCACTTCTTCAGGTTGATTGGTCAACAATCCGACCAGGGTCTCCAGGGCTTTGTACTCCTGAAACCTTCCAATGGTGGAGAAGAGGAGGATAATATTAATCAATTATACTGTTGTTGCTATATCAACAGGAAAAATCTGTAGTAACATGAGGAGGAACTTGTACAGAGCAATGAACAAGAAATAGTATTTTTAATAGGAGTCAACAGGTATGCTAACTGCCAACTAAGGTGTACTTTAAGGCAGTGGTGCTTTGAGCTAAATTTTAACATCCACTTAGTAGGCTTAATAACATGTTCCCAATCACAATGTTAATACTGATGTTTAGGAGGTTTAATGGTTACCATGTTCACAGATCTTTAGCACTTAAATTTAGCATGCTAGCCTTCGCTAATTAGCACTAAACACAAAATGCAGCTAAGGTAGATTGGTCATTATTGTCTCATTAATTCATTACCTTTACAGGTTTTGTTCATAAACCAAAATATTGGAAAAATGTAAAATCTGACCCAATGATGGTGCAAGATGAAGAGTCAGTGCACCACCAACATTGGTACAGTTCATACTGAGGGAGGCATGAATGCCCGAACCAAATCTCAATCCATCCAATAGTTTTTAAGAGATTTTATTCTAAAGCACAACCTCATGGTGGCACTAGGGGTGATGTCTGGGGATCAAAAAAGTAATCATAATTATTTGTCTAGGAACTGTGGATGTGTGAATTTAGTGCCAATTCACCAAGTAGATGCTATTCACTGGATACGTGAAAACTTTTTATAATACTAGAGGATAATTCAGGAGGTCATTTTTCTGACATTATGTTTTGTCGTCTGGCCACCATGAATGTCTCAACCAAATTTCATAGCAATCAATCAAATGGCTCCAGTCTGGAAGTGGTGGACAGACAGACGGATAGACAGCCTGACATTAGCATCCATACAACCATACCACTAGCAAGGCTAAAAATGTTATCAGTTGACTAAATGACATGTCGCAGCTACAGTGCCCTCAGCCACATGGGCACAGATCACTCAATGTAACCCAGCAGAACAGGCAGTTTTCCCACGGCTGCTCGCAGTTGCCCCTTGTACGTACTTTGCATGACCAAAGCTTTGCTGTGGCTTGGAAACTCTCCCTCCCTCTTTTGCTGTGATTTTGCCTTGTTTGCCAGCGCTATAAGAGTGGTAAACTATAGTAAACATTTAAAAGGGATATAACGCGGTTACAAAAAACCTCAACAAACCTCTGATGTACAGTTAAGTTCTACGACTGTTTTTATTCACAGTTACGGTTGCTGGCATCACGGTTCGTAAGCTATTGTAGATGGCCAAGGTCATTTGGTTTTGGTCAGGGTCCACTGACACACAGCCTATTCTTGCAAGTGAAAACACTGCTAATGAAGAGAGAAGCTGCCAAAGTTAACTTCAGTGAAATTCACCATAAAGAAAAACAATGGTTTCCCTATGCCATCACTGAGGTGTCATCTGCAGTTGACTACAGTAGAATTATCTTGTAATCACGGACATAACTTTTGATAAATGTATGGTAAGTCATGTCTATTTTTGTTAAGCCATTCCCAACTAAAGCAATTACGTGATGGCAAGACTAACATTACACAAAGCAGCCTGAAGCGGCTTTTACTGCAAACATTGGGATTCACACAACTGGAGGCTTATTAAAGCCTGTCAGAAGACACAGGAACCACAGTGGGGCTTCTGTGCAGCTGACTTTTATGATTGATTGTCTGCCTTTTCCTTTTCTCATTCATCTGCACTACTCACACTTCTAACTAACTGCAGAAAGCTTAAATGCTGCTTTTTATACTAACTAGGGGTTTTCAGGCAAGCCAAAGCAAAAGTAAGACATTTCAGAGATCCTGAGAGGAGAACCTGTAAGACATTTAGGACTAGCCATGCAGAAACGCAGAGAAATAGCAGCTCACTCCACTTGAAATTTAACAGACAGATAGATCTGTTCTATTTGAAAGGAAACAGCAGAGCAGTGAATCACTTGGGTGAGCGTAGAGCTTTTGTCAGGTAATGAGAAGTATGATTTGGATAGGCAATTATGGTCTGCTCATCATAGGGCTGGAACAGAGGTAAGATGGAGGGGTAGTCAGTAATTGGAAACGAACCCCGCAATCTTGACCCCAAACATTACTGTGCTGGCAAATACAGTCCGAGACTTGGCAGTCATGACTTTCCATTGCAAAGTTATTCCCTCACTCTTTTGTTAAGGCTTTTTACAGCATTTTTGTGTGTCCATAACACCTCAGTATACAGGCTCAAGGGGCCGCATATCGATGCATTCATAAATCTGCACAAAATAGCGTTTCAGTGTTTCCAAGCAGGATTTACAAAGGCTTTTTCCTAGTACACATAACCCTGGCGCAGGTATGGCCCTCTCTGTAATTTTGAAAGGCCCATGAAAAACATAGACTTGCGACTATGTGGGCTTTAAACAAACACACTTAAGTTATGAATGTAATTATATTTCAGGGCATCAATCATCTCTCATTTTGATACAACATTAATCAGGAAAATGGCTAACACATGCTGCTACTTGTCTTAAGGGGAGGTCCCCCCTTTCCTTCCTCCAGACCCCTATACTGTCCAGACCATGTAGAACATCAGCAACATGAAAGAAAAAAAAATCATGCTGTTTGTAATGGACTACAAGGTCTGTTTCATTTGACCATGTACTTAATGAAAGAAAAGGAGGGGAAAATGTACCCTCTGCCTCTCATTATTACTGTAGCAAAATATATTCCAAAATGATTTTCATTTCAGTCCACCACTCAGCCAATGATTGATTCTGAAATGAACGCATGCCCTTAAAACCCTGTTACCATTAGCAGCCTTTCCTTTTTGACAGTAATGGCTCGGTCACTTCACTCCGAGCTTTTTCCCGACCTAGACATTTTAAGTGATTCAAATAAGCCCCAGAGAGTATGAAAAAACAGATCCACTTACACATTTAAGGGTGCATTAAAAACATTTGCTCTGCATCATGCTGGTTTCCTCGTGAAGAGGTGGCCAAAGTTCACCTTCATTCACACCCAACTGCCCACATCATCCAAAAAAACTAAATAAAACACAACACAGGAAAGAAAACACAAAACGAGAACAGATTTTGGGTGCTCTCACTGAGATACCTTTGTGACATGTTAAATTTAGAGTGAGGGCAACCAAACTGTTTGTAAATGAAGTGTCACTAAATGTGGCGTACAAGTGATTAATGGCATCATTATAATTATTTCTATTATTGTTATTATCAGTAGTCGTAGCACTATTTTACATAGCAACAGTGTGACAAGTAATTACGAATGGCAGCAGGCCTGTACTAGCAGCTAGTGTATTAAGCTGCCACATTACTCATGGCCAACGCAATTAACTTGTTTTATCACTACGCCAAGCTGCAGTCAGAAAGGCTCCAAATCTGTGCCAGTTTTGATATTTTTAAGGACATTTGTTTTTGGAAGAATGTATTAATAATCCAGTGGGAAGGTGTTTTAAAGCTTGATTGTGTAGTTTTGTATGAATAGTCATGCAGTCAATCCTTTACATAAATGTCACTAAAGGACCTCGTGATATCAGTTAAAGAGACAGCGGATCTGCCCGTCCTGCTTTGAAAGAATGTTATTGTCATGTTTCTGCTTCTGTAAAGGAATCCTCGCTTAACTCGATGTGGCAGCAGACAGTTCCAGTCGGGAGGACTTAACTTTAGACTTTAAATGCAGGATATCATTCTGTCAGTTATGATATATGAGGTGCAGAAAGATCCACGTGAGTGCTACTGAGTCTCTTTCTTGTTATTTTTAGAATTCTACTGCAATTTGAACTATCCGGTGTTTCTGAGTCAGAGAAAAAAAAAAGAAGAAGCCCTTTCACATAATTTCACCTCAGCGAAAAGCCTGAAACTTTAAAAATACTCAATATCGTAAAAATGATTAAAAGATAATGTCTTATCACTTTCTTGGCTGCATTGCAGAGACTACGTTCTGAGTTGATTAATATGTTACCTTAGGTATTAGATCAGTGCATGTGGGTTATAACTTATGTCCCAGGCCTCACACTGAATAAGAAAATAAATACAGTTAAATCATTCTTTCAAGGGAGCACTGGTGGAAATGTATCAAGCTGCCAGAGCACGCTCTCCGGGCATTATTTATTTTCGAGGGAAAATTACTGACTTAAAATCATCTGACAGTGAAGTACAAGTCAAAAGACATTCCAGAAATGTCACAGCTAAAGGAACCAGGAGGAATGACACTTAAATAAACCTCTGCCTTACATGACAAATGATTAAAAACTCTGTCAGCCTGCGTCCTCTGACATTAGAAAATCACCAGCTCAGGGCTGATTTTTTCAGTATGCCTACTTTGGTTCAATACTGACAAGCCTCGACTAAGACATCACTGAAGTCTATAAAATCAGCACATGCACTTCATTCTTTGTTAACAGTGGAAAGTTTGAATTGTAACGGCAAACTCTCACATAAAAGATCAGAGCTCATAGAATCCGTAGAAAAATTTTACATTTTGCGCAAATAATCACATCGACCAGACACAATGGTAAAAGCGAAGTGAGATATGACAACAGCCTGCGGGTGGAAAAAGTGACACAGCTAGTCATTTTTAAACGCGAGCCTCCCCATAAAAATAACATATGTGAAGATGGCATGACGACGCTAATGCACGCAAGTCTGCTGGAGCCTTTGTGTTTTGTATCCTCTGCTGCTATTACTGTATTCACATACATTAACACTGCTGTTAACCACATCAGCTCAAACATATTTTCCAAACCTTATAGGCAGATGTGGACAAAATACCTAATTGCTATTAACTCCCCTTCTACACTGAGGCTCATTATACTGCTGTTCCTCTGTATAGCAAGTGATTTGTCAAAGTCATACTAATCTGTTGCTGCTAATTACTAACACATAATCACACATCTCAGAAGATATGGCTGCAGTGTGTTCTGTATCTCTGCTATGTTAAGCTTGCATGGGTTAATGAGAGGTATTAAGGTGAGACCCTAAGTCTCTGCATTACTTAGCCACATTCTCCATGCTGATGGAACATTTCCAGATGGCCCCGGTAGCAGCAGCCAGAAGCTGCTTGTTGCTCGCCTTTTTCAGCAGTGAAGCCAGTGGCTGCAGACCTTTGTACAGTCGCACCAGGTCACGGGTTTGCTTGTCCTCTGCACACTGTAAAGTAAAACAATGGGTCAAGATCCTCTACAGTCTAGGTCTAAGTAAAACTATACTTTTTCCCCCACTCATGCTCAAAGCATGTGTGGACTCAATGCAAAGGCAAGTTAAACAAATACCTTAAAGATTGCACTGGCGCAATGCATTTGTAGCTTGTCGTTGTCGCTGCTAAGGTTTTTGACCAAATCCTTGATCATGCCTTCAGTCTGAATGGCAATCCTGTAGCTTTCCTGTAGTGACATGACAATTAACGGACCGCATGAACATGAATTCACGTATAATTACGTTACAAAAACAACAATTAACAGACCGCACGAACATGAATTCACGTATAATTATGCTACATGCTAGTATGTACTCTTACTATAAATTCACATTTGTTACATATGGCAAATATACTTTTTCTCTATAATTTCAAACCTCAAGTATTTCCAATTTTTGTGTATTTTAAACATATTTTATGTGTGCGAAAATGTTATACTTTTCATTCTCATTCTCAGAATTAGGCCAAAAATCTGCTCGTCCATCTCTCAATACTTACCGACTTCCCTACCCTGTCTGTTGCACCCTGTTCTTAAGATGTAAGTCTTTAATAGCAAGTCAAAACCATGTAGTTCCATTTTTTTTAAGAAAGCCTCAGATTTCCTAAAACAGTTGGCACTGTAGTTTTTTAGCAGATGTCACTCAAAAAAGTAAATATTGCATTTGTTGGGGATTCATTTCAGCTGCAAATGAATACATTCAGACAGTGTATGTGGTTTTTTGACAATAGGAAAACCATAGACTATCACATAGCAGTTTTTCATGACTGTCTTATAACATATATATAGGAATGGGAGGTTTTTGGCTTGAAATCTTGCGCCACATCAATACAGTATGTGTGGGCTGCCTCACCTCAGAGGCACACTCCTGCAGGGTGCCCACCACAGGGATGAGCATGTTCTCATGTGGAGACTTGAGCAGCCGTCCCAGCAGAGGGATGCCCCCAGCTTTACGGATGGCCTCTTTGTTCTTGGTGCTCTTGCTGCAGCTCCAGAGCGCTAAAGCCCCACAGCGGGCCACCTCCACATCCTTCTCCTGCTTTTCAGTCAGGCTGGCTAAATTGGGAACACAGTCCAGCAGCTTCACCTGTTCAGAGAGAGACCATGCACACCGACTTACACGTGGATAAACAAACACATACTGTACATAAAAACGTGCGCAGACAAGCAGGCAGACCACACATGTTTAAGAAGAAAGCCTCCATAGCTGGATGCACACATTTATACAAACTCAGTGAACTTAACGTACATTCAGTCTGAAAAGTTGCTGGATTGCGGTGATAATGCACGGTTCCAGATGGGAGTAGCAAGTTGTTGGCTGTGATTAAGGGTGCAATTAAAATTCTATTACCACTGGGTCTGAGAGGATGAAAAACCAGAGATGCTAGGAGTGGAAAACTGTCAGGATGGATGTTGATGTTAGTCCTGAAAAGCCCAGTGTGACGGTTTATGGCCATCGTTCAGTGTTCTAATCCATAGTTCCTGGCCAGTGAGATTTAGCAGGCAAAGCTATTACACACTGCATAGTTCAAAGGTGGTCCGTAGCATAACGTGAAATTAATCTGCCTCCGTGAGTGACTTGCACATGAGAACATCCGATTTGGGGCTGAGGAAAATATACAAGGCATGGAGACTTTAATCACAGGTCCCTCTGTCAACAAACATGAATGCAGGTCAGAGGATGTAAGGGACATTCTATCTGTTTTTGCCCGAGCGCCCACTCCGGTGTTTCAAAGACTGAGTGATGAAAGGACGGATAGGCCACTATCTGGCGATTACTTACAGTGTGAAAGGGCATGAACGGGTGATTGATTTACTGTGCATCAAAACATAGTTCGGCAAAGGATGGATGTGTGTTTTCAACCTGATCTCACAGCAGTTTGTGGTTGTGGTTTTAGTAAGTACAAAAACATTTATACTTAATCAAAAAGAAGCTGACACACACATAAAAAACAAGTCTTTTAATGGAAAATCTGCCACTGTAGGACATAACATTTTTTCACTAATGCCAGAACAAAACGATCAAGTTCTTGTCTGCAGCATAGACTTTTTGTTTATAAGTTATAGATGTTTTCTGTGCTCATACTCACCAGTTTCTTGATGCCGCCATATTGTCTGACGGCTCTCCTCGCTCTGCGGAACCTGGCCACGTTGGCGATGGTCTCGGCGGCTAAGGCTTTCAGGTCTTTGACTGTCGAGTCCAAAATCCTGACGATGCTCTGCAGGCCTCCCATGTCAACAATGGCTCGACGGATTTGCAAGTTGTGACTAATCTTTCGCAGGATTTTCAGAGATCCAATCTAATCATACACCAGACATCCACAATTAGTATTATAATTTAAAAATTGCAGGTTTGATTCATGGAAAAAAACCTGCAATTTTTATGCAACTGTGCCAACATGAGGTCTTCATATGTACTGGGGGAGTATACAGCGATATCTAGTAGCCAAACATTCACCCACATTTCCACTAAAAATAGACGGGACAAAAAGCCGAATAAAAGCAGGTTAAAAAGCACCCACACATGTCATTAGGCATACTGGAGAATAATTGCTACCCTGTGTCTTTAAAGGCATGCTCTCTACCAAGCTGTAGTGTTTCTGTAACTAAAACACAGGCTGGCACATACGGCCAGCTCTGTTCATGCCTGCAGGCCATCCAGGTCCAGCTTTGGCACAGCTACTCACTTTGCATTTGACTTCATCTGTATCCAGCAAGTTAATGAGGACTTCAAGGCCACCTACGTCCCGGATGGCCAGTTGGCACGTCTCCTGCATCAAATTAAAGTCCATCATGGCGCACAGAGTGAGCACAGTGGCTGTCTGGTCGCCTCCCTGAAATAATAATGCCAAACATGAATGAATGAAAATTGGAGACAAAAAAAAGGAAGACAGGAGGAGAAAATGAAACATTAAACAGACATTTTGGGGAGGAAAAAAAAGAAGGAAGATACAGACCTCCCTCCAATCCTCCACCCTCTCTTTCCCTCTGTTGTTTTCTCCCATAATACCACTCCTGCTGGGGTTGTTTTGTTTATACCACAGCTTGGTAAGTGTTTAGCTTTGTGGTGGTAAACACTGGTGGAAAGAAATGATTTGCTAACAGAGCACTACGCTCCGACTACAGCTCCGAGGCCAGGAAGCATTAGGCATTACCCCTAAGATGAAAAAGAGCACAATTAGCGCTGAAACCCCGCGACTAATGATGAGCTAGCATTTTCAAAAGCCGAATCTGTTTTGACAGTCGCCATACACACACACGTATCATTTTAGAGATGCTCCCCGGCGATTACCAACTTAGTTACCACAACACTACTAAGTCAACAAGTGGTTTGAGGGGGGAAGATTTGCTGTGTGGTTTTAAAGTCGAGCCCTTTTACACACATGGGGCAGGAAACTGAACTGATTAGGTTTTATTGCCACTTAACTACGATGGGTTCACTAAAAAAAATAAAGAAACAATACGCAGGCTTAAAATAGGGCACGTGTGGTCACATCCTGACATGTGCGGTAGAGCAGTGAACCTGACTCTATTTTACTGTTTTTGCCTAAATGTAGTGTTTTTTTCATATTCTCCTCACGCTGCATAAATTCACATAATGTCCTAGCTGTGGATGGTTGTTGACAACATTATGGTACTTAAAATACCAGTCTTTGGGTTGCTGCTTTGATGGCCAACATACTGTCCGGGCATGCAGTGATGGCCTTATTTTTATATTTAGTCTACTCTGTATCAACTGCTTAGAAAACTTTGTTGACATGCAATGGTTTCGATCACCAAAGAAAGGGGGGGAAAGAAAAAAACAGTAGTCAGATAAAACAGAAGTTCATGGCATGAAAATACAACAGCTAGCTGCTGTAACATTAGATCTGCTACACGGCTTTGATATGTGACACTGAAACGTCCAGTCCAAAATCTCCTGGCATGTGAACAATCAAATATTATTCTTTTTTTGCAGTGGTTTAAATATGCCACAGATAGAATTCTCATTTGGTGGATTCAAGGCCGCCTACCTCGTTCCAAGCTTTACAAGCCTTTATTAGTTGCACACTTAGCAAACAATTGAAGACTTTGAGACTGCCCTAAATAGATTATTTCAACCGAACATAAGAATGTAACATGCCCCGCTATCAGCTACCCATATAAGTAGAAAATAGCCCATTGGTGTATAGAAGGCTTGGGGAGTAATCTGTTTCATGCAGCTGTTGGAGGGGCCAGCTCATCAGTGTAGGCATATACCACAGTCTCAAGTGGTGTTTGATCATATCTCCCTCACAAAGCAGCGCTCTGACACAGCAGGATAACGGGCACATGTGTTCCCCATATCATGACGCTAGCTTAAATGTGAACCATTTGCCCATTAACAGCAGTGGATCTACTGCTTCCTTTGTCTCCTCCATTCTCACTCTTCAAAGGATTCGGCAGGCTAGGTTCGTACCTTGTAAAAACAACACACACACGCAAAAAAAAAAGAGAAAAAAAAAAGCTATGTTTAGGAGTGATAGCTGGGAGAACAGAAAACAGATCATATGCTTTCATTTTTGTTAGCTTTGGTCTTGAAGTACTGCTCAACATTCTTTAAAACATTGACAACATCTGACAATCTTTTATGGGGGGAGATCTTTGACTCTTTCGGAGCATGATCGAGGCAGATGCTCGAAGTGGAACGAATGCGACCACTTTTCGACCCCAGAGCAAGAAATTTTAAAAGTAGTTTAGTATCTGTGAAGTGTGTTGGTGGGGAAATATTAATGTGGTACATAGATGCCATGACCTGCTGGCTTGGTGTTTCAGTCATCAATAACAACGGCAACGGCATTTCTTTTTTAAATACAGGATTTAAAGAGAGTGATTTAATCCTTTTAAAAAGCAAATGAAATCTTTACAGGTCTGACCTCTAAACCAGAGTTACGTTCATCCAGTCAAGACATTTGCTACTGCTAACTACACCGATGAATGTCTTCGTAAATTTCACTCAATGGAAAACAAGGGTCTCTACAGCCATGCTAGTGGTTCTGTGAGACTGGTCTTATCACAGCGGTGCTCTTTAGTAGGCTTGCATACTTACATTGACAAAGCTAGCTTGCTGTTGTTTAGCAAGCATTGTTTACCATGTACTTCATTGTAATTAAGCAAATTAGCATGCTGGCATTTACTAATTAGCACTAAGTACACCAGAGGCTGATGAATGTCATTAGTTTTGCAGGTATTTGCTCATAAAAACAGTATTGGGCTAATTTTCACTTCATCCCGAGGGAAACATGAATGTGTGTAACAAATTCAATGGAAGTCTATCAAACACTAAAAACCACAAATGTGAACCTGAGGGTAGCGCCAGAGGAAAAATTGGGGATCACCAAAGTCGAAAAGCTTCAATGGCTGGAAACCATAAATGTATAGTTATCCAATATTTCAGTCTGGACCAAAGTGGTCGACCGACTGACCGACCAACTGACACTAGGTAATGCCGTAATTGGCTAAAATACATTTAAGTCTTATTATAGATCACTAAATTAATAAGAAGTGTGATAGTAAGGATATCTAAGACATCTGAGGACTTTTTGAATATAGTGTAAAGCCACAGTGTATAAATAATATAAAAAATATTTCTAAATTGCAATACGTAGGCAACTATATATATTAACACATCTCATTATTATCATTCTGGCATTAGTACCATTCAATTTAAGTAGATAATAATCAGCAGGCTGATGGAAGTTCATCTAGTGGTGATTAAAGACAGTTGTATAAATGACTTATCCCTTTATCTCATGGAATTGCATAATTAAAAATGGATTTAGAAGAGATTAAGCAGTGCAAAGAATCAAATCCCCATTCATGAGGTGAACTTGATATCAGTCACTTAAAGATGCTTTATGCATTTTATCTCTTCCTTTACTGCAGGTGTCTCAGCACGAAGCTTTCAAATTACTGAATGGAGGTCTTATTCTACTCTGGTTTCTCTGGAGCAGCAGACTGGATTCTGCAGCCTGAGCCACTCCAAGACTATAAGCACTAAGTACACTGGAGTAGGGATGGGGTTAATAGGGCTGTCAATGATACTCTGTTGACCTCGGGCCCTTTTCTTAATGGTGTTTTGTTGTGTGAGTGTGTGTGTGTGGTTTGTGTCATGCCAGCAGGATTGAAGGTGGATATTGAGTGTAAGTGCTCACATCTATGTGTACGCCTGTAATGTTGGATTGCTGACAGGTGGACTCGGGCCACTGCCAGCGCTTCATAGAGCTTAGTGTAAGAGAGAAGTACCGGGTCTTGGCAGAGGTCGAGCCACAGAGGATGCATGAGGTTTCATACTTCTCTGTAGTCTTACAGCAGACCCAGAGAGAAGGCTCCTAATGACAAGAACAAACCAAATCTCCTGCTCTATTATGCGAGAGGCACTGTAGAAGGACAGAATGAATGATTGCTGGTTGTTTTTGCTTCATATTTGACATAAGATCTCTTATAACATAAAATTTGATCACTTAATAGGCCTTTCTGTCTTAAAGTGAAAGTTTTGCACAGTGTATGCTGAGCAAATGTCTATTCAGGTCTCTGAGTTGAAAAGCTGCTTAACTTATGAGAATATAATGATGCAATTACACTCGAGAAAATTCTCCAGATTAGGCGTGTTGTAAATGCGTCACGGGTACTAAACATTTTATGTCTTAATTGAGTGTTATGATTATTAAAAATCATTAAAAAAACTACTTGCAAAATATTTAGCCACAAATTCACTCCTGTTGAGAAAAGCAGCTGATACTGGCGCCTGTAAACTGGAGACAGGATAGGTTTTAGTGTAGAAATTAGTGGAATGGTTCTCTGGAGAGAAGAGCTGGGCAGTAGTACTGTGACTGCCCAGCAGAGGGGGAGCAACCTTAATGAGGGTTGAATACAAAACCATGTGTCAGGGACCCAGTTTAGCTTGTTAATCTACAGGACTTCAACACCTGAAAGGTGATTTTGCAGGAATAAAAATACAATTTTAAAGATAATGAGGATGCTTGAACTAAAAGTGTCACTTCTGATCAATTCTATTTTAGTTGTGTGTTCAAAAAACTGTCTCAAAAAAATCCAAATTATGAAAAATGCCACACACAAAATTGAGATGTTTATCTGTTAACTATTAACATATTGTTTATCAGACAAAATATTTATATCTGTGAAAATATGAAAACAGTTTTATGTTTAGAGAGCCACAGGCAAACCTAACTGATAGCAGCTGGTGAATTTTGTCTGTATTTAAACACAGACAAAATATTCTGATTATATTTTTGGCTTAGTCGCTAAACTTATCATGCAAGTTTTTAGATCTGACAAGCAGAACAACCTTTTAGTGACCCGTTTTGCAATAGAGTCTCTTTAGGAAAATTGTTACTTGACTTATCTTGTTTCTCTAATTTACAGAAGGCCTTTATGCTGCACATACATGTCCAGTGAACCTCCTGTAAGCATATATGCTTAAATATAGTATGTACAAGTAGCCTATGATAAAAAATGTTTGCCTATGCTGTGGCACTGATGTATTACAGACTGGAATAAGAAGGAAAATTATGTTCGTACATGTTTTCCAACATGAGCAAACACATACATGTACATGTGCGTGCTAGACACAGACTTAAACCGCATGCCTGATTTTGTGGAAGACCATGTAACCGTTTTTACAAGCACAGATCTCCAGTCATTCAGGTACAAAAACAAACACATCGGAACCCTAGGCAAATATTCCTACAGAAATATCATTAAAACACAAAACAGAACATCCATGTGTCGCTTTATGAACGTGTTAAACTTCCTAGAGTACAAACGGCTGTCTATAGTGCTGGGGAAAAGTGGAAAAAAAAAGATCTCCTCCTAAAATAAAACAGATATTTAACTTGGCTCATGGTAAGTTTCAGCGTCTGATGGTAATGATATTATAAAATGACTACTGGACAAACCCCATAAATAACTGCGCTGTGTGGTTTCCAGACAGATAGAAAGCTGGGACATGTTGGTTACTTGCAGCGCTGCATCTTGTTGAAGCAGGAACACACACAACCCTGAAGCTCACGCCGCAATCCCACTGAAAAGTATAAAATATACAAAACCAGTGAGGGTTTTTTTATCTGCATTTGCCCCCTTTCATATCGTTTACATCTTCTTTTTTTTCCCTCTCTGGAAAGGAGTAGCAGCCTGCTTTTAGAGTGGGAATTTCCTTCCATTATATTCTATTTTGCTCAGCTAAAAATATCCACCAGAGGTTGAACTTTACAGCAGTTTTCTATAAAAGATTTACTCGCCTGCACTGCGAGTGATCTTATTCAGCACCAAGCCACAGAAATCAACACACAAATGTGATGGTAATATCAAGTAATCCTATATATAAAAAAAGATGTTATGTAGACTGTTGTTACACATTCAAATAACATTAACTCATCTCATTTTCTTTAAACCAGAGGAGTATTTGTGGTATTTGTACAGCTGAATACGAAGGTCCAGGTTTGTATTATGCAACTAAACAGATTCCTGTCAAAATACAGTAAAAGTAGTCTATTTTAATGTCATCTGTCCACATGATATTCTCCAGATAAATAGATAAATGGAGTCCACTGATTGAGGTAGGGTAATCTTGAAGTCAAGTGGTCGGAGGTATTCCCAGCCAGTCTGGGTCATTGGCGTTTCTGTCCTCTTTTTCTTTTCCCTTCCATGTTTTGACACATTAATATTCACCATATGCCCTGTCAGACCTATCACAGGCGCGCTTCATTTTTATGCTTCTGCGGTGTGGGCAAACAGCGCGTACAGCTGCTGCCATCAGACAGCTCTTTCCCCTCTGCTTTGGCTCGCATGTGCAACCAAACAGGCCTGTGTCAGAAACCAGGAATCCACGAGCCGAGCCAACCACTTCAATAAGCATCTTCCTACAAAGTGCCGCTTTTAAATGGGAGCAACTTATACTTTATTTCATCTGACGTCCTCTCTTTCCCTGATTGGCACCTTGATATGACTGAGGCGAAACAGACAGGTGGGATTATACGATAGGAAATTAACTTTTCATGATCCTGACTGTCCATACTTCTACTGCACACCCATGACTAAATATTTTTCACGCATCGCAATTCTGAAGAGGTTTTTGAAATTTGAATACTGACTCAGGTCAGCATCAAAAATCTTGTACAGATGACAGGAAAAGAGCATGAACTTTGCTGTTTCCTGTAAGTTGTGGCCTGCGTTTGCCTGCAGTATTACGACTCTGTGCAAATCGCTATTTTGGGTTGAAATCCATCAGAGGGAGGAAACAGCGGTGTGCAGGGTAATGTTCCCGTACCTTGAGATACTTGACCAGTTTCTGGATCTGCCAGTACTCAGAAGGCAGATCTGTGTTACTCTCTGGACGGCGCTCTGGCTGCTCTTCCTCTTCCTCACTCTCAGATGAACTCTCACTGAAAACGTCCACTGGCATACCTCCTGCTGGGGTCTTACTGTACAAGGGGGGAAAAAAGCAGATAAAAGCACACTTTTGACCCCCAGATCTACAAAGGTGTTGGATAGTGGAACAACTACACAACACACAGCCAGACAAAGGGATGGAATATCATATCATGAAATCTATTTTCCTGTGTTTCAAATGGAAAAACAGCTCAGTCATCCCACACAAGGAGACCCATTAAGGATTATGAAATTTAAGTGTCAAGTTTGAACTTCCTCAGAATCTAAGCAGCAGGAAAATAAAGATTGGAATAATATCATGACAGGACTGGAGTCGTCATCAAATGCAGAGCAAAGGTACTTGTGCAGCCATAGATGCAAACAGAAATGCAGATGGCTTTTTAATGTTGCTCGGGCCACTTGGATAACTGTATCATGAAAACCGGGCGCTGTGGAGCAATGAAATTTGGTACACGTTCAAATGAGGCCGTCGAGGGACAGTTCCCATGTACGTACAAATAGCATTTCCAGGGGAGCCCATTATCAGAGGAAGGCAGCCGATATGAGGGAGCCTTTTCCAGGAAGTGCCATGATAAACACAAGAAACAAGACCTGCGTGAAGCTGCCAGGCCAACACACAGTCTTGGTTGGTGTGCAGTCATGACTGTGACCGAGTGAACGCACCCTTGGGCCTTTATTGAACCAACCAAAGAATGCTATCAGTGGACAGTGGTTAGAATCAAACGTGTCAATTTATTGCGCTAGCAGTCTGTATACATTGGCAGATGCAAGCATGGAGACAGATGAGGAACTGGAGCTGCCAAGAGCCGGGGGGAAGAAGATTTTTTTCTTAAGATCTTGTTCTGCACAATAGCTGATATAGTTGCAGGTGCAAATGTCATCACTGGTAAAGGAACATTTAGGTGCTCTTTATAGAGCATAAATGCTGCATAAGTTACTCCACCTGCAGTGAGAGAAATAACCTTCAGACAAAGGAGTACTAATTCAGGACACTTACATTTTCAGGGACGACAGGCGTCCATGTAAAGAGGACACAGAGAACTCTGCTTTCATCTTGCTCTTGGCTCCCGCTCCCAGCTTTTTCTTCTGAATTTCACCAGATTTCTTCTCTCCAGAACTCTTACGGAGTTTCTTTCCCTCTGCTTTACTGTAATGATATAAAATAAGAGTCATTATGCCCGCTTCTATTTTGAAAATGGTTATTTTTCTAACATAATCATTATTTAACAACTCAAGACAAGGGTTCAGCAGGCTCTTTTTTTTTCTTTTTAGCAATTTAGAGGCTTTTATCGTGAGCCAGTTTCTCCTCAAATGGGTACAGTTATCACAAGGTACAGCTGCAACAGCTCAGCCCGAGCTAGATCTATTTATCAATCAAAGACCATATGTGATAGATTTTTTAGGGATTTTTCTGAGACTTTTCCCAAGATTTCTGTCTGTAATTGAGCAGAAAGGGTTTCCACACTGTGAACGCATTTATTAACTTCATCATTTTGTAATCAGGAATATTTGCACTTGCCCTAAAATTTATAACCCATATAACCATCTCTTTATAATGTGCGACTGCTGGCAGACACGCGGAGCACATGTGGCGAAGGCGTGACTCTGGCATCACTGTCATCTAAAGCTCATCTCTTCAACAAGAAGGATTCCCAAATTATCACATACCCACATGCAGACACGAGACTGAGATCCTTCCATCTCGGACATGGTTCATATTTCTTCTCGCCGCCTGCCTTGTTCAGTGTATGCTGTTGTCTCGGCTTCTCATGCACATTCTTTTCCTGTTGCTCGTAAGACCTCTGGGGTTGGCCTTGTTCCTCTGCATCAACCGATTCCACATGCTGGATCTTTTGTGTTGATGGAAGTTCTTGAACTGCAAAATCCTGTTGGTAAGGGGAAAAAGACGGAGGCTGGAGAATGAGGAAAAAGGTCACCGAAATGCTAGTGGTGAGATATATAATAAATTTCGTTTGTAAAATCACATGTAATGGGGTTGTAAACCTCTCTGAATGATGCTTATTAAAACAAAATAGTCATTCTCATGTTCACTTCTGCTTCTTGTGAAGCTCTGCGCCATATTTTCCACCCGACATCTAACATCATGCCTTTAGTTCATCTAGTCGCGTTACTTATTAATGTCTGACTAAGTTTTGGCCGTTTCACTCCAAGAAGGCGTATTAAAAAAAACTACAGAACAGTATGAGTGACACGTAAAAAACATAAAAGTCACATAAAGCACTTCACAACAATATGCAGGCCTGCATAACAGTTCAGTCATTATTTAGCCCTTGGAATAAAATAACACATTTCCAGTGTTTTACACAAAAGAGGTCCCCCTCTGTTAATTGGCTGAACAATATCAAAAAGTTTATTGTTTCTGTACATTCCTCCACCTAAAACCTCGCAGCTTGGCACAGACAAAGTAACGCCTTTGTGTCACTCTTATTCACTTATGATTTTTTTTTTTTTTAAGTTTTGAAGGTCTTTATACCAAACTTTACTACCTATATACGAATGCCAGCAAGACACATATGAATGGTTTGCAGGCAGCAGAGTTTTTAATCACAGACACCTGCTTTGCAGAAATAGCTCAGACTGTCATTGGTTGTTAGGGGTTTAGCATTTTTAAGGGCAGGGAAAAAAGAATTAGGATGTATTTCTATGGGTTGTGTTCATGCACAAGCTGGAGCCAAGCATGCCCAATCATTTTTCCAAAGACTTGTTTTTCATAAAACACAGAGTGACCTGCTATTGGAAACATACAAGTCAATCCACTGAACCACAGACCCACAGTCTGAGTTTATTGGGCTAACCAACCTTCTTTAATTCTATTATATGTGAAATGGACAAAGTCCATGTGCTAACGCAGAAGGGAACACAAATTCTTTGACACGCCACAGTAAAAAGACAGGTGTCTTTTCTGCATCTGAAAACACTATAGCCTTGGAGACGAAGCTGTGTTTAACAGGACTGACGCCTGCCTAAACTCAGAAAACATTTTTTTAACAATCGTTAGCATTTTTCATATTTCTTCATTGTCTTTTTTTTCCTAACTTGTATTTTGACTCTAAAACGTAAAACTCCAAGTGTTTACATATGTTTGGGGTAGACTTGTGTCTAATTACTTGATCCATACTGATGGAAAATCAGCAGGGCAGCAAATCTGAAGTCACTGACCATAAAACATCTGTCAGTGGGAAGATTCGGGCATTTACCACTGACTGATTATGACAGTGAAGCAAGCTATATTAATTTCAGGATGTGAATAACGAAAACAAATTTACAAATCCAGAGTTTTTGCTTTTCTGTGAGTATATTGTGCATGCAAACACACTGTGTGTCCAATTTCCAATCACGACGTGATGTCAAAATGAATCCACAACACTCGACGGAGGAGGCGAGTCTGCTTCCTCCCTGTGTTTCAGCCCTCGTCTCCTTTGGCTGCCTCTGCTCATTTGATTGAGGCTGTCTAATCTAATAGAACTGTTAAAAAAGATCTGCTTCCTCACATTGGAAACAAGCAGATATGTTTGGAGATTAGGTGTTGTTATCTTTGGCTATCACCTTCCAAGTTTGGGCTCTCCATGTTGCAATCAGGGATCTGAGCCGCAGCTATGAGAGATTGTGTTTCTGACAGACACACTGCTGCTATTACTCTTTTGAATTAAAACTCAGAATGGATCATGTCCGCGAGAAGGACTGCAATTACTTAATGTCTTAGATGTTCAATGCCTGTTGCACCATTTGATTGCTGTCGTCAGCAATCAATCAAATGAGTTTCAAAGCGGTGCATTGTTAAGTTGACCCCATCATATGAAGGTGATTAGCTCAAGTTGAGGCAGAGAAAATATTCAGCGGTACAAGTGAAACAAAAGTTACAGGACAGTTAAAGAATCCAAGAGAAAAAGACCATGACAATGATTTGTGCCTCTGCAAACTCGTTCGCAGCCATTTTTACTGCGGCTGTCCATCATTTTTAGATTGTTCAGGCTCAAGGCATCACTCTTCACACAGTACTCATAAAACATAAAAGCCTGAATGTCTTTTTTTACACGGTTCAGCCTGGCACTACTCATCGGTTTATTAAAGTTTACACTAACTCCAGCCCGGCTTACTACAGCCCCTTTAGATCTATTGCCTACTAAGAAGTAATACTAACCGACTGCTATATAAGGGAAGCACTATTCCACACTATGCAGATTAAGTATAATGTTATGTATAATGTTATCATGGAAACCACCTTTTTTGTACCACTTTTGGAATTTTGGATACTAATAGGTGTATAAATTTGCACACTAACACTATGTCTCAAATTGCATACTTCTGTACGTACATAATATTTTAAGTGCATAAGTGAATTCCCACTAAGAAGTATAATATCAAAAAATTGAGTGTGGAACTAGGGATACTTCTCAACGGTCGCTATCTTGGCTACGTAGTAGAAGTGGAGGGACCAACTGGTAATGGTGGCTGAGGACATTGTAACTACAGTGAACATCGCTGAACATACAAATGCATTATACTGTACATGTGTTTTTTGCACTTATCACCACTACACTGTTGTCACATATAAGCCATCAGTAGGTTTCTTGGGTTAATTCAGCAGTCTGTAATGATTTGGTACCATGGATGATAACGTGAATGCTAACGCTAGTTTGCAGGCACAAGTTTGTTAACTAGCAGAAGTATGTGATTTGAGACACAGCATAAGAATTCGGGTCTCAAATAAAGGTGACGGTTGAATACAGTGCACTATAGTAAGGGATTTGTAAGGTTTTAGAGCTTACAGTGGTTTGAGCTAAATGCTAGTGCCATCATGCTAACAAGCTTTCAATGACATTGTTAGCAGGCTGATGTTTTCCAGGTATTAACCATCTTCACTATTGTAGCGAGCAAATATTTTCTAAGAAGCACAAAGAACAGCTGGGGCTGATGGGAATGTTATTAGTTATGCAAGTATTAGAAAAATATGGTGGCACTAGTTAGAAAAGTTAAGGTTGTTAAAATGCATCCTGAGGCGGACATGAATATCTGAACCAAATTTCATGGCAATCTGTTCAATTGTTGTTGAGACAATTCACTAAAAGACACAAATGTCAACCTCATGGTGGTGTGAGAGGAAAAGTCACAGAATCACAAAAGTCAGAAGGACTCATGGATATCTGTATAAAAATTTCATGGTAATCCATCCAGTAGTTGTTGGCCCGACGTGGTGGATGAAAAAATAAAAGGTTCAGCATTAACGGCTATTAAAGACAACTTATAGCAGCCAGTGTACAGCACTGACTGTGTCTGTGAATAAATCCTAGCATGGAAAATCCATTTGGACAATTCAAAAAGCATTTTTTGTTTTGCTGAAATATTTCTGTTGTCTTTTGTCCCAAAGGCACTTCACTTGTGGAATAGTTCAGTGAAATCATCTGACCTCACAGAAGTAAAATACTTTTGAAAAATCATTGGGCAAAATACATTTCCATGTCAATCTTGGTTTACATCTGTTAAACCTATTACACAGATGTACTTTTGATTCTTTCTTTGAGAGCAAGATTTGGGCAAATGATAACATTCTTTACATTTTGTTTGGTGAAGAACAACATTTTAATAAAAGACACTATTTAATATTTTAAAAAGTTTGTATTAATCAACTTTCCATCTTTTAAGAAACACAATAGGCCACCACATGGAGCCAGCAGTGAACACAGAGCGCTCTGAAAGACTCTGATGAGCTTGTGATGATGCCACATTTTCCAACAAACACAAGTGTGAGTGAGAAAAGATCATATTCTGAAATGATTAACAGGTTTTGGGGTACAGCTGGAATCTATTATTGAAGCAATTTGTTATATCGTCAAATTACTAAAGCAGGAAATAGCACTACTGAATAAATCATGCGTGTTTCAATGTCTGGAAATGAGCGTGTGTGTCTGTTTGTGTGTGTGTGTGTGTGTGTGTGTGTATATATATGTGTGTGTGTAGGGGGGGGGGGGGGGTGAGTGTGATGGGTCTCTGCTGAGCTGTTTTGATGTTGGAACACGGAGGAGGTTGATTCAAAAATTTTTCAACACAGTGACAACCAGACACTAGCTCACTAGTGCGGAACAGCACAGACACTGATTACACAATCCTAACTCTGTTTACACATAAGTCACACAGCATCAGTGATCAAATCAGCAGTTTAAAGAGAAGGACCTTGTTCAATGGACAAAGAGGCATTTCAACACCCCGACATCTCTACTCTGTGAGCTATAATTCAAGGCTACAAAAAAATAAGCTAAAAATGTGCATCTGCCTGTATTCCACTGTACCTCTTTGTTTATGTTCTCAGCAAAATGTGGAGATCTGCTCTTCAGAAGTGTTACCAGGTCTCTGTACGTATCGCTTGTGCGCTCGTAGGCATTCTCATCCCCCTCCTGTTTTACGCCCTGTGAAAACAGAGTGAAAAACAGCTTCATTAATTCTAAAAACCACAATTATAATGTCGCCCACATGTCAGCTGAAACAGCTGAGGTTAGAAAGCTCAGAGTATCTCCAGGCAGCCTCAAAAAGGGGAAGTGTAAAACCATGTAAACCACTAAATTAGGTTTAAGACACTACTGCTCTTTGAGGTTTCATTTGCATCAATGTCACCCTTTTTGGGTTTTAAGTTGTAGGTTGTTTTTTTTTACCTCGGCTGAACCATTTCCAGGTGAAGAAACAGAGACAGGAAACCTATGGCTTGTCAGCAAAGTCATTGAAAGAGTGAAAGGTGCTGCAGCATGCAAAATCTCCTCTTAGAAATGATTGCAAACACATTCAGACAGATTCCTGACAATTGGCAGGTATTTGGATGCTCTCTGTAGAATAGTACACAATAGGTCATTTTTGACCAGGCAAATTTGGAGTATATCTACATACCGAACATAATTGTTAGTAATTTGAGTTTTGCCACCTCATTATAGTTGAAATACAGGCCTAAGCTGCACTATTACTGAGGTCAAATGTGTCATAAAGTCATGATCTACACACTCAAACAGAGAATGACAGCTGCTTAAAATCCCCAGGACTGAGGTCAGGTCTGTGTTTACACTTCACAGTACTTCTTCTCACACAGAATCAACATTAGATTGCCTGCTGCGGCCGATGCAGCAGTCTCACCCCATTGAGAAACACTCCCGCTCTGCTGCAGGTGACGCAGAGGGTCTCGGTGTCAATCGGCTCAATCACAAGGTAACACATTTCACCGTGTATCTGTCTCCACAGAGGGGCGCGACAGCCGTTTGAAAATTCATAATCTAAAAGAAAAGAGAGAAAAAATTGGCACATATAAAAATGCAGCAAATTGTATAATATGTAGAGCAGTCTGATACTGGGTCAAAAAAAGGGAAACAGTGCAGGAAAAGAGGAAATCATAACAAGTGGTTGGGATGCTAATGAGTGTGTGTGTGTGTGTGTGTGTGTGGGAGGGGGGGCATAGCTTCACTTGCAATAATGTAGTAAATGTATAATATAGTAAATCATCCACATAAAAGTAGACATCAGCATATTTTAAAGTTGGTTCAGAGAATATTTTCATCAATGTGTCAATTTAACTTTACAAAACAAGGACATTTTTTTCAGACTGCATTCATCACTTGGCGCTTGCATGCTGCAGAGTATGAAAGCTTTGTTATGGCATGATAAATCCGCTGCAATGAGGGAGAAAAACATGTACTGACTAATGACTTGGTAAACTGGAATCTGACAGATATAATGACTTCCATGTCTTATGTGGCAGCAGAACACAGTCTTTTTTATGCTTTGGAATATCCAGCATTAGTGTTAATAGCAATTGCTTTTCTTTGCGACCCAGCGCAATGTGGAGATAATTCAAACCTGATGTGTATCGAACCGACTTCAACACCCTCTTCTCCCCCTCGCTGCAGAACCGTTTCAGCAGCTCCACTTCATTCTTCACTGCGGTGGGGTCGAGCCCGACTTGTCTGTAATGAAAACGGAGAAAAACAAAACAAAACAAACATCCAATTCATCTCATTCATTCGGAGTTCCTTTTCCTAAACTCGCTGCCTATTCCAATCAGAAACAAGCACATGTTGCGGCAAATCTGGTTAAATCCGAGAAAAAAAAAGGATAGCTGAGGAAGACGGATAGATCATTTGATTCAATGTTCAAGAGAAGGAGATAGAAGAGAAGCACCCACTCGGATATCTCTTTGAGAAGCTCGCTGAGGAGCTGCTTGTCCATATCGTGGATCAGGTGACACAGCTTCACCTTGACCTCCAAGTCCTCGCCTGGGTCTTCCTCTTTATCTATCAGATGCCGCAAACCAGAATACGGGTCTTCTTCCTCCAGGATGGCGGCAAAGGTCGTACCAAGAATCTTAACCACAGGTTCTCTATTTTCTGAGACAGTAAAATATAAGTTATGCTTAACAATTATTAGGATTTAGGATGCTTTTCACAGTGTTTCTGAAAATGTGAGATGAGATTCAAAATGTCTCTCGTGGGTTCCTGCATCGTAAGTGCACAAGTCTAGCTCCCAGAGACAGACTGGGTCAAGTTTAAGTGGATAATTTTAAACAGTAGAGCAGGCCTCTATGTGCAGTATTTTTTTCCACATGCATTTCTTTTTACAAACTAAGCTAACAAAAAAAATCCATTGGAAATGAAAATGGGTTTTACCATATTCATCATGTATTCCTCTGTCAGACAATATTACCTTATCTATTTTTGGCAGTGGCCCTAAAGTAAATACATTTCTGTAAAGAATTACGAATGGCAGCATAATTGAATGGTTGTAGAGAATAACAAGGAGGACAAACAAATTAAGTCTGTGGGTTATGGAGGAATGCTGGTGGCTGGACTACTTAGGATGCAAATGGGATTCAAATCTCATCCTGTGGTCATCGCGCTTACCTTCAAGACATGCCCGAACCTCCTCCAGCTTCTTATCGCTTGCCAGATGAACTAGTTTAGAAAGCTGGCTGAAGCTGCGCACATAAACAGTAGGAGGGGAGAGCTGCAACAACGGATGCCCTTCACTGTCTTTCTCCTGAGAGTGTACATCTGAGTCGCTGAGGAGAAAAGAAACCAAGAAAAGCATTAACACTATCAATTCTTTATCTATATTTCCATTTGTTTCATGTATTAGATTAAAAACTTAAAGTCTGTTCTTTTGTTTTTGTACTTCTCTGCCTCCCAGCTCCGAGATATAAAGCTTAACACACACTGAAAGTAGACCAGATCTTCTGATGAAATAAAAAGGAATGTTCTAAGTCTTACTGAGGCTGAAAAACAAATTAATTATAGTCTACTGCTTTGAGTATAACCAAGGTAAAATACATTTGGACACCATGGTGACAGCATATCCTGCACAGACACGTAATTCTGAAAGCACTAGCCAGCCAGCTGCCTGCCTCATGATTAGACCAACCTGAAGTCATAGTCTGTTTTGAAATCAGATGCCACTAAATGGGTACTCCACTGTAGCGGCTCCTCGAACACATGCTTCCCCTCCTGTGAGTGTTGGGAGTCGAACTGCTCCACAAAATGCAGGATTCCATTCAACAAGGACTCATTCATTGGCGTGAACTCCAGTGTGCCAGTACCAGAGCTGGCCGTGGTCCACTGGGCTGCCCTGGTCAGTGATAACCCCATCGTATCAGCTTGGATATTCTGAAAGGTAACATTAAAAACGACATTATCTTAAACACTGTGTGCCTTATAAGGACTAAGCATGATGCTTCTCTTTACGCTCCTTCACCATTAATCAACTTTGGTCATGTAGAGATGTTAAGACAAGATTAGGTAGGATTTCTGACATTTGTTTGAAATATTTAAGAGCTGAAACAATAGAAAATTAATCAGTGACGATTTTGATAATGTGCTAAAGCTTTAATGCCAAAAATGACCTGGAGGCAAATACCTGGTGTTTAAATTATAATGATTTACTGCTTTTCTTCATCTTATGTGATAATAGACTGAAAACATTGGGTTTTGGAGTACTGGTCAGGCAAAATGGCAATTTTTGGCATCACCTTGGGTGTTTTTGTGAATTATGATGGGCATTTTTCACTATTTTCAGATGCTGTATAGCTCGAATGATGAATTGAGGAAATAATGTGCAGATTAACTGATAATTAAAGTAATGGCTTGTTGAAGCCCTGATATATTTTTAGTCCAAATTATGATGAATGTGTCTAGATTTTATACTTAACTCATCCAAAGTGTGTAACCTATATACACTCTCTCATTACTCTCTAAAACAGGGGTCAGCAATTAAGTTTAACCATGAGCCAGTTTTTTCATTGCGGGGTCGTTAACTGGAACATATACTTTGTTTATGTATTTTAAATCATTTCAGAATATAATAGATTTATAACAGTGTTAATGACTGTGTTTGAAGGGGAAAATGGCATCAAGCCACCATTTCTGTTCAACTGCCAATCAGTGAAGAGCAAATCTGTTAAAGTCGCACAGGCCAAAATTGTGGAATTCACACATTAAACTTTATTCTCTGGTTGGTTTATTAGTCTTCATTTTCAGCACCATTCACTGATCAAATAGTAAGCTGTATCCATTGTTTTCATGCCTCTCCTCCTGGGATTCCAGTATGTAACAAGTAATGCAACAAGGTTATATTACAAAAATTGGGATTTACAGGAATCTTGTGTTTATTTTTTATCTACAGTAGATTTGAGAAAAAATAATGTGAAAGTTTTGATATAATTTATGAAAGTCAACATTTTTATCATGGGGCCAAATATTTTTGCTGCTTGGCTAGATTTGAACCACAAGCCACTATTTGCCTACTGTACCACTGCTCTAAATGTTGCTGAGGTTAGGAAAAGACGATAGTGAATCATCAGCTCTCTTCACCTGACTGTTACTCCAGCAAATTCATACAAAATGAATGAGCCCACATTTATTTTTATCTAAGTTTATTTATTTACTTAGACGACAGATAGTAGTTTAGTATACATAAATGCCTCTGTTTTTTCCCTGCATTCAACACGTGAATAGGATTTAAAGCCTTATAAGGACATGTTGTGTTTATGGTACATAATAATGTTAGGGGTTTAGCGTTACATTGTATCATTTAGACATTTATATAAATACATGGACATTGCTGTTTGTCAAGTTTTCTTCACGTTAAAATGTTTCTACGTTTAATTAGTCACAACATTGACGAACTCATTTAATAGCTGTACTAATAACTGACTGTTCACATCGCTCACCCGTCAGTTAAGCTGTTTTTATAGCTTATTTAGCCAGCCTACTGCCATGCTACGCTTTTTTCCGTTAATAAAAAACATATTACATGTTTCAGCCATCATATGTTACGTTTGCGTATGTATTCAAGTGCAAACTTACCGTGTATTTCAAGTTGCTTCTCTATTTCCAAACTTCTACCTTCACTTCAGTCACCAACGTATCCATGGAAACAACACGCTCCCTCTACCAGCCATACCCGCCCCCCCTTTGGTTGCTATGATACAATCAAACACAACGGAGCGCGAGTTAGGTCAAAAAACACCAAAACCCAAACTGTGAAATGGAGAATAACACTATCATACTTCAAACTAGACCTAAATGTTTTATTTTACAAGAGCCCTTCCAAGTTCTCATTAAATGAGGGGCACACAAAGCCCAAAAAGCCAACTGCTGCTTCCATTGCTGGAATAATGCCGCCTAGCTCCAGATTTTCTGTGTGTCGGTTACTTTGAAGCAATCTGAAACAACTTCATTTTGGAATATTTGCAGTCTGATTACAATAAAAGCTCTCGAAAGATTTCATCACAGGGGCAAGATAAGACATCACTGAAATTTTCCTTGTTGTTATAGAGTCTTACAACCAGGGGCCTTGTGGCAGTTGCCCATTTTACTTGGTTGGCATCCCAGCCTTTGTTCTGGGGGCCAATGGGGGTCAAACACCCCAATATTTCCTGTCTGCTACCAATTTAAAGACAACCCCCCCCCCCATAACACTATTATACCTCACATTTAGAGAGGTACTCCAACATACACAGCTGTTCTGCCATTCATTTACAGTTAAATTTTAGTATATTAATAGCATATTGATTGATCGATTCAAAGACTTGAATGTTTTATTTATCCATTTATCACGTGGATAAAAAAGACTAAGGCTTGCACACTGGTTCTAAACCACACACATATTAAAATAGACAACATTTGATCTAAGTTGGATTTTCGTAGGATCTCAAAAGACAACATATAACCTCTTTAATTTAAAAACCAGCAATTGCAATTACCTGTGTCAGGTCTAACTTTGGGATGCGGTGTCGTGATTTACAGAGGTCGGAGAATCTAAAACGTCAAGACAAATGTTGTCATAGCAATAAATTAACTGTATGCTTTCCTTTTACAGTGTCCACATGACCACATATTTAAGAGGCTATTTCCTCTCTTACCGCTGGTTTGGCAATGTCCTGGAGGCAAACATTGGGTAGTGAACACAGTCTATTTGGGTGAATATAATATATATGTTTATAAACAGCAAATAAGTTCACTCAGTTCAAAATTAATACATCATAACACCAATCAATACAGGAACAGGTATGGCAACTAAAAGAAAAGCCATTAATATGGACTTTCTACATTTCTATATATTTATAGCAGTCTATTTTCTCTGTGTGCTTTTTCCACAGCTATCAATTTATGGCGGTTGTGGACAGTCGGCCTAACATGGTGGCATAGAATAAGCCTGATTTGCAAGAACGATAATAGCAACGCTCAAGAAAATCCTTTTTGAAAAACGCTTCCAATATTTTGACTCTGTTTTTGCACGCATTGAAAAACCACACTCAAAAGTGATGAGATAAGAGACAAAGTGGATGTCTAACCAGAAGAAATCTTCACCCGGTCAAGGCCCCACAGTATGGTAGACAGCTTGTATGAGTTCAAGCCTTCTCCAAGTCACGTGATTCATAAATGGGGTGCAGACATGCCTGTGTGATTAAACCCCTTCCTTTTACAAAAAAAAAACTAATTCTTGACCATATTGTTTTGGCAGATGACCCCTATTATGTTCAATCTCTGACTGGGAGAAGAAGTATCTCGTGGATGATGAAACCGCTGATTTCCTCTGGCACTTGCCTTGCTTGGCACACTGTCTGCCAGGAGTGCCAATGGCTCTGAAACCTATCCCTTTCAGCCTGGCGTGCATGGCGGCACAGCAGGTGGAACTACTTTGTCTCCTAAACCGTTAGGGTAAGTTGGACTGAGCCTGCATGTAAATCAATCACCAGGGATCCCCCGGGGGGAGGAGAAGTAGTAGCTCATCTCTAGTATCAAGAGAGATCATTCTGGATGTTGTTGTTGTTAGAGGAGCAGATTTATGGGTTTGCCTCCCCCTCCAGGTATTTGATTTGGAACAAGGGGAGAGCTGTCTAAATTAAGAAGCACTGAGAATCTGCAACGGGGTGCTGGAGCTGAGGGAGCTGAAGGCAGTGGAGCTTAGACGCAGCGGTGAGGGAACTCAGACAGAGCTGACGTAAAGTGCATGCATCTGTGTGTGTGTGTGTGTGTGTGTATGTCTGAGTTTGCCTTGTCTGTGAAGCAGCAAGGAGGAGAAAAAAAAGACACAATGGAAGATGTAAAAAAGGGAAGAAAAAGCAGGACGAACGAAGGTCTTAATACATCTAACCCAGGGTCTCATTAGTGAGCCTAATTGCTGTTCGTTAAAAGGGATTAAATGAAACACTCTCCCTTGCCGGGGTCTTTTACAAAGTAAAACAAACGCGCTCTGCTCAGAAGCACCTGCTCGGTCTTAGATGTTCTTTAACTAAAACTTAATACTGCATAATAAACACAACTGCTCTCCATGCCGTGTCTCCAAGGCTTGAGTTCAACCGCTGATTGAACCGCATGGAAACACACCGATGACACACAGCCCGGCCTCTCTACACACGGACATCATGATTACATCCGTTCGCAATGTGTCCAACCTCCACAACACTCCATTAGCAGATTAAACATACACAAAAGGGCTGCGTGCGTGAGTCACAAGAGTGATGAGGAGGAGGTAAGTCGACTACTGTTCCTGTTGCTGGTTTTTAAAAAGGAGCCGGAGAGCGTATCTCCTCTCATGTTTTTACAGGCTTCGTGTCAAATTCAGTTCAGCTCAGCTCACGGCTGGGCGGTTAAAAGCAGGAAAGGAAAGTTGTGACACTGGTCATTGTAATGAGTACCTGCGTGATGTGTCACACTAATCCATTCGAATAACCAAAATAGAAAACAGTAAAAAGGGACTTAAACAAGAGGCTGTGACCACATCCCCTGGTTGTAAAAAAGCTCCAGAATCCAGTCTGTGTGTTTTTAGGCACGGAGAAGAAGGGACAAGTGCTTTTAAACGGGATTTAGCACGGGTGACTGGTAATGGACAAGAAGCATGATGACCTGTCGTATAACTTTCTTCCCGAAGAACAATTTATGGGAGGCACGCAGTACTTTGAAGAGTACCTTTCCTCTGGGTCACTGCTTATGAGGTTATCTTTTTTTTTTATCTGACAGAAAACTGTGAGATCATTCAGTTATTATAAGTAATTGCCTGTTTCATTGACTGTTTGCAAAGGCACAAGTACAAGAAACCCGTGGAAAATACGTCATCTTCACTCTGTAAAGAAAAAAAAAAAAAAGAAACAACAGAAGCAAAGACAGGAGTGCCAAAGAAAACTGAACATGATAAATCATTCACAGCCTGAAGATCATGTCCACATTAACTGATCATTGCAATGGATATGGCTGCTGATCAAGTATGTCAAATTCATGTTATTAAAAGTTGGATGTATAACGAAAATTAATTAAAACAACTTTTTCTAAATGAGTCCCAGCAAACAAAACCCGATACTGCTGATTTCTTTCTTTCTTTCTTTCTTTCTTTTTTTTGAAACAATATCATCACTTGAGCTTCTTATGGACATAAACCTACAATTGTGGTTTTCAAATACTGTGTACAGTATGTATTTCAAGTGGCAATCACTTAGTGCCAGTGCTTTCTTTGGAGTGGATGGAGGCTTGTCAAATATAGAAGTAACACAAAATTTATGGCCATAGGGCTTTAAGGGGTAAACCAATGACAACGTCTACATCAGCACGACTTAAAACACATTTCGTTTATTTTGGTTGCAGTTCTGCACGGCGACACTTGGCTCCCGCTACGAAATCATCGAGAAACGCTACAAGAGCTTCTATGTATTTCCAGAATGAGTGAATGAGTGCATGTGACCACAAAACATATCTTTGAGAAAATCGTATCATCATAAACTTGAATATTCCCAGGCTCTGCAACTGTGCTGATGTGCATATCGTGTTTGCTTTAAATCCGCAGGTTGTCATTTGATTTTAAAATAGAAAAACAAAATATGAAGCCATGATATCGGCACAGACTTAACCCTAACCCCTAACACGTACCCCTGACAACAGTGTGACCTACTATGATGTCTATTGCTAGTTATTAATTCTTCATTTCCCAAACGTTGGCCACACTGGTAAATGCTGGAAGAACCTGTTGAGGTGAGAATTTGTTGGTGGGCTCCTGTAGAAAAGGTTACCCTCCTTATACTATATATATATATATATATATGTGTACTATTTTCAGTGTCGCACCCCCAGGAAAACTAGCAGATGTCATGGTGTCAGTTAATGAAGATCCTACTAAACTAATAATAAACTATAGATGAGAAACACCTAAGATCACTGATTACATGTACAGGCTATACTACAAAGGTTGTGGGAGCTTTCAGTTGCGTTGTAGTTCAGCTAAAATTACTTTTCTTTGATGGACGTTTGTGTGTTTTGGCGTTTAAAATTGTTTCTGAACCAATTTGTTCAATCGTATTTTGGACGAGTCCAAACATGCAACATTTGTTAAAGAAACCTAGAATTCAGTGGTTCTTGTTGGTGCCCTGTCAGTAAGTGGAGTGAACGCTGCTTAAAATTGATCAAACTAGACCTAAATATTTTTCTCCACAAAAGCCCTTCCAAGTTCTCATCAAGCACAGAGCACACAAAGACTGAAAAACCAACCACTGCTTCCATTGCTGGAATAATGCCACCTAGCTCCAGATTTTCTGTGTGTCAGTTAGTTTGAAGCAATTTGATTGAACAACTTCATTTTTGAATATTTGCAGTGGGATTTACAATAAAAGCTTCTTGAAAGATTTCGTCACAGGGGCAAGACACAGCAGTGAGACATCGCTCTCATTGTTGCAGAGTCTCACAGTCAGGGACCTTGAGGCAGTTGCCAACTGTGCTTGGTTGGTATCACAGCCTTGGTGGCCAACATGGGTTATGGGACATGGGATATTTCTTGTCACCCCTCCACTATCCTCGACCAAATGAAAGGCAAAAATGCACCCCCTGAAATTACTTTAAAAAGGCAACTATTAAATCTGTCTTTTGTTTGGTTCATATGAAGATATGTTGGCCCCACCTTGACCTGATTAGCAGATAAAGGCCTCTAAATACCCTTGAGCTGGCAAGATCCGTTCTGCTAGACTGATCCCGTTGCCTCCCCCTTCACCTCGCCCTGAAGATAGCAGCTGGTTTTACTCTTTCAAGACATTCAGCACGCTTACATAAAAAATGCAGCATTTCTCGATTTCTTTCCTCCTCCGTTCACTTCCTTGCTCCTCTGTCTCTCTCGCTTCATCTCTTACAGTGTAATTATTATTTTGAAAGTGCGGTCTGAGAGGCCGTCCACGTTTGGCACTGCCTCACTCGCTAACGCTCGGGGAGCTCTAATACGGTTTGACTTTTGCTTTATAACGTCTCCAGGAAGACATCAGGGGCCCTTTGTTCCTTTGCTCCCCTGTCTGAGGATGAAGAGAGAGCTGAGGTAGCAGCTGAGAACAGGAGAGGAGAGAGTGGGCAAGTCAAGAGGTAATAAATAGAAAAGAGAGAAGGGAGAAGAGTGAGCGGTTGGTCTGTTTTTTGGAAACGGGGTGAAGAAGAACACGTGGATGAAAAAAGAGTCGACGGAGATGAAGATAGATGTTGAGTGGAGGATGGTAATGGAAAAGGTGGGGAAGGGAAGAGAGAGTGAGAACAGACGGAGAGCTCGACTTGTTAAGTGTAGTGAGAGGTGAATGAGAGAGGAGGCTGGTCAGGACGCCCCTGTCCTCCCATCATTAGAGGAGGTGCTGCTTGAGGCCTTTATGTTGGTGCGGCTCCAGCGTCGGTGCCGCCAGACCAATCAGGGAGAGAACGAGAGAGGAACATTGCTCTTTGGAAATAATGAGACACCCTTGTGAAAGGCACGCAAGAAAAAGAGCTTTCTCTGTGAACAGACAAATAGAATTTAGAAAGGATTTTGCCTAGAGACAGCTCTGTTGTTCATCACATCATTTATTTTGAGAACAGAGCATTTGTCATTTCGCTGTAAAGTCTTGGTTTTCCTTTTGTTTTTCATTTAAACAATCTAATTAAAATTAGTATACAATTTCACTTCTTGATTTTAGCTTTAGCAGCAGTAGGAGTGCAATGATAGCGATGGTGGCAGCAGTTTCCAGAGTTTTAACTTGGGATACCTTGATTCAAAGTGGTATCTACTTACAAGTCTTTGTCATTTGTATGCCATTTGAATTGTAAGCAGTTTGACTGAAGAGGGATGCTCAAATTAGGTTCAGGTATATCCATTTTAGAAGCCTGAATAAGTAAAGTAACACAGCAATTAATGAGAAAGGCATTCTTTCCAAGAGCTCAGTAATAAAGCAAATGAACATTATATTCCAAAATGTCAAGCTATTGCTGTTATATCATATGCTATAGTAGACTTTTAAACTTTTTTCCCCCTTTCTTCTATCTCTTTGTGGGGATCCTGATCCTAGCGTTGGGAACAGCTCATTTATAGTATGGTTGTTGAGTCAGTTGAAGAAAATACCAAAGGGAACAAAAGAAAGAAGCTTAAAAAGAACATCTACTAATTTAACCATTCTGCTCAGTGTTAATGTGTGTATGTTTATGTAGAGTATGTCTATTTCACAAGGTGGTAGAAAACTACAATTTTTGTCAAGTGCAAATGTTTAGTCTTGAGTCATGCTGTGAAACCTATAAAAAGTTGAGCTGAGTTGCACCAGCTGAAGTCTATAATGTGCCTGACCATCTCTTTTTCTTTGGAGTTTCTTTTAGGGTTTTCTCAGCCAGCCCCATACTAAGCACTAACAGGCAGCCTCAGCAGGAGTACAAGTATGCAGGGAGATCAGTATGAGCTGGCTGCCAGGGTGGCCTGCAGTGTCATTATACATGACTGATGGCTATCTATAACAGGTTGACCTAAGAGTCATTCATGGAGACATAACTTAAGAATTGGTCATACACATAAAATATTGTGTTTGCTTTGTTTCTTCAGAGTTGGCCATATTACTGCACAGAAAGAGTATTTTATTAGGATTAACTCAAAAAAAAACATTCTGGCAAACAGCAAAACACATTAAACTCTAAATATCTAAGGTGCTCTAGTGTAATTAATCAAAGTCAAATGTAGGCTGATGAAGTCGACTGCAGCATTTGTTTGGTTTGAGGTCTTGCCAAGGAGCTGCTGATTTCAAGTTCAAGATAACAGTATTTAGTTAATTTACATTTAAGTTATTGCTGGTAGTCTTAGCAGATAAAGTATAAGTAATAACAATAAAAATGTAAATTAAAAGTCACATAGTCTACAAGCAATCTGAGAATTACTTGCATTGACACCATATTTTCAGGACCATTAAAAGCCTTGTGTAACTCAACATCTTGGCTGACATATTTCCTTTCAGGTCTTAAGCAACGCGCTGGGGGAGTTATTGCAAAAGAAGGAAGGAGTGTTCATTGATATAGCTGGAGCATCAACTAATATCATTATCACAAGTGACAAAAAAAAAAGAAAAAAAGCTTATTGTTCCCAAACGGTAGCCTACCCAGTGTTCAAAGAAAAGGAGAGCTGCACTCTGGGAGTATCCACTGGTCACTTTGAAGTTTAAAATTTTTGGAAATACAATATGTTTCTCAACAAGTTTTCAACAAGCCATGGAAAGGCAGTCAAAGTCTGTGCTGTTCCAACGCTAACAATGTAGCCTAATCACAAAGCTCAGAGGACTAATCAGTCTGTCTGCGGCCTGCGTGTGAGATCCGCTGCACAGGCCGGGGGTTGGGTTTGGTTGGGTTCGGCCTCGCGGTCGGAGCGTCTCTGGAGGGATGCGGAGCGATCACAGTGCCAGGCTGCCAGACTGTGGACCGTGGGCACTTCCTCCTTTCAGATGGCTTCAGTTAAAGGAGCGCTCCATTCTCTCAACTCCTGGCTGGCTCCACTAGCCCCTGTGGAGCATCACTCATTAGGGCCCGTTGTCTGCAGCCAAAACCTTAACTGCTCCCCAAGCCGCGGCAGCACCACTCCCCGCCATCAACACCTGCTAACACATGACACACAGGCTCCAGCTGACTGTTGGGAAGAACTCCCCTCAGCTCTGCCGCCTTCGGTTTTTGACTAACAAGGCCCTAAGCATCTCTTTCTTTACCCGACGCCTTGCTTGTCAGATGCCCCTTTTGGCTGCCACTTCTTTTTGACCTCATGCTGTGTTTCCTCAAAGACGCCCTGGAGTTCCGAAAGTCATCACACTTGTATGTAAAGCTAACTGTTATTAGTCTGCAAAGGAGAGCCCGCTTTATGGTTTGTTTGTCTTTGGTCCCTGCCACATGGTTTCTTTCATGTGAGTCACGACTGCTTTGACAGTTTAACGTGTTGTGGAACAGACCTTTTCACAGATCTGTCCTCCATCCACCAGGTCTAGTCTGGACAGGACCTGGTAGCCCAGTCTTCTGTCTGCTCAACACATAATATACTGGCATCCTCATTGGACCTATGGTTCTTTATTGGAAATTACATCACCTCGTAAAGGGACATGACCCATTACAAAATCGCACTGCTTCTTGTTATTCTTCCTTTGCCAAGACGAGAGTCTCTCTCTGCTCTCATTTGGTCTCGTTTCAGTCTTGATTTTGTTTGTTTTTTTCCATCTCTTGTATCACGTGAGTTCCCATCATACTTCCCAGGTGGTCAGGCAGGCCATCAAGGCTGGACAAGTACTTGATTAGAAACACAAGTGCACAGTGTGGGTGTATGCAGCCACCTCATACTCTTCCTCATACCTAGCCATCCAAAAAAAGAGGATGACAACATGTCAAAACATGGTGTGTTGAGTTTGTAGGTTCAGGGACCAGGCCTTGGTTTTTAGGCTCTGGGAACAAGAGGACGAATACATCTGTGGTTGTCATGATCAGGGTCTAGCCTCACACGGTGTTGATACAGAAATGCCAAGAGCTCCTAACATGTCACCATGTTTCCCAGAACATGGCGATAGCAACGTGATGTCTACATGTCTGTTACAAGGCCTTTGCGTGCAGTAAGAACCCACATCAGTGAAAAGATATACATTCTATCAACCTCCAGGGTTTCATGGTAGTGCTTGTTACAGTCAAGAACACGGCTCGTTGAGTATACCACTGTTTTCTTAAATATATAGATTCATAATGTGATGATATGTAGCCTTGTGGAATTACAGTATAAGAAATCAAACTTATGTCTTAATATTTCCATGGGGAATCCGACATTTTCCTCTTGTTAGCTCACATATGTTATCCAAATCCTCAAGACCATATGTGTTTCATGTTATATTTGGCAATCAAGGCTATTGTGTAAAAGCCATAAAGGCTGCACACCTACACAAAGGATACCACAGACATCTGCTATCGTACCAGATATTAGATACAGAATAAATCACAAAACACTAGATTTATGGCAATGATTGTGCTGACATTAGAGTAGGATTAAGTAAATGTAGCTATATCTTACTGTAAAATACTGAAAGTGTCAGAACATCTACACCACAATTGGCTTATTCGTTGTTACACTGTACATGTGTCGACCTGACATTGTTGACAGTTCATATTATGTGTTACATCCTTCAATAAATGAATGGTGTCCTTGTAAAATCAGGTATTAATTCAGTATAGATTAGTTATTTCATCAAAATGTGGTATCCAGCTATACTAGCTTTGGTTTTAGGGTTGTTCTGTGAATTATTCTGGGTGAAAGCCTTCACTGTGTCACTTTCTGGTGACACAGTGAAGGCCTGGTTCTTGAAGTTGTCTTTGAAATATCCTAAATGTTACTTAACAGAGACACACAGGACTCATCCAGGTAGTGTAATAAGAAATCATGTTTTTTTCCATCATTTTGAAGCCACATGAAGACATGCTAGAGCTAGCCAGTCACAATCATGGTCACAAAAGCTCTCCAATATAGCTAGCTTACTCACTATCCATTAGCATGTTTGTTAGCTCAGTGGCTGACTTGAAAATAAGTTCTCAGAGTTTATTTAAAAGGTATTCAAACGTATTTGAATAAACTGTCTGAAAACAATGACTCCTGTCTCAAAATTATAAAACCTACTTAAAAAAACAAAACAATGGTGCCACACAACTAATAAGATTCAAGTGCATGAATTTGTGTGTTAAAGTTCACCAAAGTTATTATTGACATGATAGATTCACACAGCTTTATTTCATCCCTGCAAGCCAATCTGCATCACAAGATGCCAAGATGACCTCAAACATTGGATCGATCATTGAAGAAAAAAACAAAACAAAACACCGACCGACCTCTCTGATGTCCCTTGGTCTTTATGAGGTCCTTTTCAAAGCTTCCAGTTGCAGAAGGCTGTCAGCTCATCTGAGGCCCTCAACGGAGAAATGAGCTTCTCAGGTATCTTGGAGGTCCTGGGCTCAGTCCCTTTGGTGTAGCTGCTGCCACATGGAGGTAACTTTAGCAGACTCAATATTAATGACCAGTGGCCAGGGCCTCCTTGTAATCCACTTACCGTCATTACACAGGGTCAGCATGGCTACTGCTGCTGGGCTCTCATACCCCAGCTGGACGCGCCGCTACATTCCATTTGAGTGGTGTATAGTTGGACGATGGAGAAACACTGTTTTGCTACTTACATTTGCATGTGTTGGATTTTACAAAGCTACACAAAACTGTTCATATGACAGCACAGCTGGAAATCCACAGTATCAGGGTAATACAGAATATTTTAAAAATGCTACAGTGCAATCAAAACAGACACATTTGGAAAGCAGGTGATGTTGCTTCTTTCTGGCACTCACACACACTAACGAGGGGAAATCATGCAATGTAGCTGACTTGTTGATGTGGAGGCTTGCGCTAATTCGTAGCACACACAAGGAAGGTCCTGACCTCCAGAGCACTCTAAACTTTAAAGATGACAGTTGAGAGTCGGTGTAATTAAAACTGCTTCGATAGAGGCCAACAAGGCTCAGGGGAAGGCCGCAGTGAAAGTTTAAGAAAATACAGGTGGACAGCTTCGTACTTCGCTAACATAGTCAATGCCTTTGTACAACCTCGGCCCCTGTACCCTGCTTTAGCTCCACATGTCAGAGGAATTTTGAGCGCTGTGGACCCTCCAGGTGAACTTTTACCCCTTGGTCTTATTTTCAAACACACACAGAGAGTCAAGTTAACCTATGCAGCCTCAGTGTATACACACGCCACCCTGCATTAATGACCAAATGCGCTACGGCTATTAGACTGAGCGTGTTGTTATGATTTCCACACATTCTCATCAGGGTGAAAAGGTGTTCTCAGGCCAGGGAGGAATGAAGGGCATTCCCTGTTCTCTTCTCACTCCCCACCCTCCAGTTCTTTAAGTTCTGTAATTGAGAAATACAGCTCAAGGTAACATGCCCTGAAGACCTTTGCCTACAGACATGAGGTAATGTTGAGGCTAATTAGGCTGAGGAGACAGGGTGGGCGGAAGCTCCTGGCCCAAAGCCCCATTAGTCTACAGTAGAGTCTCCCTATGGTCAAGGGCATTTACTCGGGGATGAGGAAAACAGAACGGCATTGCTGGCTGGCTCCTACGGTAAAGCCACGGTGATGGGCTGTATCACCACATGAAAGGCTGGGCAAAGGCAGGATAGCAGAACGCCGGAGAAAATGAATTGAGCGAAAGAGAAGCTCATTCAGGAAAAAGATGAGAAATCTCAGCAGGAGCTCCGAGTCCCCCTCCTTCTCACCCTGTCTACCCTCTTCTGATTCTCATGATGTACAATTTGTCATGTTACAAAGGCAAGGCTTATCACATTGAGCTCCCTTCCAGGATATTGGCTCTGACATTGTAATTTAAAGGCAGTAAATCAAAATGATTGCAGCGTATTTTGTAATGCGAGACAGAGACATTTCCTTTAATGGTTTCCGAAATGCGTAAGGGGGACGTTGTAGGAACCCCTATGACATGTCGCTGGGCCCGGGACAGGACAGGCTTTCTGACTTTTCCACAACTTAATCCCCGCTGTTCATCTGCTCGGCCCACTTCTCCTCCTACCTCCGCCCTGCTTGTCTGGCTCTGGCTCTAACCTCCAAAAACAATGGGTTCAGTTAATGCACGGATTTATGGACATGAAAATAAATACATCAAAAGGGCAAGAAAAAGAGCGATTCATGAGACCTTACAGCAACGCAACAGGGGCAACATTAATCTCCGGGATTCAAGATAAAAGCTGAACCGTACTTACTATAAATCCTCAGATTCTGAAGGCGTTCTGTTGAACTATTAGAGTCATCAGAATGAAAGGGGAATATATGGAGACCTGCTCTTTGATTTGGTGAGTGCCAGTATCCATGTCTGAGCTGGGGAAGCCATCGCTGGGCCTTTACTCACACGGCAGCTTTCGTTTCAAGGGATGACAGAGAAAGATGAATAAAGAGGAAGAAGGAGATTTGTTATCTTAAATCAGTCAGGAGCTGCAGGCGGACTTTTATAGAACTATATGGAGATTTATTAAGGCGTCTCTTACTTTGCTACTACTTACTTTAGGGCAATGCCATTTACTGTTCTGCCTCTTCATAATATACACAGACCGAAATTCACACACAGTACCTTTCAGTGTTACATCATTACTCATCTAAAGTAGCTTGGCATATGTGGCTGACTCTTGGCTCTTCGTTATCTGTGTTGTGGGAATCTACGAACACATGTTTCTGTCCTCCTCAGTCGAAAGCAAATAAAGCACAGGATCTGGCCCGACGCTAGCATGCTTATCACTCTGACAACAGCGCGGGCTCCTCGAGGCACACGTTGATGACACGTCAGAAAGTGGAGACGCAAAGCTGTATGTCCGTCACCGCCTCCGATGACGCCTCGTCGGGCTCCGGTCGTTTGTTACAGAAACGTCCTGGGAGTCCAGGGAGCATCGCTCCCTCGTGAAGCAATTGGAGTGCTATCAAAACATAGCTCGACACTCTTGACACTTTAAGTCAGACGCAGTCAAATAAACACATGGAAAAACCTACAGCACATGAGATAGTAGGTGAATAAAGACATGGACTTCGGTATAATGGGTGGAACTGAAGAGTGAAATAAGAGCTCAAAGGGAAAAGTCAAAGCTAAGATTCTGGAGCCGTGGAGAAGGTGGCATCAGCCATCTGGCTCCGTCAAGTCTGACACAGGGTCACCTTTACCCATGAGACTCTTGGGTATAAGGCTCTGGGTGTTGGTCAGCTGTGGGCATTATGATGTGAGAGGAAATGGGTTCAATTTACACTCACTTAGAACCTATGTCTGTGTCTGTCACTGCTGCTGAATTCCCACAACAGTAGAACTCTCCAGGACAACACAGGGTGGTGTTCATCTTGTGTTAAACACGGATCATTGAGCTTGATGGTTTTTGGAAGGAAAAACCTTGCTCACTCACCTACTCACTCTCTCACTCACTCAGTTTGCCTTAACTCAGAGGGCATGGTGGGACAGCGCCATGTTTCTGTACGTAAAGCCAGCAGCCTCTGAGCCCCCCCCCCCCATCACTCTGTTATCCTAATTAAGAAGAAAGACAAAGCCAAAACCGTGACAGACAGACAAAGAAAGAGTGAGCTGTTCCTCCCCTCAGCCTAAGTAAGTGTGTTACCTCCTCCTGACCTCTCCTGCCACCTCCTCCTCACTGCGTCCTTATCCGCCTTGGCTGTAAACCCCCCCCCCCCCCCCCTTCCCGCCTCCCCTTGCTCCACACAGCCATCAAAGTGAGCACTGTGGAAAAGAGGAAATGTGAAGGTTAGACGACCTGATTTGGACCGGTGGGGGAATTTTTTGGAACTTCATCAAGCGGAGGCCTGCTGAATCCTCTGGTGGGTTGCTGGCTGGAGGCCGGACTTCTCAAGAGCCCCCTTTCACCACCCCCACCGACTCCACCCGTCCCCACAACCACTGTTTTCAAAGGTCCAGAGACATCTGAGTTAGTAATTTGGCCCGTTGCTGTAGCAGGACACTGGGGTTTAATTGGGCTGCACCGCTCTGGAGGTTTCAGCAGGCCCGTTCCTTCAATCTTGTTTTGATCCAAGGATTCTAGAAAATCTGTTTTTAAGAGCTCAGACTCCACCTGGATGTCCAGGTATAAACTGAGTACAGTCCTATGGTGGGCCTGTGATGACAAATTGTTCCTGAACAAGGTTACATGAATGCAAAGTGTGTGAAAATTTACACAGTGCCAAAAATAATAGTTAAGTGTGCAGAATACAGTTTTTTGGGGATTTTTCCGACACTTAAATTTTATTGGGAAGGTTGAAAAGTTGAAAAAAGAAACGGAGCCGTTGAGCTACTAGTTACCTTAACAGCACAACTTCAAACTCATTAATTGAGGGGGGGAAATGATTTTGGTATTCTGTAAATCAAATACAGCTGAATGGCCCACAGGTGAGAATAACAGCCTGTGACTGGAACTTACTTCTCTCTCGCGTGCTGTCATTTACAAGATGAAAGGTGACAGCTCTGTTTACCCAACTGTGCACTGCAGAGTGAACCTCTGTAGGGCAGCTGAAAGATGTTTCTGGAAGGGTTTTCTCAAAAATCAAACTGAGCTAAACTAGACGTGAATGGCACTCAAGGGCACAAATCCCAGAAACACTGGAATATTCTTCTCATACCGTTCCACCTCTCACATCACTGTTCTCAATCTTTGCCCAGCTGAAGACATGAATAACAGACGGGAATTGAATTAAATTCTACACATTTACAAGTTTAGTTGTACTTTCTTTAATATAAAATGTAGCAGTTATCAAGAATATGTAAATTCATACAACTTGACTAATAAACAGCTTTTCATTTACAGCAAGAAATTAAAAATATTCTCTGGCGACTGTACAAATCTGAGTTTCATCAATAAAAGAGATAGCAGAGGCAAGATATGAAGGTAAACAAGTAAAGGAACATATAAAATGGGAACATAATGTGGTACTAAACTCAATAAAAATATAGGGCAAAGTATAGGGGTGAGATTACAGTATGTCCCTTTAACCAATGTGTTATCATTGAATGACATAAAGCCTTGTACGACCCTTTTTCAAATGGACAGAAATCAAATATAAGCATATATGCAGGTGGTTAAGGTAAGATAAATGAAAAGAAAAAGATTTTGGGCAATGGAACCTGAGCTGGACATACACATATGAGAGAATGACTACATTCATTCACTTGATGATTTTATAAGGTGGCCAATTGTTGAAATCTAGAAGCAGCGGAGTTAAGAGACTAATTTCACATTTTGTCAAAATATGCTTATTTACTATATTGTCAAGAGTTAGATGAGAAGATTGATACCACTAAAACATCTGTACACTTAATAATATAAAGCTACTGACAGCAGCCGGTTAGCATGAATTCGCACAAAGACTGGAAAACAGGGGAATCAGCTAGCCAGATTTTGCTTCCATCAAATTCCATTCATGTATTTAAAATCCATTTTTTTCCTACATATTCCCCTTCCTTGACAAAATTTGACGCCTGCATTGCCCACAATGCAGCTTGACTTCTAAAAGTCAGAAGTTTTGAGTGTTTTATGCTAGTAGCGGCTAACATAGCTTTGAGCTGCTAGCCTCAAGCAGAGCTGAGGAGCTGGCTTCTTTCTAACTTCACACCCCCAGATTTTTTTATTTTCAAACTCTCTTCGGACCCAACCACTGCTGACTTATTCAACATATGCAGTAATATTCCCCAACATGAACAGACTCTGAAGAGTAAAATCAGTGCAGTTCCCCTTTAAGTATGAAAATATAGCCAGGAGATGATTAGCTTAGCTTAGACAAACACCTAGCCTGACTCACTCCAAAGTTCACATACCTACATTCTTAATTTCAGCAAATAAAACATTATATCTTTTATTGAATCCATAGACAAACAGAAATATAAAAACATGTTTGTAAAACCACTACGTTCACATGTTCTAGTAGACACATTTTTGAATTTTGGGCAGAACCAGGCTAGTTCTCTCTGTACTGTAAGCTAAGCAAAGTGAATCACTTCCCTGGTTTAGCTCAATATATAGCCATGAAGATGGTATCAATGTCCTTTTCTAATTCTGGTTCACTACATTAGCAGCAGAAAACCAGTGATACACAACTGTTGCAATAATGTTAATGATAATGATGGATTCATGATTAATAACTAGCTGTTTTAAAAATCAATTACCTATATTAAACACCACTATGATAGAAGACAAAAAAAGACAGTAAAAAATGAGCAGGTTAGACCAGGAATTGGACACACAAGCAATAAACTCACGATGCTCATAAAATCAGGAGCGGCTACTTAGCATTTTCTCTTGACTTTAAATCCTGGAAGTGTGCTATGGACCCTCTATATTAGCAGCCTAGCTGAAGCTGTTTTTATGTGAATAAAAATAAAGACTCCACCCTAATAAAACACAATTGTGAACATTTTCTTCTTGAAGACAGCCAAAAGTGTCTAGTTCTGGGACTTTAAATGGCAAAGCTGTTATGCTGGGCACCATCATATGAAGGGTGGCTTTTTCAAAATGCTCCTAAATGGAATATATAACACCTAAATAAAATAGCTCTCTATGTGCTTTGTAGGGGGAAAACTAGACTAGGGTGATGAAATCAAAACAGTTGACTGTGAAAAGAGACACATCTAGTGGAAAACTCTGTCAGAGAGATGGCTACAGCTGAGATCAGGTTGCTCTGAAAGTTAAGATATGTATAAAAATGTATGCAAAAAAACCAAGTGGAAGATATTAGAAAATATATTAATTTCTTTTAAATAAAATTACACTTATTGCCCTTTCTCGAGTGTACCTGACAATGTTTTGTTTGGATGTTGGAGTTAACAGTCTTGGAAGCGATTCAGAAGCACAGAAATATTGTAAGACAGAAGGCAAATATGTTTTCTTTCCTCCTCTTTTCTCCTCAGAGCTTGTGTTCTTTTACAGACACGTGCATGTAAGTTGTCCACCAAGAAAAAATATGTAAATCCCTTTGGTTTCTAATGGTCTAATGTTATAAACACACTAAAAGACAGAGTTCTGGTTGGCGGGGTTGTTGATGTGCTGGCAGGGCTGCTGCTGCTATGATGGTCCAAGCTCGTTCCACATTCTGGTTTGGACCAAAGAGCTCCAGCTTGTGACCCAGACTAAGACCCAGATCAATGTCCAAGGGCCATATCCTGGACAGATGCCCTTAGCCTCAACCAGAGTAGTGTCAGATCTGGTCAGACCTGTAGATCCACATCCAGACCGCAGCTGAGATCTAAATTCAACCTGACTCCAGGCAAAAGCACATTTTTAACTTTGTCCAGCTCAGGTATGGCGACCCGGCAGCCTTGTTTTATTCCCGTTATCCCCCCCGACACCAGCCACAGCAGACATAAAAAGATAAAAAACCTGCATATTTCTTCAAAGCCCTTCCCTTTTCTCCTTTTTACAGTCTGTGTGGGTCTCAGGAGTGAGTCCAGCTGATCGGAACCCACTGAGTCTCCGTCTCTACCTTCTTTAGTGCCAACCGAAGCTCGGTGAAAGCCGCCGAAAGGTCATCGTTGACTATGACCTTCTCAAACAGATGACTGTATTGAGTCTCCATCATCTGGGCGGTTCTCACCATCTCCTGAAAGTCTTCCTCCTGAAATGGAAGTGAAAACAGAGAGGGAAAAAAAGAGGATGGAGGTGAAAAAGACGACGAGCTGAGAGACATGCACAAATAAGAGAGGCAGAGCGGTTCATTCAGGGCTGCAAAGAGGAAACACTGGCCACAGTAAACAAGACGAAAGATACATTCACATACTGTAAACACAAATTACATGGCATTGAACACGCAAATAAACATACAGTGGCCTGTATGGAGCCTGTTATAACCTCCCAAAGACATGGTAGCCACACATGAACTCGGGCACAGACCACGTACTAAAACCTCCCTATACAAGAACCTGACCTCAAGGAATTTCCATCATTTCCTCCACTGAATGCAAACAGTTATCCAATTCACTAAGAAAATAAAATATCCTCAAAATAAGCAGAGGACAAAGCAACCATAATTTACAAAAGACAGACATGTAAGACATTCATTTCTGCCAGTCTGGATTTTATATGTGTGATGTGGAAATGACAGTTTGTGGACAGCGCTGTTCCGCTGAGAGCTCAGGCTGCGTGAAGCTGCTGCACAAGCCCACTAAATCTACAGGAGCTGACAGTGAAGTGGCAAAAATGAACATAGTGCAGATCGAGTTCTTGGTCTGTGAGCATTTCTCAAAGGCTCTAGAGGCGAACTTAAAGTTTCACGTGTATCTGACAAAACTAAAATAAGACTTTACACATCAACGACTCGTAAATTAACTTAGACTTTTGGCTTTTGACTAGGAAAGATTTAACATGCTCACCAAGCCCAAAGATTAAAATGTGTATTGTTTTCCTGACAGCACTCAATCTCATTGCATTTGCATTAAAAACTCAGATATAAAAGGCTCAGTACAGATATTATGAATAATTCTAATTTTGTCACAAGAAAAACTCCAAGGAACATCCTTATCATTTACTTTGAAATGTTATGAATGTTTAAAATAATGCTATTTTTGTAAATTGGCTACATGAACGTGTTATTCTGATTTTAAAAAATGAATAAAATGGCATTAGATTTGGTGATGATGTGTTTTATAGCTTGAAACACAAAGTTCAAAGCTCAGTCTTTATTCAGTACTTACCAGTTAGGAAGACTTGTGATCTTTCATATAATATGAGGAATTATACTGACAAATGTTCAACATAAAACAATAAAAACATTATTTCAAGGCTTCAGCATTTCTGATATTTTATGTATCAACAAGGCTACAATAACTAACCTACATTACTTTGAATGGTTAGATTTTATTTTCAGTTTCAGTTTCAGACACAAGAGCATTAACCTTTAATACATTAGCAACATTGTCTTGGGCATGCATGAAGAACTCTAACGACAACAAATTGCTGAATTAGTTGATTAATCAATTCACTTCATTATGGATCACTTGTAATGACATTTACATTAGTAGGAAGGGTGTAGATTTTCCTGCTCACTCATGATACCTTACTGATATGTAGAACTTGCAACTTGGTGATTTGCAGAAACCTCTGCAAACTGGGCTTGAATGTGCTTTGGGGCTTTTTGTTTAAATTACATTATATTTGATCCGTCTAGTTGGTTTACTCATGGGGTAGCACACAACATATTATGGTTTAAGGTTAGATTTGCTGTCTAAATCAGTTGTTTTTGTGCACTTTAGGTGGTAAGAATCTATTAAAATATGTGGGTCATATCAGGGAGGGAGCTACATAAATCACTGGATGTTTACTTGGAGTTTTAAACAGAAATCTTCCAGAAGGATAGACTGTTTTTCCAATTCATTATGCAAATTAGTCGTCCACTGGAAAATAAAACCGCGTGTTAACTGTGAGGAGCAACAAACTGACATATTTTTTATCATGTTGGCAGTAAATATTATCCATGTGGGGCTCCTATATTCATAGATGGGCTCTTCTCAAACAGTGCAGGTATCTCTCCATGGTGGTCCCTCTGAGGCTTTCTGGTTTCAGCTGTGTGGGTCCTGGCTCATACTGGCCTCGCAGCAACAACAGGGCTAAAGTAGCTGCACTGATTTAGCCTCATGTTTTTACTGGGAACACTCAACTTTAGATTTCTCGACAGATATGGTTTTATAGTGACCCCCGTTGCCAAACACACAATTATAAATACACACAGATGCACGTTTATGCCCAGAAACTCAAACACGCGTGCGCACGTACACTCACACACACTCACACACACCCACAAACATGCAGGATCAAGCTGAGTGTGTGCATACTATGTGTACGCACATAAACACGACCTCGTTAAAATTTAAAACTCCTAAACGACTTCTTTTTTAGAGACGCTCCTTCCAGCCAGGAGTTACTTCAGAATGTTTCTGGTGGTTTTCCGCTTCATAATGGATTAGCTGCGCAGCTAAATATAAATGCTCACTCACTGTGACACTTAGAAAAAGCCCTGTCTGCTCTTTTTTTTTTCTCCTCCTTTTCTTTTGCTTGTCTGTCTCGCATCTATCAAGCTAAACAGGCGGTTGCAGAAACCGACCCGCGCCGTCTCACACTCTATTGTCTTTTATTGTGAGGGAGGAAGATGTGATGGTTTTATCAGCCCGCGTCTCGGAGGATGACAGGAAGAGGATGGTGGAGGATGGAGGATGGAGGAGGAGGGAGGGAGGCAGGGAGGGGGGGGGGGTAAAAGATGACTCAGGGACGGCAGGAGGTTTGTTAGCCTATGAAGGAAAACTGTTCCACTGTGGGACTATATTCTCTGTGATCTGGACGGAAGCCCCCGCAGGACTTCCACGGTTGGATCAGGACTTACAGATGACCACTGTGTCCAACGCCAGGAAGACAACCTCTCTGACCTGTCCTGGCAACTACATGAACCTGGGAGACTTAGTGCCGTTTGGTGTGTGTGTGATTTTTCCATGTCCACAGGCGAGTCTCTGAGTCTGTCTCTAGTTAGGCCATTCCAGGTAAAAGAACATTAATCACAGCAAGAGGCTGCTGAAGGGACAGCGAGCTGGGTAGAGAGATGGAAAGAGAATCACACACACAAAAAAAAAAAAAAAACACGAGAAAATAATAAGATAGATGTAGGATGATATAAAAAGGGGCAAGAAAGATGAATATAATGAAAGCAAAAGAGGTAGATGGAAAGTTGGGCGAGGAGGAGTGAGTGGATATTCTCTGGCACCCGGTGATCCGTGCTGGATCGCTCTCCTCAGAGGGCAGTTTGAGCTGATGCCACTTCTGGTGGGCCAAAGTCGAAAAAAGGAAAAGCACCGGGGGACTCATTTATCCTCGCTGCCATTAGATTGGTTAATTTCCACATGAAATGATGTAGCGTCTTGTGCCTGTTTAAGTACTTCAAGCACAGATAAATGGCAGTGTTCATTGCACAATATTAGTCTATTGATTCACAGCCTGTTTTTTTTTTTTTACTGGGGTCTACGCTTCATTCTCGGCATCTTTTCATCAATGTTATGTTTTTATGGGTTCTAGTTTTATGGTTTTATTTATAGTGGTTTAACTGTGTGTATGTTTGACTGTAAACCCTGTCTAGAAGAGAGATTCTCCTTAAGGGACAGTAAATCTTTTCAACGCTTTGGTGTCACAAAGCCGAATGTGTCAGCCTCATTATCATCACAGCAAGCCTGAGTTTATTGATCCCAATACCACATCTGTCCTCTGGATTAAAAAAAAGCATCAATAACTGCACAGATATGATCCAGACAAGAACTTCAATTAATCTTGAGAAATGAATGTCCAAGATCAATTATAGTTAATCCTCTTGCACTGTGTTAATATGTCTACGTATATTCTGAATGGTTTCCAGCTCAAACAATGGGGCTAAAGTCAGACTGCTCTGCAGAAACAATGAGACGACTGTTCCTCGGCCTTTATCATTAGACCAGACATGTCTAAGAGAGAAATACAGCTGCTGGTGAATCCAATCCGTCTGAGACAACTCACCCAACAACAGCTTCTCTTTCAGGGCTTTTAACAGCAAACCTTGGGTGACTTACGCGCTGTCACTGTACATGAACATTTACACAGAACCTGGTTTGTTACCTGGCTGAAATATGCCTCCCTGTCACACTGTTTTATAGAGGTGTTTTACTTGAGAGAATACCAGAAGCTAATAAAGGGACAGAGCAATAAAAGCAACAGCAACGGATTGTTAGCAATCATCCTGTTTCTGACAACTAAAAGCTCTTTGTTTTCTGGACCCCTACCGAGGAAATGAAGAGCAGGCAGCGGCAAAATTATATATCACCGGGCAAATAATGCGATCTGACTTTGTGTCTGTATAATGGCTTTAAAAGCTTGACTGGGAAGTAAAATATCTGCGGGATATTGTGAGTTTGAGCCGACCTTCAGCTGTGACCCTGCTGCATGCTGCGTGTGAGGCTGCCAATAGGACTTTAGATAAAGCCAGGAATCAGCTTCTCTGTGTAATAATGAGAAGGTGATAAGATAGAGGAGATATATTTTACGCAGCGGTTTGAAGGTAACACTGCTGCGCTGCTGTTAGGGGTTGCTATAGAGGATTTAGTGTCTCATTATGGTCTGGATAAAGGTATATGCACTGTCCCATGAAATCATATCAGTATTTTCTTAGTGTAATACAATTCCTATTGAGGGATCAATGAAAGAATAGGAAGGCCTTGAGTAGAGTTTCTTATACTTGCACTCAGTTTTTAGTACCCCAGACTCCATCTGAGACCTGAGGTGGGTCAGACCAGGTCTAAATGATATTCTGTCTAATTAGGCTGGAAAGGGAGCTGTTGCATTGCTGTGAGTCTTGGATCTATAGGGCATCATAATCGTAAAATTTGGGTTTATTTGACACAATAAAGAGTAAATGAGATGTATGGCTGCTCTTTTTTTTTTAAGGTGGCTGCATTCTGCTCTCAATGTCTCTCACTATTTGAGTTAAACCACATTTTGGATCAGGACCAACTATCTTTGGGTCTATTTGGTTTGGGTCCCATCTACTTCATCACCAGGAACAAAAGCATCACCAGCAATCACAGAGATACAGATTAGTGCAGGAGCTGCTTTTGAGTGGACTTAATAAGCTCCAATTAACATTTATATACACACTTTTTTTCTACCAGCTCAATAAATTCCAGTTAGGTTGTGTCTGTAGGTGTGTACCAGTGGGGTTATTAGTAACGTAGTGAAAGGCAGCTTGTTTCGAGAGGATGAGAGAAAAAGGTTTGACGACTTTAATAGTTGGACATTTTGATGAAGCATGCGGTCACTGCTGACGATGCACTATTTATCATTTAATGTTTTCTGGGAACCTCGTTTCATGGGGTCTTTAAGATGCTTACCATTCTGACAGTGATGAATTACTGAGGGGGCTACTTTTTTCTTTTTTTTTTTTTAAATAGCAAAGTTTAAATTATTGGACACAGAGCACACAGTACAACTTTATAAAACATCGGTATTGTTACTCCCACCTTATGAGACCTAAGTGTAAAGACTGGTGGGATAAATGACACATGAAAAAGTGATGATACGGTTGGTTATGTCAACTTCGATTATAAATATGGTTCATTTGAAGGCAAGTAGTCAGTAGGCGTAAAAATATGAGGTAAATGTAGCATACCAGGTGTCTACCTATGATCTTTGCAGTGAAGAAATATATAAAGTGATGAAATATGTAAAACAATATTGTCTTTCATGACCTCATCACCACCTCCATTATTTTCTTGCCTCTTTTTTTAAGGTGCTAACTTGTGATTAGTCAGTATTCATCTCTTTCACAGCCCTGTCTCTTTCTTTCTCCTTACCTTTCGCACCTCCTGGCGTCCCATCAGTCCGCGCTGCTGTTTGGGAACTTGGCTTTAACGCTGCCCGCTGTGAGCGAGACACGCGAGCAAGTGAGCGAGAACCAGGCCCGACGGAGCTGGGAAAACCATCATGTGACCCCCCCCCCCACTCCCGCCCCCCCCAACTCTCTCTCTCTCTCTTCCCCTACCCGTCAAATTCACAGCGGCACCGAACACCGGCTAATTGGTTTCATCTGCGTCCCTGCTGGGCCCGGATAAAGGTGTGTAAAGGGATGACCTCATCACTCACACACACACATACACATATACTGTACACGCAGGGTCCAGATAGTATTTCTGTTATTTCTTGTGCTGTTAATCTGTGAGGTGTAAAACCATGTGTTTTTACAGCACAACACTATCCAAGTGTGTTCACCAGCAACATGCTTCAAGTGAGTGATCTTCATGCAATGTAAAAAGGTCAATATATAAGAAAACAGGCGTGAAAACATACTAAATAACTATATTCCACTATGTTTCAGTATGTTTGGACACCCTTTGCATCTGCTGTACATTTAGGATACTTCTGTATATGTCCACCCTGTTGGCTGTATGCTGCTATTTTCCATTGTAATGATCCAATTTCCTCTCATGGATCATTAAATTTTCATCTAACGTTATCTAATCTGGCTAGAATTTACAAATATCATCTAGTTTGGGAGCTTTGGCTGGAGTTTCAGATGAGTCTTTACGAAAAGTGTGTTAAATTGATTTCCTGTAATTGTCTAAATCAAGGCGACCCTGACCCATCTGGTACTCAAAGCAGTTTATCTCAAGTCTAAACAGCATATTATGCTGCTTAATGTCTGATTATGACTGTGTGAGAAAATGAAAGCCCTCCCCTCCCCTCCCCTCCCCTCTCGGCGCACTCTCCACTCACCGTGAACGACTTAGCCGATGCCTTGTCGTCTTTGCCTGATATGACTTTGGCGCTCTTTCTGGTCTCCCTCAGTCTATCGATGGCTGGAGGCTTCACGAACACGACGTAGGGTTTGAACTCCGCTGTCCGCAGGTGCTTTAGCGTCTAAAGAAAGACAGAAACTGAGTGAATATGAAAGCCTGGGAATAGTTAGAGGTGTTACTATCGAGCAACCAAAGAGCAACCAGAACCACTGCTTTAATGTATGGGTGGAACATGCATTTCTGTCCACATCTGTATGGGCTTCTTGTCTCTTCTTTCTGGTGACAACTGCATGAAAAGAAAACACCAATCTGGTCTCCCACAGAGGTAGAATAGAGGTCAGAGTTGGTTAGTGGTGGCGTCAGGCGTTGGGCCCTCCTCTGGATCTGGTACCACGATCAAGGTTTCTCACTGTGCTAATAGGCAGTGAGTTTGAACCCACAACTGATAGGAAGACGGATAAAAACCCAAAGGAGGGGCAGGAGAGGAACCACTGGAAACCATTCATTCCTGCTTTCATCAGCTGCTCCGCAGACAGTATCAGTCAGCAATAACATGCTTTGACACTGCTGCCGATCTGATCCATGAGTCATGCTGGAGAATGGCCTCATACTGGAAGTAGGGAAGGATGACTATTAGCTTACACAGCATCCTAAACTCATGCCAAAAACAAAAAAAACCCCAAAAAAGTACATGTACATCCACCCGAGTGAGCTTCCACAGACTTTTTCTCACACACTTGAACTGAGGTCTCTAGAGTTAGCTCCCACTGCTGCTCAGCCCAAGCTGGTTTGAGAGCATGCCAGGCTAATCTATATAATGGTGTATTTGTGCCTCATGTGTGTCATTATCCACTGGGCAAAAACAAACAGAGGAGAGGATCTTTTGGAGGAAAAGGCCGGACGATACGGGCCAGGCCCTGGATAATGGGAAATCAAACTCAGAGGGTATGTTAGGGCTCAGCGACAAGCCGGCCGTTTGTGTTCGGATCCTATCGACACCACCCAAGACACATAAGCCAAAGAGGAAATCTTCAAATAGAGGAAATTAGCGGTAATTGCTCCCTTTAAAATGCCCCCTTTAAAAACCCGCTTTGGTAACCCAGTAAGCAGCCAAGGCCTCAGGAAAACCAGAAAGGAGAGATCGTTTGAGATAGGTGGGGGAGTGAGGTGCCAATGGGCTTAAACTACAAGGAAGTGATGGTCAGAGAGAATGGGATGTAGAGGAAGAGGGGGATTGTGTCACTCACATGAGGCTGGACATCCAATAGGCACACTTTGTTCTTGGACAGGACAGAGCGTATCGAGTCCAGGCTTGTCCCGTAGTAATTCCCTTTATACTCGCCATACTCGATGAATCTGAGGGGCGAGATTGAAAAAGAGAGAGAGAAGTGGGGGAGATGAGAATCTTGTTGAGAAAACACCTCAAGAATCATTTTCTGTGGAGAAATTTGTATCGAATACAAGTCAAATCTCACCCTAATCTGGTCAACTGTGTCAGCACACTTCTGAGATTCATCTTAGAAATAATGATATATAAAAACCCAACAAATCCACAGAGACAGGAGGATTACTCTGTCAACCGCTGACAGATCTGAAGATAGCATTCTTTAGCACAACTTAAAAACCAGACGTTTTGGCCGGGCTTGTTTTTTATATAATCTCCTACGTTACTCTTTCAATCAGTAACACCTGTTTGTTCCAGAGAGACCACAAAGTCCCTGAATGCCAAAACCTTCCCTGCTTAATCCATAAGGATTTTTCAGCCCAGCAAGCAAACTGGGCGCAAGCAAACAAACACTTTTCCACCGGGTAATCTTCCCTCTTTCGCACCAATCGGCTGTCACCAAAAAAAAAAAAGAAATAAGGAAAGAAAGAAAGAAAGAAAGAAAGAAAAAAAAACAGAAACCCACCAGTGTATTTTTAGCTGAAAACAAGGAGGGGAAAAAAAAGGCAGCGAGCGGAGTAACGACGTGGAAAGAATTTCGAGCTAATAGGACGGTGAGGTATGCTCACAGTCTGTTCATGACGAGTGTCGGACAGAATGACTGCCTCAGTGTGACTGATGCCATGTAAAAAGAGAGTTTTATGGTAATTGCCAATGTAAGAAACTTTTACTCAGCTTTTTTTTTTTTTTTTAAAGCAAGGCTTAAGTCTCTAAGAAAACTAAAACCCTCATATTTGGTTATGGGAAATTCATTTAAAGGCTTACAGTAGCCTGTGTTTAAAAACTCACACCTTGCAGCATTCTGTGCTGTTTGTTGTCATGAGTGTTAAGTGGAGAAGGTATATAGATTACAGTCAATAATGCCAGCAGAGGTTTTTTGGCTATATTGAGAGTATGGATCGTTGCCATTTCGACACAGAACAGGGCTTCCCTTGGGAAAGTTGTTCAAGCTAAACACATGTTGTTGTGGCCCCAATTCACAGACCTTTTATTTAGCGTTTTCTGAGCAGAGCGCATTGTTTCTGCTGCATGCAATGAGGCATAACGCAAACAAGTTCATCTCACTCCTCGTTTACTTTGCTGCCTTGTAATTTCTGCGCTGAGTGTCCCACGCACGCACCCCACATCACAGCTCTGTCACTCACCCCTCCGACTCCCTGAAAAACATTGCATGCCTCGACCTACACCACAACATGGCCTAAATATACAGCTCCCCTTTCCCTTCTCCTCTCTGCATGCTCTGACACTCTATATGCACTCACCACCACAGGCTTCCCTCTATGTCGTATGCGTGTGTGTTTGCGTGTGTGTGAATGTTTTGCATGTGCACCCTACAGTATATCTTTTTTCTCCCCCCCTTTCCAGCTCGTGTGAGACCGGCAGAAAGGCATCAATCATTCTTATGACTATTACAACTTGCGTTTCAATTTGTTGGCCACAAATGTCAAGGCGGGCCGCGGTGTGGCTGGGTTCAGAGAGCGCGCCTAAGGGAAGGAGGAAGCAGAGACAGGGGGACCTCTGGGTCAGTGTCTGGAGATCTGTTACCAACGTAGGGCCCGGCCCTGTCAACACCAGCTCACAGTCAGTTACAGAGACGCACGGACGACAGCAGGGAAGCTGTGTTTGAACAGTGGCAACGAGCAGTGGAGCAGGCAGGCTCTCACTGCTACGCTGCCTCTAGTGGCTTACAGATGGAGATGGATGCTGTTTGTTTTCAGCAGGATTAGAGTTGTCAAATCTCAATAGAGGTTTATTCATAACAGTGAAATACCAGAAATTATATGAAACTAAATAAAAAATCATGTTTTGTGGTATGATTAATTCTGAGATTCTGGTATTAAAGGATTAATCAACCAAAATATCAACAACAGATCACCAAAGTCAAAGTGCACATGTGTTGTTTTTCTCTGTTTTCCTCTGTTTTAATTTGAATATCTTTGGATTTTGGACTTTTGGCCAGAAAAAAACCCATGTGTGTCCTTGGGCTCTGAGACATTATGATGCCCATTCTTCACTATTTCCTGACATTGTCTAGACTAAACAAATGCCCGATTCATTAAAAAAAAAAACACTTTTTTTGTTAGAGGAAGGGGGGGGGGGGCACTTCAGAGATCAACAAATATTCATGGCATCATAAATGAACACGCAACAGTTTGTCCTTAAAAACATAACAACCTTTTTCCTGTATATTCTGACCGCGACTCTGACTATATTCTAGAAACATTTTGATTTGTTTTTCTTAACAATGCCCCTATTAATCCTTTGTATAAAATTGCGTGTGGAGTATTTGCATTTAAAGAAGCCAACCTCAAGACCCTGATGGAGCACGTGCAGCTGAAAATGTTTACACTGTGAAAAAAAAAGCTCAACGAGTGACTTGTATCTATTATTGAAAAAGTGAAGTAAAAGTACAGTTAGATTATTTCAACATGTTTCCAAACTAACAAATTATATTTGAAACTAGACGCCCTTAAAACAAGTTTATTTATTTTGGAAACAGACAGAAATGATCAGGCTCTTGTTTTAAGTAAAAATCAAAGAAAGGAATCGATAATAGATCCAGTATGAATGCATTGAGAAGATGGAGATTTTTGTAAAATGAGGGAATAAACACAGCACTTGGAAGAAGACTTGTGCAACTTGATTTTCACTCTTTTGAACTTGTTTCAACTCCTACTTATCTCTTAGGTTTTTTAAAGATAAATATTCATATTAGGATAATGTGCGGTTGATATTTGTTGTTAAGTTAGAATCTGAAGGTTGTACAGTGTGTTCTGGACTCTAATAGTACCAGACACAGTCGTGCCTACTTGTTGTTGTGGATATCCGTCTCAAAGAGATGTTTGGAGATGAAGTGGTACTCCACGCCGTCGCTCTCCTGGTTCCTCTTGGCCCGACTGGTGTCTGAGAGAGAGAGAGAGAGAGAGAGAGAGAGAGAGAGAGAGAGAGAGAGAGAGAGAGAGAGAGAGAGAGGGAGAGAGTGATTACCTCAAACCCAGACTGTCTGACTCACTGTTGGGGCAGAAACCATCTGAACTGAGACCCTTATTAACATCGCTGGAAGTCTGAAACACAGCACGCTTGGCTATGCCAACCCTTGTATATATTATTGTGTAATTGCACTATAAAATACACAACCTGCAGCACTAAACTCAGACACTTAACTGACATGCAGCACAGCTTTACTGAGTCTTATTAAATTTGTCTCTTGTAATGTGGCTGCAGTGCCCGTAGAAACAGAAGCCATAGCGTTAGCCGCCAGTGTTAGCCACTGTAAGGTAATTGAGTTTGGGAGCTCTAATTAACATGAAGTCCCTACATTTACTTGGCCATAAACCATAAAGCCTCGTTGTAAAGTGGGCGGTGGGGGCGGCACGTGGAGGGAACGTGAGCAGGCAGCGCCGGTGGATTTGTAAGGGTCAAGGGGTCGGCTCGCACTCCGGCTCGTTTCGGGAGCGCCGCGAAAGGTCAGAGGGGAGAGGTGTGCGCCCATCAGACACTCTGAACAGCTCCAAAACAAACTATTAAACTTTTTATCACCTGCGACTCAAAATGGTCAAGTTCTACTCTACTACTCCTCTGAGGTTTTTCTTCTTCGTCAGCATGTGTTGAGGCCGTGCCCTCCTAGTGGACCGGTGCCTTTCCTTTATATGTTCCATGCTGGTCTACAAGGTTCATGGAAAACCAGAGGTGTGACTTATATAATGTGTCACTCACTTGAGAAAGAGAGACGACTGGAAATTCAACCACGGTGGAGAAGACAGTGAAGAAGATCAGTGACTTTCTGTCAACAGCCACAGACAACAGTAGTAGGAAACACACAAGGACAAGGCCAGAACAGCCTTGTCATAAGATAACATATACTTAGAATGCCTCCCATTTAGAATTGTGTAAGACGCGTTGCCAAACAGCCTCTCGGTAATTCAACCGACACCGTCCACCATGCGTTATTTTGGCATCTGCTTTGTGGCGCTGAAAATAATTACAGTGCAACAGAAGAATGTGCATCCGTTCATTCCCCGATTCATGGAAAATATCAGTAAGCTTGGATTGGAATCAAAATGTTTAACCCCCAACTCTAATGGCTTATTGCAATGCTCCTTGTGTTTCTTAGACGGCTGGTTTACATTTTACAGCGACAAGCAAGAGAGAAGAAAAAAAAAAAAAAACCCTGAATCTTAACCGGGGCCACAAACTGGTGGTCTCCAAAACTCCGGTTTTCAAATTAACAAAAAGGGGTAACGCTTTCGGGCTTAATCTGAAACAACAGCAAGTGTTAAACACATCCATGTGTCCACTGGCAGCAATCAAACATTCAAAGAGAGGGAGACAAGAAGACTTGTGCCATGCGTCTTCTATATGGGTCAGAATCAGACAGTCTGGCCGCTATTAAACACAGCATCACAGGTCACATTTGAGAACAATTAACAGTCCTTGTGGAAAGAACGGCCCCACCGATGAGAGTTTAATACCAGGGACATTTCAAGCGTCAGACTTCAAGTGGGACACATCCATTATGCCACACACGCATGTAACAAACACAGCAATTGACATCAGCGGTCCTCATATTTCCTCAAACTCTTGTCGCAGTTTCCCTCCAAGCCCCAGATGGTAACTACGCAATTACTAGTGCCACTGCCCCGCTTCAATGTATAAATCAAAAAGATTTATTTGTCCCAACATGTTGGCTGTGGGACATTCCAGAAGTGCAAAAAACTAAAAAATGCTGGCAGGGCTTAAAGAGGCAGTCGTTTGCAGCAGGGCTGGATGGTGTTCAGAATTATGGCGAGCTGTCATTTGGTCCTTAAAAGGAGAGAAAGGGAGGAGGCAGAGCAGGAAAAAGACAGAGAAAGTGAGAAGTAAACTGAGAAAGAAAGAAGAGGTAGTAGCCGGGTGCCAAATTGTGAAGCAGTGGAATGGCATGTCTTCAGGAGGTAGAAAAACGCAGCTTTCTCCATCATTCAGTGCTTGTCAGGCAGACAGTGAAAAGCTGACAATTACACAGGAGGAGAAGCAAGCGCCTGAGTCTGGAGAGGACCAGTCATGCTGCCTGAGAGCTGCCGCGGGTGTTACTCACTGCCACAATTACTCTGTCTGAGTTTTGTGTGTGTGTGTGTGTGTGTGTGTGTCCAGACTGGACTTTCATCACTCAATCTGCACAAGCACTCTCATACAATGTGAAAACTTAACTGGAACAAGTAAGCTAAACATCCGTCATCTAAAGTGATTACTGTGATTTGTTGCTAAAAACTCACAGAGTGCACCGGAGGCCACTGTGCAGTCGCAATTTAATCTGGCATCCTGCACGCTTACATTTCTCTGTGAATGTGTTTCCAATGTGTTATGTATACATAAATAAGAGGCTTCCTGGGTGCAAATGGATTCAGAAGAGTAAACAGGGAGGCAACATGTTCCCATGTCCTTCCTGCTCTCCCTCCAGAGATTAGCACTTCATCAGCAGATGGCTTAAAGATAGAAATTGAAAGTACCATAGATGTTTAGTAGTTATTATTCAAGATGTATACAGATATCAGTCCATCAGTTATAACAAGAGCTCATTTGAGTCAGAATGGTTTGTTTTTACCAAGAGAGCAATCGCTCTACTTAGAATACAGAAATAAAGCATGTTGATGAAAGTTTTAACCGCAATATTTTTACCTTTTTTCTGCAGCATAAAGAAACCGGATCTCTTTAAAATTTAATATAAATGTATAAACTGTTGTAAAAGCTGTCGTTTGGGTGGCTTAATCTCATTCCCTGACTGACTTTGTGTCATTTAAAAGTAAAAACGTCTCGTTCTGGGCTGTTAAATGTATAAATGTAAAATATATTATTTCCTCCATTTTTCTTGTAAGCTGGTGAAAGTACAGCATGTGGAGGAAGCCGGTGTCTTCATTCCCTTTAAAAGCTCTTTGCCAATAAATAGCAGAAGTGAAACAGTGGTCTGGTAAAAGGCTCGCGGGGGACATGATGTAGAAAACATACATTCACACATAAGACAAACACACAGATAAGAAAGCAGAAAAACAGAGAAAGAGGGAGAGAGAGAGAGAGAGAGAGCAGAGGTTTGGAAGACAAATTGAATCTACTGAAAGATGCTTGGCTTGTGTTGGACTTGACCTGGCCTCAGTAAGAAGAGTGGAGTAAACTTACGTGGGATGGTCACGCTGAAGTGCTGGGGGTCAGAGATCAGCAGTTTCCTCTTAAGCTCGTTCAAACCGACTCCGGTGGGTCCTGCACACACACAAAAACAGCATGAAAAAGGACAGAAGTCACAGAATCTACGACTACTCATCTCCAGTAAGGCCAGAGAGGCTCGCTGTCAGGCTGAATGTTCCCTTCTTGTCTTGTAGATAGGACATGATGAGACATTTTGACATCAGAGTAAGAAAAGCACAGGTGTACATATAATAAAATGAAGTATTCATCACGCAATATCAAAATCATCAATATTATCAATAAATTAAAGGTGCACTCCACTGATTTAGCATTACAATCTCATGAAACATAAGGATTTGAGAGTCAAAGAGTCAAAAAGAGACTGAAAAAAAGAGACAAAAAAATGAATTGAAGTTGCAGAGGCCAACATATTCAAGCTCCAAACACACAGGATGTTACATGCAACTTTATAGCACCTCTCAGCCTCTCCACGTCTAATAAATAAATACCCACGTCTTTTAAACTCCATGATCCCAGACTTTCACTTGCAAATTTGTCAAAATAGTCTCAGAGCCTAAGTGAATATGACATCATAAGAGTTCTTTATTCAGACAACATAATTATATATACTTTAACAGACTGAGTGTTATACTTCGTACTGTAATGAGTAAACTGAATTTGATGTGGAAACTTTAAACAAAATTAAATAATGCGTTTTTTCAGCTTTTCTGCTACATGCTTAGTTTAGTTGTGTCATTTGTTTGTTCTTGAAGTAAGTGAGAAATTTTTTAAATTATGAACCTAATTTACCACAGTGTGAAATTAATTTCATACGCTATTAAAACACAATCAGCCCAGCCAAAGCCTTTCAAGCACAGAGGATTGATTACAACAGGAACTCTACTGTTACACTCATCTTTCATTGCAGCTTGGCAGAATAATAAAACTTCACTTTAAAGTAAGTACAAAGTGAAGGTGAGGATGAGTGGGAGAGGAGACTATTGGTTTAACTGTACCAAAAAGAGATGAGGACCAGTCCAATATTTAATAGCCAGCATGTGGGGACGTCAAAGTTAATCAAACTGAGCAAATTATTTGATTTTAATAAGAAAAATAAGGAATATGTCAGTTTGGAAACTATTTCGAGCAGACATCACTAACATAAAATATATTCCTTTTTTTAAATGCTATTAGCAGAGGTTAAAATGTTTTTATTTTTGGAAGCTGACTCTGCTTTGGTGGAAGTCTCTTTAACCCAAAAGCACTTCTGCAGTGTTTTGGTGGTTGTTACCAGGGTGCTGCTACATCATCCTGACTTGAACCAACTGGCATCAGTGTCGTCTAACAGACTGGTTTTGGAGTTACAAGTGCACGGCTGGCCCTTTTCAGTGTTTCGGCACAGCTCTGCAGTGTGTGGACAGTTAGAGACAGAGCTTGATCTGGGCTCGAGATTCTTCGCATGCCTGACGTTCTGGGCAGGCACTACAATCGCATCAAACCCTATTGGAAATTCATTTCTCCAGGCAAATGTGTTTAGCAGGTCGCTCCTCTAAAACAAACGGACAATGAGTTCACTCAGCGATGCGGATTAGGTGGAAAGACAGGGAGAGGGATGGAGAGAGAGAGAGAGAGAGACAGAGAGAGAAGAAGAGAGAGAGAGAGAGGAAAAAAAATGTTGAAAAACATTATTTTTTAAAGAAAAAGTTGCTGCTGTTTCCTTTGGTGCTATCTGCGCTGTTCGTCTACGGTTCATCTGGTGTGAAGCAGGAAGGTTTTTGAAGTGATCCACAACCTGATAAATAGGTGTGGACAACAAGCCCCCTTTTAAGCATAATCTCTGAACACTGGCAGCCATCGCAGACAGACAAATTCACACCCCATGCTTTCCCTTTCCCTCTGCGCCCTGCAACACATGGTTTGGGTCCTATTGTGCGACTGCTGTAAGTGATAAAACCTGTTTCCTTAGTGCACTCACACACTCCACTGTGAATTCAAAAAGTTAAAAAAAAAAAAAAAAAAAAAAAAGAGAGAAAAATACCCCGACCCTCTTTGGGCCGTCGTCGCGAGGCATTCTGTGGTTTTGCCGTCTCACATAAACAAGCACATGGCCAAGCAAAGACAGCAATCCATCTTAACTGGGCAGACGGAGTTTTTCAGCAAGGAAGAGAGGAAAAAAAAAAAAAAAGTCACAGAACCTAAGGGGGTTGAGGGCTCGGGTGATTTATTAAGATGAGGAAATGGAGTTCATTTTGAATTTGTTTCGGGAGCGCGCGAGGAATGCAGCTGTGCTGTTTGAACAAGGCTGTGGATCAATGTTGTTGTAGGTGCTGAAGGTGGCAGACCGTGGTAATAGAGGCTCTTTTATGAGCTCTATCACAGTGGTGCAGACAGGAACCTCCACACAAGCTTGTTTGCTTGAATCCGAGCGTGGATATCAGCTCCCGTGCACGTGGGACCGACAGTCATTTGTGCACTTCTGCGTCCTCGTAAAACCATTTTCACCTTTTACATCGCTCCCTTGCTTGCCACTTGCGATATCAATGATGCATGGCAGAGGGCCTTCTTCAGAATACCTCAGACGGCGATTAAAGCTTATTCCAGCTGTACCATCGCCTGCCAAGGGGGCCCAACAGGCCCACCACCAGGTCTTTTTACAAGCAGAAGCAGTGCCCCGTGCTCCCGTTCCACCGTCTGACCTGAAATACGCCACCTCTTTGTGCATTGTTTGTTTTTAACAATGCCCCAATACAACAGCAACATTATAAATCTGAACACCACAATAAAAAGCGGCATAACTCTCCCAACGTATTTACATTGTGTTTATGTGTTTTTCTCTCCCTCTCTGTCAGACTCTCTCTCTCTCTCTCTTTGGCCCTCTCGTGGTACTTCTGGCCTAGCGGATAGCCGTGCCAGTAAAAGTGTCAGACTTCATTACCACGCTCATTAGATACGCCGCCCTTAATATCGCCAGCTTAATAACTTCCAGGCCAAACGCGGAGCACCATCGCATGCAGCTCGCATCGAGAAGCTGAGGCCCGGGCCCCGACGAGGACCGGCTCCGGGGGCCCCCGAACCTCGACCCGACCTCAAAAACCTCCCAAGCCTGCCTCACATCCAGTACCACAGCCCGACTCACAGCTCTGGCTTTGCTGCTACCGCACGACAGTGGTGCAATAGAGGAACCACAAGTCATTTACAACACGCTGCTACTTCATATTCAACAGGGCAAAGCCTTCAAATAGAGTTCCACTTTTATATATTTGGATACTACATAAATATTCACTTAAGTATCGGTGTATTTGAAATATGTTAGGGCTAAACCTCAATATAAAAACTTTCAATTCATCAACATTGCTCTAAGTTCAGTGTGTCAAGTTACAAGGGAAATGTGGAAATCAACACACCATTTTGTCAGGTTAAATAATCAGATTTCTTTCAAAACCAGCAGCGGTTAAGTCAAAGTATGCATACTGTATATAAAAATATATTTTCATTGGCTGCCTGATTTTAAATGTACAAAAACCCAGATAACTATCTCGATCTTTGAAACGGATCTCAGACTGTGCGCTCCATTTAAATGCAGGACTCGAGCGGCGGGGTCGTTCATTAGTGGGTACTGCTGACCCGAGTGACCACATGAATGAGAAAAAAAACGCCTCGAGGCATTCCTGAACAGCTTTTTGGGAGAGGGTAGATGTTTGATATGAAAATAGTTGCGGGGCGGAGGGAGGGAGGGAGGGTGAAGAGGGTGTCGTGCTGGAGCGGAGTGGAAAAAGTGCAATGGCTGAGAGTGAGTCAAGCACGGAGGGTCGTGTCCCGTCTGGAAGTCCCGAAAAAAATACATGCCAACTTCACCTCTGCTTGAGGAGGCTGCGTGAAAATTTGCAGCCTGGGAGTCTAAACAATACAAGCTGCTTTTGTGGATTAAACAAAAGGGCAAATGCTATAGTTAAAAAGCAATTTCCTCAAGTCGTACATTAAAGGAATAAAGTATCTCAACCCCTGTGTGAGAGGAGTGAGAGAGAAACGGTTCCTAATAAGAAAAATCAAGAGGCTCCTGGGAGAGGAGGAAGCAGAGAGGCGAAAGGTAGAGAAACATAAAGCAGATCTTTCCTTGGCCCCTCTGCTTCGTTACGTGTGAAATTGTCCATAGGTTGTCCTCCAAATTATGGAAGTTAATTGAAAATATTTACATTAGCGTGACGGGCGGGAGAGGTTCGGCATCCTCTGCGTAAGTGTTGTGACAAGCTGGCAGCGAAATGGGCTCGCTAATTAGCAACATGCCTGATGAAGTCCATGCTCTAGGTGGTGTTTTTTAAGTGAGCCAAGGCCTTAGTCAATCAGGCTGGGAGTGGAACTGTGGAGAGAGAGAGCATGCGTGAGATTTAAAAAAAAAAAAAAAAAAGAAAAGAGGAAAGAAAAAGTGTACCCTCATTGCCAGTGGTGTTCATTCCTAAATTAACCTCGCAAATGTTTAAAAATTGCTGTTGGGACATCTGTAATAGAAGATGAAGACTGGAACAGACTCCGGCTCTCATTCCTTCAGTGCATCTCCCGCCTTGATGAATGGAAATCGATTGGAAGGAAATCGCACTGAAAAAAAAAACTTTTTGGGAATGTTTTGTTCCATCTGTGTCTGGGACATTCTTGTCATTTTTTGTTACGAGTAACAAACCTAAAAAGGAAAATGTGGAGGAGGCTTCGAGGCTCACTGATGGTACAGTTGGTCCCCAGAAAGATTTAAGTCTTTACTGTTGCACCTGGCTTCGAATATTGTTCCACTGGCAACGTTTTCGTCCTCCGACCACAAATACAGAATGAGAAACCGCTAAATTCATCTCAAGAACTTGGCACGTTCTCCAAGCTCTTTTTTTTTTTTTTGGATGGGGCTTTGTAACACCCGCTCCTCGAGGCAAGTGTTAACAATTCCGTTGTATTGAAAAAAACACAAGAGAGGACACTGAGAGAGGGAGGCGTCGTAAATGAAAGTATTAAATGCGACTGATTAAAATGAGGTCTGCTCTGTCGATTCAGCCGAGTGCTAAAAGTCTAGCTGGGGGTCGTGGGAGGCCGAGGCCGGGCCACCTGGGACATCTGGAGCTGCAAAAACTCTGAGTCACAGTCGTTTTCTGTGAGATGTATGTGTCATTATAAAGAGAGGAGAGGATTTTCATTAAAATCTATGGCGTCTGCAGTGCCAACTTTAACACCGCTCCGCTCAAAAACAATGCAATGTGTGAGGTAAGCAGTGATATCAGAGTGTCATATTCTTGATAAAGTGTTTTAGGGGTCCAGCTCCACTACTCACCCACTAAGATCACCAGCCTTTGTTTAGCTCCGCTCAGCCTGCGGTAGGTGGTGACCTCCTCGTAGGTGGGCACGTCTGCCATGTCGTACATCTCGCTCTTCTTGCACTCGTACATGGACTTGTTGGTCTTCTTGTCTCTCCTGCTGAGACGGAAGCTTCTCCTGAACCCCGCTGGAGGGTCAAGATGAAACGATATGGGAAAAGAGAGGAGACAGAAAAGAAAGAAATGCATTAATCTACGAGATACGAGAAGAAAAAAAAAAAATCTAAGTGTCAGTTGCGTGTGTCGATGAGTGTGTTGAAATCCCAACGCAACTGTATGTACGCATAGACCCGCAGCTGTGCGCTTGGATTTATGGTCATTTCAGTGTCTTGGCAATCACTTCCACAGCTTGATGTCCAATACCTCATACTGTATTGTGCAGCTCAGTTTTATGACGGCTATCTTTGCTGTAGGTGAAAGAATGACAGTGTAGCACGCCGCCAAACAGTTTCTCCTTAATATTGCACTCAAATGCTTGATTCAGATTTTCCCCTGGTGACATATAATGGGATCTAATTTTCTTCTCTGGTGCATACATGCATCTCTTGAAGACTGTGGTGAGGTTTTGAAAGGGTTTTACATTTGCAAAAAGCTACACAAAACACTACTGGATGTTTTCTCTGGTACTTTTGGAGTCTGGTGACTTCTGAAGCCAGATTTCTGCTGAGAGTTTATGATGAGAAGCGAAGGAAACATGATATTCTTTCAATATAATATAATAAGTTTAGTGCTACTTTGTTAACTGTCAGGCTATGATCTGCAATTCATTTAGGTTGCAATTTCAGATATTAGTGAAGTCTGTGTGTGCAATGACTGTCTATGTGTGTGTCATTTAGTGTTTCCTGGCTCTCTAGCTGCCTTGTCCTGTATGTAAGGGTTGCTGATTGGTTTATGGTGTGCACCATGTCCTTGGATTGCCGCTACAAAGGCTTCTTAACATACCAATCCGAGAGTACGCACGCCTTGATCTGATGATCTACGACAGTATCAAAAGGAAAATTTTCCCCCTAATTTGAGGACCACGGTTTCATATTCATGGCAGATGTTGGTTAAACCTAAAAAAGAGGTAAATCTCCAGAAGCCAGGACGTCAACTATCCTATTTCTGTGTACGGTCGTGGGTTGTTTCCATCCTCCTCTTTCATTATTTCAGTTTTTAATCAATAATTAATGAACTCAGAAATATGATGCAAGATGCCCACGTAAGATTAAAGCAGCATGAAAATTATGGACTGAGAAGAAAAAATTGGGAGTTGAAACAATCCCTGATACACACACACACACACCCCTTTAATATTTTCCACAACATTTTCAAACCACTGTGGGGCTGTGCAGACATGCAGCAAAGAGAAAAGAATCTGCATTCTTCTCAGCTTGTTCTTTTCCAAAAACAGTCCCTTAATAAGGGATGGAGCAGTGGACCTATGCTGAGTTACAAATGAAACACACTGTAAGTCACTGGAGCAGAATAATAATAATGTTTTCTCATGAGCCTGTGTATACGAGTGTCCACACGTGCCAGTGTACTGAATATAGTGTTACACTGAACATTTAGGGCAGACTTTGTTCCACTGTGGGCAAGTTGTGGCTTTCGTTGTCTGTGCCATTTCTCCTGTGGTTAATCTACTCATTCAGCACCCTCTCCTCCGCCTGCCCCCACCCCGCACAGAGGGAGCATTACCTCCGCCGCACAGTGGAAAACATCAACCGCTCATCTGCATTTCTCTCCTGTGGAGACATCATACTGCAACTAATGTCCACAAAGTTTGACATCATTACAATAAACATTAACAGTATAATGCTCATGATATCCTATTGAAAGTGAGCAGTTCATGTTCAAAAGGTTCAACCCCAAAAACCCCAACTTGGTCTGTCATATATCCCCAATGCAAACACACCACTGGCTAACTGGGCTAACTAATACTATCAAAGTCATTCATTCTATTGGTATTGGAGTTTGACAAGCTGCCATCTCATTAGCTCAGGGATAGACAGGTGCACAGGGTTTCATTACAAGCCACAACAGTTAATACAAAGCACCATCTCTCAGCTGAGGGGGGGCCCTAAGTAACGCAGTACCCCTCAAATTCACTTAAACCCTCCTAGACAGCTCAATCCAAATAGTGGAGGGAATTCTCTTCTTTTCCTTCCCCGAGCTCTGCCTGAGGGTAAATAAATTAAAGCCTCATGCAGTGGTGAGCGGTACCATCCCTAACCTTCAGTGCTGATGGAGAACGACAGACGGGATGGATATTAAATGGATCCAGAATTAAAAAGGGATTCGAGGCTCTGCTGAAACAAAGCAAGGCTGCCTGTTTGTCATAAAATGCATCGGCTATGTTGGAAAAGCAAGATGTTTGTCACAGGATGACCCAAGTATAAGGATTACTGTTAGAGAAGGAATGTATGATATGTGCAGCACCGAGATCCAGTACCTCTTTTTAATGGTGTGACAGGTCAAATCAAATTGGTTGACAATAGCTCTGCTTTGAATTTGCCTGGAATGAGAGCTGAGCAGAGAAGCAGTGTACTGGTGTGTTTTTCTGCAGAAGAGAGTTGTGTGTCTTGGGGTATGGAGTTAAAGTTTCCTTGCTTAGGTTCCCCACCCACACACACACACACACACACACACATACACACGCACCTCCTAATGGTGTGCACCAGGCCGTGACTGGGTAATTGCCAGAGCTCCAACTGAAAACTTGCCTGTACGCATGCGCACACTGTTTCACTTGCTCTGCCTCTCACACAAACACACACACAGACACTTCAATTCAAAGCCTTTTTTTTTTTTTTTTCAATAAAACAGAAACATGAAAAAAAAAGTTGAGGAAAAAAAGATGAGCATATTTAACGCGGTGTAAACACAAGCAGTGACTGCACACACACAAACACACACACACACACACACACACACACACAAAGACATGAACACACAATTGCTTGGAAGTCGCCAGCAGTCCTGCAAGCCCATTTTCCAGTGTGATAATATCTTACAGCCACGTAGGAAATTCAGCATGTGCGTAAAGAAAGCGCCCGGAGGCCTCTGCAAACTGTGAATACAAAACTGCCCACTCGGACACTAACATCCTGTGAAATGCTACTACTCCACACCTGTAAAAGAAATGGCTACAACTGTAAAAGAAAAAAAAAAAGAAAAAAGAAAAAGACACAGTGCAATAAGACAAATGCTCATAAAAAATAACAGATGACTCGAAAAGGCTCAAGTCGTCCATTTGCCAATGCGTGTCTGAAAGAGGAGAAGCCTGAGAACAATACAAGCACCAGGTCTTCCAGACGTCACGCGTAGGCGATCAGCGAGATGACAACACGGACAAGAAGAAGAAGAAGAAAAAGAAAGACTGCCATTTTCCCTCCAATCAAACTTCATTTTGTGTAAAGAGACACATATAGAAAAAGTAGAGTGAAGCTGAGAGGAAAAGGCTCATAGTGAAACCACCTGTTGCAAAGCCCCAGTGCAGCGAGGGCAGACGTCTTAAGGGGCCTAACGACAGGAGACCTTGCTGACAGCTCCAGTGCCATCCTGGCTCTGCCGCGGGGGGCCCTTCTCTCCTCCAGACTAATGGAGATGACATCTATGGAATTAACCAGGCATGGCAGCTGCGGATTAAGTGAGCGGTGCGCTCTCGGCTCGATGCCGCGCGTTGTGGTTTAACGCTGTAACACTTAGTCCCGTTCGTGGGCACCAAATGTGGGAAGCATTACCGGCTCTCTCGGCCTCATTATGCGTGCCCATTACTGGCTCGGTTGGAAGGGATGAGGAAGGCGCATGGTAGGCAACTAGCGAAGGAGGGGTACGCTTTCCACACTGTCAGCCATTATTACCCCAATACTGAATAAAAAGAAAGAGCGTTGCTGCTCATAATGACAAAAATACAAAAGGCTGCGGTAGACGGGAAGAACTGCTCTGCTTGATTTATCACCAATTTTCTTTTCTTGCATAATACAGGGAAACATGCTAGACTTTCGTGGCCAAATATGCCTGGATTTCTGGAGTTTTGACATTACTGTGAAGACAGATGTTGAGCGGTGTCACTGTGGGTCAACATCATGGACTGTAAAATGCAGCTGCAGGATTCGAGAGGGAAGAAGGGAGGATAGGAATCGGGATAGGAGAGGAATCAGGAGAGGACAGGAGAGAACTGGGGGAGGAGGGGAATCGGAAAAGCGATCGTGAGAGGCATCAGAAGAGGAGAGAGGAGAGGAGAGAGGAGGATGGTGGAAAGGATAGCAAGTGAAAAAGAAGGAAGCGGACATATCCAGACAGACAAGTGTGTGTCCTTCAAATACTCCCATCTCTCTCCTACAAATGCTAACGGGCATCTGTGAAAATGGTTATAGTTCAGTCATAAAGTGTGCTCCGTGGCTGATGTTAGGATATTTGATTGCATGAGGCGTCCAACTGTTTCTGGGACAAGATCTCAACAGTGTACACGTATAGTATGTGACCCGACCGTTGGACTTTAGAGATGTTAACAAGCAACTGTCAGTTTAACTTCGGGCCGGACTGACGGACATCACTCTTCTCCTGATGGAACACGATGGAAGCGAAATAGAAAGTTTGTTGGTGTGACATTTGAAATATGTACGTGTAACAGTCCAGGGTGGTGAACTCATTAGAGTAATATCAGGGGAAAACACATTCTAGGAGTAGTTTCCACCGCCCCCGCACTAAGTATTTGGAAAGTGGTACCAAACCCAATTGTTACAGGCTTATACGGTGGAATAGTGCTCTAGACCTTTGGCTGCTAGAGGTCCATTTGTGTCGGGGGCTATTTGTTTTTCCCCTCCATCTTATCCCACAGCTCTTTGGGCTCAGGAATGTCTCGTCTTAAAACGATGCCTGATGCCTTATGTGTTGGCAAAAAAAAAAAAAAAAAAAAAAGACATTCACACACGCACACAGAAGTACCTCTGCTTCTACTAGAGTCCTTGAAGCTGCTATCAACATGCCAAAAGGGTTTCTAAGTGCCAAGAGCGCTGAGGCTAAATGCCTGCTTTCCTGTTTGTCTCATCAGCCTGACGTTCAGACAGAGAAGATGCTCTACAACAAAGCCGCGGTGAAGGAAATTCCATGTCTCTTTTCCAACTCTTTTAACAACTGGAACGGTTGGTTGCTAAAGCTGATAAAAGCACACCTGTCAAGCCAGTGCATATACCTTACTCTGATTTTATCCAAACGCTGGATAACCATTAAATGCATATCACTGTAATCTTATGAGGTGATGTTATGAGGTGATGTTCCTCTCTGTTTGGACTCAGACTGGGGGGAAAAACACACTTATCCCAGTGTATTGGATCTTGCACATTCGCACCTATTGAACCTTCAACCTGATGAACTCGTCTTATTTTGGAACTGGAGCATTTTTTTTTTCATTTCAGTTTACACTTCTCCACTTTTTTCCATGACTTGGACGTAATTGGATTGTGAGGAGCTGATGGATATCCCAGCCCCCATTTGTTCAGCTTTGACTGATTTGGAGCTTCATGCTTGCCCTCCATCCATCCATCTTTCCTTGTTCAGAGTGTGACTTTGGAAGTTTTTGGGCATTATAATAGAGATGTGAAATGTTGCTCTGCCTTGACATCCATATAACAGTGCAGGTGTATAGAATGTCTGGTTAAAGAGCTCTAACGGATAAGCAGGAAAAACATATAATCCCTGAGTGCATCTTCTTGAAATGCACACTGGGTGTCAAGCCCACACTTTGTTGGAAACAAACTGAAGTCTCCGAGCAGTGCTTTCTAGAAAGGCCTGATGGGAAGGTACCATGGGACGCAGTTTTCCTCCTCCTATGCTGAGCTTCATTCTCTGGTCTGCTGGCTCGAAAATCAAGCAGCATCTCTAGGCACATGAATCTGCTCGCCCCCGAGTAGTGCTCGAGGATCGCTTTTGGCAATGGCCGTTACAGACGTTGCATCACTGAGAGAGGCATGAAGAGAAAACAAACCAAAAACTAAGGACAACAACAGCCTACCCCCCTCCCACCGCCTCCTTTATTTCCCCCATGCAACCTCAGTAGCATTGCAAAAGCATCTGTAAGTTCTAGGATTTCAAACTGTTAAGGACGGGCCAACTCTAAATCATACAACCACATCCAACAGGCTGAAAAGCCATGCAGCAAGTACTCTCATAGAGAAGATGTTATTATAACTCACAATTTTTTTCTCTCCTCCTCCTGAGGTTCTCTCATTTCAGTTAAACCTCGTTCTGGGCTGCTGGAGTCAAGAAATTCTGCTAACCCGCTAGAGTGCTGGATGTTGTTTGGGTACCGAGGAGGAAAAGGAGAGGCTGAGGTCATTGACCTCATGGAGGAGGCAGGGTGACAGTAAGGGCAAGCCTGAAGGGGACAGAGAGGAGTGGAAAAACGGACTGGTGTTTGGCATAGTTCGGCACTGGGAAGTGACCCTGATTGAGCTTGGCAGACATGGCTCAAACTTAGTATTTATAAACTTGTGTGCACTGGATATCCTGTGAAATCTGGAGTCTAAATGGTGTAGTGTGCAAGGAAAGTTCTGAGGCCAGTTTACCTCTTAACCTTGACATCTGAATATAGACAGAAGGGGATAGAGAGAGAGAGAAAGAGAAAGAGATGGACATAGAGAGGAGTTGTGTACGAGCCAGTTAGGACGGCCTGTGGTCCTGCCGAGGGACGATACCTTATGATTTGTCGGGAAAATGACAGTGGTAATAAAAACATGATGGGGGAACATTTTCTGTACAGGACAGGGAATTGGAAGCAGCTCTCTGGAAAGGCTTGCAGAACCAAGGCGGACCACGGTAATTGTCATTAAGTCTGACCGGGACCACATCAACAAAGCCGGCACTCGGCCGGACCTCCAGAACAAAGCATGGAAAACAAGCCGTCCTTTTAACCCAAATCCATCCAGAACCATTCTCATAGATGTCTTCAGACCCACAGCAGAGTCAGAACAGGATAACTACTACATTCTGCAAATCCATCACATGATCTGCCAATATACTCATGCTGTCAGCAAGGGAGCAGAAATAGCACGCTGTAGGCTAGTGTGCCACTACAGAACTACTCTTTGTGTTTTTTTTTAACATGGGAATCGAGGTTGAATCAGTTGCACCAAATTAACTCTGGGCTTTAAAAAATATATGCATGTTATAAAAAAACAAGTAACTATTTCTCAGTGCAACAAAGAACAGACTATTAACAGCTGGTCTATAAAGGAAGGGTTAAAGGTCGAGGAAGGATAAATGGAGGGGGTCACACGTCTAACACAGTCTTGACAACTGTCTTCACAGTTAATGCACTGATGGACCAGCCAGGTCAGGAATGAGGAGGAAAGAAGGAGGAGAAGAAGACAACATCTCTCACCTAGGTGGAATCCGCTACTATAGTCAGCGTCCTCTGGTGATGAGAAGAGAAAGAAAGGAAAAAGCCAGAAGAGAGGCACAAAATCATGTTAAAAGAGAAAAGTCAGACATGACAGCACAGGCACCTAACCCTCTAAAGCACATATTGGAAAGATGAAATGTCAAATTTGTAGGAATACACATAAAATATACATATACAGTACAGGGGACAATTTGTTTTGGGTGTTATTTATGTTAATGGAGAATTAGTTTATTACATTTGACTTTGTCCAAAAATCATAGCCATTGATGTAGTGGCACTGATGTAGAAAGAAGAAAAAGGCTTCTTCTTACATTTTCTCTGAACAATCCCCATTGACATCCTTCAAATGAACATTAACATACACTCAATGTAGGTTTACACTACACTACATCTTTGGCCATTGCTTTGGATGTTCTTTGGAAGTCCATTAATAATTCAGTACTATGAGTATATTTGGCAGATGTAAGGTTACATGAAGTGTTCATGTGAGAGGATGATTCTCTAGACGACGTCCACTCTAATGAAAATGACAAGTTAGATGGTGAAATATGAAGCCTTAGACAACGCAAGAGCCAATAATCTGCTAATTCTCCGCAGTTTTTAGAGGAGAAATTCACAATGACATCTGAAGTTCCCCTTTAAGACTGATTAGCTTTGACGTGAGAAGAAAGGCCAGATGAAAACAGGAAGGATGGAGAGCAGAGGTGAGAGGTAGACCTTCCTTTACACACAAATATTATGAAGGGGAACCAGTCATAAATGGTTGTGTAGTTTTGCGTGTTGCATCACTATCAGTAAGTGACCCGTCACTAAAGGCCTATCCGATGGGAGATGTCAAACAAGCAGTACCTTCAATATCCACAGCTGTTGAGAAGCAGCGGAAGAAGCAAGGAATGGAAGTGAGTCAAAGTTAGAGAAAATGCTGGATTAACAAAAAGGATGTTGAGAGAGAGAAGAGATGAAACAATAAGAAGACACCTACCAAACTCTATAGCCACATCATCTTAGAAAAGCAAAAGAAAAGACAAACACATGACAAAAAAAGAGTTAAAATCTTAATTGTCCATATAAAACATCCAAAATTAAACTCTAGTTTAAATACTATATGCTATAGTCTTGCTTTACGTATATATATGGTACACTAGTACACAATTAGGACAATCCAAAAACAGTTGTGAGCTGAGTCAATTTTCACACAAAACTGACATTCTGTTTAATTTTGTAATGTTTGTGAAAAGTGCTCAGCTCCACTACCACACTCTACTCATATAACTATGGTCTATACAAGTCAAATTACTATTGGTTTGACAAAAAGAAAAAGAAAAAAAGACTGCACTTAGTAAGGTCCACCTACTAGCTTCTTAAAAACCTTTCAACTGCATCATACTGTCTTCAGCAGCAGATAGAGTACATGGTTTTGATTGATCCCATGTACCCATTTATCAGCTGACCAAAGTTCCATACTACTTACCATATGTCAGGCGATGACAGCGGAACTATCTCTATGACAACTAAGCAAAATTCAATCATATAGTGAAGATGAGATGCAGTTGAAAGCAGAAAAAAAATCAGTAACTACACCTTGAGTTAAGATTTTTTTCTTTCTGTCAAACTGCTATTTCCACTTTCCACAAGGAATGTTCACGCTCTATTAATTTAATACTAAATGTTTCTACTGCTTCTATTTTGATAGAACATTTATAGACATTGTTACCTAGCGACACACAGTCTGTGGTACATGTCTGTGGTGCATCCTCTGTGACTTTACAGAGAGAAAGATATTCAGATTCAATAGCCTCAAAGGGGCTACGAAAAATTGGTTCAGACCAAAATATTAAAGTGACAGGAGTGTGTTATATATTGAAGCATTATTTTTCATTTGAGCTACATTTTGAAATGGATCCAGATGTTTAAAAGTACCACCCTATAAGATGAAAAAATGGTAGCTGAGGCAGGTTTTTGTGTATGTGTGTATGTTTGGTTTTAGGATACCGTGAACATTTGGAGGCACTTACAGATGCTTCCTCCCTCGTCACGTCTTCCCATTTTGGCCAAACAAGGTTAAATAAAAGCATAAAGAACACCATCTACCGCAGTATAGAGCTTGCCTTACAGCGCTGTGTTCATCTCCCAGAGCGCACCTCAGCTCGGGGAGGTGTTACGTCACAGCCGGAGCTAATGACTAGCCAAAACAGCAGTCAGTACCGATCACTGCAAAGGTTGTTTCATGCTAGAAAAACATCAGACCTGAGAGCGGTAATTGTTTTGAAGTGTGGAGCCAAACGTGTCTGCCTTTATCTGACATCTTGTTTCACATGTTAGTGTTCACGGCAATGTTCCTACTGATGTTGCCCTCCTCCCATTTTTAACGTGACATTTTAAGTTGAACCAGCACCTAAACCACATTTTGGGAAGGATGAGAGGTAATTGCATGGGAAAGACAGAGGGGGAACATGAAAGAGGAAACAACAAGGACAATATGAGAATGATAAAGGTATCTAAAATCCTTCCAAGTGCTGCCATTAATACACTGTGGAAGGCTTTCATCTGGTGCCTATCTGCTACAGGAATGGTCTGCATTGCTTAATGGCCTTATACTCTAGCCTTGTACATTGACATTCCTAGTCTAACAAAACACCATGTGATAACGCTGTAGAATGTGGACCTATCTGAGAACGCTTAAAAGACGGATGTGTACCCTTTGCCTTTCTCACAGTGCATTTCACCCGCCTGGCCAAAGAAACATTTTGAGGGCAGTGAGAGTCAGCTGAAGTCATGCCTCTGATGTGAGAATACTGTATGTGGATGGCCAGACCTGCAGCTATGGTGGCAGCCAAGCCTATCATTTAGTAAGCATAGGGAGCCATGGCCGCCCGGATTGCGGCCGCAGACTTTCTCAGACATTCTCAGCGTGCAGTCAACCAGTCTACCACCAGTCGGCTAACCAGCCTGACTGAATACTTCATGGCCGACTCCTCTCCTGGTAAGGGACACACGCTTAGGGGTATATCACATGTCGCCCACATACCAAAGATTCACCACAGAGGATGACAGATAGGGTGAGATGAGGGTAGCGCTGGAATGAATGGAAAGGATGGATAGCAAACAGAGAAAGATGAGCACACGGTTTGCTAAAGGATAATTCCTGTTTATTTCGATTTATTTTGTGGTTTTGGCTGACACGTTGTAGTCGTCAATGAGATTTGTAAGACTTGGAAACATGACAACATCTCAACTAAGTCTAAAGGGGAGAGAAACACGAGCAGTCTGACAATCAGAGCGGTTGTAAACAAGCTAACGGTTTAGATTAGATTATTTAAACCAGTTTATTTGAAATTAAAACCAAAAGAACGCACAGTCAAATTGTTGGTAATAATCCCTCATTGGATAAGAAAGTTGGCCTGTAAACTGTGATGGATGTTTGCAGCAGACTGTTACGGTTTCTCTTCCAAATATGTTTGGCTAACCTGCAGGATGGTGACACTGATTGGTTGTTTGTTGGATTTTACAGTTAGGAGCCGGAGCAATTTTTGGACAACCCTTTAGATAGGCGTAAAATGGTTGGTAATTTTTGCTTTTTACATGCAGCGTGGGCCTTTTTTGGGATTCCACCTGGTTTTTGGAGCTGCGTGGCTTCTACTGTAACCACGGTCAACCATCCAGCTGTTTGTCAGTACTGCAAGACCGCTAGATAATCTCTCAGCTATCCCCTTACGAGGGAGGAAGAGACAAAGGAATGACCCCTAGTCAGCACCCTGTAAATGGGCCTGAGTTATGGGCTGATGTCACCCTCACAGCCAGCCAGCATACAGATGGCCTTCTCCTTGAACAAACTGGACGCTGTCACTTTCTCTCTTGTTCGCTATATCTCTCTCTTTTTTAAACAACCGACATGAGACCAGTGGAATTTTCCAGATGACACAGAGAGAGATCTTTGTCATGCATCTTTTGGCCTTCAAACGAAGAGATGATTATTCAAAGTCAGGATAAGGAAGTGAATGAAAGACAGAGGAGAGCTGGTCTGCATTAGAAGGCTGAGTTTATATATTATAAAAAGTTAACGGTAACTCCGCATTGCTGTGCTGACAATCGACCAATATGCAGGGACTTTTAAAGCGAGGGGAAAAAATAACAACTTGATCTGTAAAACTTTAAGGGTGGTCTCTGAACAGGTTGCCTGGGCCTAACCTTTGAGAATATAATGGAACTTTTCCCCCTGCACCCATCGCGCTTCTAAATCTACTCCCCGTGTCTGTAAGCGTTTAAAGTTGAAAAGTGAAATGGATGGATAAATCGAACACAGGGCCGGGTTCAGGGCCACTTAAGACCAATCTCGGGCGCCATTTCGAAACGGTTCAGTCATTCGCTTGGAGAGGCAGTGAGAGAAAGAGGGATAGCTCTGTAATGTATAGAGAGAGAGATGTAGAGAGACCCCAAGGTGAGCGATAAGTGTGTCCACGTGTTTGGCAGACTGCGAAGCAAACCAAACAATCAGACAGCGGAGAGGTTTGCATGTCAGACAGGAACAGACATACTGTAAGAAAGCCCAGAGAGCCGTCAGGATGTTCAGAGAGAGCAGATGGGGAGGCTGGAGGAGAGCCAGCTATCGATGGAGGGGAGGGGGCTGGGGAGGGGGCGTAAAAGGAGAGGAGGAAGGTAGGCCATTTTGACACTATAGATGTAAAATAGTTGATCTAACCCCTGTAGCCGATTAATAATTGGCCTAAACAGGACATTTGATGGCACTTTAAACACCAGTTTCATAACTGAAAAATCCATCTAAAAAAGAAGCAAAAAGCAACAGTGAGGACAGGGATTATTTATATCTTGCAAATGTTAGGCGTAAATGGACACGGTTAAGCAATGTGCGCCGCAGCCCCTCGCCAAGACCAATATTGTTGTAGCCGACGGAGTTCCCGGACTGGAAAGAGCGAGAGAGGGAGAGAGGGAGAGAGGGAGAGAGGGAGAGAGAGGGAGAGAGAGTGAGGGAGGAAGAGCGCGAGAGAGAGAGAGAGAGAGAGAGAAAGGGACCCCCCTCCTCAATCACCACCTCTGTCCTCCGCTTGGTAACAGTGGGGTCTCCATAGTATCCTTCAATTAGATTGTAGTTTATGGCCCCGGGGCCCAGCCAGGCCGGCCTTGTGCGGGGCCAGGATCCAAGCTTTGTCTCCCTCCATCTCTCCTGACCCAGCCACCGCTGCTCCACAGGGCCACATCTGCTACTGAATGTGACCCCATCCACTGTTTTCCCCTCCCCATCTATTCCTTTCTCCATCCATCCACGACCCCTCTTTACATTTCTGCATCCCGTCTTTTCAGTTTCTTTTACTCCCTTCACTTTTACTCATTCGACTCATTTCTTACACCCCAACTGGATCCAACATTTTTCTCTAATTAAGTCTTTTCTTTTTTTGAACGCTGTTAAAAACTTGTGTGTGTGTGTGTGCGTGTGTGTCTGTCTCAGGTTGAACAGAGAGTGAACTGTTATCATTCCCCAGTTATTCATCAAGTCCTGAGAGGGCCATGTCAAGGGACTTCCTATTACTGCCACTGCACACAGGCAAGTGCACACACATACACACACACAACTAATCCTTACAGTGTGTGTGACATTAGGAAGAAAGCATTGCTGGAGCTCAAAAGGAGACTTATGTTTCTTTGGTAGGGGCCGCAGCGAACTCTACTACATTTTACACCTGCCCTCTGTGCAGAGAGAGAAGGGGGGGGGGTACAAATCCCATAAGTCATAAGAGGAACTGGGCCATTAAAATGAAATAGTAAGGGAACAGTACAGCACTGTCTGTCGAAAACTTTTTAGCAGGCTATTTTTGGCCATCCTGCACCATGTATGCCAGTATGCGGTTGAACATAACCAGGAAATGACAACATCCATAATTCACCCGAGAGCTTGAATCTGAAGTAAAAGAGCCTAATGCTAAGTTTAGAGGTGGTCAGCGTAGCTCTGTCGGTTATTTCAGAGCTACATATTGAAAGAGTCACATTACATTAAGGGCTCACCGCCATGTTGAGGGAAACAAGTAGTCAAATGGACATGTCCGTCTCAAAGTGGTAATCTACAGTGAAAAATATGGGCAATAAGAACTAGGTTCAGGTTCAGCAGGGTCGTTGTGAGACGAGAGCAGACCTATAAAACCAATTCTGCTGAGGCTTCATGTCTTTGGGATATGCAGAGTGCATGGCGGGAGGCAAATCTGTACGTTGCAGAGGAAAACCTGTGTGTACTCATTAGGGTAAGAGATGTGGCTGTGAATATGAAGATATGTGTGACTGACAGGAGGTAGAAGGATCAAGCTAAGTAAGTAAGTTCTGCGAGGAGGCAGGATTGGGAAGGAACTACAGTAGTAAAGAACTAGTTGATACTGTATGACTTGTTTTCCGACCACACTTGAAGGGAGAGACATGGTAATTGTTTAATATGGGGATAACAGTGCACATTTTCAGAAAGTCTCTCCAGGAGGGTATTACACTCTTTTGTACATATGAAAAGTGACAGACATAGTGTAACAAATGAAAAGAAAAATCAAACCCCCTTACTTTCTCACCGCTATCATTTTCGGGACACCTGGCGTCAATGTTGGATTGTGGGTTTTGGAAAGTTCCAGTTGTTGTTGGATGCCCCATACAGACATGGGTACTTCTGTTAGACTATACCAGTGCCTTAAGTGTTGACTTTTTTCCCCCCATCTAATAAGTGATGTGAGTAAATTGCAGACTAAACTCTATTTGGGTCCCACTAAAGACCTGCAGCAGCTATTGGCAGTGTGGGTTCTTCCTCCATGCTTACAGGGAGGCACACACACACACACACACACAGTCATATTGTAATCCTCAGTCACTGAGTACGCTGGATAGCCTTCTGTTCATGCACCGGAGCTCACCATATACAAACTAAATTGCTATTTGGCAGCTGTTTGTAAATCATAATTGATGTATTTGTCATTCTAAAGCAGTTTGCCAGTAAATCTCTTACGGAGCTTTTCAGTCAGGTGCAGCAGAGAGTCCAAACAGTTGTGGTATACACAGCAGCCAGAGCAGGTGGGGGCTAGTCTCCAGAGGCCAGGGTTGTATAGACTTCTACTGCATAGTCCACAGCCCTACATCTCTTACTGGTGGGAATGGAGAGGCTGAACATTGTTGTTAAATGAACATACCCGTTCCAATGAACCAGTTGCTGGCTTCTTTTTGAAAGCGGTGTCATAATTTCAACTGATTGATCGATCACTTCTTGCTAAGTGTTGACAAGACTTTGTAAATTTCTAAATTCAACATTCAAGTTACCATTTCTATTTAATCTTTTCAAATATAATCTGTAACAAGAGACACCATAAATCATAAAACAGAGACCTTGGTCATTCTGATCTTGACACCAGTAGATTATCTACTGTTTGGAATTGCATTTTACTATCGTGATACTTTTCTTTTTCACTGTATTGGTTCAAATATGACCCCATTTTCTTCTCTTCACCCTAAAACCAATGTATATATGCCATTCCTAATCATTTTTGCAGCCGTGTTTTTCCTGTGCAACCTGGTTTATGTCTTTTGTGTTAATTACGAGACACATAGCAATCTTTGATTTATAAGGGCAATCTAGCTTTAATCCCCCCATTTCCTGATCCCCTGCAACCAGGCTTGTTATATAGCACATTTCTGCTATGGCTTGGCTAGATTGGCCAGGGTTAGGGTTAGGGTTGGGGTTATTTTACAGGCTCGCATAATAAGGTACATAAATGTGTTCCACAGAGCAGCATTGAGCCTCTATCACATCTGTGGGTCTAGTATCAGATCATTAATCTATCATTAGACTCTGAGATGTGGAGAGGTGAGTAGGAAGGGTAGGCTGGCTGGTGTTTTGGCTGGAAGGTGTAAAGGCTCGGAGAGTTTTTCCAGAGGGCAAACCTCCTCTTTCCTCCCATTAAAGCTGCATGACTTAGACCACATCAACACATGGAAAGACAGAGGGGGACAGAGGCAAGTGAGTTTGGCAAGAGAGGGAAAGAGAGAGAGTGAGAGAGTGAAACATGGAGCAGACGGGAAAATAAGGAGGAAGGTAAATCCAGACACAACACTTCCTCTGATGACAGGCGTGAAGCAGTGCAACCGTACAGCGGTGGTGGCCTCAGAGTGAAGAGATGAGTGTAAATCATTCTGCAGTTGTCCTGGCTAAGGTCACTGACTTTCACTGTTTGTTAGATACTATGTCTATCCCCCTGTCTCACCTTTCCTAAGCCCACCCACCTGTTGCACTGGATAGCTGTGTCCTGGTTTGTAAGGACCTAATAGAGCTATGATAATATGTGCTTACATGATCGCCGGCTAGATGCCCTCTGGATTGGGACAGATGCAACAGGTCGCCGCAGTGCGAATCTCCTGGATGAAGAGAGAGAGGAGAATACAGAAAGAGAGGGAAAAGAGAAAGGCACAATAAAACCATCAGTTTTCATGACCGCATGGGGAATAATAAACACTCCCTGCAACGCAAGAGAGAAACCACTCTTCAATATCCACCAGCTTCATTCTTTCTGAGTGCGGTGAAAGAAAAGAAGGCAGATGAAGGAATGCAGAGGTGAAGGAAAAACATAACACTTGCTGTTGACACAACTTAAGGTTTAAATCTGAATGTTTGTGAAATGAGTGCTGTTCTCTCTCTCTCTCTCCCTCTCTTCTCTTGCTCTCCTCCCTCCCCTCTTTTTTATGCGTGTCTATTTTTCCTCCTCGGGTGCTCTTGGATGATGCCAAGAAACTGCCCCAGCCTCCCGAGCTCTGTGTTGCACATCAAGTGCGGCCGTCCGAGCGCACACTGATGTGCGATTTTCCATCCACTTGCCGTCCAAAGTGGATCGGTACCAGCGCTATCATTTTCTGTCATTACTCATTTCGGGCCAGACATTGTGCGGAAATCCAGACTATTTTGGCAGTGTGGAGTAAGAAAAAAAATTAGGAAGGGGGTTGGGGAGAAAGAGAAAAAGAGGGTGAAACTTCTGTGACTGTGACAACTGTAAAGACAGTTGGGCAAGCATTGGTAAGAAGCAAAGGTAGACAGGAAAGGTTGTTCTAGTTGGGGTTGTGCCTTACCTCTCCTGGAACTGTTTGGACGGGATTAGGCCAGCACGGGGATTGGCTTCCCCCTCATGTTTGGCTTGCCACCATGTTGCATCATCTTGGCTCATGATCTGAAGGATGGAGCCCTTCTTGAAGCCCAGTCCAGCCTCCTTACACGGGATGGCTTTGTCGTCTTTTGGGTCGTAGTCAAAGAGTGCCCTCACAAACATCTTGACATACAGGAGAGGATGGAAAGGGAAGAAAACAAAGAGCTGGATTGAAGGCACAACAGGAAAAAGCAACAGTTCACTGTAAATTACCTTTCCCTCCATTGCATGGAGTGTGAAATCTAAATCATCGTCATCATGGCAAACACAGAAGGTGCTTCACCAGAAGGTGCTCAGGGCGATTGCTCTATAAAGGTCATGGCAATCAGAAATTGAAACCTGCAACTGCTGGCCAAGTTAGTCTCTCCATGTTGTTCCATCAACACTTACAATGGTCTAAACCTTGTCACAGTCTCCCAAGTGTGGTGAGATTTAACATCTCCTGAGTCAGAGACTCCAGCTGGAAGTGCTTTGTTCCACCCGCTGACTCTCTCTAATTCTTAACAAAAACTAATATCAGTAATATTTCCACACCGTGGAACAAACCAATGACGAAAAAAAGATTGTTTTCTTTCTTTAAAGAGTTGCTCTAATTCGCTCTGGCATTGGGGGTGGGGCACACCTCATCAACACAAAGGAGGTTGGACCTTGTAGTGGAAAAATCTCTGACATCTTTTCCTGTTGGGGGCAGCAAGCTGCAACTTAAAGCACCTTGCTGCGTCTCCTGTCCAAATTGAGTGCTGTCACGATGAGTTATCACTCCTGAGACACCTCAGTACATGTGGAAAAAAGAGGGAGGGAAGAAAAGTGTATATGTGTGAGAGAGAGAAAACGTGGGAGAGGGAGGGAGAGATTAAGTTTTTCGATGTCTTACTGATTTAAGGAGTGCTTTGTGCCATGTACTGAAATTATGTTTCAGACAGAGATGTTTTGTTTGGGTCATAACTGCTGCTTTGGCTGCTAAACCCTCCATCAGAACACTCTCATACATCTACATGCTAAGATCTACTGGTTTTCCTCCCTTGGATTCATTTTTTTGGCCCTTCCATGTTCACCCACTTAGCTGCCCTTTGATACATCTAAACTATCTGATGTAAGCGCGTCAGTTATCATCATGAAGGAGTGGCTGAGTGTTTGGCACTTACAGACAACTTTTAGATGGATTCCTTAAAACAGCCAGACAGATTCTACCATTACATGATGACTAAGGATGTAAGTGGCCCACCCTGTCCTGAATGCTTCTGTTACACATGCAGGGTGGGCTGCATTGTGAGTAATGATAAACCACCTTCGACCCTGGAGCTTAAAACTGGGGACTGAATCCAGCCTCTGTCTGCTACTGATAGATGAGCCTGTGAGAAATGGTGCATCAACACCCCAGTGGGTGAGGATTATGGTATGCTGGTTGGAGTGACAGTTAAACCACCTCAAAATGGATGGCTACAAGCTGCTGTCTACTGGGGTACATGAATACGTGTACATGAATGAGGATAATCTTGTCCAACCATGCCTAGGAATCAAATCCTTTTTTGGTACCAAAAGAAATGTGTCAGTAGTGTAGAGTAAACTATCAGGCACTGTCAGCTGGCACTGACTGTATGATTAGATTTGTGGTCTTTTTTATTTCATTATCTGATCACGCAGTTTCAGATTGAAATCTTGGTTCTTTCCAATTTTAGACTGTGTTTAACTTGTACAGCTGCTTGTGTAAAGACAAGATTTAAAGTGTAACTTAATACTAAATCCACTTTTGTGTTTGAGTGAATTATATGTGTGGCTGGTTTATTATACTATGATTATGATCCCAGTTTTTTGTGTTCATTGCAACAGGTGATTGCCTTTTTCCAAAGAAAATGAAATGAGTAATGCTGTCCTGCAGTATACAAAACATTAGGGTTGTCGGTAGGTACTTTTAGGTATGAGTACTGACCTATTTACAAAGGTACTACCAAGTATCTATCCATGTTACCCCAATCAGTGCCAAATATCAGTACCCTGGAAGAGGGTCGTTGTTGGGAATTCAAATAAATATTGATACAATTCCTAAAAATCTCTCCTAGTTTACAGACACATGTGCCTAAAATTTCTCTCTGCTTTATTTGACTGTCTTGATCACTTTCAGCTGTATCAGAGATGCGTTAAGTTATTGCTTATGACAACATTTCCTGCTGCTGCTTCGTATTAAAACCCTTCCGCTGACAAATTAATGGAAATCTTTTATTGCAAAGAAAATAAATGTGTTTATCACTGAGTTCATTGGTGGTGCTATTTTTCAATAAAAACAAGTTGACACAACAAGATCTGGAAATATTTGAAGCTATTTGTTTAGCGAATCAGTTAGAAATACTGCAGAGAGGACAGTACAAGCAGAAACAGCCACAGTGATGATGTTTGATGAAGAGCTGCAGAGGACAGGCTTGTAGCACACTTTGGGCAAACAGTGCCTCTCCAAAGGGTACTCATTTTATTTTACCTTGTTTATTATTTATTATTGTTTATTTTACATTGCACAACTAAATGTTTGAAATAAATAACAAAGTTGAAATTGAGAAGTTCAGACTTATTTTTAACGACTGAAATTACATTTTTGTTATCACAGAGTGTACAGTACCAAAAAATGTACCATTGGGTACCAGTATCGGTTTCAGTTAAAACGTGAATGGTACCAATTCGCACATAAAAACTAAAATCTTCACCCCCAAAGCACAAGTCAATGTTACATTCACTGGCAGTAGAACCAGTGTTGTGCACATTACTGGAAAAATCATCAATTTCTACTAAATACTCATCAGCAAACGTTCCACATGCTGATGTATCCTTGACCAAGACTTTTAACCCCAAACTGCGCTCGATGGTTACACCAGTAAATTGCATTGTAGCTCACTGCCATTGGTGTATAAGTGTGTGTGTGAATGGTTGAATGAAAAGCGGTTTGTAAAATACTGCAAAGAATTACTAAGAAATGTGTTGCTGCCCACCACTAAGTACAACACTATTAGTAGTAAAGCATTACAGTGATTTATACCCTTCTTACCACCACTCTCATCTCTTATTCTGTCACTTTCTATTGCTAAGCTAAGCTAGCAGTTCAAACATGCAGGTTCTAAATCGCCATCTGGTGGTACACTTAGGAGGACTGGAGTGACTGTGACCCTTATCCATGTTGGCCAGTAAAAAGCTGACTGGAGTAAACATTAAAACTATCAACTATCAACAAAGGCGATGGCCAGTAATACAAACGCTTCCCGCCCTTTGAGTTAGATAGGCTGGATGAGATGTGACAGCGCTGTGAGGGCCCATGGGACAATAGTGTCAGTAGTTGTGGGGTGACCAAGAGGTCAGGGGTGCATTTTTTGGCTTGAATATGTATTTTGAATAAGTAAAGTGAGTGTGTTCAAGTTAAAACTACCTGTCATGTTGCTCTTAAATATTAGAATGTTTATATTCCTACAAGTAAGTTATTACTAAGATGGAAATTTTAGTATTGTACTGAAACTCAGGAAATGCATCGGCACTCATATTGACTTTCAAAGCATTACTAGCCCTAGTCTACAAAGGGCCTGTATTCCCTTCTCATTACTACTTTTATGACTACCCATTTTCCTTGTACATACATCATTTCTTCACTGCAGCTCAAAAACAATGTTCTGCATCCAACAAAAAGGTATCATGTTGGAACAGAGAAACTTTCCCTGTTTTTTAAGTGGATGGGTGTAACACAATCAACATAACGATTAAGCCAGAATAGGATCTACCTTTGGCTCCTTGGTTTCCGTCTCCTCCTTGATGCCGGGAACAACTTTAAAGGTAATGGCCCCTTGCGACTGTGCCTGAATATGAGGAAAGACAAGACAGATAGTATAGGTTAGGTGCAGATGGAGGGGGTGGAAACAGCAGTCATCTGCTCTGCAAATATCTCATAAAGCACCTAATCCAATGAAAGTCTTGTAATGCAAAGCACTGTTTGATTTTTCAACAATGGAAGGGTTATTAGGATTGGATGACTGTGTTTGGCAGGGACAGAGTGTGTGTGTGGGGGAAAGAGGAGGAGTGTTGAGAGCAATCATCTGTTCCGGAGGCCTTTATGTCTAAAGAAGGCCTCCAGAGTTTAAGAGACTCTCTTTCCTCTCAAGTCGTCCCCCCTGGCAGAGTCCAGGCCCATGACAGAACTCGTTTGAGGCCTGCGGCGGAGCCTGTTTGGATGAACTACATAGCATCAAACTCATCCAGAGGGACGGTGTGGCTCAATGCATGTGGTCTAAAGGCCAGGAAAGACTTGTGCTGAAAACCGAACACTGGTCTTTCTCTACAAGGATGGGAGGCACTGGGTCCTGGATGAGTTAGGGATAGTTTTTGCCATCACAAACAAGGGATGTTATTTTTGCCAAGGGAGTGGAGCTGAAACACAGGAGAAAGCCTTGGACAGCATACACACACACACACACAAACAGATGAGGCTTACCAGAATACGAATGATTTCCTCTGGTTTCTTGTCATCCACAGGGATTCCATTAACCTCTTTCAGTTCATCCCCAACATGGATCAGTCCTATGACACAACAAAAACACACACACACACAGAGTTTGCATATCTAAAATCAATCTCTATCTAAAAATATTAAAATGTTCTTATCTCGTTGACATAATTTTCTTGTGATATAACCTTAAAATCTTAATATAAGTGAGCTACTGTGTATAAGTCCAGCACTCACAAAGCTTGAGGATGTATACAGTACACCAGATTAATGTTTATCGTCATGGTGGCATTTGAGATTGGAAAAGAATCAAAACATTATTGTCAACACATGTGGAAATCTGCCTTTGGCTTCACTGTGGCAGAGCTGAAAAACAGACTGGACACAATGAATACAAAATCAAACAGAAAACATGTGGACAACATTGCAGTGTTTCTCAGTGAACTTGTCATTTGTGGTCATATTTATAGAGAGGAAAGGTATAATTTATGACAGAGAGCTGGTAGATGCCTACTTTAACACCATACACACATGGTTGAATCCACATAAGACAGAAGAAAAGAGGCGTAACTGACCACTTCTGTCCGCTGCCCCTCCTCTCATGATCCGGGCCACGAGGATAGCTCCTGTGTGTTCGTCGCGCCTTATCGTTGCTCCCTACGAAAGAAATCAAAGAGCAGAATTACCAATTGGGTGCATTGTAACTGCACTAAACTTCCAAAGGGTGGTGAGAAAGCAACCTTATTTAAAGTATAAAACGCTCAGTCTCTGCAATAGTAGCGTGAAACAGATAGGGATAAGGGGCGAGGTACTTTAGAAGGTATTAGACAAACACACAATACACAAAAACACATAAAGTCATTGAGGCACTCTCAACCCTCTTTAATATTCAATCAGAAAGGCACACAGAGAAGAGTGTAGTGTTTCATTATATATATGAAATAACAGAGTTCAGAAGTGATGCATTTAATAATAAACCCAAATAGCCGTTTCCCTTAAAACAATAGGCTTTATGTGTGCCAACCTGTCACAGCCCACCCACAAACACCACTGAGGCAGTAGCCTGGCTGGAATTTAGGATGGAGGAGAACAGCACACTGCAACAGCATGTGTGGTGTCATCCTCACTTGGGCTAGATGACCTGAACCAGACAGATGCGCTGTCTAGTCGACACGTAGTTTGCCGCGGCTGCAACTCATCCTTCCACCCATTCCTACCTGCTATTCCCATCATCCCCAAAGACTGTTTTTGTTTCTGGCATAAAGAAAGGAACGGGCTTGGAGCCTTCCTCGCCCCACTCAGCAGCCATGCTTTATTTCAACTGTCCTTAATCATTGCTGCCCAAGTTGACCATTGATGTGCAACAACAGCTCACCATGTGTCACGCTGCTCCGGTTTGTCTCATTCTCTGGCTTATCTTCCTCCAACAGGCCCAAAGTAGTTGAGGCTGCCTCCATTAATGGGGAGTGCAGGAGGAGATATCAAAAACCCCTGCTCTTCAAAGACCAAAAGGAGACTCTGTTTTGTGCCACTTCGGCAATGCCATTAGCATGTCATCTTGGTTGTTTTCACAACCTATTCACACCTAATGGTTTTCCTCCTAGATAATGGTTTCCTCAAGGCCTTTTGGGGTAGGTGTGGAGATGAAAACAGGGAAAGACATCAGTATAAGACAGTGGTAAGGTCTGCAGAGAGTAGCAGGCCTAATAGAATAATTGGGCTAATTAAAGAAACTTGAGAGGTTGCAGTAGGAGAGAAATCAGTGGAGCAGGTCAGCAAGAGGGGAAGGCACTGTCAGACCTGGTATCAGGGTTACATATAACCCCTGAGTGTGACTTAAAGCAGCTGTCTGTGATGCAATGGCCCCCAGACAGACAGAGAGGCCTTTTTGTGCATGTGTCTGAAAGAATAGCGCTCTACAGGGAAAGAGACGGACTGTGACAGACAACAGGGTGAGATGGGAAGTCTGCAGGAAATCTCACAGGAGTATTCAGACATGTGGTCATTAACTTTTTGTTTCTACTTCTTTTTCTTTCTGTCTATCCTTCTTTTGCGAACTGGCTGATGGCCAGTAGTATGATGGATGTTTTTATTGCGTCCCATGGGGTCTTTGGTGGCTGGTGGCAGTCTAAAGGCTAACTAAACAGCAGAGGCAGCCTTGGACTCAGACTCTGTAACGACAATAGGCTGTCTGCACAAACTCAACAGAGTTACTCAACACCGCATGTCTGTGGCTATCTATGGATTCTGCTCTCATATGATGAAAACAGTCGGGTCCAAATGTCTGATACCAAATTGAAAATCTCAAATATTTCCATGTAAAAATGGAAATAATCCTGGAAAGTTTTGACATGTAACATGGGGAGGAAATATCTAAGATTCTGCACTATTTCTAGGTCAGGAAAATTTGAATTGAGTTTTACCACTTCCACTAAAGGATGTGTTCGGATGACACTCTGGATGGTGGATCTGATTTACTCGTCAGAGACTAGATATATATGGTTTCCAGCAGATCGTTGCTTATTAAGTAGCACTATGACAGAGGGAAACATGGCATCAGGTCTCAGTAAAGGGGCAAGAAGAAAAAATTCAAAGCAAAAAGCAAAGAGGGCCTTCCTCAAAGTCAAATCATGGCTAGACTAAAGTTACAATAATAAAATAATAAATGATTATGTTTTGCTGTGGTAGTCTCCTGTATTAATCATGGCTGTCAACACGTTATCCATCCCCTCTGGAGGGATTTCCCTCTGGTCAACGCCTCTGGACTGACCGCATGTGTTTGTACCAGCTTCAATTGGTCCTCCTGTTTTTGTCACTGGTTACAGCAACAACTCAACAGCCTGCCTGGAACATCACCCAAAAGGATATAGTCATTTTGTGCACAAGCCAGGAGTGGCTCTGATTTAGACTGAGTAGTCCAGCGCTGTGTCTCTCTATTGTAATGTTAACCTGTGTGATAGTTAACGCTGCACCTAACTTGTGTTTTTGGTGTGTGTAATTTGGTAGGCCATGTTTACGCGTTTGAAGCACTTGTTTAGTGGTTTTGGGATCTCGATAGTAGGTTTCCCCATGTTTGTAATATTCACATTTATTACTTTGGCACAACACGTAGAGGTCTGACTGTCTACTGAACACTAGGCCCTGGGGGTGGTTGCTACCGTGTGTTTTTATTTCAGCAGGTAAGAGCAGTGCAGCCAGGCAGGCTAGTATTTCAGTTGTTTTCAGCAATAGTGAGTCAGTGGGGATCTCTTGGCTTAGGAAGCGTATGTTTGCATCTGTTAGTTTCATTGATTTGATGCCACCTGCAGCAATCTTCCTTTGTTGCTTGCCTCTGATATTTGAGGTGTTCAATGCTAGGCTCCATTTCTGTTAATTGTTTTGTGTTTAACCATTTTGCAATAAGCTTGTAATTTTCACTGCTGGTACACTTAACAATGAATGGCAGTGTTGGCCCAATCACATCAGTGTTGTGTTGAATCCTTTATCCCAAGACACCTGCAGGGTTGTAACAGGGGTCATCAGGTTTTGCAAAAACTTGTGGAGTCCATGCCAGCTCGAATGCATGTTGTCATTAGAGTAAAAGAAATACCAAATACTAAGATATTCTGAAAATTCATTTACATTTTTTCAAGATTCAACTTTCCACTCAAACTTAAGCTGATATTATCATTTGTAATGATACAATTAACATTGTATTTGAAATAAATGCAAAATATAAGTATCTTGACAAGTGGTCTCAGACTTTTGAAACATATGGCTTAAATCACATGTTGAAACCCTGATGCCATTCAGAAACACCACTTTTACAAGTTTTATTGCAAGTGGCAATGGTGATTATAGAGCTGCACATTTAGCAAGCAAAAACTAACAGTTAGGGTCATGAACCCAATTCTCTGGGCAGTGAGTAGACCATTTTATCCCCATTCAAACCACCATACTTTATTTGTTTTTACACCAGTAGAGAAACAAATTTGGTATCAGTGGACACATTTACCAACTCATTTTCTTTTTACATCTCACTGACTCTCTACTAGGAGCTATTTGAAGCTGCAGTCATTTTATAGCCTGCTGTCATTTAAAAGCCTTTATACTTGCGATTTTCATCTGACCCACTGCCCTTCAACGTGAGGGGACCACGTAGGCCAGCCAAGCAAGCAGCGAGGGAGTTGAGGATTTATAAAAGGGAGGAGGAACCTCCCTTCATAATCTGGCAAGCCCCAGTCTGAACTCAGAACTGGTACGGTAGCCAAATGAGCTCTGTCTGATAAGAAAAGCTGAGAGAAGCCAAAACGCTCCGGTGGCAACACGATCTAGCCAGCCAAGAGGGTAAGTGAAAGACCAGAGGAGTCAGGAACGAGAAGCTGACTGAACAGGGAGTTGAAGGAGGCGGATAGTGGGTGAACGAGCAGGGGATGGGGTTGACAATAAGTGTGGGTGTGAGTGAATGACTTAATGAGTGAATGAATAAAAAGGAAATATAAATAAAAAAGGACATGATGAGAGATAAAGAGAGAATGTAAGAATTTAATACTGGGAGAGGGACTGAGAGCTGCAAACAATCTGAAAGGGATACCTTTCCTGTAACTCATTTTGAAGTCTTTAACCATCACATTACGTAGACTAAATTACAGTTTTATCTCTAACAAGTTAAAATTTCCTGGCTATCACACACAGTTTTCCAATGCTAGAAACAAAAAGTGTAAAACTGTACAACAGACTAGGAAAAAGATTTCAACCCATTCAACCTTGTTATAAGAAGAAATATTATAACATACACTACCAGTCAAAGGTGTGGACAAACCTTCCCAATCTCTTAAATGAGAGAGTGTGTCCAAACTTTTGGCTGGTGCTGTACTTCATAACAACACACATATTTTTGTATCCTTTGGGACAATCCAATAACTTTCAGGGTTGCAGTTCACATCAGGGAAGGCTCTCCGGCCCACAGCAGATAGCAAATGGCAAGATGGCAAAATGTAGCAGGGAAGCGGGGGAACCGATTACCCAAACTGATCACAAACTGTTAGTACAATTAAATTCCCCTCACATATTCCTGTTTTTCTCTCACCATTCCCAAGCTCTGTACAACCCCAATTTTTCCCGATCCTTGATTATGTCCGAGTGCACGAAACTTCCCCCTTCACCTCATTACAAGCTACAGTCAGCCTTCATTCTCTCAATCCCCCAGGGGTACATCAGCCTCTCCTGGAGGCCTGACGAATGCCTTGGAACCACTGAGAGGCAGCTGGAACGAGGGGGGCAAATCCAACCTCCTGAACTCAGCATCAACTTCCCCTGTGCCTCGATACCCTGTGGGTGCTATCATCAGCATCCAGCCATGCATGGCTACTAATGAGAAGTCCCTGCTCTGTTAAACAAATACATAAACAGTCAGGCAAGAACCTAAATAAGCTGCAAGATGTGCATGTGGCGGCATACACATGGAAGAAACAAGGCAGGTAAAGACTCTTGAGCACCAAGATGGGCTTCCTGGTGTTGCAGCTAAACACTAGCAAGAACTGATGGCTAGTTTCACACCGAGCCTTCAACGCCTGTTGGCACATGGAAGCCATTTCGGGCTATTCCTTGTGCATGGAAACAGTACAGGAAGTCAGAAGGGGAATGTCTACGTATGTCAAAGCACATGCACGCATGAGTGACAGCATGTGTAGGTGTGTTTTTGTGTGCATGCAAGCGTGTCTGTGTGTGCGTTTCTGTGAGAGTGCTGCCGTGGGCTTCTACCTGAAGTCAGGCCAAACATGCCCAAGAGAAACCTCAAAAGACTGGATGATTGATGCTGGACAGTCACTAAGCCTGATGAATGGGCTACGCTATGTTAGCAATTAGAGACAAGGCGCCACTTAACCATCAAGTGGCTCAACTCTGCTATTTGCATGGAAAAAGATAGCATGGTGTGCGCACAAGATGGTGAAAACACTTTTTTTTAAATGTTGTTAGAGACTGATTCTCCCTTCCTGTTGTCAACCATTGGTGCAGTTTGCCCTCTAGATGAGCATAAAAATAGACTCTAAAGAGCAAGTTTCTCCAGAAATTAAATGTTGGAGGGTAGAAAGAGAAATGCCCAGAAATCCACAGTCAAAAATAGAGACGAGAGGGGGGTCATCTTGGACTGAGGAGGGCCTTCTAGCTGTGGTCAATTAGTCATCAGTAAGGCGATCCAAAGCCTCCACTCCTAACGTGATCAGCTCCATATGCAGCTGCTGCTCCCAGCTCTATTCCTCCATTTCTAACACATAAATGCCTCTGACTGTTATTGTTGGGCTGGCTTGAACACAACGGCTTAGTCTTCGCTGTGATGAGGAGAACTGGAGCGACACTTGTCCATATCAAGCCATCACCCCTCCCAGCGTTTGCACTGGAGCGCACATGCTGACATGGCAGCCACATTAAGTATGTGATGACAAATGGCTCACACCTCATACAGTGCAGACAAAAAAAAATCCAATAGGGATTGAAATTTGGATCTGATCATGTTTGAGAGTGTGTGTTTATTAGAAGGAATGGAATAGAAGCAATATTGTCCAGGGAACTGTCAGTGTACAGTAGTGCCATGAATCTACAGCAGATAAGATGAGTAAGACAAGCTGAATGTCTCGTTAGGTTAGCTTGGCTGGGATTAGACCAAATGAATGTCTGGCAAGCTAAATCTTTACAGGGCAATTAGAGTGCCCTCTGGCTGATGGACTGGATGGATGGCTGGATGACATGATGGAAGCTGGCTTGTACTCCGGTTGTACAGATGACGAGAGGGCTGGCCAGTTGTCTTGGCCTGGCTCATCACACGTCTCGGGGTCTAGGGCGAGCTATGTGTGGCCTGTCTAGAAAGTACCACAGTGGAACAGAAGGATCGTAGGATCTTCTTACCTCAACCGTGGCCACAACCATAGCCACTCCACGATTCCTAACCCGCCAGGGAAAACAAGCACGGGGCTCCATTTCAAACCAACGGCCCTCGGCCCGTAACGACCACTCAAAACATCGCCCCGTGAACCGAACCGAGCGCCGTGGCATTTGACAAACATTATTTCTCCTTCCAAATTGAGAGCGACAAGGGAAAACAAACGCGAGCGGCTCGGGCAAAGAGGCCGACGTGTTTTGACATGATGTCACTTAACAGCAAAAGTGTAACGGCGACAATAAACTCCTGCCGACTGCTGTGTTGACTGCTATGTTTAGAGGTATAAATACAAGTGTAGTGGAAACACATGCTGGCGTTCTTCACACCAGATGTTGACCATGGAAAAACCAAATACAAAGTGGGAATGGGCCTCCTGGACATTAAAATACAATTACCTCCAATCATATCTGGTGTTGGAGTGTGTCACTTCGTCTTACCTCACTGAGATGGCATAGTGCCCCCCACACATAACACACATGACCACTCTGAGGATATTTATGAGTTCTTACATACTTCCTCAAATACTACAGACTCCAGTCCTGCTCAGAAATGCTAAAATCATGTTATATTACTGTATTCGGTCATGATCAGAAAATTCATTTACTGTTATGGTCACCTATAAAGATTAATACAGTGCTGTAAAGCATTAAGGAATAAAGGAGCACTGATGAAAACCTGCATTACTGTCACAAAGAGGGAGAAAGAAGAAAGAAGCCGGTGAGCAATGAAAGGTGCTCAAGGTTTTATGTCAAATGATTTTTCTAGCTGATGCAACAGAGTCGCCACTGCAGACCAATTCCCTCTGGGTGACCTGTTGCATGCCTTTCCACCTGTTTTATTAAATCACTTGTGATTGCAACTAATAAAAGCTCCTCACCCCCAACCTACCTCTTTCATTCCTAGTCTGCCTCTTGCACTAAACCGGGCTCTGGTTTCCCTTTTTATTTCCTTAACCCTGGTCTTGACCTCCCGGTCGTAATTAACAAGTATACTGAGAAAAAGGAAAATTGCGGGTCATTATTATGATAATTATGGCGAGCAGGATGGATTCCAGGAGAAGCTGCCAGGTAATGTAATGCAGAGGGCCTTGTGACGGGACGGCTTACCTTCATTTGTCTTCCTCCACCCCCTCTTTAAACCTTAATGTTAGAGCAAGTCATTACCCAGTTGCTATGAAAACACACTTAGCAGCCCACCTCAGTACTTCAGACAGGTGCCGGTGAATTTGGTTGTGTGAAACTGTGTGAATCACCAAGTGCTTCTATTTGCTTCCATACTGTCCTTATGAATCACCATGTAGACTGAGCGGAATCGCCATCTCTTTGCTAGAAGCTGGACAGTGCCAGATATTTAGTCATTATGTACTGTATGTGCGTCTTGTCTGAGAGCCCTGCATGAGCTGCATGAGTGCATACAAAGAGACAGTTGTGTCATGGAGAGAGGTCCATCTCTGCTCTGGGATTGTTTAGTGTTTTCCCTGCCCTTATCCATAGTAAAGAAAACAGCACTTTCACATGTCACTTCTCATTTCCAAAGCGGGGTGGAAGTGGGGCCGCTAAGGAGCACCCGGCTTGTTGGGCAACAATGCCCGCATTCAGCCGCCGAGCCCTCTGGCTCTCGGAATGGCAAGCGGAAAAGAGCAGGAGCGCCGGGATGTGTGTCTACGTTTATGATTACACATGATGGGAGGAAGACGTTTTATTTAAGAGGGCCGTGAGATTAGGATCTGGGAAATGCCTCAGATGTGGCTTTGGAAGCCGTGCATGTTTTCACATTCACAACTCAACAGGCTGCAAGGGTGGTGTAATAGCCTTTGGACTGAGTGTAGTACAAGCACACATACGACCAAACACAGAGGCTTTCCCAGGTCTGCTTTACGCAATAATGGATTTTTTAAATGATGCTTGCATGAATGTGATGACACACATTAATCTATAAAGTGTGCTATTATAGGATTAGCCAAAAGCACACATTCTCAAGTTATTTATACAGAAACTGCTTCTCAATTACACCCCCCCCCCCCCACCACCACCACACACACACACAAAATTAATACATTAAATCTTACATTTATATACCTGTCATACACTTGATAATTATAGAAACGATAAATCAATTTTGAATACAGTATGTTGAATATGTTAATATGTTACAAGTTTTGGCATTTTGCTTTTATTAGGTGATGACAGTAGAGCTATAGACATAAAAAATGGGGACAGACAGAGGTATGACACACCACAAAGGTCCCAGGCTGGAATCAAAAAAGCTATTTTGCAAGTATACAATATGTGTCTAAACCACTAACCCTGTCTACTTGCTACTTTTTTTTTTAATAGAAGGTATTTTACTCTGGGTTTCAAATCAAATAATCCTATAAAAGGCATATAAATTACATCATCCTTTCAGCAGGTATCTGATGGCTGTAAGAAGTGCAGTAGTCAAAATCATCTTTCTGCTTAAAGGTTTCAACACAATCCAATATATACAGTAAACCTAAACTTAAAAAAAAAACATATTTCTATCAATTACATTGACAGAATACAGCATACACAGGCAAGTGGGCTAATATTCATATACATTATTGACAAATACTTGTGGTCTTGTGTGAAAAACAATTTTTAAAAATGCTAGAATGGTGACTTATTCTCATATTTCTGTGCTGTGCAAAGTAAACATTAAATGCACATCACAGCAAACTCTTAATTTATCCCTTCTGGTCCAGATATCAATCCCCTGCATTTACAGTATATAACAAATAACAGTGTATTTAAAAAAAAACACATAAAGGGAACTAAGGCCCTTTCATGTACACACATTCCACACATATAGATGGGCACCCACACTCCCACACTCCCACACACCCACACACACACACACACCAGCAGTGCTCTCCACTTGTCCTCATGTTTTCGAGTATAGTGCTCCATCTTCCTTTGCAGTGCTCCCAAGACACTGCGGCCTAATCCATCAAGTGAAAGATATATTGCTTTTAAAGCACATGGGCCTATCTGTAAAACACTAACATGTGTGCTGTCTGCTCTAATCTCATTAGCTGCTCCATTAATTCCCAGCCAATGTCATTACTTTCCCCTTGCTTTCCACTTTCTGATGTAAACAGACAATAGAAAAGTCACTTTTAAAAAAAACCCACATAGATCTATCCAGTCTCGTCCTTTGATAAAGAAACTCTCTCCAAGGTTTTAAGCCACGTTGGGGTTTATTCATTGTGTAAAACTGTCTTTGTATACATTCACACCGGCACAGTTTAAATACGTAATGATGTGGATGGTATTTAGATTCGATTGAGAAGGACACTGTCTGCAACACTGAATGAATGTGTTTGTGAAGCCTTCCAGACAAGTGGAATCAGTGCAGCCACAATCCGACTGTCCTAATTGTGTCAGAGAGGAGTAGAGGCCCGCCTGCCGCAGATGAGAAAAGCATGGCATGTCAAATTGCCAATAGCTCATTCCACCGACTGCCATTCATGGAAAACTAAGTTCGTCACAAACCGAATCGATCGCAAGACTTTCCTGTCTCGTTGCAATGATCAACTCCCTTATTAAGTAAAGAAAATCCACCGGCATCAATCATGTGCTTGGAGCTTTTACAATAATAATGTTGGACATGTCATCTACATCTGTATGTGCAACGAGTACTATAGTTCTGGAGTTGAACCGATGCTATTTGTGGGTCTATAATGAGAAGTCCAGCTGATTCATTGGTATCCAGTGGCTGGGGCGGCTGGGTGGCCGGGCCCAGTAGTGGTATAGCTGTATTGATTGGTGCTAACTGGTGCCAGGCAGGATGCTATGTAGGTTGGCACTGCCAAGTGGATGGCACAGACCCTGCAGTCTACAGTTTCCATTCGGTTGCACCCAATGACACCCGGTCATAATGGGAAAACCAATCCTCCGTATGCAACAACACAGAGCAGGGAGGAAAAGGGAAGTAGAAGAGGAAGGAGAGTGATAGAGCCTGACATTGATCCTGTCACATTCCTGGCAGCAGGGGTTTTACGGCTGCTAATGATGCCTAACAACCTGGGGGAGGAAGAATCGAGGGAGAAAGGAATGGATGGAGTGTCAATTTTGTATTGGTAAGGATCATTTTTTGCAAATGCATAACAGAAATGTGGCATAATCTATAACTCTGAACAACAGGTGTCCATTAAGGCTTGGAAGAGAAAGGAGAAGGTGTAACTCATTGCTTCTAAGACAGTGACATGCATTATATATAAGTGGTAATCTCATAAAAGCAAATAAAATGTGTTAGCAAAAACTTAAATAAATACGAATGACAACAGAAAGTGGAGCTGATAGCAAAACCAGACGAAAGAATTGAATTAGAGAGTGGGAGCAAGCGAGACACTGAGAAAAAGAAAAGATGGTGTGCTAGCAGGAAAACATTTCAAGATGAACTGAGTGGGAGAAATGAATGAACGGCATTCCGGCAGTGATGAGAACAGGCACCGACCGAGTGCCATTGAGAGAGCCGACAAGTGATGTATAAAACGAACGCGAAAACAGCAGGGCACAACGCAGCGAGCATCTCCAAGTCTGCTATTTACATCTGCGTCACAGGGCTCCGAGAACATCCAAATGAGAGGAACAGAGCCGGCCACAGCGTGCTCGTCATGCTCTAATGTTCTCACATCATACCAATGGTCACCCTGAGCAGCTGCGGTGTGCCCGCCGCCTGTGGGCGTTCAAAGTCATCTTTTGCTACTTAACGTATTCTGTGTGTATGTGTGTGTGTGTGGGAATTTCTTCTGGGTGACGCTGTGGCGCTCGCAGTGCAAATAAATGTCAATTAGCAAGTGCTTCAGCCTGTAATTCTTACAATTATCATTAAAACAGTTAAAATATGGAGTGAGAGTACAGCAATGGCAAGGAAATGACACTTAATTAAAAGAAATGGCTTATTTCAGAGTTAATTAACAACAAAAGTTTAAACACTGCATGCTTTTTTAAGGTGGACTTTTGCAGTGCATGTTTTATTCCTCTCTAGATCCTTCAAGCTCCTTGGTCTTTTTTTTTGGCTGGATGACTTGAATTGTGTAATACCAGTGCATTCTGGCTTCTTCCAGCTTTTGTCTACAGTTCTCCTATTAGTCAGTCTGCACTCGAGCCCTTTATCACCAGAGGCAAACTGCACCAGTATATCAGCAACACCCGCCACATACTCAGCTCTGACGCAACACTCAAATTTAGACCCCCACCAAAACTGTTCTGAAACCTTATCCAAAATAACACATTCTTTTAATAAAGAGACATGGCCGAGCTAATGTTTCTGTATGCGCGCACATGTTTGTGCCGCTCTCCAAACCCAATTATATCATTGTCCCGGCACTCGAGCTAATAAATCAGCCGGTTTGGGAGAGCAGCGGGAGAGCAGGGAGTATAACACAGAAATAGGGAAGAAGAAGAAGAAGAAGTAGAAGAAGAAGAAGAAGAAGAAGTAGAAGAAGTAGAAGAAGAAGAAGAAGAAGAAGAAGAAGAGAAGGAAGGCTGAACTGGAAGATAGTTTCACTGAAATGTGGCATGAAGTCACGCTCTGAGAAATGATAGTAATAAATCAGAGCTACTGAATACAATCCACACAACTAATCACAATTAACTTAATGGATGAGTCATAAAGAAAGGGGTCCTGCGTGCTAACTGCAGCCCAGCAAAGAACTATAGATCGAGACAAAGGCAGATGGTGGAAGAGAGAGAGAGAGAGAGAGAGAGAGAGAGAGAGAGAGAAAAAACGAGGAAGAAAATAAAAGAAAGCAAAGTAAGGAGAGACGAAAAGGAAATTAGATATGTACAGCCCTGTTGTTATGATGTCAAGTTTGAGAATTTCAGGCTGATTATATGAAATTGCGAGTTAAAGGCCACATCCAAATCAATTTGGTGCGGCGGTGAATGAGGATCCTGCTCAATTAGAGGGTTTTTTATTGGTTAGTGGAATGGCTGTGACTTCACCATGAGGATCTGACCTGCTGGCTGTTGCCTTAATGTACGACTGAACTGTTCATTAGGGTCAGTTTCCACTTAAAGACATATAGGATGACAATCGCTGCCATGTCTAAGGGTTAGAGGTAGATGGGTAAATGCAGAACGGTAACATTTACTGTCAAATTAGAGGGTCACAAAACACAGGGCAGCTTCACCTTTACAAATGACGAGTAACATGAGCGCTTAGTAAGGACTATTAAGGCCATTTCATGCTAAGTACAACATTTTGTCATATGTCAATACCATGTCAGCACATCCATCCAAATTAACGTAAGGAACTGTCTTATTTTTCTGATATTTCAACGTTGTTCTTGTGTTAAAAACTCATAATAACCAAGAGAAAAGGTCTATATTAATATTTTATTGCTAATCATGTACAATAGTGTGTGCAAAACAAACAATAACTGTGTCAAAAGAGTTGTATTAGAAGCAGGAAAGTGGGCACAGAACAGAATGGCAGAGGGTTATCGACAACCTGAATAGCGTGCCAGTGGGTGTGCACATTATTGATCTCTTAACCTTCTCTTAACCCTAACCCCCGTTTGCAGAGGTGGAGGCTTAAGATTGTGGAGTAAGCTCAAAAAAGAGAGGTTAGGTAAAAAAAAAAAAGAGAGAGCTATGTGAAGTTGTTGTGGAGTTCCTGGCCCACATTCACATGACACAGAGATATGCTCACAAGTTTCACTTCTTTGTGCTGCAGTCTAACTCGAAGAAAAATGGTGCTGACTTGGTGTGAAAGGTTACTGTGAGTAAAAATGACAAATTACCCACCGTAAATTATTTTCAGACTTGACTTACAGACTGTGAAAAAACCTTTAGCTACACAGTAGTACATGTATATAGTGGCTGTTGTAGAAGTCCTACTTTTTCCTGAAAGTTAATCCCCACAGGAACTATTTGATAAATTCAGATCTTACTCTCTTGGCGGACTATATACTATAGACTGATGTATTATATACTATATTTTTCAGTGTCATCTAACAGGGAATAGGCTCTGACCTAAAGGTGTGTGTGAACATAAATGAGAAGATAGAAGATGTAGGCATGGAGTCAGTGATGTGAGGGAAGTACAGTTCCAAGAACTAGGCTCCTAGGAGACTCTTGCACTAACATCTGTGCTGACTGAAGTTGCTCATCTCTTTGTGCTGTCGGCTGCCGTACAAATAAAGCACCAATGCACATATAGTCCTTTAGTATTCATTGTTTTACCACTGCACACACATAAAAAGAAAAAAAACATGAAGCTGTCTGCCCCACAGTGGCATCCTACTGTTGTCCACACCACGGTCAAGCCTAAAATTATAGCCACAGGAGATTATGGGCAGAGGTTGTGTCCTGTCAGTCCTTTGGACAGTGAGAGGACAGCTAAGACTTACAGGGGTGAAACCGCTTCTCAGCAATGAGTTGAAATGAGCTTCCAATTACTCCTACATGTAAGATGTTACTGTATAGATTTCTCACAAAAAATGTTGATTTTCTTCTGTAACCAGTCACCACTGCTGTGGGATAGACAGATCAGTCACTGTTGCTATTACTTTGACGAATTAAATGTTATTTTTGGAAGTTATCATGACTTGTTTCCCAGCTACAACTCTAAATTTGTAGCATTTTGAGCATCAAAGCAATGTGGGGAGTGAATATACGTAATTAAGTGGTAGAAACAGCTTTCAAAGGGCTGCCAGTGCAAAAATATTGCGGGTATACTGATCACACATTGTACTTTTAGAAAAACAATAAATCATACTTCCTCTAAATTAGAATAGTTTTTTATTTTTCTTTCTTTCTTTCTTTCTTTTTTAAATAAACCTGACCTAGTGTACACCCATAAGAGAACAGTGGAGAAACAGCAACTTCTCTATTTAGATATAGTCACTTTGAAACACACAATGACCAGTTTGTACCCTTCGCCTATAAACTACAACTGAGCCACTTGAGCACTACAAAAATATATTCTACATAATTAGCACCTTCAATATTGTGCAATAACACACATCATAAATGTGTGTTTCAGGTGTTCTCAGGAGCCAAATCACTTAGATAAAAAAAGAATAAAGTCACGTAATGGAATAACACCAGCTAGATGATTAAGCTGACTTGGGCGGGTGTAAATCACATTATGGTTTTGGGGAATGTTATCCAACATCAGACTCAAGAGAGGCCGAAGCAGGAAGCGCCCACGACAATGTGTGTTATGAGGGAGAAAGCGAAATTCCTCCAAGCCACATTATTACGTTCAGCAGCTCTACGGAATATGCAACAGGCAGGAACCCAAAAATGGCTTAGGTGTGTTCTGCTTTCCCCAGGGTGTGGTGAGAGGAGTGCGCCGGCCTGGAGCCAAGATGGTGGTCAGGGTGAAAACCACAAAGTGAAAATAGAGGCGGCCAGGGCCAGGACATGTCCGGCATGGATCAAAGAGAGGCGGGACCTCGGCACACAACAAAGTGCTACGATGACAGATGGAGGTCTCTGACAGGCCATCGAGGACTTGAGTAGTAGAGTGTTTATGTGTCGCAGAACACTGAGGTCAGTCATGAGAATCAAGCGATCACAACAGTCACAACAGAGATAATCATGCAAGGAAAAAAAAGAAAAAGAAACCAGCACCAATTAGGTTTGGTTGGGTTGCAGAGGCCTATTCCTAAATGTGCCAGACTAGCGGACACAGCCAGGGGAATGCAAGGAATGGCAGTTATCGGACAATGCAGACAGACATCCAGGATGTCGAGGGGTGGAGTGAAAATGAAAAGGGCGGCCAAGACGTCGCTGCTGTACAGTTGGGGCCCGAGGTTGAGACGGACGAGTGGTTGTTAACGTCTGGGACAATGTCTGAAGAGCACGGACATGGGAAGCATGTTACAATGAGAGAGCAACACTGACCAGCATAGAAAAGGAAGACGCTCGCAGACACCGAGCCTAGACTGGCTGAAAATACCCGTGGCCAAGAGCAGGGTAATTGTGGTCGGTTTTGGTGTGCTTACAACTTCAAGGTTGTGGGTTGGATTCCCACAGGCGAGTACCTCGAAAGCATGTATGGTATTGGCCTGACTTGTGGTGCGGATACTGATTTAATATAAAAAGGATTGAGAAATACAGGGCTTAGTGAACAAAGCCTAGATAACAGGATTTTCCTAACATAAAGATGTTAGCCATAAATAAAAAAGAAGCTCTTTTTCTTCACTTCCAAAAACACATCTTGCAATCTTCTGGGAGCTTCTGAAAACCACTATGTACAAATGAATCAAATACATAATTTGTTAATATTAGGACTTACGAGAGGCTCCTTGTTTTTAACCAGTCGTATGATCTTCACTGAATCCTCATCGTCGTCGATGTCTTCGGGCAGTGGAGGTAGTTCAGGGTCGTAACTCTTCTGGGCAACTGTGTCGTGGACCGACAGAAGGCTCTAGAGGAAGGAGAGGGATAGAGGGAAGGGAGGAAAGAAACAATAGGCAAGGGTTATCAGTCAAACCGAAAAGGCCTTAACCTTACCTTAGTCTAATTAGCTAAAAAATATACATGCTATTAAGAGTTCACTCTATCGTTCTTTCTTTAAGCAGGATAGAGAAAAGGCAGAGACTGCAGGGAGGATGGTTATGAATTGGGGTGTCTCCTTGAAATGCTGGGTGATGGATTTGAAAGCATTCAAGCCAGTACTTGTAGCTACATGCGTTAATTGTCATTAGGGCCCATACTCTCCCACCATACATCTCTCTGATTAAAGGCAACCAGCCCCCGCCCTGGACCATTGCTCACAAGGGATAGTGAGTGGAAGGGGTGGGGGCAACTTTGGCCAGTGCCGTTGCTTTCCAGTTCCAGGGTGGTGTACACTCAGAGAAGCAATGTTTTGCGATGTTCGCCCGGCAAGGCTCAAAGTAATGAAGTTCTCAGCCGCCTCAGATATTTCACACGTTCACGAGCAGACATAAAAAATAAGATGGGACGCAGACAAGAATGATGCCATTGAGACATTCATTTTTCAAACTATTTAACGACTCCATGTCCGGACCAAGATGCAGCTGGACGCGTGCTGCTTTTTCCGTGGTTGAGGAGGGGAGAGAAAGTGAGAAAAACATCTTCCACCCCATGTGCCAGACAAAAGTAAGGAGAGAGAGAGAGAGAAATGGGGGGAGAGAGAGAGAGAGAAGGAGAGAGAGAGAGAGAGAGAGAGAGAGAGAGAGAGAGAGAGAGAGAGAGAGAGAGAGAGAGAGAGAGAGAGAGAAGGAGAGAGAGAGAGAGTGAGAGTGAGAGAGAGAGAGAGTGAGAGAGAGAGAGAGAGAAGGATATGGTGAGAAGAGGAGCAGTGTGTTTTATGACATGGGAGCATGCTGCAGTACAGCGTTCAAGATGTTGCTAACTGGGAGCAGATGAGAGGAGGAGACACAACTGAAACTCTGTGGCTGGGCTCCACTGAGAGACAAGCTGACCAGCATACATGCACACACACAGTTTATTTTGTTTACTAGTGAGGACTTGGCTCTATTTATTCCCTTTGTTCTGACTGTAACCTTCAAGGATCATTCCAGTTTCTTACTTGGGCCTTTCTTTTATTTTAAATATAGTTTTAGCCATTATTATGATGAGAAACTCCTGTGGTATTCCTGTGACTGAGGTTTTAGGATGGTGACCATGACCTTCAAGGCCACAGGGTCGAGTCCATGCTGGGATCTTTGTTATATGTCATTTTCCATCTTTCATCCACTGATTTCCTGTCATTTCTCTACTGTCAAATCTGTAATAAAGGCATAAATTGCCTTTACATTCTACTCATGTAGTCAATTTGTTAGCTCTGAGAACATGGTAACTATCACCACTAAAAACTAAATCTGTTGAGGCAAGAAACACAGGCAGTTAGACAATCATATAGGGTTTTCTTGTCCTGGACTTTGTTCTAGTAACATCGCAGCGTTCCCAGAACTCAGCAGTTAACATGACTACAATGTTATCATATCCGATAAAACGGGATAGCCAGGGCTACAAAAGTAAGGTCCAAGGCAAAATAAAATGGATAAAACAACCTCTACATAACCTAATCCTAATTCTAACTCATATCCTCAACCCACAATAGATACTAACTCTAAATAAAGCTCTAACTCTAATTTAATTAACTGAAGAAATGCAGACAGGACAAAATTGACTCAAATTCCAAATATATCACCATTTACTTCTGCATTTTTCTCTTTCTGTCCTCCCTAAATTTTCTTGTTTTCTTGGTCCTTCTGTCCAAACTCCTCTCAAATACCATTAATCCTCTCTATACTTGTTTGCTCTTCAGTTTTATCTTTCATGTATTTTCCCCCAAAATCTGTCCAGCATCAGTTTGTTCATTTCTTAGAACGGGCCCAACAGTGTGCTCCGGGCTTTCATCTGCACAGTACATAAACACGCACATTGTGTTGTATTGTATGTCTGGGGATGCTGTCATTATAGTATTGAAATATTCTCTTGGAACACAGTGGAAACCAAAACTGTTTGCAGATGAGAACGATAAAAGCAAACTGAATAGGACTGGGATCCCAAACCTGTGCTCGGTATAACATATAAATTGTGTTCATGGTGCCGTGTCAAACCGTGGACGGAGAGTTTGCAGTTGCAGTCTCCACAATGTTGTGATGTGATCAGTAATGTTACAGTTCTAAGACTCTGAGCACCACATGTGAACATACATGACTCTATAATAGAGCTATAGCTGCTGAATGGAAACAGCGCTCCACGCAAAGCTGAATAAAATATTGCAGGGTAAATATTTACAGAAGAATGACTTTGTAGCCACTATTTCTTTTTCTGTTTTCTTTCCCGTCTTCTTCTGTGTTTTTTCATCCTCAGGGGGTATGAGAAAACCAATTCTAATTTGGTGTTGTATCGAATTCCCAGAGTTTTCTGAAAACATCCTTTGGTGAAAGCTGGCCAGAGAACCTGGAGAAGAGGGAAGCATTTTGAGTTTGAGGTTGGATACATGTGGTGTTGTGGCTCTCTTTATGGTGTTTGACTGTCAGTCATAGCACCTGATCTGTGTCATGACAACATGTGGGTCTTCCTGGTGTCCATCACGCCCTCAGCAGGGTAGGACACCCGTGATGGTCTGGTGCCAGAGAAGCAGAACTACAGTGATCCAGTCTTTCAGATTGGAGCAGTGGTGAAACAATTAGTTGAATAATCTCAAATATAAGGATTGCTTTTCTCTATTTTGTATTGTAGTAAAATGAAACATGTTGGATATTGTACGCTTGTTGGAATCTGGGAAATGGTGACGGGCATATGTTCCTATTTTATGACATTTAATAGATTGCTAAATACAATTACACAAACTTTTAATATTCTCACTACAAAATTTGGATGTTGTAGAAGTAAAAATGTTGTAGAAGTAAAAACAGAATACAGCAAAGAAAATGTTACAAAGAACTCCAGTAGAAAAAATGTCCTGTGCTCCATCTTCACACAACCTTTCCTCCACTAACCTGCCAGTTGCTGTTTCCTCTGAACTCTATCCATCAGGCCTAATATCCTGACCTGTGAGTGTCCTCTCATCGATGGCACTTCCTTAAGTCTGGCATTGCTCCCCGCTGCCACGTTCTCCCCCATGGCCGTGCCTAACAACCCGTAACAGAGCCACAGCTAATTCCTTGTAAAAACGTTCTAGGAAGTAGCAGTAACAGCTGTATGCTAATAGATAGCACATGGTACATGGCCTGGCTGGTGACCGTTGACATGGGAGCATAACTACACAGGTACAGATATGTTTAACACACACGTACACACAAGGGTCTCTGTGTGGAAGCTTACTTCCTGGGTTTATATGAGTCAGTGGGTCTTGTTATGCCTCAGTGTTGGTGGATTAGCTCCCTAATCAAATCTAGAGTTATATCCTTGTGTAAGCTCGGCCCTGCAGCTGAGGCCTGAAGAGAGGAGCAGGGAGAGAGAGAGAGAGAGAGAGAGAGAGGGGGTGAGGAAGAAAGATGAAGGGAAGCAAAACCACCCTTGTTTTCCAGGCATCCCGTCCTTTCTCGGTTCGTGTGTTTGTGTTCATTAGGCATAATAGGGATCCTAGAAAAACAGATCACTGAGCTTGACTAAATAAACCTGTTCCTACATTCCTGGCATTGGCCTCTCATTAAAGCCCCCGGCCCTGTCACCGGCCCGCTCGTTTTTCAGCTGGCGGCGCTGGATCGGTGCTGGGTAACTGGTCTCCCCCGGCCGGGAGGCACTACGCTGGGAGCGTTTTGCCCCCGGAGGTGCTGCTGTAGGCCAGCTCAGATAAGACACTGGGGCCCACCCTCCTCTCTGGGCCTTGAACCCCTGCATGCACCGCTGGGAGTCAAGCAAGAGGCCGTACATACACCTCTACCTCGATACATGCCGGCAGAAACAGCCGACCATCATAATTGGCACTTTCATCACTGTCAATATTAGTCTTGCTAAAGGGGGGCTAATATGGGCAAAAGTTGTTTTTTCATGTGCGAATCGTAAAAGAGAGTTTGAGGTGGGGAGGGAAAGCAAGAAAGAGAAAAGGAAGAGAAAGAGAAGGGGAGTTTTTAAAGAGCCTGATTTATAGCCCCACCCAAGGAATGGATCATTTCAGCCATAATTAAGAGTGATACAATTACTATCGCACAGAGACGCCATTCAAAGGAGGCAGCCATCTGCTTGTGTTTTACACCCCCGGCCCTGTGATTTACACTGGGGCTGGCTGGTACGGTATCAAGTGCCCTGGAGGACAGATGGAGACAGAAAGAGAGCAATGTTTTAAAGCTTCGTTCTCCAAAGCCCACATGCTGCCTATGGTCAGAGACGCGATGTCAAGAAAATGCCTCAGTGTGTTACAGTAAAAAAAAAAAAAAGCTCTCTCTCCAAACAGAAGATGCTGGAACTAATCTATCGTTGACCGAGTGTTCCCCGATGAAGCCAGCAGGAGCGCTTCGCCCGGCGGTTTCAAGCCCAGATGCTCGAAACCTTGTGATAGACTCAACGCACGAGAATGGAGGTCATGATGCTGAGGGGAGGAGAGGGAAGGTGGGCAAACGGTGTATGTGTGTGAACACATGCAGATGTCAATCGCTCAACTTGACAGCACCGTGGTAACTTAAGAGATATCCAAGTTGTTTTCTTTTTTTTCTTATTTTGAAAGGATCTCATACAGAGAAATCATATAAAGTCATGTCGACACTAAACACAGGATGCGGCTCAAGCCCAGCCACTTTCATTTTATATCAAGAAAAAAAAATGAAAAAGTGGTGCGTGCAGCTTTGAACCGACTGTGAGACGATCCCTGATAAAGAGATCAGTGTCGAACAAATGAAGAAACGCTTGTTGTAGCCGTCGTTCAAGTGATAAGATCGCCTTCTCTCGGCCTCAGCTGTTACGCTTTTGACACCGCCGTCTGTCGAAGTGCACTGGCCAGTAGTAGAGGAAGCAGTAGCTGAATATTTTCCATTGTTTGGTGTGGAATTGTTTTGGCTGACCTTGTTCTGCACTCAGCTGAGGTCGGTGGAGTGGTGTGTGGAGGCGGTGGGAAACAAAAAAAAAAAAAAAAAGAGACGTAGCAGTGAATGGAGAAAGCAAATAGACAAAGAGTGAAAACAAGTAAATATTAGTGAGACTCCTTCCTCTGTAGACAAAACTGAAGCTGCAGAGAGGAATTTGTACCTATGTAGAGGTAGTGTTGTTTTTTACTGGATTGGTGTAACAAACGCAACAGCTTATTTAAATATGTTCCACAGTCAAAAATGATGTCACGCTCTACTACACATCCTTAAGCATACTTTGACATCACTGCGGCAAAGGTGAGAAGTTAAAAGCACTGGAGGTCAGTAAAAACAAGCTGCTGTTGTTGTCGGTCTTTAAACTCAGTAAGTATGATCAGCTGCTGTTGGCGTGAGCGCTTCAGATCTACTCTGTTGCTGGAGAGTTGCTGTGAACGTAATATTTGCAAGGTGAGAACAGAAAAAGTGCAGACACTCCACGAAAATGTCAATGACCAAAATATTCCAATCTGGTTGTTCACATTCAACTTATTTTGGCAAATATCTAATACCTCTTAGATTTATTTCCATATTTAAAAGTGAAAAACATCCATGACGTGCAAAGTAACATTGGAGTTTAAACTACGCAGACGTTACCTTCCACCAGATCCATCTCTACAACCACACACAGATGAGAAGGTGGGATATTTTATTGGAACGTGTGTGTGTGTGTGTGTGTGTGTGTGTGTGTGTGTGTGTGTGCGTGTGCGTGTGCGTGCACCTGGCCCTCGGTCCCGTCTCCTGACAGTTCTCACCTCATCCGCTGAAGGCGCCAGGCTTCCTGATCGATGACTTTCACGAGTTCTGCGTTTTGATGGATTGACCCTTTGCCACGCCAAATACCTTCACCGTAGGCGTAATTAAAATAATAAACGCAGCATTTCTGACACCGGCATGTCTTCGCTGAGAGCGCCGGCCATCCTTTGACGGTACATTTCACTGGCGTCGGTCGAAAGAGATGAAAGAGATTACACAGTAAACAGAGGTGTGATCGATTCTCAGCGTTTGTCTTCGGTTGAGCGGCTGCGTTGAATGTGCGGAGCTCGTATCTGTCGTCGTGTGTCGATGTGGAATTGTGTGTGTGAACTCAATTATATTTGACCCCGTTTTCTGACACCTTTCTGTTCCATATCTGTACATCTTACTATATGTGCGTGACTGTATTATTTTAATTTCTTTAAATCATTGCATCACCAGTATAGACGTCCAAAAACTCACATGATGACCTGACTTCTTACCCCGATCCTTTTGGGAACCACTGTCTCTTCTCACTTGACACTAAGAGGTATTGAATATCTGTGTGCACTGTTAGTGTGTATGTGTGTTGTGCCGGGGGAGGACTTCATACTGAGCTGTTGTTTCTGGCAGAGCCCAAATAAGCATGACAACAGTGCATTAAAAAAAAAAAAAAAGAAAGAAAGGAGGCTGTCCAGCTCTCCTTCCATTCCGCCATTATAAAAAGGCAAGTGCTGTCTGGCTGAGACACCTGGAGGGCCTGACGGATGGCCCGAGTTACGCGTTTGAAAATAAAAATGTGTAAATTTATTTTGTGGCTGTCTGGGTCTGGCTAACAAGGTCGGCGGCCGCAGCCAAGAGGACAAGAAAAAAAAAAGAAAAAGAAAAAGGAGAAAAAAACAAAAGCCTGGCTCCGACCGCCTCGTTAGTTTGTGTAAAGCGATCTGCGCTGTTGTCATGAGTGAGGATTTTTTTCACTATAGTGTGGTCCACTACAAATAGGATACAGTGTTGTAAAAAATAAAATAAAAAAAAGGAAAATTGAAGCGTTTTGATATGGAACCAAACTCACCTTCACGTGGGCTTTGTCCAGTATTTTGAGCAGCTCTTTGATTTCTGCGTTGGCTGATTTCCCATGTAGCTCCTCGGACAACTAAACAGGAGAAGAAACAGAGACACTATGAATGCCTTTGAAGAGACTGTCAAAACATGTGCGCCTTTACCACCTTTTAAATGATTCTCTCTCTATGACGACCTTTGAATGCGGCCAGTTGGAGCAACTATAAAAGATCAACTATAACCCGCTCTTATGGGCCTTCTTTGCTCAAGGGCATCTCAGTGGGGGTGATGAAGGAGTTCCACTTTTTCTACCCAGATTGACTTTGCCAGGAGACTGAATCACCACCACTGCCAACAGGTGATCAATAAATATGTTATTTTTCCACTCATTTAGTATTTAGTACAGTCAAAACAAGAGAAATTTATCTTCTACTAAATTCAAATATATCAATTAGTAATGCAGTAAAATGATTCCAAGCAGTAACTGGCATGCTTTTCCAAACCTTATTTGAACTATTATTGGACTTGTGTTTTAAAGTCCTGTACCCAGTAGGGAAGTGTATAACATCAGAGTAATCCTTCATAAGCTTCTGGAAAAAGAAAAGTTGTATACTCAACTCAACTGAGACACAGTATTTTCAGGTAGCCCCAAGCGAGCTGATATTGTGTTAAATTAGGTGCATCTTAGTGGGAGCCAAGGTCACAACTAGTCATGGGACCTAAACTTTGCAGTTGTTGCCATCTTTCTGTTGATTAAATTTACTATTCAGCAGGATCATTTTTCAATAAAAATCTCAGGAACAAAAGAAAACAGTCCACTTCTCTTGGAAACAATGGGGGCTGTGAGAGCTTCTCTGAGCATTGGGACCGAGCTGGACTGAATTCATGATAAATGTCTGGTAGCGCTGAGACAAGCGACTCTGCCTCTAAAGCTCAGGCCACGCTTCTCCGGCTGCCCCTGATTTATGGATGATCCTCCTGGATGCGGTGTGAGCGTGGAGAGGAGAGAAGGGCCGTCGCACACAAAGACCTGCCTGTACTGAGCTGGGACCAGGAGCCCATGTTGAGAACGCAATCAGGACCAGAGGAAATCACAGCCTGGGGTGTCTAGATGTGTGTGTGTAGTCAATGCAGAGAGAATGTATGTGAACTGTATCACAGGTGCAGCAGTTTAGCCTTCCACAATTCTTAGTATAAAGCAGAGAAGACTGTTAGCTTAAATTCTCTGTTATATGTGAAGAATGTCAATACCACAACCATCCATGTGGCGACTCTGCTCAGCTGTCATCACTTTATCAGCTTTATCACAAGAATATTGTGAAAATATTACAAAATTAGATATTGAAGGAACATTTAATTTTTTTTCTCTGCTTATTAAGGACCATTTATCCTTAATAAGCATAAATCATGGAAAGTGTGGTAGCTGTTTTGTAAAATACAGATAAAAAACTATGAAAAAAATGAGGGAAAATAAATAACTTTTTTTGGACTGTAAGGCTTTACTTTCTTTGTTAACAAGGTGAAACTCTTCATTGTACTACACCTCATATTTACTTAATATTGTATGTGCCTTTATTTACTTATAATAGTCATTTTATATCTCCATGCTGTATTACTACTCTATCACATGTCTGTCTGTTCCTTTCTCTGTTCCTCTGTTCCTTACCTTCTTATCTTAAATGGAGGGTCTAAAGATAGAGAGTGTTTTTTTGTACAGATTATGAAGCCCTCTGGGAGACATTTGTGAATTCTGTTGCTTGGTAACATAAGAAAAATTCATACAGAGAACAAACAATATAAAACTTCATATATAAAAACAACAGAAGATCTGGTGAAGATTGTAAAGTTGCCACAGTAGACTTGGATAGATACAAATCAGCTCACAGTGGTTGAAAGTGTACCAGGCTACCTGAAACATTTCCAACGGTGAGGCATGACCGATAAATCTACAAGTCCAATAATCCTATCCCTAACCCTAACATTTAACAGAAAGATGAATTCCCTAATTGCTAACAGACGCCAATTTACACTTAAACACCAACTGTGTGTGTGTGTGTAAGAAGTCCGTGAAACAGTGTAGCAAAAATGAATAAAGAGACACATGGAACTTCTTTGGTGCCGATGTTGTCATCACATAACAGATAAGCCGAACAGGAAAATCTCCTCATAATGCAGCGTTCTCTCCTGTGTGTGTGTGATGCTCAGGCAGATGATGACAGAGGTTGGAAAAACCTACAGTTTGTTTGACTAACGACCCCTGGGGTGCAGGAATAAGGCACCAGAGGTGAGGTGGAGGTAAAGGCAAGGGGGCTGAGGGTTAGACTGGGGTTAGGGAGGATGCTATGTCACTTTACCCAAAGACAGGAACATGTGCTTTTGACTGGGGGGGGGGGCGTTCTTTTCATTATTTCCATTAGTTTTGACCCCCCAAGGGAGATAGACCACACTAATGAATAGTCACAGTGGTCAAGGTTACTCCAGCTGAACCTCATTCAACCCTCCATTACTTCACTTTATCAAATATACAACAAATCCAATGTGAGGGAGCGAGGTCAGAGGGAGACAGAGGACGTACAGAAAAGAAAGGAGAAAGTAGAGAGAGAGAGAGAGAGAGAGAGAGAGAGAGAGAGAGAGAGAGAGAGAGAGAGAGAGAGAGAGAGAGAGAGAGAGAGAGAGAGAGAGAGAGAGAGAGAGAGAGAGAGAGAGAGAGAGAGAGAGAGAGAGAGAGAGAGAGAGAGAGAGAGAGAGAGAGAGAGAGAGAGAAAGAAACAAAGAGAGAGCATGTGATCAAAGAAGAGTAAAGTGGAGAAAGGTAGAGACAGAGAGGAGTCGGGGTCAGGGTCTTTAGCGAGGTAACATCTCCTGCTCTGATACGGCATCGTCCATCATTTCATCGCTAAGCTGTTTACAGCAAGGGAGGGAACAGAAGAGAGGCAAGGAACTGTAAATTTCCAGTCCCTCATATTGTCCTATTAAAGCACCTTGTCCCATAACTCAGCGTGGAGGACAGATGGGACATGTCTGACAATGCACTCGGCTCTCTACCTTCGTGCTGCCCCGTTAGAATCACATTTTCCATCCACAGACCTTCAGAGAAAGTGAGGGAGGGGGGCAAAAAATGATGCTGGTCTCCTCTGAGACTGTATTTCATTTGTTAAATGTCATGGCAGGCACGCCAGTGTTTAGATAAGTTTGATCCCGGCATGTCAGTTTATAGCTCAGTACTGAGCTCACTACTTTGATATATAGCTGCCAATGCATCAAGCCGACCTCCTTATTTTTTTCTTTCTAAAAGCGTTTATTAAAAAAGGCATTAAAAAATACAGATCTTTTATTAAAAAAATCTGGTTTCAGCCAGTCAGCGTCATCGATTTCATATGATGGATGTAATGCTGTTTGGCCTGATTTGTTGTGTAAGTGATCATTAACACAGTGGTTGCCTACAGTACGCGTTAAACCTGAATTCATTCCCACAGAGCATTTTGATTAGATTTTACACAGTTATGCATGAGGATGTTTTCCTATTATTATATTTTATGAGTTTCAATAAAAGTTTTAAAGTCTCATGGTCTAAATACTGGCTTTCACACCATTACAAAACTGAAATTTAAAAAGGAAATAATGAATGCATGAAATCTTCTCATGCAAATAATCGATTCAAAGAGTATCAGGAGAAAGTTGTGTCTAAAAGTGACATTCATTCAAATTTATAATGGGTTTGGAGCTAAAATGTCGATGTGAATGCTCAAGTTATCATAACTTAACATGCAAAAATGACTTAGGACTTCAGACCTGCCACTAAACACAAGTCTAACTCTCCCACATCACCAGTGAGGCCAGTAAAATAAGTGGATCAATTCAAAACACCATTATCTGAGCTTTACACCTAGTCAGTAACAAGGAAAGCCACCATCAGTACAAAGGATCTCCATCACCTCCTATAACACTTCCTCCACCTGCCATCAAAAGTTGTATATATACATACATATAATATATGTGACCCCTATGTAAGGTAAAATTAAAAACATATCTATAGATAATAGACAAATTAAGTTAGACAATATGAAACAAAAGCTGCACACAACCTCTAAATCGGTGACCAACGATGTTAAAAGTTCACATTCTTCCAAGAGTCTATTTTAATAGATGATATATTGGTGGCTGACACATTAGTTACTCATACAAAATAAAATGAAATGATTTATATAGTTCTAAATCCCCCTAATGCAGCAAATTTAGCCAAATATTACACCAAAGATTGTGGAGTCTTTTTCTTCCTCTCTGATTAAGTGAAATATTACTGAACCAATTGGCAAAGTTCCTTTCCTTCATTTTGACGATTACAAGACTAATGTTGTATTGGCCACAACAAAAAGACTTTTAACAGTTGTCATTACTGGTCCAGAAATTCCATATAGGTGTGTCCCTATTCAAAACAGCATCAATCCTGTATGATCCTATAATTCATATCTCTGCCCAAATGTAACTGTCCTATTTTGATTAAAGGCTTGAGGGCCCATAATGTGCTGTAAGTAAATAGTAACACCTGACATGACTTGACAAGCCCTCTCTCCCTCTCCCTCTCCCTCTTTCTCTTTCTCTCTCTCTCTCTCTGTTTGTCTGACTCTTTCCCATTAGCAGCTGTAAGTGCAGTTGCAGACCAGTGTTCTCTGATGGCACCCAGTGGTCTTTCCATGTAACGGCAGGTCTGTGGGTGAGAATGAAGGTGTTGGGAAGTTGGCCAGTGGAGAAGAACACAAGTCAGCCACCAGGACGTATGGTTAAAGTTCAAACGCTGGACACTAATCTGGAATAGTGAGCTGGCATGCCTCACATGATGTGGCGTGTTTATCTTTCGGCAGGGACTGATTGAGACTGATTGGATTGACAGACTGGTTTGCATGAGAGGTTGTTTTGCCCGTTTTGATTAATGTAATGTGGTATTTTACAATGAGGCAAGAGTGCTTCTATTTCAGACTTAATGAGTGCTGGAGAGAAACTGTGTGTGCAGTAAAGAACGTGTATGCACATCCCTAAAAGTGTGTGTGCAGTCACCTACTGACATGTCTTTATATGAATGTAATACGGCACCTTTACCCCGAGCCCAATATTGATTGTGTTTCAGGTTGGTGGTGTTAGTTTGCCTGAGCGGTGGCAGTCACCTGCTGTGTGTGCTAGACAGTGCAGCCCGGGGCAGACAGGGGTTAAAGTGTCATTTTATGTTAGGCAATAAATTAAGCCTCCATTACCCGAAACCCAATCCCGAAATGAATTTCATCTAACTGTAGATCTCTCTCCCTTTGCACTTCAATCCTCAGCCACCACTTCAATAGCGTTCATTTGGAGTGGCGACATGGGTGAAAAACAATCCGCTTTAAAAATACACTGCAACGCTCCGGGTTTGGACTTTTTCTTTCTTTTTTTTTCCCCCTCTTTCTTTTTTCCCAGCCAAGGAAGGGAGACTCAAGATTGCGGTGTGCTGTGAGACGCTTTGATACAAACCATCTCTGGGCTTTATCCCGATACCTGATAATCCCGGGGAGACGCTTTGCGGGGCATTTACCAGGAAGCATAAATTTGAAAGTCTGTAATTTAACAAGAAGAATAAGAAAGAAAATCTGTAAGGGGGAGGGGAGATGAAGGCTGATAGCTGGGTGTCTCTTGAACAGACTATGGCTTCTTGCCACAACCTGGTGAGGCAGAGCAGAGTCTACAGAAAGAGAAACAGAAGCGATCTCTCCCACTCTGTTGGCTCTCTTAAATTTGGTGTTATCTGGTTAGTTGTTCTTTGCCAGGAGTGAAAGCAGTAAAAGTAGGGTAAGACAAACACAAGGACGAAAAAGGAGCAATAAATGTTTTTATTTGACAATATTGTACAGATGCAGGCTCGGCCATCCTGGTTTGGTTAAGGCTTTGGGAGTACTATCATCTATACTGGTGTGTGTGGATGGAACCCAAACTTGTGGCCTGTAAGGTCAGGAAAACCACTCTAGACCACAAGACCGCCTTTAGTTTCGTGACAGTCTTGGGACACTCTGGACTCTCTCTTCCATGGTGCTTACCCCGACCGACTGTAAGAATTTCAGCCCCTCTTTCTCTCGTCTTTCCCTTGACTCAGTACTAATTAGGATGATGTATGGCTGCGGGCTCTTTAGAAGGGGTGGAATAGTCGGAGGCACTTTGATTACAATAAACAGAGCTGGGGATTTCAAACAAAACCACACACCAGTAAAAAGGGCTTTTCCTCCTTCTCCGTTCACCGTGCCAGGGTGGTTCTTGGGTTTACACAGGTGTGTGTGTGTGTGTGTGTGTGTGTGTGTGTGTGTGTGTGTGTGTGTGTGTGTGTGTGTGTGTGCTTCTGTGCACACGTAGCTTTCAATAAATATCGCAGATGAACAATATGGTAACAAATGTCAGGACACTGGACATTTACTCAATAAATCAGGCTAAATATCTTTCGCAGCTTGACGAGAGCAGCAGGGCCAGTGGAAGAAAATCATCATCAGCGGTGCGGTCATCAGTGGTCCTGATGGTGCCTTTGCTGTCTGCGTAGAGGCAGGTTAACTAATGAAAAGGAACTCAGTGCCATACGCGATGCTGCTACGTTGCTTGAATCTGAATATTTCATGTGTTTGCAGTTGGTCTACTGCTGTCATCTATCATAGCGTGCCCATTTGTCTCTAGCTTTCTTCTGAATTGGTGGCCTTTCTATCCGGTTTCTGCCCTAAGAAAATGATCAGTCTCTGGCCTGGGATTTGGATTTCGTGGTGTATGGCTAGACATTTGGACAGAGTGCGGGCAGCAGGGTTGGCGGTATATAGAAAGAACGACTGCAGTGTTACTGTAACAGACGGAGAGTATAGAAAACCAAACCGAGAAGGAGACAGTTCAGAGTTCGTTCCAGGGCGAGAGGTGAAAGAGGACAAACATTGTCAGAGCTATTGCACGCTACTGGAAAAGGGTGTTGACCGCATGTATCGATGACTGTGTTTATGTGTGTTTTTTACAGACATAATAAAAAGTGATGACGAGATGTTTGGCGCGTGTGATCTGAAGATCCGATCAGCGCAGTCGACCTACCCGCTTACACCAAGTCTCTCTGGATTTGAGTCTAAGCAAATCAATCACATTTGCTTGGTTTTCAAGTACAAACAGAGGGACAAGGCATGCATGAGAGGAAAGACAGCGTGTGCGTAGGTGGGTGACAAATTGAAGGAAAAGCCTGAATAAATGAGTGGAGAAATATAATGAATTCAAATGATTCCTACTGAATGGTTTGATGATGTGAGTCATACAGTATGCTACAGCCTTCATCAGACACCAAATCTACCAAAACAACCCAACTAAAAACCTAAGAGACCAAAGTGTTAGACAGCTCTAAATATTATATCTTTTGGAAGAATGCTGTTCATCACTTCAGTAATCTCTGCCATTAAGTAATTGAAGCTGTTTTGGAGGTGTACGGTGTCCAAACACATCACTATGACACTTTGGGTTGTTTTTCCCTCGTGTCACTCATCGATACGTGCAACAAAATAAGAACTTACTTCATGAGCCAGCGCTGCTGTGTTGTCCAACACGGGGACGGGTTTACTCTCTTCATAGTGCTGCAGCCGTTCATGGATCTGAAAGGACAGATTGTGTTGATCAGTAAGTGTGAGAGGATAAGAGAGAAAGAGGGTCAACGTCGGGTTGCAGGGGCCACGGTGAGGCCTCCCTGTGTAAATACACACATACACAGCGTGAACACATGAGCTCATATGCAGAGTAACACGCAGACATGTATGAAAACATGTACAACCTCCATCCACGCCGTCTTAGACTTAGACGACACACTCAGAGCAGATCAAAAAGACCAGCAATCACACTCACAGAACACACACACACACACACACACACACAACTTCACACAAGACTCATTCCACTGAGCACAACAGAGTGCTTCTAAGTATTTCGGCTCGCTTAGCCACTGTACAAACAATCCAGTTTTCCACCATGCATTTGATATGCCCTAGTGGCCTGGTGAGGATTCCAAATCATTTCAGCAGTCTACTTAAATTGGCTAAACATTTCCTTATCAGCCTCAACACTGCCACTGCACAATGTTGAGAGACAAAGTTGAATCTCTGGAGGGTTACTAAAATGGAAAGTAGGGCGGCTCATGTGTAACGTTTACTCATTTACACTCACAAAAACACATCATCACTCATAAACTGATATGTGGAGCAGAGATGGAATAATTTATACACACAGGCGCACGCTTGCACCCACGCACACGCAGCTATATACACAGTTGCACACTTATGCTCCAGCCTACACGCACACACACAGAGACACACACACACACACACACACACACGCACACACACACAAAAAACACTACAGCCATCCCATTTGTGATTTAAGAGCAGCTGTGCAGGAATGCGTTGACAGCCTACAGGCTGCTGTCAGGTCCCATCAGAGAACAGACAGGGATGACTATCCTCCCATCAGCCACTATTGAGTCTCTCCTCAGCCCAGCATGGTGAAGGGGAGCTAGGCCATAGGTCTGACTGATAGCTGGGCCCCGGGCCTGGAGCTCCAGCTGGATGTCCCAGAAAGCATTCCAGCACAACAGTGGAACAGAAGGCCCTCTGGCTGAAAAGAGAGTGACAGAGAAGCCCGTGGGCCAGGTCGGTGTCTGCACGGCCAAATCCACACATGCGGGTGCATTCACACACACACCCGCACACACACAGATGGAGCAGTGACAATTTGCGACATAAAGTCCCTCAGTAAAACAGAAAGCAACTAGAAAAGCAGTTTGTTTGCTGTCACACTGTGAGCAGCTACAGATGCTGTATACAATTAAAACATCTGTTTGAAGATAGTTAAACATAATTTTTTTCTCTTGACAGCACAACCCTTTTTTTGTGGCTAGGCAACATTCTACAGTAGCAGCATTTACTGCTGAGTGTTAGTCAGGCTGACGGGAATGGGATGTGAACTTAGAATAACATTCCCATTGATAATGAAATTTTGGAGAAGGTTTGATTAGTAAAAAGACATATTGTGTACAAAAGTTCATATGAATATTTGAAGTTGTCAAGCATCTTATGACCACAGGAGAAAAGTGATTATATCCAAAACATTATGTCTGCCATTAACAACACGATTCAAATGCACAAATGAAAGCATTCCAAAGGCACTTCAATTACTTTTTGGTGACAACAGAACTATATGTTAAATGTCTCTGCATATGTAAGCCCCTCTCAGCCAATCAAAACTCCAGTTGGACTGCTGGCCTTAAACAGGTACAACCATTTTTGCTCAACTTATCCACATGTCTCCTATGATAAATCATGGCCTGTTAGGACTGTGTGCTGGCCAAAAGAGCAGCCATGTTTCAAGGTCAGACTTAGAGGTTCAAATCCCTGTGTAAAGCCTACATTACTCGGCTATAAAACATGGTGCATTAGGCGTGTCGTGGAGGTAATCTGTTGAAGGCCTGATGGAGGCAGATGGTTGCTCAGCTCAGCTGTAGAGAAAAAAAAAAAAAGTGGGACTTGAGGACCCCAGAACAAGACAGCTGGTATGCTAGTGGAAGTTACACAAATGTTGTCAAAATAGAGAAAGCGGTAGATTTGGAATGGCCTTGAGTGGAGCAGGTAGTACTAATAAAGCTAGGGACAGAGATAGAAGTTAGTACAAGCTTGCTGCTAACATAAGCTTGAGTGGACTCCCGTGTTTAAATGGTGCTGAGTTAGACTGCGTTCACTGTGTTTCATGTTTTCTGGCATCAAATTTAAGACTGCCACTGCAGGGCAATTCCCGGAAATTTTTATCCTCATCTGTTTAATTTCACATAACCATGTCATATTTGAACAGCTACTCTCTACTGTTCATGAAGTCCCAAAAACTCCACCCTGTGCTCTGACTCCTCTGTCTGTTCTTCTACAGTATACAGCCGTAAAAGGACAGGCAAGGAGCTCCGGTTACTTCATCTGTCCTGATCATCTTTGTAAGAAAACAGATGAAATAAATGAGTGAGGTTGCCAGTGTCTTCAGCGCTCCAACATACCACAGTCCTAGTGACATCTGCTTAGGTAGTTGTTGCTCCACCACCTCGACTTACTTAGTTACTGTGGAATTTTTCTCCTCTGCTCTGTGAGCAAATGCGAGATTGAAATGCTTTTATTTACAGTTCAGGATACTTTCCAAGTGCCTGTCCATGACGCAGTAATGCATTTTAAAGTCATTACCCCGCTTTTTGCATAGCACGTTCTCTGTCCCCTTGGTGAGGCAGCAATGCTCCTGGCAAAGGGCAGAAGTGGCCTGGTGGAATTTAAAAATAAAAAAATAAAAAAAAGACAGTGAGACAGTGTGCTACAGCCAAAGAGGGCTTAGCTCAAACCAGAACACAACTACAGGACACACAACCAAATCAAAGATGGGGATTCTGAAGCTCCTCCAATTAGGCTTTGCCGCTGTAGTCGGTGTTACCGGTGCCACACTGTGTTGAGGCCTTAGCTGCCCACTCCCCCCCACCGTTGTGTTGCTTTAAAAAAAAGAAGAAATAATTCATTTTCATGTATCAGTGCCTACGTTCATCAGATAAAAAAACTCTCATTTGCAAAACACTGAGCGTGTTATCAGTACTAAGTCGGACGACAGACGGTACAATTATAAACTGAAAGTGTCTGCTCTGTGAGCATCCACCGCAACAGTAGAGTCTCAGCATAGAGCAGCAGAGTGAGATTGAGTCTGTCCTCCCTCCTGCTCTCTGCTGTAAACACACGTAGCTGTTAGCAAGCAGCTGCTCTTGTGTCTCCCTGGATTTCGGTGCTTGTTTTCGGCAGAAACTCTCTCATTCTCTGCTTGCTCAGCCTGCTATCGGTGTGTCTCACTCCAGATGGCAGGCAGGTTAATCTGGTTCTGGTTCTAAGTGGCAGTCGTCCTCTGGTCTGTCCCCACATCTGAAGCTTGCAGTCACTGACTCATTAGTAAGGGAAAGATCTAAAGATCTAACGTTAAAGATTAAAGTAAGAACTTAGCAGATATTCAGCATCATTGATGAATATCTCATCTTTAAAAATGTACAGTGTAACTGGTAAAACAGTGTTGACACAAGTTTATTAACTGGTGGGAAAATGTCATCACCGTGGCATCCATACCTTCAAAGAGAAATGTATAGTACCTCTATGTAAAATAAGGCTGAAAAGTCTGGATCAAAATGCTCCTTACTCATGGAGTAAAGCTCCCCAAAGTACAGGCTCAGGAAAGATGAATGAATATGCGCCTTCACTGAAAGCTTCAAGAAAACATGCTACAAAGAAGTAGTGTGTGTCTCGTCTCCACGGAGGCCTCAGACTAAGTTCTGTTTGCTTCCAGAAATACCCCGCGGGCTTAAAATACACACAACACACGAGGAGAAAAAAATATGAGGAAAAACACTAACACAGGTATGGACTGATATGAAAAATTTCCAATGAGAATGGACTGCAACAAAAACATAACATCCATCTTCATCTTCTTCAGTCAAGAGCTAGAAACCACTGCAAAGGATCACTGTTAAGGTTAAGGGTCAGACCCTTCGGAGACCTTTCCACCGTCAGTAAATTCAGTCAATTCAAACTGTACTTATGTTCTTTTCATTATCGAAATGCATGTGACAGTAGGAAGAACAATGACAGTCTTGGACCATGATTGTCATTGTGGAAGTATAGAGGTGGAAAAAAGCTGGGCTACAAACACTAATCCAGACACACTTGAGCAAGCAAAGTCTGGCACAGAAAGAGGGAGAGAGCGTGCAAGAGACTGAAAGCTTGATAGATGGAGAGGTGTGCTGATGGAAGGAGAAAGAGAGGTCTGGAGATCACAGGGCTGGATAGTGTTTCTGTTTCTGAGTCCTGCAAGGAGGCTCAAGGCCTCTGTTTAATGTCCACTGCCCAGAAAACTTCATGTCGGACGGGTTAGGGTTGACAACCTTTCTCCCACTCCTGTTTCTATATCTACCCACCAGAGCGGATCCAGTATCAGGGCTCTGTTAATCCACCCGGGTCCGATCTCTTGTTCTGATCCAGAACACCTTGTCAAGGCGCTATGGCCTGGTAGACCAGACCAGGTTGGGGGAGACTGGGAAGGAGGATTACAGACATACGTGCAGGGTTGTAACTGGAATAGCTGTGAGATGATATGTTTACTCAAGAAGCAGAAAGAGGAAAAGTTGAGATCTTGCTTTTTCTCCTGTCACAGTAGGTCAGTTTACAAAATGTGGGATTTGGCCCCGACATAATGGCAACGGGTCCTGGACATTGTGCTGTGGTTGGTGTAAAACCCTAAAGATGACAGTGCCATTCTCCATGCATCTGTTGAGGGTAAAATAAACCAGTGTTGCTAACTACAGTTTATGGCTACAACAATTTGATTCAACTTGCTGTCATCAAGGATTGTGTATTAGAATGACAGTATCCAGTCAACATTACCCCTGCTGGTTACAATGAATGCACTCACTTCACTCACAACTGGTTCCGTAGCTTTAAAACAGCTGTGCCAATCACAATGAATGACAACAATCTGCATAATGGAGAGGTCTTTCTCCAGGGAATTAAACCGTTGTCTGGAAGGTGCAGTGCATCTGAGAAGTTTTTAATTAAAATAGTTTATTTTACGTTTTAAGCATTATTCCATCACTGCTGTGCATTTGCTCAAAGTAAGATGCCAGTAAAGCGACGTGCCAGAAACACACATGGTTCTGAGACGTCAGTCTATAGCCTAACATCTAAGATCCAATTACCACCAAAATACTTACAACATGCTTTTCACAGTGTCATCTGAATGAGCCTTCCATTTTTACTGTGCCTTTTCTCCCACCTGTGCACCATGCGCGCTGCACTCGGCCCCAAAATAAAACACAGATGGGAAAAGCGAATTACAAGGTCACGAAAATATTTGCACTGGTTGTTGTACTGCCATGAAAATAAAGCCCCAAGACTGCGACAAAACTCTTAACTGTTCTATTATCTTTAATTGTGCAAGCCAGTTAAATCTATTGTCCTGGATTGGGATCCTGACCTTTATGTGTTTGTGTATAAATGTGCACTGAGGGACTTTATGACACTATGTCATCAACTGTTTAATGGACCAACATGCAAAAGGATTGTTTGGTGTATACTCACGTTGTTGAGCAAATAATTCAAACCCTAAAACATAACCATCCACCTTTCCTTGACCAAAAAGCAATAAAAAAAGAGTCTGGTGCCTGAGTTTTTCTGTCTGTTTTTTTGTGGAAAAGGCCTGGAGAATGTGACAGCTAATTAATAACTGGCAGTAGATCCAATCGACGAGACAGGGAGAGACCAGGGCAGCTGGCCAGGTCTTCAAGACAGCCATCTATCTAATCATTTAGATACGGGATACAATTACTACTGGAGCTCTTGGGAAAGGGAACAGAAAGGCCCTTGACACACCTCCTTAAATGCCATGTAGTCTGTAAAACCAGCACAGCGCAGGACACAATCACACATGCGAACATATGAAGACCATCTTGAGACACATCTTGTTTCAGCCTCTAAAAGGCACACAGACCAAAGACATCACCACTGAATAACAAATGGGAGTGGCATATATTAATCAAGCAACTCATTCATGTGATGTATAGCAGCTTTAGGGTTAGGAAGCAGGGTTATGAATATCTGAGGGCACAAAGCCAGGACAAATGCATCTGACTTAGTGAATTAGATTGATTTGACTACTTTTGCGGCAGTCAATTCAACATATAAATTTGTTCAGACTATCTTTAAAAGCTCCAGGTGAGCCCATGATGTCTTCAGGCAATTTTTGAGTCATAGGGGAACTATAAATACACTATATGGCACAGTGAACCTGATTTTCCATATTCTGTGTATTGCTCCTATTAAGATTGGCTTTGTATCACACAGACCTTCTGGTTTCACTTTGAGTCCTTTTTTTCCTAAGCAATACAAAATCAGGGTCAACCAAAGTGACCTGGAATAATGGTTGTGGGATCACAGAGAATTTCCTTGATTACCAATACAGACATTTGACTGATAGAATGGGGACTAGTGGATCTATAGGTCTCTCCTCATTTTCACTGTCCCCCCCAGTGCTCTAGACACGGTTCATGTCAATGAGTTTTGAGGTTATTCAGTAGTCAACAGGCATCTGCATTCTGCAGCCCATCTGCTTTACAAAGGACTTTCTCTCTTCCTTTCGCCTGTCCCTGTTACAACCCTTGGCTTCATCTACCATATAGACGTCTACCACTTCTGGCTCAATTTGGAGGTGCTTGTTTGTGGACATTGAGCATGATCTTTAGACTTCATGCTGTAGTGGACTATTAAACTCCTATGAAAATATTTGGAAGGTAGCCTAAGCGCAGAGTATAGCATTGCAGGGAGGGGGATTTATTTTGGATTCAAGTGAAGTTTTCAAACCGTAAATAACCACCTGGCTTGTGTCAGAAAGAAATATTTTCTAGCAACAAATGGCAAGCTGAACCGCTGTAACCAAAGCCTGTAAGTTCGAATTAAGGGTTTTTTTTATTTTATTAAAAAATCACAAAAATAACAAATTGCCAAGTTTCTTCATAAGGAATACAAGAATCAACACTGAGTTAACAAACGTGTTACTTATGATGGTGGATGAATATGAAGGTCCTTTTTAAAGATGGAGGCTTCTTTCATCGCCATAATTTTTTTTAGCAGCCTGCAGATATTTACTTAACTCCCAATGAGAGTTCCTGTACCCCCAAAATAATTAATACAGACCTCAAGTGCAACCAGTGCACAGGATGTGCTGACCACAGACAGTTCGAATGGATCTCTGAGGAGGTATAGGTTTACAGGCTGAGTCCTGCACCAGAGACAATTAGCCAGGATTTATTACTGCGTACAGGGTGTGGAACTTAAACAACTCACAGCGAGCTATTGCAGCAGGGTCAGAGTTCCTTTTTGTGATCTTCCCTGGTAATGGGGATTGGGGAAAGGTATGTACAGAGGTGTGGAAAGGATAAGTGTCCAAAGTGCAATTCTACAGTTGCTGTCATGGAGTACTATTGATGGACATTACAGGGTGAGTCATAAAACTTGGAGGGCTACCTAGACCCTGATCCAGTTATTCATTGGATACCAAGTCTCAACTAATATAGTCTAGTGTGTCTGAAAATGAGCTCATTCATCAAGAATAGTTGAAACTTTCCACTTGGGTACAAGCGTCAGCTGCAGCACCTTTACATGTCATTAAAAGTCCTGTAGCACTGAAGAACAAACTGGCAAGACCACATCAATATTTCTGTGTAACAACAAAGCAAGTGCCAAGCCTATTAGCAACTAACAGGAGCAGAATTTAAAGGAAAACGGACTGACCACAAAATGAGGGATCTCGAGTCCTGGCTAAAGTTCTGCTGACAGAAACTTGGTCTTAAAGGAGAGCCCCACCTGAGGCAGGTGGAAATTGAATATTGTATTATATTTCCTGTGGCTTTTTTGCGGAGCGGGAACTTGGCAGCTGAACAGTGAGTGCGGTGGAATTTATAGAAAGCACCCTTGATTAACTCCCTTTAATTGAAAAGAGGGGAACTGTCTGCGTCGTTTTAGCCATGCTAGATATACACGCCAGCGCTTGCATTTCATGTCAGCTCCGATGTTGCACCGCTGAAAAGTCTGCAAAATGAGACGAACTTGCGAGCTCCAGGCCCTGCTGAAAGATTATATTAGAGAAAATATTTGTTTCATCTATGTGACATAATCGGATTAGGAGGGACGTGAGGGACTGTCCCAACCATCTGATGAGAGCAGGTGAGGAGAGACAGAATGAAAATAAGTCTGGTTTAAGTCTTCACGTAGGTCTGAATGCTCTCCTCTTTCCTGTCTCTCTCTCTGTCTCTGACACCTCCTCCTCTGGTCCTTCTCTCTTCCCCCAGACACACTGACCAGTAACTGATGATCCATAATTACCCAGGTGAGGCCTGAGCATTTCCATATGAGCGACCTGGGTTGCCGAGCCTGTCAGATTAACATGATGTGTGTGTTTTCTTTCTGCTGTTTAGCTTTTCCCAAAGTATCCCGTTCACAGCCTTGTGGAATAAAAGGTGGAATCTGTGGGGTTTTGGTGGTGGGGCTTTAGAGGAAGGGGACAATTAAGGTTTTATTAATGGTGTGCCACTGATGTTAGCCATGTTCACCTGAATGTTGCGTCTGAATGCCGGTCTCTGCTGTAAGCCGAGATGGTTGTTCTGTACTTCTGTGTGTTTTAAATTCTGCCCGTCTGTCCACTTGGCTCACGAGCTGACAGGCTGGCTCACGTCTCAGTACCAAGTAGAAAGCAGAGGAAACACACAGTTCTGCTTGTCTGGAGTGGGACTCTCCACTTACGCCTCTATGCTAACGATAAGAGACGCTAAAAGCAGCTCAGTTTCTCTCAGTTGAATAAAAAAGGACAACAAGAAAATAGGTAGGAGAGAGGCTTATTTTAGCGAAGAGACAGCAGCGTGCTTTGATGTTACACTAATGTATTTGATCATTTCACAGCTGCGAGGACAGCATCTTACCTTTTGTTTAGTGCAGGTGGTATACATTCTGCTACAGTAACGGTACTGAATTGGGTCACATTAGCGCAAAGACCTTGACTGATACTTATGGAATTGTGCTGACATGGGCCCCAAAGTGAGAGCCACTCTGTATCTTGCTGGCACATGAACAAAGTGATATTTACATTTCACTGGCACATGAACAAAGTGGTATTTACATTTCGTAACCGCATTTAAGGAGTTGATTTTACCATTTAACCCTTCTTTCATGCATACACACACACACACATCTGACATGTCAGCTTTTGACAATCATGAGGTTCAATAAGCTGGACGTTCTTTTGCAAGCAGTTTGAAAAAAGACAAAGGATGGAGGAGGGGGAAACTAAAGAAATAACCTCCTTTTTACCATCGGTACAATATTAGTTGGTATTGTAGAAACACCCTGTTCCTGTTTATCCATCGCCATCTGTCATAGGTTGGAGGCTGAACAAAGTCACTCCCTCTCCAACTCATCCTGGGGGATCCTGACGTATTCCTGGGTGAGACTGGAGATATAATACCTAGTGTTTTGGGTCTGCTGTGGCGTGTCCTCCCAGTTGGACATATCTGAAATACCCTAACAAGAAGGTATCTGAATGAGATGACTCAAAACCTCAATTGGCTCCTCTCAATGAAAAGAATCAGCAGTTCTAGCTCATCATATTATGGTTAAAGTTGAGTCCAAAAACACAGTGCAAGGAACTTCTGTTTGCTTGTATCAGCAAACTAATTAATTGTGTCAAAGATTGAGATAGATTGGTATATTTAGAGCTTCCTTTTCCCACCCAGGCAGTCCAGTATATTGCCCGATTTTCTGCCAACACTGCAACTCTGCTTGCTGAGCTTGTGGTCCATCGTATGCTCAACGTTTTTCCATATGACTGTTGGACCATTCTATACAGAGGCAAAATGTCTTGTTGATCATATAAACAAACATTTTTCTTGCAACTGGTTCAAAGCTTTTTCTTCTCTTGGTAAAAGGGCCTGTGAGGATATGGCACCCATGACTGAACAGTGCTGACATTTTCTCCCAATTGAGTTCCCCTTGAAAGATTAGCTAGGTATAATCATGGGTGGTTAGAGGGCTAGGTGAAGTTTGGGAGCTCCACCCATATGCATGGCAATGTATCACAGAAACATAATGCCACCTTCATTAGCATCATTCTATCTGCCCCACATTATGCAGTGTTTTCTTTGGGGCCGGCGAGAACGAGAGCCGTAACATGCGCAGGCTCTGCCCATCATTATCCATGTTCAAGATGCCTTATTCTTTGGCCATCCATAACAAGCCCGGCATCAAATGAAACCCTTCTGGTTTCCTCCAGTCCCGACATCAGGGTTTTACTTCAGCGTCTGAGGTATGCCATAATTCAGCCACTTTTACACGCTCACATTAGCGCGTTACAACCCTGGATCCTGAACAAACATGCTTACAGAGAAAAGATTTCTTTAAAGGGAGGGGATGAAAATTATGTCGATTTTTCTCTCTCAATCGTCTCTGTGACATAATGATTCTGGCTGGAGAGAAATAGAGACCACCAAAGGGGGAAATATATCATGCCAGCACATGAAAACAGTCTCGGGCATTCTTTCAAAATGAAGATAATATACAGTAGATACAGAGGAAGACGTTTACTTAATAAATTGACTTGAAGCATTCTCAGTTACGACAATAAACAGGAGGAAGAACTAAAGCAGGTGTCACATATATTTACTGGTTGAATGGTGACCGGCTACAAAGCTGATTTACAGTACAAAAAAAACCTCCTGTTTCCTTTTTCAAATGGCAGGAGATAGAGAAAGGGATTGGCTGCAGATTGCAGAGAATCCCAAGTGAAGATGAGGTTAGGGCAGACAGACAGAATATGTTACATTCATTACCTCCGTCTGTCTGCTAGCATATAAAGATATCAAGTTTGCTCATCTTCTCCCCAAACTCTGCAGCTATCTGGTTTAACAGGCAGCAAGCAGACCACAGGTCCATTCACACTGGCAGAATGGGAAGGAGGGGAGGGGTTGAAGATCTGGGTGGGTAGACTGTTGGAATGACAATAAACTCAATGATGTATGAATGAGACTGGAAGGAAGGAGGTTGAATAAAGTTGTATTGAACAAAGGTGCAAGTGTGTGTTTTTATGTGAACTGTAGATGTCGGCACAGAGGTGGGGGGCGGGTGAGCGAGGGTTCAGATTCTGTCTCGTCCCAGAAGAGGAAGGATTTTACTGTTCAGGATATTTCCGAAATTTAGATTGTCTGTCTGGCATGAGGCCGTGATATCTTATGTTGTTCTTTCATATATATTTTTCCTTTATTATGAAGATTTAAAAAACACAACTACTTGATATCCTCTAGGAGCACCTAAATGTTCCTTTACTTTGCTCCCAGGTTGGAATTTAATTTCTCTGAACATATGAAGACAACTTTGCAGCTATTGTGGTGAGACTGCTAATTAAATTTTACTTTTTATGAACATAGAAATGTCACTCCAATTACATGATGTAACTTTAACTAAATATTGTTTAAAGAACACATGCTTTGCAAAAAAATGATCTTCTACACTTCAGGAAATAAAATGCCTAGTTTGATAGTATGTATTTATAAAGAACAGAAGTCGTAACTCTGGTGAATATGAATTTGAGCTTTGACAACCACAGTGATCTGGATATAGAAGCATAAACATTAAAGGATCTATATACAAAACTTCAAAATACAACTACTGTATGAGAAAGACGTGTTGGTTTTTTTGTCTTACCTTGACCAGTGAGTGGAGGCTTCTCTCCCCAAACATGTCCTGGAGGAAGGTGTTGTCCTCAGGGCGGCTGACATGGGGCTGCAGCTGGGAGGGCAGAGCCGCCAGCAGCTCATACAGACCTGCATAGGGGGAAACGGAAACAGAGGGTCAGCATGGCAGTGGGAGGTATGAGTATGTGCATGTACATATGAAAAACCTGTGCATAGAAACAGATGTGTATACACAGCAGTTTAAAAAGAAATAATTCACAGACGTGCTGTACGGGTGCAGGAATATACTCTGTATATGTACATACAGTATACTACTCACTTCTTTTTATGTATGGTTGCTCTTATTGTTCCTTTCTCGCTATCTAAAAATGAGCCCATTCACACACGCATACATAAGCAAACCAGCCCTGGCAGCAAAAGGAAACATAGAGGCAATAAAGCATTTCCTCCTCAGCCTCTACTTCCCGCGTTTGTTCCAGCCCTTCCTGTTGTTGGAAGAGCACTGATGTCCCAAATCAGGAACAAGCTTAGAAAGTCAATGTCAGTTCCACTTTTTCATCAGATGAAAAGTTCAATATGAACGTTCTTTCTTTTCATTTCTTCTTCTTTTTTTTTGTTTTTAAACTAAACAGATGGCACACATGCCTCGGGAGGCTTTCCATCCACACATCTTTCCTGCCTATATACAATCAACTTCTGGAGTAAAGTGCACATGTGTTTGCTAAACAGAAGTTTTCAAAAGATGCACTCAGGATAAATTGTATATGTGGCTGCTGTGTTGAGTATGTCTTTTTTTTTTTTTTTTTTTTTACAACTGAAAGCCTAAACTGAAATTGAGCTGCTCTGAAATGACCTTATGTGCGGGGTTGCTGTATTTCCATGGTGTGTGCTCACACAACGATTGGCAGTGAAAGTTTGGCATCCTCATGTTGGTTCTTTATACTCGTTTTAAATGTTTTAACGTGTCCTTTCCTCTCTTAAATTAATCGTTTGAGTATCGTTATGATTGAGTGCTCCTTGTGCTGCTAATCTAAAATTGATCCCCTTCATCCTCCCACTTTGTGGATTTTTTTCAATCTACAGCTTGCCTGCTACGTCAATGGGGTTGTATGTAGCTTGTGTGACAGATATCACCTTACAGTTACCAGACTTTGTTCTAAGTGGTTCACATGAAACCTGTGGTGCAACGAGGGATAAGAAGAGGAAGTGGGGTAAGCGAGGAGGCTATGCTTAAGGAAACGGCGGTTCATCTGGATTCTTCTGCCCTCGGTGATGGTGTATGTCCAGTCCCTAAGGAACACAATGGAGGGAGAGGTGTCTTTTCAAAAGGATGTCAGAGACTGCTATGTAACATAACCTTCACTGTGACATGGCTCACCAAGCCTGACCAGGTTCATTGATGGTTTTGGAGCTCCATTTCGTCTGGATTGAAAAGCTGGAGTGAAGATGAAAACTCAAAGTGGTGGAGTATGTTTATATTTGAACAAAGACTACTGTAACTCTGTGACTGTCAGAGAACGCATTTGTACACCAGATGTCAAACTTTTATCTGTATCGTTGTGTCTTCTCTACCTGCCGCCCCCATTACAAGAGTTCCCACAACTTTTTATGACAACAGTGTATATTGATCTACCCAAAGGAAAACACCGCCTCTGCCTCCAGCATTATCTTTGATGTAGCGCAAAAACTGTAGTCAATTTCACCTGATGCACCAAACTTCATACTGGGTGATTTTAACTATGTCTCCCTTAAATAGACACTTACAAACTTTTAACCAAAATGTCTCCTGTCCAACCAGATGGGATAAGACATTAAAGCTTTGTTATGGGTCAGTTAAGATGCTAATAAATCACTTCCACTACCCCCACTGGGCTCTGCGAATTCTAACTATGTGCATCTACTGCCCATATATAAAACGATTTTAAAGAGAGAGAAAGCACAGACAAAGGACATAAAAGACTGGACAGAAGAATCTGCACTCTGCCTGCAGGAATGTTATGACTGTACTGAGTGGGACATGTTTAAACAGTCTTGTGGTGATGATTTGGACAAACCTGTTGATGTAACATGCTCGTGTGCAGCATTTTGTAGGGACATGATCATTTCTTGTAAGCAAGTTCAAAAGTACCCTAAAAAAAAAACCCCATGGGTGACCAAATCCGTTAAATCTAGCATACAGAAAAAGAAACTCGTTTTTAAGCAGGGAGTAGCCTCTGATTTGCATAGAGCTACCAAGGAGTTGAAAATAGAAATGTTAAAAGCAACAGAATTATAAATCTGAACTAGAGAACAAGATGTCTATAACAACCTTGGCTCAGCCTGGTCTATCATGAGAAATACAGCAGGCCTCCAAAATCCAAAGAACACCAATCATGTCACTTTGGATCACTGCAATTCAGATGTTGAGTTTGCTAATGCTCCTTAATAGTTTTTATATTTGCCTTAATACCTTTGATTTTAGTAATTAAATTCATGAACTGAGTGACAAACTTGAACAGTCAGCACTTTGACTTAGACCCAAAGGGCGTTGAAAAGGTCAGCCTTTTGGTAAGAGTCAATAATAGACCTGTCAACATCTGTGATCACTTACTTAAATCTCGAGCAAAAGAACGAGTCCTGTATTCCACTACATTTTTAATAAGTCTTCACAGGCACAGCATGTACCTAAGGCCTGGAAGGATGCGGTGGTGGTCCCTTGTTCCAAATCCAGTTGCCCCAAAACTTGTAATGATTTTATACCGTTTGCTCTCACATCACTTTTAATGAAAACCTTTGAAAACCTGTTAAGGTCAGAAATCTTAAGGAAAACTGAGCATGCATTTGATCCCATGCAGTTTGCTTATAGGCCACGCAGAGGAGAAGAGGATGCCAGTCACTTTGTTTAACTTTCTTTTTTAAACACTTGGAGGGAAATAGGTCTCATGCTAGACTTTTATTTGTTGGTTTTTCCTCTGCTTTTAACACAATTCAACCCCTTATTTTAACCAGTAGGCTTCTAGAACAATTTGACTTAAGTTACAATCCTGCGGGCTGGATTCTTGACTTTCTAACTAATAGGAGACAAAGAGTGAGGTTAAATGGAATTCTGTTTCACCACATTTGCTCCTCCACTAGCTCCCCACAAGGATGTGTGCTTTCGCCCCCAATGTTTATCCTCTACACAAATATGTGTCAGAGCAGGTGTGAAAATAGGACCATTTTAAAGTATGCAGATGACTGTTATTCTTAGTCAGCTCAAGGACAATGAGACCAGCCATGGCCCAGTCATCAATGACTTTGTCAAGTGGAGTGAAGAGTCCTATCTTGAATTAAACATATCCAATACCAAAAACATAATAACTGATTTAAAAGACATGCCCACAGACAAAGTGACATCATTAAGAGTCAGGCAGTGGAATGTGTACAATCCTACAAATGTCTTGGGTGAAGTATTGACTGAAAACTGAACTCTGAAGCAAACTGTGCAGCTGTGTTCAAAAAGGGACACCATTGGCAGAACCATGAGAACCTTATTCCATCATGCTTTTACTGATTTGATTGTATCTTTGTCTTTGTTGTCATGGTTTGGAAACCTATCTAATCTTATCTTAAATTCTCTGAATCAAATTGTTAAATGGTCTAGTGGGATTATTGGTCCCTGTACACCAGTAAGCTACAGCAGATAACCACATACCTGCATTTTACTTGATTTATACTAGTGGTTATTTATTTCAGTGGTTTTTATTGTGTTTTTAAAGTCCTGATTATTGGATTCTTGAGCACTTTTATCATGTCTGTCTATTGTATGTGTTGTTTGTAAAAATGTGTGTCAAGGTGGATGCCTTGTCCACTGCAAACCAAATCTACCTACATATACAAAGTAACCTACATTTGAACCTAAAAGAACTGCATTTAAAAGGTAAGTGAAGTGAACAGGCTTGGCTGTATATCAGGTGATGTCATGAGCTCACAAGGACAGTGGACGTTTGCATTTATCCAGACCTATATGGCCCAAATAAAGGCCATCTCTATAGCATGACCACAGTTTGTTGGTGACAGTGAGTGAAACAGGATGCGAGGATCAGCAGTCCCACAGCTGAATCTGAATCCCCTCAGAATGACACATGCTGAAATCCGTAAGGCCTTTCGGGGTTTACTAACCCCACTCATAAAAGTAATGAATATTTCAAATTCAATTTAAAGAGAACCAGACTGGGGAGCTGATGGTTTCAAGATTAAGCAAGGGGGAGGTGGAGCACTCAGTGAGAGAGAGCACAAAACCAGTGAGTAGAGTGGGGTTCCTTCCAAACACAACAGAGTCCTGGAGTGCAACTGATGGCGAGTAGTAGCAGATACTTGTTTGTTGTTCAGCTCTGGTATTCAGTGTGGCTGTCATCCACTCAACTGGGGGATTCACTGAAGGTCAGGCCTATACAGAGTGTAGTCATTCAAGCAGGGTTATATGCACCAAAGACCCCTTTCACTAATGCACCAGAAAAAGGCCCCCCAAAATTCATACTCTTCAAGCACAACCGCATAGTGCTTGAGACCCTTTGAACTAACACTGATCATGTGAAGGAACTCTAAACACGTTCACGGCGGAGCCATCGAAACGTCAAAACAAACTCGAGCAGCTTGGCTACCTCACTGAGAGTGTCTTTCATCAGAGGACAGAGCGAAAGAGAGGAAGGAGGGAGAGAGGGAGAGAGAAAGCACAGCCGATGCAGGAGTAATTCATAGCTGAAAATGATTGATTGAAAACAATGGTTGACGGCATTGGCTGGATGAATGACTGACTGACTAAACTGGCAGGCTGGCTGACTGGGTTACAGCGAGTGTGTGCTGGCAGCTAAGGCCGTTTGGCGGAAGAGCCATGGCTGACTAACTTAGCTCATGTCATGCACTGTTGCTGCTGCTGCTGGGCAGTCAGATAGATGGAGTGTCATCTGCCACTCTCAACCCTCTGCTTTCCATTTGGAGGTAATTAGGGAGTCGGGTCTCAGAGATCTTTGAGCAGACGCACAGGATATATCAAGACAATATCCCTTGTGCTTCAGCTCACAACACAGATTCTGTGTAGTGTTAGCTCCTCATACCTCACTGTTACAAACATTCTGTGGTAAAGAAAGAAGTACAACAAATCAGAGAAAAGGCCACTGAACAAGAGCTATTTTACACACAACACATGTGCGCCAGTCTTAGTACAGCCACTCCTGTGGTTTTACTCAAGTTTGGTGTGTGATATTGTCCCTGGTATGTGATCATCTGATGCCTGGTTCTGGGGTCCTCATCACCTGAATTCTTGCTTTCTAGTTAACACAAGCCTGCCTGAGGGCAGCTGGCCCTCTTCAGTCATCGCAATTTGGAACTTCCATCTGAACATCTCACATAATACGTTAAAAAAAAAGATTTAGAGGAACATGGGATTAGGTGGAGGGGTGTAGGAAGGGCAATGACAGTAGGGGGGCAGGGGATATGGTAATGTCATTACTATTTGCAATGCTGAAATGCTGGTAGAAGAGGATGAAGGGAAAGAGGAAAATAAGGAGAGAGTCCCAAAGCATTATTCTCCCCATGTGTGAAGTATCCCCTCCTGTCTACACTCCCAGTTATTCAAGGTTTTATTCCTTCTGACAACAATTCCTCCCTGCCCATGAAGAGAAAACCTAAATAGGCTGTGCAGTGTTTGCCAATGGTGCATTATGGGAAACACATCAACTACATTATCTGATCAGACATAATAATATAATGTGGGGAGAGAAAGATAAAAGATGAGCAACCACTGTGTTCACCTTCTGGGGGTCACTGTGTCAGGCTGAACCCTGTGACCCTGAGAAAACCCAGTTTCAAACAACAACAGAAAGAGCTGTGGAGGAGCCAAGAGCTAAACAAGGATCTGCAAAGCTGAAATTAAATATAAGAATGTATGGGTGGAAGAGCAAGGAGAAGAAATGGATACAGAATGAGAGAGAGAGGGGAAATGAGCCAAAAAACAACCGCAGTGGTGGTAAAAATCACTGTATGTGGACACTATAAAAAGTGGATAGACAAATAAATCCAGAGCCAGATGTATAGACACATGTATAGATGTGTAACATCAGAAACCATGTCCAACACAGACAGAGGGAGACAAAATAAGAGAGGGGAGAAGAAGAATAAAGGAAGAAAGCAAGATTGCGCCAGCTCTTCACCACTAAAGGGTGGACACACATGTTTCTTGCAGGGCTGGTCTGGGTTCGTTTGATTTGTTTTGGACAGACTATTCTGGACCCTCTCGTGTGGCGGCTGTGTGTAGCGGACCTGGCAATGTCTTGTAGTGGACCACTAGGTTCTGTTGTGGCTAGCGCTGGACCAGCCCAGCCCAGAGGTTCTGAAGACCAGCGTGATGTTGCACAGGATGGCCGAAACAGTTTTCAGAGAAATCGGAGAGGCCAGGGCCTCCGAAGCTTCCCGTACAGAGGAAGTGACCACTTTAAGTGCCAAACAGCACTTCCCCTCTCACGCCCACACCTCCACAGTGGTCAGAGAAAATAATAGTGTTTTTCACAGATCCCTTTTATGTAAAACGCACAAAAAAAAAGATCCCAGACAATGAAATGCATTAAACATGATACGCATCAAATTGCTAGTCGCATAGGTCAACGACCTCAGGGGTTTTTCTACAGTCACTGCATGACAAGGAAATTACAGGGACTAATCTAACAACATAGGGTTTATATGGTTGTAAAATATGACCCTCACTGTGACACTGTAACTTCAGTAGTGTTTACTTACACACCACACAAGGGGTATATTGACTGCCGGGAGACAAATTTATCAGTCTGTCCATAACTTTACATGTTGGACTGTGCAGCCTGGACACTGGTGGGACCCTACGTCCATATTGTAAGTAAAAAACAGAAAGGCAAATTGTCCGTCTGTCTGGTGAAAATGAACTTGTTCGAATACAGGAAATGAACGCTGGGTTTTGACTCCATTTCCTCCCCCTGCACTCTCTCCAGGTGCTGAATGAGTTATTGACCTTTCTCGTATATCTTTCAGGAATATACAGTGAGCACAATGTTCGTGAGGATCGCCAGACTGCAGGGGGAGAGATATGTGACAACACGTGGGGAGTTTTGTAAGCAGGTCAGTATTTCAAACATTGCCTTGTGCGTGAGGGCCGTCCGTGGAGAAAAATGGTGGCAGACACGGGTGGCAGCAAGCAAAGCAGCTGCAGACTGTGTATCCTGCTTCGCTGTATATTTACTGTTCCCGTGCAAATGCCTGGATAACCCGCTGCTGTAACACAGGAATTTTCTGTCTATCTGCCTGTCTATCTCTAATCCACTCAATGCTTGATTTACCTCTTTATTCTCTGTCCGGGATAGAACAAAAGTATGTCTCAAGAGCTGCACAGGAATATAGGGACAGGGAGCAAAGAGAAGAATGAACTTAAGCAAGAATCAGTGTCACAGCAGCACCGCATCTGAGTTTTGACAACTAAAATCTGATGTAAGCGGATGTGCAGGCGGATGAGAAATGATGTCACTATAGACAAAGATGAGAAGAAACGCCATGAAAAGAATGAAGACTGATGGCTTTCTGCAACAACAAGAAATAACAGTTCCAGTCATAATGATTCCTGCACTTATGCAAACACATTTCTGTCCGGAGGGAGAAACGCTAGACAGACAGTGGGTGGGGAAGATGGATTTAACTAGAGTCAGGTGCCAAACAAAAGGAGAAGTGGTTTAGGCCACTTGTTCACAGCCAAACGCAGGACAGGATGGGACAGAATATGTCATCTGCTCACTGCCCTAAGCTGCCTTTGTTCTGTACTGGAGACTCTCAGCGCCTGACTTTCCTTTTACTAGCAGGCAGGAGCATGGAGCAGCAGGGGCTGTGTTGGTTGGCTGGATTAAGAGACCATTTGACTGTAGTGGTATCACCTACCAGATGTACAATTATACAGTATTTACACGATATATTTGATGATCAGAAGCTGTGATCTTAAAACATACCTTACAATGAGTCCAGCGGTGTTCCACTCGGGGTAAGACAGTGGTAGACCGTGGAGCGAGGTGATATGTAAGGCCGGTCCAACAACTTAACAGCGGGAGTCAGTGCTCCATTCAAGCCCACAGGCTCCCATTACTAACTCCAAAGACGAAACCACTTCTCCACATTAAAAAAGGTCAGGGGACTGAGCCCTCCAATATAATCTTCAATGATATTTCAATGTCACGGTTTCTGAATAACTCCATCATTTTGGGAGGAGGGGAAAAAAAAAAAAAAAGAGTGAGTGGCTTTTGCAAAATGTTAGTTAGGGCTCCACAGCATGGAAAAATGACTTCAGCAAGTACAGTGGGCCAGTCCAGGTGCAATCAACCGTCACTCCAATCATATATCGACTGTTTCACTACCGCGGGCTGAACTCTGGATGGATGTCATTTCAGGACCTACAAAGAATCTGTGGCCCTTGCTGAGATCATGCCTCGTTCAGGCGTTCAGCGAAAAAGAATCCAGGTTGCGGGACCTTATCAAAGTTGGATTTCAGAGCCAGGACGTGGCCAAGCTTTTCAAAAGGGATTTACTTTATTTCACCTTAATTTCGACATGCCATCGAATATCACGTAGTAAGTGCCTCACTCTTCCTCCGCGCCATGCTTCGTCACACCTTTACACTTCAAAGGGCTGTCAGCACATTGAAAACAGAGCCCGGGACAAAAGTACAAGTCTAATCAACATAATTGAAGGCATATAGTCAGCAGGCTCCTTCAGCCACCTGTAGAGCCAGTGGTGTTTTGCAGCCTCAGTAGTTTTAAAAGTCACAAGTGAGGCTTGACTGGAGGCACCTGCAACAGGGCTGCAATGAAGTAACTGTAAGGGAACTTGGTATCTTGTCCAAGTCTGAGCAGTTAAACTGTCCTCCTACCCCACTTCCCGAAAACTCGCAAATGATATATAATGTAAGGAAAGATCGAGAGGGAGAGAAATTAAACATGGGAAAAGATGAAAGGTTAGAAGTCTCTGGGAAGAGAATAAGATGATGACAGAGACGGTATCATGGATAAAGACAGATATATGAGATGTGGAGGATGGAGAATATAGCGCAGTGCCAGTCAAGTGTTTGTTGGATGCCGGGATGGAAGGTCCTGGAGTCTGTGGGAAGGCTGAGTTTGGCAGTGGCCGTCCAGAACTTCTCTTTCCCCAGATGGAGATGAAAGGCTGCTGTTTGGCCGAGTCCGAGCCGGCTGAGTTTAGATTCACTCTAACATGGTAGACAAAACACAGAAGCCACAACAAGCCGGCCAGATCCAAATGACCTGCCACCTCTGCTTACTGTGGCAATGGAACAGCAGCAGACTTTCTGGCACGGGCCCGGCATGTTCTATCCAGAGTCGTGGCCAGCTCTTTATTTCTAGCAAGTCTTCCGTGGATATCGGAGGCAAACGTGCCAAGACCTGAAATTGTTTTGTTTTGATCATACATTAATAGCGGCACTTATGAAAATTTGTGCTTTAAATTTACACTCTAAGTCTTTCTCTGTCTCAGTGTCAAAGTAGCAGGCGATTACTCAACAACCCATTGCCTGGTTGTCAAACAGAGCACATGGTCTGTAAAGCTGTTTTCAGGTTCTTTCTAATGCAAGTGAGCATGTCCTACCAGCCAATGACCGATTTAGTACCCTGTGTGCTTTGGCAGGAAACAGCGGAGGATGTCATCCTACCTCCAAAAAAGAGAAAGAATTCTTCGTATTCAAACAAATAAAAGTCATCATTCCTCTCTCTCTCTCTCTCTCTCTCTCTCTCAGTCGCACTTACTCGATTTCTTTCTTTTACATCTGCTTCCTTTGACTCTGTTTTTATTTTTTTATTTTTTGCTAAACTGATGTGGAAATTTTAGTTCTGATGTAACTGGAAACAGGGAGCGTTTCCAGTGGTAACAAATCCTTGTGTTTCGGTACTGTATCACTGCAGCACAGAGCCGGCTACCGGCCAGGGACCACGACAAATGGCTGGAACCTCCCAAAGGAACGGCCATCCCCCCACCTACCCACCCACCCACCCACCCACCCCCACCCCAGCACCGGTGAAGTCCTCCCCCAACCTTCCCCAGCATCTCCCACGAGTCAAAACCGGCCAAGGCCAGATGCTCAGGATTCTTGACATCAGGATGGAAAAATGTACTGTTAACCTTGACAGAGTAAAAAAAAAACACAATATGGCCATATTCTTATCATATCACTCATATTATTCAGAGATGTGCGCCTCGATGTAGGTATTTGTCTTGCACAGTATGCATATGTGGAAGCAATAATGCGGTGGAGTCACAGAGTGTTTCACCATAGGAGTATCTGCATCTCATTAGCCAGTATCATTATAGAGCCATCACTTTCCCAAAAAAAAGGGGGTGGTGAAGATTGGAGATGGCTGGAATCGCTCATGCACAAACATGAACACATGCACACATGCAGTCAGTAAGTTATTAGCGGATCTGGTAAAAGCGTTGTCCCCATCGAAAGATTTCCATGTGTATGCTTTCATGCGAGTGTCGCCCACCTCCTCCACAGCTGTGCATGGCTGAACCACCCTTATCTTTAAATGCTGTGCGGGGGCTGTAAACCTTGATAGAACATGCAGGTACAGCTTGGAATAACACAGTTAACTTTAATAGGGTTAATAAAAGGGCATCGGGTCTTTAGAAGTGCCTGTTCGAGAGTGTGCGTGCGCGGTTTGGAGCTGGTCTCCAGTGGATAGTTTAAGGGGCACCATGCGGCGACGGTAATGGCACGCTGGAGAAGGCTTGTCAGCAAGCTGTTGACCCGGCAGTGGTATTGGGCAGGGCAGTCAGTTAACACCACCTGACTCCTGCAGCACACCACGACCGCTTCGCTTTTTCACACCAATTAGTGTCTCCTTTTACTGAATCAAGCAGATGGAGCAAGAGAAGCACCCAGCCTAATTCAATTCATAACGTCGACATCTGCTATGTTCAAGGAGAGTTCAGTTCATTAAAATAAATATAAGCTTTCCGATAAAATTAGCCAGTCATAGGTAGAATGAGTTGATAATGAGCTAGATATCCAAGTTAAAAAGAAATCTAATATATATAGGTTTTGATTTATTTTTTACAGAAACATTTTTGATAGGGATGTGTTCATTTTGTTATTTATGCTTTATAGATACTGAGCAAGACATATTTCCAGTTGAAGAATAAACTTGTAAGAGCTCTCTGGTGGACGACTTATGCATTGGCGTAACTTTAAACTACCTCGAACATATCTTATTTCTATGTATACATGGACATCGATATATCTACAATAAGTTAACATTGATCCAGACAGTTGGTCAATTGGGCTATATTGTGCTGTGCTTGATTCATCTGAAACATTTTAAAACTACAGATAGCTATGCATCGCCTGCTGCTACCTGAGGAAAATATAAGTCTGGCTGTTCATTCCGAGGTCTCCGGCTCTCAATCACAAATATCACTCCGTTCTACCTCTCCCCCACAACTGAACCACTTTAGCACAAAAGGCTCAATCATATAACTCCAGAAGCAGGGAGGAAATGGGGTTACAAGGAGCAAACACCCACTCTCACTCCAGGAGGCTCACTGACCTCTGAATGGCATAAACCAGATGCTGTATGTCTGAAGGTTTCTGATGGGGGATCAGAGACATTAGGAGCAAGTGGGAGCTTCTCATGTGTAGACAGTGAGCTGCAGTTACTGTACATCTGTACTGTACAAGTTATTAGTGAAATTATTCATATAAAGATAGGGGTACCGGAAGCAGTGAATGTGCATTTAATTCTCAGTGAAGACAGTAATGACAAACTTTGCTATGTTAATCAAAAAAATTGACTCTTTCAAATTTTAATTGAATTCATCTCCAGTGCAAGTGTGCTTCCGCAGAGGCTAATGAATCTCTTTGGCATGGAGACAGCAGTTTGACATTGAGACTAACTGGACATCCTGTGATGCTTCAGGGGTTGGAAGAGATTTTTATTAAGCCACAGTATGAATGCAGCAAAACAGGCACCCACACAGTGTAAAGAAAAAAAAACACAAACCTTCTTACTTAACCTTGCAGCTAATGGAGTTCTGCAGGGAGATAAATGGCGTGTAGCAGACGGAGCAGTGGGCCGGCTTTGTCTGTCTGATGATCCCTGAGTGGGAGCTGAAATAAACTGAGATGTGGCGAGCCAAACGGAGCGGAGGCGGAGCAGTTATCTGTCCCTGACTGAGCCCACAACAAAACTCCATCACGGCTGAGCAGGAGGAGAAATGACTAAACAGCAGCTGTCTGGAGGAGAGAGAGATGAGACCTAGAGAGCAGCTGCATAGCTTTGTTGGGGAGAGTGGAAGGGGTGAAGGAGGGGGGGGGGTGTTAGAGGGGAGTCTTCAGGTTAATCCAAGCAGAGGTTTGACTTATCGCTTTTATCGCCCCTGCGGAGCATGCTCCTCATTATATGTCATGTGAAGTGTTTGCACAATTAAAAGTTAATTCTCCGTTTCTTCTTGGCCACCTTGTTAGAGTGTGAATTAATGTGCGTTTGTGTATTAAATCCCAAGAATAGCAGCCGGCCAAATGTCACATAACGGTATCCTAAAGCATCGGGGCAGGGGCTGGATACATTAAGACGAAACGTTTCTAAAAGCCATTCCCGGGCCAGCGTCATCAGCTAAAACTCTGTCATTAATCTGCTTCTAAAGCATTTATGAAAAATCTAAGAAGTCACACAGCGGAATGAGTCCACAGTAACTCAATCACCAGGACGGCCTCTCCAGAGCTCCCGATGGCCACATTCTAAGGCCAGCTTTCCAACTTTTTATTGTTTTTTAAGTTTATTTTCTCACTATTTGGTTTCATTTATTAGCCTCTAATTCACACAGAGGCCCATCGTTTATTTGGGCTGAGATTGAGAGAGAGAGAGAGAAAGGAGGAGGAGAAAGAGAGAGAGAGGGGTGGTATGATCTTACATGCGCCCTCCATTTGTCTGCCCACGTGTTTGCTCTCCAAACACTCCAATAATGAGCATTTTAATAATGTCTACACACACACACATACACACACACAGTTACACATTCTCCTGCCCAAGTGTGGTGATGAAATAGGAGAGCTGCTACAAAAGAATAGTTATATTAATGATAATATTTTCCCCATTATGTTAAAAGCCTAAGCGCAGTACTTCATCTTGCGTGTGTTTGTGTGTGTGCGGTGAGGCTGGTGTTGAAGGCTCTGCAGATGGCAGAGCTGCTAAAGAAAAGAAGCTAAGGTGCTGGCAAGATGCTGCAATGTCTCTGTAATTATTGGCAGCCGCCGCGTGTGGAGGAGGTATTATTCATCTCTGTGGATTTGTGCTAGACTGTCGAGGTGTCGCTACCTACATGCCAAATCTCCAGAAGTACGTAGAGAATCCCGCTGGAGTTTAAACTGAAACTACGTGTAAAGCTGTTTCTAGGACAAATCCTCTTCTGCAAATAAAGTATGTGAAGATGATAACTTCAAGATTCAAAAAAATGTATTGTCTATCACATAATGATGGAAGTTAGGGTTAGGGTTAGGTAAGTCTTACGTAAGGAGCTGACAAACCATATAAAAACATCTATGAATGACTTATGAAATTACATTAAAACACAAACAGTTCCATAAATAAGAAAGAGCAAGTGTGCAAAGCTGCATTTAAACACAGTGACAGTCTATTTGGGCTTGTTTAAACTGGATTTTGCGGTGGAAATTGAAGAGTTGGGTTAAGGTTAGGGTTTGAGTGGAGCTGGTGATTTTACGGTTGCATGTTCGATGATTCTTGTGAGGGTTTTTTTTTTCTTCTTCTCTTTCGTGCTTTTCTCTGTGAGGACGTTGTACCATGATGCAATGCTGAATGTGACTGCAGTTAAAATGTCCTGTCTGACACTAAAACCTTTCCGCCTCCTCAGGAGAAACATGCGCTGCTGGACCTTTTTATAGCCACCGTCCACATGTTGTGTAAAAGGACAGGTGGTGCTTCAGGTACCTAAAGATCTTGACCCGTTCCACGACCTGCCCCTCTAGCCTGAGTGGTCCACAGAGGATATTTTATTCTACAGATAACTGGTGGAAAGAATGGCAGAATGTTTTCTATTTGAGTCTGTAATTTAGATTAAATTGGAACTTGGATCCCCTTAAAAGACAGACTATTGTTACCAATACAGACAATCAACTTGTGTTTAATGATGTGGTACTTTATTTATGGGTTGTTGTTTATGTACTGTGACCTGATCAACGTGTAAAATTATAAATTAAACTTGTCATCTTCAACATAACTTTTTAAATCTCTGTTAGATGAACAATTATCTAAAGTTCTGTTAATAATTGCATCTGACCTTTTGTTTTTTGCCTCATTTTGTTTTGTTGATATCTCCTAAGATGTTCATGGTTCCTTAATTTTGGGATTTTTTTCAGGTTCAACATGGAATTTTAATCTTTACGTAATACAAAAGGTCCACAGTAAAAAAAATCAAATGTCATTATCACAATACTTTTGATTAAATATGTTATTTGGAATGTGAATATGGAGACAAAATATGTTGCCTCCTTAATTTTCATATCACTGAAGTAGAACACTCAAAGTTCAGAAAATTGACTTAACTACGATTCTCCAAAATGATATTGATAGATCATCTAATTTTAGTACAGTATTGAAATAGTTCAATAACAGTATTGGAGTATTTGTCAGTCTGCAATTATATATTCTTTTTATTTCATTGTTACATTATTTAAAGCTGTAGTCTCAAGCGCTATCAGATCTGGACAAAGACAGATGTAACTGTAAATATACAGTATCACGCTATCAAGTGGAATACTAGCACACAATATCCTCTGTAAACTTTTGTATACTGCCGTGGAGTCCCACAAATATTAGTGATTTCACCAGGCCTGGAGATCAGTGACCTGAAGTTCATCCATAATGTTCATCATGTTTCACCTGCACACACAGCTTCACAGGACCATCAAGGAGGAAGCAGAGGAGATGGGCCGGACGAGTTTTTTTCGTGTTTTATTTGGAAACCTGAGCCTGTGCCGGTAATTGCCCGAAATGACTCTAATCGTAATTGACGGTCTGGCTTTCTACTTTGTCTGCATAAATTTCCAGGACGACGGGGGCTACGGTAACTGTTAAAAGTCTGGACGCAGAAACGCACACACTCTTTATCCATCAGAGCGGGACTTAATGTCTGTCCTCCTTTTGTCCTCTTTGCTATCCTGCGCATGTTGGGTTAAGGTCCTCCGCATGTGTGTGTGTGCGAGATGATGTAGCCGACCATTAAGCCAGACTGCGAGGAGGATAGTGTTCCTGAGGGGAGAGGTGATGATTTCTGGCAGCTGTGTCGGCGCTGACAAGCTTGACGTGTTCCTCACTCTGACATCACGCGCTCATCCACACAAATACACACACACTCACACACTCTACTCATAACGAAGCAGAAAGAAAAACAGAGAGCGGGAGTACATTATATGCATTTTTACGCTATTTTACACTCTGAACTGTAAATTTGCAACGGTGTATTTTTCTTCATGCAGAGCACAAGATGGAGTGAAAATGCTTTGGTTTATTTTACAAAAAAAAAAAAGTTTTCATTTCAAGGCTGAGACCAAGTAGATACATCTGTTTGCAAACTCGTGATAGGCAGATAAATGTATATCAAAGTAGTGAAATAATTTTGTCATTATGGTTGCATTTCTGAGGTTTAATCTCATTCTGCTTTGCAGAAAACAGTGCGTTACAGATGATACTCCTGGCTGAGGGTTTCGTACCTGGCTCATGGCCGGCTCCGGTGGCCAGGGCAGGCATGGCTCCTGCCGGCTGCTTCCTGGTTCCCCTCAAGCTGTGGAAAATGGCAGCGGGGCGTCAGAGTAGTGAGCTCCTCAGCAGCTCTCCCAAGGATCCAGCTGAATGTGAGGACGGGCTTTATGCCATGGATCCCTGCAAGAGAACAAGATTTTAGAGCCTGTTTGTCAAATGGCAGAATGGCCGCATGCACGTGTGTGCGTGTGTGTGTGTGTGTGTGTGTGTGTGTGTCTGTCTGTTTGAGTGTCTGTCATGGAATCTTATAGCTATCTGTAGCAAAGAACACAAATATCTACATCATCCAGTTTCATTTTAGGGAGGATATGATTCTTTATTTTTCAAGATTTGAATAAACTCTTTAAAAGTCTTTATTTGATATAATGTCTGGTCCTACTAGCAAATATATGGATTTGTATGTAGGTGAGCCAACGATTGACAGTGACCGACTCAATGAGTGCGTGTGCCTGTGTGTGTGCCTGTGTGTGTGCGTGTGTGTGTGCATGTGCGTGTGTGTGTTCACAGTAGGTTCACAGTTGACTCTGGGTATTTACGACCCAACACTCCTTTCCTAAGCTGTTGAGCATCCTGCTTTGTACCAGAGCCAACATCCCCTTGACTGGCGCCTGTATATACAGGTACACAAATGCAAAACACACACACACGCACATACAGCTATCTCACACTTTATTCAGCATCCAAGCGGAAACAAGGGAAACTTTATCCACTGAGGAGTAAGTAAGCAAGCAACTGCAACAGACCTGTGAAAAATCAAACAGGCGTGGAAAAGCATTGCTTCGTAAATAATGGCACTGAACTGGAAAGCCAGATAGAGCAGGAACAGGAAAAGGGAGATGTAGAACACAAATAAAAAAATAAAAATCAGTGGCTCATTGAAATCTATCCCTGCAGTGGATGAACATGTGCGAACACACACAGTAGCATGCAGTAAATTCCTGAACCACAACAGCGCGAAAAACAGGTAATATGTATTGATTTAGACAAGAGAGCCTGATAGACCCAAGTGTGGAGCAGAGCTGTAGACTATTCAAGTATAAGTCTTAAGTTAAGAGCCCCAAGAGACTTAAAAACAGGTTAGAAACAACCCCACAACTTGATAATGTCTTCTCTGACGTGGCCTGTGAAGTGTGAGGTCATCAGAGCTGGGGACCATGTACCGGTACTTGACTTGTTGAAAACCCTAGCAGGTGCTGTTACTGTAGTGTAAAAAGTAAAACAAAATCTGCGTATGAGTAGTTCAGGGGTCTCAGTGGACGGCCTCGGCTCCAGGTCAACCACCCTTCCCTGGCTTTGACTCAGTCACGGACAATCTTACTGAACCTTATAACAGCTCCCCACCTCTTCCCCATGTACACTACATTTATCACAGCATGTTTCAAAAGGCCACAAGAAACCTCAACAGGCCCCCGATTCCGGCTCGTTCCTGCCAGCAGAATGAATGCTTCATCTAAAAAGGGGAGAATGGAAAACACTTAGGTTTGAGCCTTCGAATCATTACAGCATGGAATTTAATGATGCATTGTATGTCAGCTCCCATGTGTCACGGCCCAATCAAACTCAGTTACCTAAATTGTGGGGCCTTGGGGTTCTATTAGCAGTTCACATCACCGGAAGAAAATGCTCAAAATAAACAAGAGCGGTGAGATAAGCTACATTCTGTGTCTCCCAAGTTGATAACTGTTGTAAAACTGCCTTGAGATGGATGCTGAAGTTGTTTTCTCATAAAAATGTTCAGAGAATAAGGTCCAGACATTTCAGACATGTGGCAAACGTGTTCTTACCTACTGAAAATACTTTGTTGGGTTCAGGTTAGGAGGCAGGACGCAAAAAGTATGTGTCACGTAATTGGTTTGTAATTTGGTCAAAAACAATCAAGTCTCTTGATGTTCCTTGAATTTGTCATCGGACCTTATCGACACAAGTCCCTGAAAGTCTGTTCAGTTCGACATTTTTGTTGACATCTTGTAAATTACCCTTCTTCCTCACCCTTGGATGTTTGTATCATCTGGTTTTGCAACAATTGCATGATAGAAACATTATCGACATGCCCACGTGCTCGATGTGAACTCTCTACAAAATGACCTGCTGTATTCACACAGGGGCTCAAACGGATATTACATGGACCTTGTACTCAAAAGGCAGCAGGGTAATGTCAGTATGATATCCGGCCCGACTGATTCAGACATTTGTATCCTCACATATAGCTCCTCCGGGTAATACCCAAAAAACCTCAGGGTTGCAGAGCATGTATGAAAGGGGTTGGAGTCAGTGTGCAATAGCTGACTCAGAACGACTTGGCCGGAGACAGGGACAGCCAAGACACCTGCACCCTTCCAGCTCATTGGGACCCCCGTCAATGTTGAGGTGGTGTCGGCCACACACGCACACTTGAAGTCACACATTTGAAATACAGAAAGGCTGAAAAACTGGACCGGAAAGTCTTTACAAATGTGTTTTCTGTAAAGAATCACTCACACAGCCCCCGCAGTGACAGCTGCAGAGGACTGACTACATCCTGGCGTTTGGCCCTGTGTGTGTGTACAAACACACGCAGAGGTCGAGGCTCAATCAGCCAAGACGACAGCCCACGTAGCAAAATGCTACCACGCCTGTCTGACATACTGTGATGTGAACTCACCTCAGGGCCTAGCAGACCCCAGGTGGAGGCTTGTGGAAAAAACATCTAGACAATACAGTCCAGAAGATGCCTGAGTGAGCAGGTAAGCATGGCTTTGAGAGCATATCAGCACAAGAATATTTTTCTTCTGGATTGAGATGTACAAAATATGGTGCATTCATCAAACAGCACTTAAGAAAGGATCGATTTTCCAACAAGAGGAGATCTGGGAGATGAATTCAAAATCCTGCCACAGTGTCACGCCAGCACCAATTTGTAGGCCAGATTTGTTGGTCGTTTGCATGAGCATAAAGTACAGACCAAAAACCTGGTGAAATCGGAGTTCAGCGCTGTTCAAACCTTTGTATACTACCATAAAATAGGTTAAAAGGACCAGCAGAGAAGGGTAGTGGCGCCTCAAGCCATGACCACAAAATCTCTCCAGCAGGCCCATTTGAACAGGGGACCTAACCTAACAGCCACTGAGCTCATGCCAAGAGAACTGACCCATGCTAAATCAGTTCAGTGTTTCACAGAGCAAGGTTTTGTCATAAGACTTTGTGATTGGAACGACAGACTTAAGGAAAGACAAGGGAAGGAGGAATGGGGGGGGGGGATTACTCTGAAGGTATGCCCTAGTATCAGTCATTTGCCTTTTGTTGTATCCAAAAGGGGAATGACCACATATTCCCCAATCTGAGGAGGCATCCATCTTTCCATTCAGAGAGCTTTCTGAGGCCCAGGAAGCATGTCGCAGAGCCGGGAACACCTGGGACTTTTTACAAGGCCCAGAAGGATCATAATAGACAGACTTAAAGAAACATTCTCCACTGTCAGATGCCCTAACCGTGTCTGTTCAGATCACACAATATCAGATGGTCATAAGGGAAGTAAAGGGACACTTTGCCATGTGGACATGTGGGATATGCTTAATTGCAATGAGATGTTCAGCCCTCAGCCCTTGTGCAGTCTGACATCTTTAAATGGTTCTACCACCATCTAGTGGGAACTTTCACTACTGCAAGGAGAAGTCACCCTGAACACCCAGCCGGGATACAAACTGAAGCATGTTTCCTTAACAAAGACCTGTATGTATGTATGTCAGGAGACCCTGTCTGTGTCTGCTTAGTCTTGTTCAGCATGTGAAACTTGATGTTGGATCAGTATTTTAAAAGAAAATAGTTCAGAGTGATGGATGGATAGATTGGTGGAAGGATGGAAAGAGGGAGGTATAGAAGACCGTTATTCTTCCTCTCTTTTCAAAAAGAAGCCTGTCCGTCCAGCCAAGGGGGAGCACGGGTGGAGCTGTCTGACTCTCAGCTGGATGTTGATGAAGTTAGTGAGAAGAATAACAAAGACAGGAGGTGAATGAATGACAGTGAAAAACACTGCAAGACGTGTCATTTTTAAGAGCCTGTCAACAGTTTGAAAGTATGCTATGAGCTTATAACTTTGTATCAGTTTTACTGTTCAACCTTTTGTTTCTTCCCTTTCTCCTGAGAGTGGACTGGACGGTGGAAAGATCACCGTTGAAAGGAATCAGCCAAAAGGCAACAAGATCCTCATCAGGCAAAGAAAAAGGAGAAAAACATGTCATGCTCCGATACATTCACAGAGTTCACAGGGTGGAATGGTTCTGTATTCATGCTGCCTCCATCTGGGCCTGGACAGAAGTGCTACAACAGGACAAGGCAAAGGTCAGCTTTGCCATTCAACGCCTGTGAAACCTCCCCAGGGTGCTTGTGGGGGTGTCGGGATTTTCTCTCCTGATTCATCCCACGTCAAATGACAGGAAGGCCAGCCACTGGCCGAGGATTTTACCAGGCCACCATGAATTACATTGATTCTGTTCATCGCATGACGGACGCCCATCCAAACCCATCTCTGTCACACCTGCTCTGGTTACAGCTCAAAGGACCAGTTTGCTCCAAAATGATCCACCAGCTTCAACGTCTGCAGAGTCGCTCCATTCTGATCAGTTTATCGACGCTGACCCTTGGTCAGATGATAGAAGATCTATTTGGCAGCCCATGCGACACCTGCTCAGGTTACCGTATCTGTCCAGTCTGCTGCAACATTGTGAGGCTTTGGTCCTGCACTTATCTCAGTCTTGGGTAAAATAAAGGAGATCAGGTTTTATCATCTACTGTGCTGCTGCTTTTGTCTTCATAAATCTCTTCAATCTTGACCTGTTGCAAGAAGCTACTTTGCTCTCTCAATTTGTCAGGTCACAGTAAGTGCAGAGAATTATTTTGTACAAAAACAACTTTATTTCAGCATTTATCCATCACTGCTGCTAATCACTTCACTCATCCAATATACATTTTTCAGTGTCAAATGACTGACAAATCACTGACAAATTTGAACACATTTATATCAAAACATTTCATTAAACAAAAAAGTTCATTCTTAAATATTAAATTTTGTCTAAACACTAGCAGCTGTAAAAGATCTTTGCTCAGACAAAATACTCAAACTGGAACTATTTGATCAAAGAGTAAATAAACAACACTGACCAGACTTTCAATGTCAGCTTTCATTAGCTGACATTTTACTATACTTGGTGCTATGTCAAAAATGTACTGAGGTTCAACACTCAGCACTACACTTGGTGCCATGTCATGATTTACCAAAGTATTTTGGTATATTTGGTATATTTATATTCAGTTAGTGGCACCTTGCAAAATCGATTGAAAGACTAAAACTAAAACCCAGCTTGCATTTGTTAAACACCTTTCCCCTCTTTCCCATACTTTACATAAATCTCTTAAACTATAAGGCAACAAATTTGTGCTACTTCATAATCCTGTACCAAAGCAGAATCGGTGGCCTCGGTTTGTGACATTAACAGCTGCTTTAATGGGCACACTATCTTGTTTTCACATGTTCTTCTGTGCTTCCATAAAGATCAGTAATGGCAGCAGCAAGCACACAATCTTCTCATCCATAAAAGAGGCATCCAAATATTTGTGCTGTGATGTTGTTCAGGAAAATAGAGAAAGAGTTAGAGATAGCTGACGAGTTGGAAGAAGAGAGATGCACTGCCACGAATTTTAACGAATAAAGTTGCTCCTTTTATGGAAAACTATGCCCTTCTGCTTTAAGCCTCGCTGGTTAGCTTCTGCTATGGGGTGTTGGTATAGGGTAGCTGTGAAGACAGATTGGATGTAGAATCAATTTGTATTTCAGCTACTTTACATCATATTGGCTTGTAGGAACCACAAAGTGCAAAGTCAGACAGACAGAAGTAGATAGAGTTACAGCCACATGCACACAAGCATACATGACACAATCATAAGAGTATAATTGCAGTGTATCCAACTGTGGTAAAGGGGAACATTCATTTACACACAGGCGTACAGTGGAACTACATTTCAATGGGCTGTGCATAATTGCAGTGTATTAAAGCATGGTCGAGGGGAATGTTCATCCACATGACATTTTGAAATGGAAATACCGTTACAAGAAAAAAAGAGAAAGAAAATCGAAAAGCCTCCCAATGCCAGCTCTGCATAGGCAGCCCTTTGCCTTTTCTGTTTCTTCTGTGGAAAAACACATTGTAAAATAATGTCTTTCTCCTGCTTCGGCTCAGAGCTGCCAAAATGTCACCACGTCCATTCCTATTAAGCGTGAGGCGCGTGACGCTGGCGGGACAGGGTTGTGTTTTCAGGCGTGTGCCATACGACTTCTCGTTAATAGCCGTTAGCTTTACGAGGGATTGGGGCTGCTTAAATCAGGACTCAGCAGTACCTGGCAAGGCTGATGTTCCTGGAATGACTGACAGGAGGAGGAGGCGGGGCTAGTGACAGATAGTTAAGAGGTGATGTGCATGAGCAGTAAAAACAATGAGGAATAGGAAGAAGCTACAAAGCAAATGGAAACAGATTAGGGGCTCGAATGTGGAATATCAATGAATCCTGTTAGCCCGTGATAATGAAAAGTGCACATCAGCGAGACTGGCTTCATCTGATGTGAAAGGTTAACGTAGAAATGGGAAAAATGAGTTCTCGTCTCCTGGTCTCAGGTGGGATTTTTTGACAGCTCTGAATCAGCGCTCTGCCACGTGTTGCTCATAAGCGTCCAGTCTTTCCACATAAAATACATCTGCTTATGTGTATGTACATGTGTGTTGATAGCACACACACACACACGGATATAAATCTGACCTAAATAAATTAGGTCAACCTGTCTTTCCAGGGGCCTTAAAACATCTGAAGTCATTCTAAGCTGTCTCAACACACAACCGGCTGGCGTGCTTCATTGTACTTTTAAAAAAAACAACCTGCATTTAAGAGAGATTCATTAAAATTTACAAGAGAGATGGAAAGATGGATTTCAGGAACTCAGAGCTCACCGATATGGAAGAATATGAGTCAGGTTCCTTCAAGAAAATCAAAGATGACGCACTGTGATTCGATATTTATTGCAGAGTACTACAGTGAATGTCCTGTGGGTCAGAATAGCTTGAAAGCCTTACAACTGCGATGGTCACACCTCCAGGTTAGCTGTCTGGTTTTCAGTTCAGAGATAGTTAATGGGCTATTTTGGGTATTTTACCATGTGTAATGTTTTAAGAGAATCCCTATCAAGTTAAAGTAAGTACATGACTCACAGTACCCTGTGAGAGTGGTCAAAGTGACATTGTCCTTACTGGACTGTTGTGACCACAGAGAGACTTGTGCTAATAAACCAGAACTTTGTCTGTTCAAGCACAATTAAAATGAGTTGATGTGATCTCACAGATCAAATAATGAAAAATCTGAGCGCAGATCATGAAAACAACCCGGAAAGTGGTACAAATGTCGTGCAGGGACTTACCAGATCACTTTCTTCCTGCAACAGCGGCACAGCTTCACACTATTACAGCGTACGCAAACAAAATCCTCCCATACAGGAAGACACCCACCCACTGGGTGTATTGACTCACCTGAACAGACCTGAAACACAAGTTTCCTTCCCTGCCAAACAGATCACAATACTCCGCCCTCTTTTACCTCACACTACACTACTGCACACTTCTATTGTAAACAGACAGATGGCATGTACACCAATGTCACCCTGGGAAAAAAAACACTCCTGTGACATTTCCATGATCATTCAGAAAAGTTGAAAGATATTGATTTTATTCATGTTTTTTTTTTTTCAACAATAAAGTGTTACATCTACCAATCCAGAGACTTATGCCTAAATTAACAGAATGAGATTCTAAAATTCAATAATTCCATGCATTTAACCTCATGATATCATGTTTCTCACTATTAGGTAAATATTGTATCCATTCACTGTGTAGTGACAAAATGTGGCCACTAGATGGAGCCATCTGTTCATTAACATCCCCCAGCCTCCACATTGTGCAGAAAAGCTTTATTCACAGCAGCCGGTGTTGGTCTGCTGGGCTGCTTTTGTTTATATTTGTCTCTGTCCTCATCTTGACCTCCCATGTGCCTCGGGGTGCCAGTAAAGATGGTCGCTAGTAATCTCATTCACTGGCTGCCAGGGCCCCATTATTACTAAAAAGCAAGGTCGGGGCCAAGCAGGCTGGCAGCAGGCCGTCACATTAACACACAGCCGCCTGTTAAGGTTTTTTTTTAGTGGTCATGTAGTTCAAGCTGCACACAGACACAGAAAACCATTATGAAAAGCCATTATAAAATCATGTCACAATGCAGTTTGAGGAATAAAACTATAATGTAGCACCTGTCAATCATATCAACACCTTGATTTTCTCAACTCCAGCTGCTTTAATAAGCACAATAACACACTGATACTTTTTAAAAGGGATGATGCAGCAATATTTGCTGTTGGGCATATTGCTGAAAGCCATGAGATCATCTTAAAAAAGGTATTTGCCTACTGAGAAATCACCTGTTTTGGTACATCTGACATGCAGTACAGAAAATAGTGATGCATGCTGGCACACTTAAATACAGCAGAGTCATCAATAGTCTTATTTAAAGTGCCTGCTGATGAAAAAGCTTATGGGAACTACGATACATTAACTTCTTATGAGTCCACCACCTATATTACTAATACACAAAAAAAGACTACATATCTACATAATAACACAAGCCAAGTTTTGGTTGGTCAAAATAAGCAATCTGAAGGTGTTGCCTTAGAAATTGTGATGTTTTTTATAGAATAAAAGATTACTGTGTTATGAAACTAATGATTAGTTGCAGCCCTACATTGTACTCTCTTCTTTATTTTAACACCTCGTCCACCTCCTCCCATCTCTCCTCTCTGGTTCCCATGCAGACACAGCGGCTCTTTGTCCTTCTCTGACCCATTAACAGGGAGAGGAGGCCACAGTCACTACTATCAGTCACCACTCATACATTCCACTGTCTCTCTCTCTGTCTTTCACACACACTCACACACAGACACACACAAACAGGTTGGTGACCGGTTCAATTAATCCTAGACACGAAATGTGAGAATTCATTTTCCCGTAAAGTCAACTGAAGAACAGAAAGAGAGAGGATGGAAGGACTGATGCTGGAGGAGTAAAACACACTTTGCTTAATTGAAAAATATCATTGACGTAAGTGCTTACTGCTTTATTTACACCCTGCAGCACCCGACATACTGTTCCTATATTGAAGGGGGAAGGAGAAGCCAATATATACAAACTATATATATATATATCCGCCTTCTACTGACATTAATTAGATGATGATGGATTTGCACATGAGCGACTTGTGAAACAGAGAGAACAGCAGGCACCCGTAAGCTCCACTAATCTGGAAGTCCTTTTAAATGCCTGTGTTGCCGGGTAACCTACATCCTCAGCTGATATCACTGTAGTGAATTATGCTACCTGGAATGAGCTACCTGCTGAAATATACAGATAGAGACAGAGGGACGGATAAGAAAGCAGTGATGTGACCGACACAGAGGCCGACAGGGTAAAGCTGGGTCTTTTTTTTCTTTTCCTGAACATTAACACACACACACACACACACACACACGCACGCACCCGCTGTGTGTGTTTACAGGACGTGTTAACAGAGCTGCAGCGGGAAGTGGAAGTGAGCCCATTAATAGATGCATAATTGATGGAGCTGTCGGAAGGACAGAGAGGGATAGAATAAGATAAAGGGGATGATGGGAAAGACACAAAAGCAAAGAAAGAAAGAAAGAAAGAAAAAAGTCAAGAGGACAGATAAAGAAAAATAAAGACAGAGTGAGCTAGAGAAAGAAAAGCCATGCACACTAATGCCAAAAATAACTATATTCTAGCTTTCCCTCATAACTTATCTAAAAATAATCTCTCATACTATCAGACATGAGGCAGGAAAGCAGTCACATCAGGCCAACTTCTGAGCCTTAAATTTTAGTACTGATACCAAAACAATGATACTTTACTTTAAGGAATAAAAAGATGGGTTTTTTCTTCCTTTAATTCATTTAGCAAAAGTTAAAGTTAGTAGTAGATCCCTATCAGCACAGACAGACCCTAAAAGAGTTTTTCTTTAATTGCATAAAGTAAATATAAGATCATTGATAAGCAAGGACCAGACATTCTATGGGATCTCTCACTTCTTAAATGTTTTTGATACTCTGTGATAAAAATGGACAATTGATATCTCCAACTTCTTCAATATTTGATGATTTGAAACATTTTTGAGTCATGCATGACAGTAAACGTTTTATCTTTGGGTTATGGACTGTTGGTCTTGTGGGTCACATTGGGCTCTGCATATTTATGATGATTTTTTAATATTGTTGTAAAGAGAATAATCAGCAAGATAATCGATAATGAAAATGATTAGTTGCAGTCTTATTTTAGGTATTAAGGTTTTGATATCTAACATTAGTCCTGAGTCAGTGGTTGGAGCTTAAATAGGAGAAGTAGCGACTCAGAAGAAGCACTGGGAAGATGGAGAGGCTCAAAGTATGACTGTCAATCAGCTTACAGCGATAAAGGCACAAAGATGAACGTCGTATTAAAACATAAGACAGAAAGTGCACAACCTGGTGTGTTAATCACAAGCTACATGCACTGCTGTAGTGACTATGCACCTGTTCAGCCATTGTGTGAGCAGGTGGACCTGAGTTCATCAGTATAAGCTACAAGTCTAACATCTAACTGTGACAGAGCCATCTAAAAATAGAGCTTTTATTTAGTTAATCCCCAGAGAGGTTTTTGGAAATGCTGCTTTCACTTGACAGTGCTGCTGTACTATGATGCAAAAAATATCCTAAGCTTTTCACAAGAAGATTTTTCTATCAAGAATCTTATCTACGGTCATCGATTTATCTCAGAAAACTGAAAATGTCTGTCACAAATTTGAAAGTCTGTTTGGTTTGTCTGGTATATTGAAGTATTTTCACAGCACTGACAACAAAAGGCTTTTTTTTTTAAATTTAGAGCTTGACAATAGAGCCAAAAGAGCCACGCCCAGCTCCAAAGGGAGAAAAACACCTGGGACCACAAGGGAATAATGAGCTAACATTCATGTTTTTGGCTCTGCAAATAAGACGCAAAGCCAGCCCTCCTGCTGTGACACAAAAACATTACTTGTAGTGACTGATAATCCCACCGCTAAGCTGCTTATGACAGAAAACAAACAATTACTAGATGCCACCCGGCTGTTGCTGTGGCACCGTCTTTGCCACACGCTGGACTTCACAGCCATAAATGCATGAACTACAGTGAGATTGTGTCAGCTTAAAAAAACAGGAGAAATACTTTATTCCTTTTGTTTGTACAGCCGGGAATGATCAGAGAGTCTCGCCTTACTCCCCACACTCACAGTATTTGCATTATTTGTGCATGCATGCGAAGCCATAATGAAAAAAAAGCATGAGAAGAAGGGAGGATGGAGTCATGCAGCCACGTTTGTGGTTTTCGAGTGGAAAGTGGCTTTTATCACAAACAAAAACACAATTCACAACCTCCTCAAAAACAGGATGAAAAATGTCTTCAGTCAAAACACAAACACAATTACAGCCATTTTTATACCACATTCTAAATCCCCAAGTTAGATCCCAGACTTTTGTCTCTCTAGCAGCCACTGTGTCACCCACCACACACTGGGCACACAGTCCTGTCCCTCTACCTCCTTCCCGCTGCCCAGGACACAAACACAGGTGTAAATCAGCTGTGGTGGCAGCTCGCCCCCCGCTGTCCGCACTGTTACTCACTCTGGCAGCAGGATTTTGAACCTCTGAGCATCCTCAATGCCGCCTCGTCCTCAATCACCACCTCCTCCAGCCTCCCACGCAGTGCCCAGAGCCAGCGGAGGCCTCTTAAGAAGCACTTATGAAAGAGGCAGGTTTTAAATTATGTCCGCGTCTGTGAATGAGGAAGCATTTATAGAGGAGAAACGTTTTTTTTGTTGAATACCAACGTTGGCCCAGTGAAATTCCACAGAGTGAAAAACAGGTCCAGTAGTGCGCAGATGAGACAAAGATACTGTGTTTAGAGGAGAAGGACACACAGAGCTGATATGTAATGTTACTGCTGCTACTTTAATCAGCAGGGTTAACTGCTGAAGACAGTCAAGGACACTTTTCTTACACAGATGCTGCTTTGTTCTCTTTAAAAATGACTCTCAGCCTGCAGTATACAGGAATTTCAATATATAGAACAAAATATCTAAGAAAAGAGCTGATTTTGCAGGATGTCAAAAACAAACCCATTTCCTGACAACACCAATTCATATCTACTAGTTGCTATGTATGCTGGTTACAAATGATACTCATCACATCATGTATCAAATAATTATATAATATTCTATTGTATATCATTATTGACGTGAGGATGAGTTCATATTAACACATTTGGAACACAATGAATGACCATGAAGGGTTATTTGAGTTCGTCTGATATGTGGGGTTTCATCTGATAAAAAAGTTGGCACACAGCACCCTCATAACTGAGTAGTTACAGCACATGTCACATACCTGCAACTGGTTCAAGACCGGCAAGGGACCTTTGTTGCATGTCACACCCATTTCTCTCTCCCCCCCTTATTTCCTGTCGGCCTCTCTGCCACCGACTGTCCAATAAAAGGCACAAATGCCCAAGAAATCATATGAGAAAAAAACAAATAACTGACAAAAGTGGCACATTTATGCTTGCTGTCTAGTTAGAATCTAAGAGCTGTCAGCAGGTTAGCAGCCTACCTGTGGACCAAGAAAAGGCACCAAAGTCCTCCTGAGTTCAGTTTTAATCAAACTACTATATGAAGAACACAAGCAATAGTTGCACAAGAAGTAAATTCATGAATGCACCCCTCCGCCAATACAGGAACTAGTCTACTCCCCTCAAACTGAACTGGTCTGTCTCTCCCCCACACCCTCCCAACATACACACACACACACACACACACACACACACACACACTCACACAAAACAGCACCAACGACTTTATTATTCCTCTACATGTAGCAGGATTGACAATAAAGTTGACTTTGAACTTTTGAACTTTGATAAGAGTATTAGTAGCATTCTTAAATTGTGTTAGGGGAGGGAGGCTTGTTTTTTTTACTTCCTTTTGGCATGCACCTAGGTTGTGTTACCTTCAATTGTGCTCACATAGCTCTGCCTGCCTCTACACTAGTGGAGAACATGGTTGCGGCAAACAAAACACAAGTTGACTTCAGATTAGACCCAGCAGTACAAAACAAAGCTCACTGTGGCTTTGTTTTGTTTTGTTTTTCTCTTTTTGATTTCTCTCTCCTCCACTGTCATAAAAAACACCAATGCATCTCTTTCTCTCCCCTACACCCCTACTACATCTCCGCTCCTAATTTCTCACTCATTCAGTCCCCGCCACCTCCCCACCACCACCACCACCACCACCACTCTCTATACGGACACATGATCCCTTAGAGAGTAACGAAGCACGTCTTCAAAATGACCCAGACCTGACCCTCGCCAACACACACCGACATGAAGACAGATGGGCTGCAGCAACCAACAGCTGAGCCCCACACACACACACACACACGTACAGCTTAATGCACACAGGGAGCTCAAGTGTGTGTGTATACAACTCTGAATAGTATGCAAAAATCACATGAATAACATGACTTTTGAATTTCAGTGATGTAATAAGCTATTTTAAGATCTTAAGCTTCAAATTAATTCTATATTAGTAAATGTATGTTTTAAAGAAAGTAACAAACTTTAACAAGCTGTGCTGTGTGAAACCAGAAAGTACACTAAACATGTTACAGACCATAATAACATGAAGCATCCGCTACAGTGCAGTCAGCCTATTTCATTTCCTTAAAGATCCTCTGATGCACACAATTATGTAACAGCCGGTGCAGCACTCACTCAGGTAATCATGGTTGGTATAGTAAAAGATGATCACCATGCAAATCCTTTTAGACATTTACATGAGCTTTAATATGATGGCTGTTGGCATGGAAACTATCGGGTTAGTATGCATGAATGACCGTGGGTGCTCCGCAGGGTAAGCTCGGTGCCGCGTGCTATTGTTTGGTGGGGCATTACCTCATCGCATGAAACTCTACTCTGCTCTAACAGTGTGACGGTGACACAGGAGAGGGGAGGCATGTGTATCTAACAACATCATTACTAATGTATACCGACATTACTGCATGAGAAGAGACAGCATGTGGACATTGGTTATCTGAAGAGATTGAGATGATCACTGATAAGCAGGAGCAGTGAAAGTATTTAAATAGTTAGAGTGTTACAACCCTAGCTAATCAAGGTAGATATCTCTTTGATCTCCGTACCTTATATTGGGTCACTGTGAACAATGTTGCAAATCTGTTTATTAAGGTCAAAGTTCTTTTATTGTTAGACCAACGTGTTTTAGCTCGCAGCCTTCATCAGGGTCATAAAACGCATTACAAACAGCATATAAATACTATTTATATGCTGTTTGTAATGCGTTTTATGACCCTGTTATAGGGTTGTTAAAAAGCAGGAAAACACTCAAAAAGGTAAAAAATATATACATGTGCAACCAGATTAGATACTGTATGTATCAACCAATGGGGTATCTACCAAGATGAGTTTGGTATATAGTCATGTGACGTCACACCAATCATTATCCCAGACAGGCAGGAGGGCAAGGGGAGTATCCAATAAGAGACATGGATGCATTGCAATTAGGGCTGCTTTTTGTTTAAAAAATAACACCAGGACCAATCCAAGTAGACTTAAAGTGATACTGATACCAACAAAGCACTTCATTCAATATCCATCCATGTGTTAAATTACATAAAATGCCACCACTCCACCACATCTAAATGATTAGATTTTTAGACAAATGCATTTTGAAAGTCAAGTTATTAATATTTATTAAATACAAAATGCTCAAAATCAGCATGTGGGTCACAGCATACATCACAGTCATATTTTCTAGAACTGGATGCAAAAAGGATCAATTGCAGGTATCGTGATGGGAGACGTTTCAAAACAACTTGGTATTGATACATTTCGATCAATGCCTTTAAAAAGGTATTGATTACCGATACCCAGCCCAATTTGAAATCCATTTATTTCAATAATGCACTTTTATTAGGATTTTTGTCAGGTATTTCATTTGCTAGAATAACCAAAAACAGGTATTTCAGTTTAGCTACATTTCCTATAAAGAGTTTTTCAATTGATTTTCAAAATGAATGTCCATATTAGCTGCTCCTAATCCCTCTTATGCCAGGTTCAGACTCATGTTTGACACATATTTTAGTATAAGGTGTCACTGTGTCAAATTGGGCGACTTCAGAGTAATAAATTCTCGCTGTGAGCTCGCAGACATGACAGACTACATGTTGGTACCCCGCCTACCGAGCCGCCCGCCTTTCAAGACCTGCGCGATGTCATGAGGAGGAGGCACCAGGAACAAGAATGTAGACAAACAATGGTGTCCGGTCCGAAGCAGGTTATGATAGGATGTTTGGTTGTCATAGTGCCACAACATTTTCTTTTGTTTCACAGTTGCACCTATAAGCAGCAGCAGCACCAACATCATTCTTCTGTTGCTTGGGCATGTTTACATTAGTGCGCAGAGAGGCATTCTGCGGTGCTATTGGTCAACGTCACAGACATGTTATGGAAGTTCTCGTACTAGCTTCACAGCGGAGGCATTAGTTGGCGTGATAAACTGTTCTGTAAAAACACTGTGAAGCTAAACTGACAATTGTGCAGCTTGTAATATCTCAGTGTGACTGTTACAGTAATGACTGTGCTGTATTTAGATGGTATTAAACTTCTCCATGGAGACTCTCTCACCATACACAGTAATATACAAACTGGTAGCAGAAAGCGAGTGTGCCAGTGAGGCGGCAGTAACCATGTTGATATTGACTCTGACTTATGTCCTAACAGATGGAGAGAGTCCGATGGAGCGGACTGAGAAAGGTGGTGAAAGAGTGTGTGTGCTCCACTTAAGCTGCTCCTCTGGGTGCAACAGGGCAACTGTTGGTCATGGTCCTCAAAGCACCAGACTATCTAATGTGTTTACCCAAATCAGTCTATGATGATTGAGTCCAGGACTGATTTCAATCATTGTCAAGTTAGTGTGACAGAGTGTGTGAGTACTTCCGAATAATCCTTACAGAACATCATACTGTCGAGATTTTATGTCCCCTCCCAAGAGACACACAAACACACACACACACACGCCTGTGAGCAGATGGGATGGATCTACAAAATCAATCATGACAACTCAGTGTCAAATATATATTTATATATAAATACAGATGGACAGCTTGACCTTGAAGACTGCAAATAAAACATTTTCCATAATAGTGTGATGTGACACACACAGACACACACATACACAGACAGGGTGTCAGAATAGAAAACATCAGAGCTGTCCCCTGGCTCACGGACAGCAGCCATAATGAAGTGTCAGCGATCAGCACCTCCCAAATTACCAACATGCAGCTTAATACTCTGAATCTGCAGCTTAGATTGGGGGGGGGGGTGGGTGTGAGGATGCATGTGTGTGTATGGAGCGGGCGCATATGTGTGCCCAGCTTTAAGTCTTACGACAGCTCCTCTACACTCATCTTTCACTCTGATAGCCATTCACAGCAGAGCCCTTAACCTCTCATTAAAAGGTATTAAGTTGTTGTTCTCTCATGATGTCGACTCTAATTTTATTCCACTCTGCTCCTTCGCGTTCAGGCTGGTTTTTTTCCTCATTCAGAAATGGAAGGGAGTGTGTCCTGCAGTACAGCGTAATGACTACCAGGTTATCTCCTTTCAATGACAGGGGATTGAGGAGATGATGAGCAGGGGGCTCTGCGGTAGGACTCTGGAGCTGTTTTTAGAGCCAGAGCAGCTTTAGAGTCAGGTTACGGGGTAAAAGGGGGTAAAGCTAAAGTGATGACTGGGCTGATCTGATCGTGGCGGTGGTGGAACGGTGTAAGTGTGTCCCCGTGTGCCCGTCTAGCCACAGATTCCTGGCTTTCGATTAGATCAGTGTTGAGCGCGTAACTCTAGATGGTACGGGGGCGGGTGGGTTCGGCAGAGCCTGTCCGGGCAAAGAAAAGGGGACTGCGGTGTGATCTCGACATCTATTTGGCTACATGGCGTATCTGATGAGTTTGATTCCTTTCACTGACTCAAGATCAGACAAGAGCTGCAAGCTAATGTTAAGTCATATTGCTGTGTGTTTGTGCACGTCTGTTTGTTCTAGATAACAATCTATTTATTATCTTTCTTTTTTGGAGGCGGGGGAGCATAGTTCAGGTAACGGCTTGTTAAAACAGGCCTGTGTGCAGCAGCTTTTTTTTAAAAGGACACCAACATGCTTTAGCTGTTATCTGCACTCATTCCATTACTCTGATGTGCACATAGCATGCATTGGTGTGATTGTATAGTTTCTCCGAGCACGTTGATGACCTAGAGGCTGCAGGGAGGAAGTGCCTGATAATTTAGGATTTTGGCCAAAGAATACAAAGTAAGACAAAGAGGAAAACTAAAGAAGAGGCCACAGCAGGTTTTTTTAAAGCTTCTCTTCTAAACTACCATTTCAAACATGCATATCCAGCTACTCACTTACAACAACCTTTATATCAAGATATGTCAAAACTATTCTATAAAGGTTCATGTGGCTGCAGGTTTTCATTCCAACCAAGCAGGAGCGCAACAGACTTGACGCATTTAATCAACTGATCTCGGTCTTCAGACAGCTGATTGGCCGAATCGTGTGCTGTTGATTGGTTGGAATGAAAACCTGCAACCGCACGGCCCTGTATGGAATAGTTTGGACATGCCTGCTTTATAATGTTTAACAAAATATCACAGTACAAAGGGGCTAAATTGGGGTTGAAAATCACTTGAATACATCTAGTAATAACAGCTATTTGAGGCTAGTTGAGTGTGTGTACTCATAAATACTTTAAAGCTTTTATTAATCTGAGTTTCTGTGTTTCAGCATACTGTAAGCTTTTCTTTCCTGTATTTGCACGCTGGCTGCTGGTAGTTCAGCAGAATGAAAACATTAGCGGGCGCGGGGGGGACGAGTTATCGCATGCAATTAAGCAGTTGGACTGTGAGACGCTGTGAGGTTTTAGCCAGGAAGACAAACAGAGGTATTGACAGAGAGATCAGTGAAGGGTCATGTGCAGTCAGGTAGCTAGAGCTTTCTGCTGCTGGGAAACTGTGTGTGTGTGCGTGTGTGTGAGGCAAGGGAGTGGGTGGGTGAGTGGGGTGGGGGGGGGGGGGGGGGGGGGTGAAAGAACTGGATGATCCGGAGACACAAAAGGCAGGAAATGAATTGTGCGTCAGCTGATTTTTTTTTTCTATTAGAGGCCTCCTTTATCTCTCTATTAGTTCCACCAATTAACACATACCCCCTCCACCCTGCGCAGTTTGCAGACATATTAGACTGATGAAAGTGAAAAAAGAGGGTGTGTGTGTCAACCCCATTTCCCGCTACCCCTAATCATTTTTGCCTGGGCTTTGGTTGCTAGGAAAAAGAGAGCAGGCATGAAGAACAATGCCTCGATTGAGTCACAGAGCGGCACCCCAAACTCTACATGACTCCCCTCATTTAAATACCATCTTTAAGTGACTAACAATGCACTGAAAAGGGTCACTGAGAGGCTTTACAGCACAGTGGATCAATGTGTGACTAATGTGAGTGATTCAGTTTTATTTAAAGATTCAGACTCATGTCACATCCATCAGATGTTAGTGTGCACTCACCTCCATTAAATGTCCCTGCCTTTATACCTCCTTTATCACTCGATCTGGAGCCGTCTCATCTCCACTCTCCTCCACATACTCCACAACCACACACACACACACACACACACACACACAACGACAACGACGATATGCATCCAGCACTTCCTCCTCCACTCGAGCGAAGTGGTATCGCTTTCTGCCACAGCCTGCCTCTCAACTCCCTGCTGCTTTGTCAGTGAAACTGGAGACATGACACAGCACTTTATAAAGCCTGAGGTACAAAAAAGTAAAGATAAACAACAACAAAAGGAAAGTGTGTAAAAAGGTCCCCACAGTTTACGACCAATGAGGTGTGGGTAACTTGTACATATTTTTAAGTGTTTGATCAGGTTAAAATACAGGATTAGAAGGTGAAGTTCTGTAGAAGTGACAAAGGTCCCAAAAAAAGTCATTTTGCCAATTAAAACGTGTGAAAAAAAAGTGCACTTTGGTACAAAGAAGAAAAAGGAATGCCACAAACATTGCTGCTGTGTCACTGTTTTTTTTTCTTTTCTTTTATTACAGAAACCACTTTAGGTCCCAACTGGAAAGCTACAATGACTGCAAACTAAACTTTGCCACCCTGTAAATACCAACTACATTCAAGGCCTTTCAACCACATATTTGCAACGGTCTCCGAGTGCAAATAGGGAGTAGCCATTATTGCAGCTCGCTAACACTTGTTGACTTTTGTGGATGACGTTTTCTTGGAAATCAGCTCATTCCTTGGCTGAGAAAACTCCTGATGATGGAGGAGTAGCTGGCTGCTATCATCAGTGTGAGTGAGATAATGCCTGAGCCTGAGCAGCGAGCCCTCTGCACAGCTACACTGTGACCGACGATGATTTTAGCCATTTAAAACCGTGATACATATTATACACGAACACACACTTCATGCATACGCACACACAGATGTGACAGGTGACTGTGATGGCAAGCGCTACCGGTGATAATCCTTATTTCTGTGAATGATGCACACGCTGAAACGCTGTATTACCTCATTCACACTTCCAGGCAGCTGTCTGAATCACTCACAAGTTCACATATACTGATGCATTTTCTTCGCCTTATAAGTCCTGACTTGACTTTTTAAAAAAACATTTAGGGGTGAGCAAGAATTTGTGTCTATCATCATTTATGCAACCTCAATTACCCAATAGTGGGTAGAAAAACTATTTTTCCTCAGAACAATAAACAGAGTGCACAATGAGAGCAAACTGAAGACTGACCTTTAACACACACACACACACACACACACACACACACACACACACACACACACACACTGTGTGTAAATACACTCAGGTGTACACAACACACACACACGCAGACACACAAGCAGCAAGCTTTCTATAAGCGTTGCTTAGATACATCCATTAGTTGAGAACTTTCTTGTTTCTATTCCTCCAGTCTGCCTTGAGATGAAACTGTTGAGTAAAGCAGGATTTATCTTTCTATAATTACGTTCTACCTTATTTATAATCTATAGTTTTCTTTGTTTCTTTAAAAGCTGAGTTTGATTTAATATTTTCCTCATGAGATTCTGAATATAATCTTTTTCAGTTTTTAATTCCCTGTCGAGAACTGCTGCTGCTATCAAATGGAGATTCTTACACAAAGCAGCTCTTTGTATCATATGACTCTCTCCTGCAAGATATGGACTGCTTTACATTATGATATACGGTACGTGCATGTTCGTGTCTAGGCAGGAATGTTATTGCAAGATAATGCAAATTACGCAAAAGCCATGAAGGTCTGCACTTCTTTCCAGTCTCTCCAGGGTTTCCATATAAACTCACGCTAGGCTGCTGCTGAGTGAAGTTTCTACCTGAGCTGAGAGGATGAACATACAACAGAAAAGTGAACAAAAAGAAAGAAAGAAAGAAAGTAAACAGAAAGAAAGACAGTAAAGCACCTCTACTATGAAGTAGAGGTGCTTTGTCATTGAATACAGCTGATTATGTAGATCTATGTTAGGTTATACTGTATGTCAAATAATGAAGAGATAAGAGAAGACCAGCCACCATCTGTCATCACCTCCATTCACACCTTTATGATCTAATCATCTCTGCAGCACCTTTATTTTGAGAGTTAAACTTTACTACTAACTGACACGTGTCACACGTTGCTACCTCTATGTGCAGGATGTGAGCATTCAAATGGACGTGACACACTTGTACACCTCAGTTCACAATGTGTCATGCTCGACATATTATTTTTACATCTCTTCTCTGTCAGCATGCTTTGTTTTCTCTTTTTACACTCTGTAGTTGTCTTTACAAACCACAACTGTCAGGAGCTAACATGAACCTCCCGTTAGAATAGCTTTACACGCCCTTAGCTAATGGAAGTTTTATAGGGTGAATGATTATTTCTTCACACCTAAATGCACAACCACAATACCAAACTACATCAACAAGTTATGACAGTCTGAGCAGTTTGCTTATTTTGGATCAGATCTTCTCCTCCATTATTGGATAGTGCAAAGGGTCATGCTGTACAATAGCAGGAAATACATAGAGATAGAGATTTTTTTTTTTTTAACAGATGTTCCCCTTACCTAAAAAGTTAAAAATATGCATAATTCATGGTATCATTGCAGGGTAATGGAATACAATCACCAACCAGGCTTATTTAAGTGTAGTCAAATCTGCTATATGTTATGCCTGATACCCAACTGCATAAGAAACTGATTTGTCAATGATGTCACGCAATACAATAAAACAGCTGACTCAGTTGAAAGTGTCATTAGCTGGTTTACATCATGCAGAATCTCTACACTGAAGTTCAGTCACTTGGCCTTTGCTTTTACAAGTCTTACAGACACGTTTGTTGTATTAGGCTCGGCTTATGTAACACAGAAACGAGGCTCCCTCATCTGTGAGAGTACTACGCCCTAATCCTCACTGTGTTCATTTAAAACCAGATTAACAACAAGGTGACACTAGGACACTCTTTGTACCATCGCCTCGGTCTCACTGGTTTCTTACCTGGATGCTAGCTGGCTCATAAATTGTGTCAGTATTGTATTAAATATGGTTAAATGAATGGATATGCTGATGTTGGAGAGTGAAGCCTGAACCTATGATATACTGCAGATTAAGAACTATTCATACCATGCATAATAATCTAGCAGGCTATAAGGTAAAATCCCAATATGGTCCAAGAGCCTGCAGGGTTAGTTTTCACTCCAAACACTACAGAAGCTGATCTTGCTGTTTATTAGTTCCTACCTCCGCCAAGAAGTTGTGCTTCTCAGCAAATTCAGCTCCTGCTCTGTTTACTTGGAAGGCGGTACGCACCGTGTTGGGTCACGATAGCTGAGAACACAATAACATGGTTTGAAACCTAAGCCTAAAATAGCAAGCTGGCCTCTTGGCTTCACCTTTGACCCCTACTTAACCTCTTCCTCTGTCAGCTAATGAGGCAAAATGAATTATCCGATTACGGCGGGGCTCCAACAATAACATCTAAAACCAACAACTTCACCTTAACTGAAGAGATGAAAGAGTTTGTAGCAATATTCTTTTTTAGAGACTGCACTGCTCTCATGCTGTATTTCACCTCCAGGTTGCTTTTGAAATGTGAGAGATTTATTGATGATGCCGTAACACCCTTTATCTCTGCTAGAGATAATATTGATGACTTGGCTTAGGTATTCATTGGGTGTAACACATGTGCGCTTTTCCAATAATAGCAAATTATCTGCCAACAATAATTTCCAACTAATCAGTTAAAAAGAGGAGTTTCGGTTGTCTTGCAGCTTGGATCTGTTTATTCTTCTTGAAAGCTTTATGTGCACACTCCCTCTATCTCTTGTGGTAAGTCGTAGCCAACGCCTTTACAGCAGAGAGACAAGAAAGAGGAAATAATTAAAGACATGCCTTATAAGAAGTGCCAAGTCAAAGATCTTAACTTGAGAAAGAAATCGACTAATCTAGAGATTAACTGTCCTTGAATCTATAAATTTGCTGACATTGTGACTGGTGTTAGTATAAAGCCAGCTCACAGCATGATCCTGTGTCAGGCATATGACGACTTATGACTTATGTATTTTTGGTGGATCAGCCCTTTACATAATGTACATTCAGGTTTGCATTTGGAATCCTATGGTAAGTATTTCAGTCTCAGGTGGATGGTTGGTCAATGCATCCCTGGCAGCTTCAACACCAGTTTCATCCTGTAAAAAAAAGCAGTGTGTTCTACAGTGGCCTGCTGGCACACAATACTCCTCTGTTCACCGGATGCCGAATGGTCCAGTCATCACCACCCCCTCCTACCCTCTCCTACCCCCTCCTCACCCCTCCTTTGCTATCTATCTCAGTCTTTTCTCTCTCTGTGTGTGCATGTCTCTCTCTCTCTCTCTGACCACGACAGAAGCTGCTGATGGTCAGTGAGATTAGCGGCCGGCCGCTGAAGGGACGACTTCGAAACGGGACAAAGAAAGAGACGCTTTGTCTCTGTCTGGTGCCGACGACCCCGGAAGAAAGAGAGGAAACCGGAAGGACACCAAAAAAAGCCTCACTGGAGCTATTGTACTGACCAGCTGTGAGAGGTTTGGACATTAGCTGAGAAACTGGCAGCATCTTTGTAGCTATTATGTCATGCATCACATCACATTATTAGACTGATGTTATTAAAACATTAAAGGCCTGTTACTTCAGCAGTAATCTGTGCAAGTCTTGTTACTATCCACCTCTTAAATGGACTGATTGAACAAGATGTTATGTCATATCTGTAGTAAATTTGGGGTTATCCAATAAAATGAGAGCCATAGTCCTATAAACATGAAGTACTATGCTCCGTAAACAAACCCGGTGACCCAGTAAACCTACAAACCAAACCCCAACTCCACCCTGCGGACTGCTTCTATTCAAACTCCATTCAAATCAAAACACACTCTACAAACTGCACCATCACTGCCGACACACACACACATACACACAGCTGTATGAAAACCATATGCTTTCTGTTATCATGGTTTAACAAACTATAAATATCACACTTCAATTTCACCAGAGCTAGAGAAAAAAGCTCCACTCAAAGGCATTTCCATAGCAATTAGTGGTGAGTGAAGAGCTAAGTTAGCAGAGAAGCCCGTCCTTTGATATAAGGGCCCCCATATGATAGGCAACAGAGAGTGATTACAGCTCTTTACATGTTTTGGATGGTTCTTAAATAAAAGGGCAAACACACCAAATTGCATCTGTTGTAAAGTTAGGCTCAAATTATGTATTATCTAAATAATCTAAAGGCAGTTTTTGGACTTCCAAAAACTAATTAGTATAAACTGGCAAATGGCAAACTACATATTATGGCAGGTTTACTGGAACACTTGAATAGAACAAAGGCATTGTTAGTTATTAGTAACACCTGTGCTTTTCCTACCATATGTAAAAATGTTGGCACATCACATTATTCAATCATTTGCATGGCCTTCGCTGTGTGATGTAGTGCCACTGCTTGTTCTCCCTGAAGCTTTATAAGCCTAATGATGTATTACATAAAAGTGTGATAATTAGTGGAGGCACCCTTTATTTTACATAGGATTGGGTGCCAAGATGTTTCTTTCAGCATTCAGTGTGTTTCTTCATTATATTTGGGTTTGTTTTATTCATTTGGCCCCCCTATTTTTCTTAAATGTGACCATTTGTTGTTGATGGTGTTAAATAATAATACAGTTTTTTTAAACGGGGGGAAAAGATTACTGGTTTTTATGAAATTGAATACAAACTGGAATAGCAAGAACACTAAAGAGTAATAACAGTAATAGACCCAGTGCTACAACTAAATAACTGTGTGTGTATGTCCTCCAAAGGGTGGTCCTACTGTCTAAGTAATGGCAAAGATGTAGGCGGATAATAGCATTGCAAACTGAGTCTTTTTGGTTTAGATAACTCACAATGCTAGCTTGTCTTCTATCATCCAGATTGAATACTTTCAATCACATGGGGCAAAACCATCAAAGAGTGAAGATTGAATAGCTAATGGTTCTAATAGGCCTTTGTGAAGGGGTATTCACAGTTAAATTGCTCTAATTGCACTCAATGAGCGGCAAGGGAGAAGAGACATAATGGGCCTAGTGGTCTAAAGATGAATGACTGCCTGTCCGACGCATGCACACACAAACATACACACACATACAAAAGCTTGAGAATGTTCATTCAAGTTCACGGACAAAAGCGTGCATTCACGCACACATGCAAACAGACCCTCCTTTTGCCGATCAAACATTTACACGTTGTGGAGAGTCATACAGAGGCAAATAAGGGGGATGTGATGTTAACAGGCAAATGAAAACGCGGCCTCAGGAGGGCCTGTACCCAGAAGGAGGTGGCAGGAGACACAGCAACAAGTGTACAGAGCTACAGCTGACACTACTTGAGACGCCCCGCGCACAAAGGGGGGATTTAGCCAGTGAAAGCCAGTGTTGCTGTCTGGAAAGAGTCCCTGACAACTGAGGGAAAACAGGCAGCTAGAGAAAAACCCTCACAGGCACTAATCAGCACTATTCTGAAAAGCTCAAGGCCTCCACAAGACCCCCACCCAGACTCACAAAGAACCCTGCATTCCAAGTTATTCCCCTATTTCTATTCCCTGTCTCCTGTCAGTCACCACATTAATGCTTATACTAATAAGGTCAGGGTCAAGGGTGGAATAGATATCTTGAGTGGCACCGGGAGATCACATGTGGTTTAACTGAATGCAGCCATCTACTAAGTGAATGAGGGTGGATGACATTAGATTTACAAAGAGATTACCGAACATCAGAGAAGCAAGAAGTACTGGACCATGTATGTTTTCTGTCCTCATTACATTTGTTATCAAGCACTCTTCACTGCTGTCACCGTCAGGCCAAGAGGAGTGATGTAGTGGATCCCTTACCTGTCTCGAGGCAATCTCCAAGACTTTATATGGGCAGTGTGTTTACGCTGCAGGGATGGGGGCCGCATAGGGGCTTAGCAAAAAACTGTAGCAATCGTCTGGCAAGAACTTAAACTGGAGCGCAACTTGATGTCACACTGCTTTGGTCATTGACGTAAGCCAGCAATCCGACCAAAGACATCCACGCGAAGAAGAACTTTGACTACCATATGGCGCTGTAGCATTCTACTGTTTGCCAAGGAACCGTGAAGATGAAAGAAAGACTTCCAACCTTTCCATGAGGGAGTACAAAGATGTAAATCGCTGTGCACTCACTTGGCGTTATATTGGGCTGAAAGTCAGAATTTCTGATTAGTATTACTACTTATGCTACGATGAGATTTATCACACAAATGGTCCATATGGTAGACATGCTCGCACCTCTGCAGAACCTTACCTTTCATGTGATCTTACCTTCTAAAGATGACGGAACACATAAGGTTGTTGCAGGTATAGACCTTTACAAACTAAACGGCTGTCACAGCAACAAGCAAGGAGCAGCTGGTAGGCATATCAGTCTATAATATGTGTATAACAGCATAGCTTCACTCTCATTACTCTTAGATTAATTACAGTCTATATCTTACATGGCACGATCGAGTTACTGTCGCTATCATCTGTAGAGATCAAGTTGAGGAAGGCGAACAGCAGTCATAGTACTGGTGTATGGTAACCAAGCTTCCCAAGCACTCTAAATATCAACACAAGCTACATGAATATTTTAATCTCATAGTCCATTAATGCAGCACTGGATACTCATCATCATACTGAGAGGAAGTGTTGGGCAAGCTAGTTTGAAAGTGTAGAGAGCTAAGCTAGCGGTTGTTCTGCAATAAATTAAGATACAGTACATTGACACCGTCGCCCAGAGAAATGCGGTAACTTAAGCTACAGAAACATGGCAAAAATGTATATGACTGGCAGTGTAAAAAGTGGTGTTTTTCATTTTACTCTGTAGGCTACTAGTAGCTACTTGAGTTTTTGTCATACCTCCTGCTGGTCAGTGTTAAAACGAAGAAAAGCAATATTTAACAGTAATTTATTCCTTTTCTCTGTTCCCTTATTTCTCCCATCTCTTCTCTCCTATACACATTTGTTGATTCGTTTTAACTTTGTATTTTTGCAAATTGTCAAGTGGCCACTTGTGTGATGTATATCCGGTTACTGTCAGTCACAATAACTGTCAAGACTGTTGGGTCACTGTTGAGTAATAAGGACTTCCCATCACTCACATACATAAAAATACTGTCAACGGTGCAATCAAGTTCCCTATAATTTGTTGAAGTAAAAGTTGGGCCAATAAACCATTTGTTACAGTAACAGCCAAGTGACTCAGAGGAAAAATACAATGTCAGATATGTGATATTGGTGTTATCAACCCTATGAAGAACAGATTCATTGTTAATATTTGGTGATAAATATCTACAGTATGGACAACTGGATTGGTGTTGTGCAACACACTGTGGTGAATTGAGTAATACACTTGGCTCTTAATATTTCTTTGAAGCGGTATGAAGAGAAGTGCACATCAGTGTGGATTAAGTGTGGTGTGTGTTGGTATATTTTGTATGTAAGTAGTTAAACCAGTAAAGCTGCTACTTGTAGTGAAGCTATAAACTTAAAGTTGTGAGGTCAAATGATTTGTTCAATGTCTTGCTTTCAAATCCTTTGCTTTTGTGTACACACAACATTAACTTGGAGATGCCTTCAGATGATTTTCCATCAAAGTAAGCATACAATACTAACACATGTCCAAAGTAGAACAACACACATCCTCTGTGGTTGCTTTGATTCACAGGACAGAGCCACAAACAAGTACACAGTTTGGCCTATTTTGGTTCCGTTTGCTCCGAGTATGTTGAATTATTCACACGGCAGCCATAAGGGGAATAGGCGTAGTAGTGCTAGGCAGGGGCCATGCATGGAAAACCCTCATAAATTAAACATTTGACAAATAAGCTTGACGTCAATCAAGTGAACCCTCTGCCTCGCTATGTAAGGCTATAGCCTTCACTGCCTACTGACAAATTAGTTACAAGCTGCTACACATTCCCAATATGTCTCCACTTGATTGTGCAAAAACTCCTTTTAAACAATGGCTTTAGAAAACCTTACAGACCTCTAATTTGGAAGATTGTGATCAAGCCATTCTGTGCATACAGTATTCCCACAGCAATACCTCGTAGTACTGCTTCCTGTTAGCTATAGCAAAGGCTATACATGCAAATCAATGGGACACACATAGCTGAATAAGACCACTGTACTTTCTCAATAGTGGATGTCTTAAAATAGGATTGAATCCCATGACTAAACACCTCAGTGTAGGACCACTCATGTCTAGACCTATATGCAGTAACACATTACAGCTTAATCTTCTCCCTGAGGGGTCGGGGCCTGACGTACCTTCCCACACCCACTGCTTTATTAATTCTCCTGCCATTCCCTCGGTCTCTTTGCTCTCTCCATCAAAAAGATGAAGTGCACTAAGCCACGAGGGAAGCATTCTTAAAGGGTGAGCATCAGGGTCAGCGTCTTAGGCACACAAGCCGTAATACAAGGAAGCCGGCATCAGTGTCTGGTGTCTGGAGTCTGCTGGGTGGGCTCATTCTGGCACGGTGTTGCAGAGACTGAGAGACACCCAACACCTCAGCAGGGGCAGGCCCGGGGCAGAACATAACGGCACCGCTACCAGTGATGCTCGTCACCCGTGACCCTGCCACATACCCCTGCCATGTACATCACTTTAATCTCTTCGACCGGGATCAGCTGAGCGACAGTAGGGTCCGTGGAGGACTCGCAAAGGGAGATTAGTGATAGTGCGGAGTAAGATGGTGATTATACATGGAGAACGGGATGGATGGATGGATAAATAGATGGATGAATGGAATGAGGGACAACTAGATAGGTGGTTGGGTGAGTAAAAGAATGATTAGATAAATAACAGAGCGGATGGATGGAGAGACAGATGAGTCTGTGTATTTTTTGTGGGGTTTTTTTTCAATTTCCTGCCACCTCTATGTGTGCCGCTCAATTCAAAAGAACCATACTGATACGTTAAGGCAGATTGACTCAAGATGATCTCTTCCACTAACAGCAGATGTGTTGGAGTTCCTGTATGTTCCCGCTTTCATAATCTTATCACTTTTTAGCTGTAGATTTCACAATGCAGAACGCAAATCAGACATTTGGAGGGCCCAGGAGAAATAAACACATAGGCAAGATGATGATATTTTAATCAGTCGTGACTTCACACTAAGGCTGCTGCGGCGACATATGTACTTGTATTCATATTTCATGTGTTGCCAAGTTTAGCTGTCGCTGGTAGTAATATGTCAAGAGGCAGCACTCCAGAGACATGAGCTGAGAAACCACTTAACACTTGAAGAGGTAGAAGTCACTACAGGCCACTGCTGCTGGAACAGTCAGGCAAAACAATCTGGCCACACGCCCCCACCCCAACCCTACACTCTCTTTACATGCTCTGCCTACCCTAACCCTAAAGTATAAATCAGCCTAACCCAAACCTTCCTGGTGACTGCATTCCTGCCAGAGCTGAAACCTCAATTTGTTGTATTCAAGGCAGTCATGTTGAGTCAAATTTAGCTGCTTAGTCGTCCTCAGATCTTCAATGAATAATCTTTTAATCTGTGTGTGACTGTTAACATAAACTATCAGTGAAGTTTGGATAAAGAAGAAAAAAAGGTGTGTCAAATCAAGAATGAGTGGTGACATTGTTAGAGGCAATTTACTGTGACTGAGTGAGCTGATAGTGATCTAAACCACTGCTTGGATTAAGACTCTTAAACCACTGTATCCTACCCACCCTTAAGCCCCCCCCCCAAGAAAATAGCCTGGCTGCTGACATGCAGTTATTGGAAGCCAGCTCACAGCATTGTGCCTGTCCAATGGGCTGCTGACAGGTTTCTCATCAATGTGAGCCGGCCCGCTGCAATGACAGGAAGCGTTTGTCTCCATCAGCGGGTCGCCCCGGACCGATTCTGGGAGTTGAGCCCTGAGCGCATAGCATTCTCCGTTCCCACACCGCCCTCCCCCTCTACTCTGTGACCCTCCACGCCAGGAACAAAACCTTGGGAATGTGAGGCATGTGGAGCCGCAGCTCTGAGACACCTGTTCAGACAAACCAACGCGGGGCAAACCCTCCTACGCCGGGGCCTCATCTAAAGCCTCTGCATCCGACCCCACCCTGACCTCGCCCGATTCAACACACGGGCTCCACCGCTACCTCTATATGCACAAAAACTAAGAAACAAAACATCTGTGTCGGTCTAGCTGTGAATATTTCCAGGAGGCCGGCCATTGCAGCTGTTAACAACTTGTCATGACACCTTAAATCTCCTGAAAAAAGAGTGTGTGAGCCTATTTCTAATGTAGTCATCACACATTTGTCATGACACTAAAGCTGTTGACCTAATAGCAGTGAAGGCCAGAGCAATGAATTGGCCTAAAATACTTATCATCAGAGTCTCCTGAGAGAGTCTCCCTGCCTAGATGGAATGCAGACTAAAAAGGCCTCCCACCTTTTTCAAGACAAGATTTAAAAGAGGAACTAGGCTATTCCCAGTGAGAATGAGACAGAGCTTGCCAAAACTGTAGAGAAACCAATGACGTTTTAGAGTTTATAAAGAGAAATGTCTCTTCTCTGGAGATTACCCTCAATGGCATTCAAATACAAGAGAAAGAAGGTTATCCTCCTACTGCCGTTCTCTTTTTCTCACATCCAGAGCACCAGAACAGTGAGGAGGAGACCAACTTTTATACTACAAAGCATTTCACAACTGAATACACTTTTTTTTCTCTACTAAGTACTACACTTTCTCTGCTAAATGCTGGCCATGTGTGCATTCAAGAAATATGCAGACTGTGACTGTCAAGAGGAAGAAATGAGTCAGTGGAATTCAAAACGATGGCATTTCCACTTTTTCGAGAAATTACTGCTGACATCTTGGATCACTGAGAATTTTTCTTACTGTATCAAGGAACTGATATTATAGCTTTAGAGAGAGAGAGAAACTGAGCAGTTTAATGACAAAGTAAATATACAAATGGGCTTAATCGCATCCTGTGATTACATACTCCCTCATATCCTGCTGTATCCTTCAGCAACAACGCTTATGAAGGAGTTGGCACAAGACAAAAAACACATGGTGACCTGTCTCAGTATTTTATACTAATTTTATAAAATATGCTAAACAAATGGCCGGGTTGGGGTGTAATGGAAGCGGGCCAAGTGCTGAGTCTCCCACTGGGCTGCCAGCTCAAAGGCTTGGCACTGACAGCCAGTGACAAGCTCCGTGTCACCACACTTGACTTTCCAGGGCACAAGGGCTCTGTATTCCCTCTAAGTGACACTCTGCACACACTGACTCTAGAGTAGGAACTAAGTGTTGTGGGTGTGGATCTGTCTGTGGATCTGTCTCTGTCTCTGTGTGTGTGTGTGTGTGTGTGTGTGTGTGTGTGTGTGTGTGTGTGTGTGTAGTTTATGGAAGCTAAAGGTTTTGTCACTAGGGGGGAAATTTTGTCATTATGAGCATGTTTGTGCATGTTAGCATACCGAGATGATCGCTTCCTTTTAATTCATTGTCTAATCTATGACGTCACTGGAGGGTCCACTGTGTTGCTATCACTGTAATTCAATTCAATGGTTATAATGGGGCTGCAGCTTCCCCAAAAAAAGTACAAGGGTTAGGCATTAAGGGACATACATGAAAAGACACAATATAGTACAAATACATAGTAATATAATATAGCAGAAAAATAGTAAAAACACACAAAAAAATGTCAACATGTGCACACACTTGTGTTATACATTAGGTAGTAGGTGATGCTTCTACTTTATGCTTATTGTTGAGGTCATAGTGGGTGATGGTGGTGTATTAGGGTGCATTATATTGAATGGTGTTCCTAATATTTTGTCCACTGTATTAACATACATGAAATGGGCTTAATCACTTCAAACTGAAAATGTATCAACTTCATTAAAGTAGAATGTATGGAAGAACTGTTGTATCGGATTGAATGACATTACATAGGTGTACCTAATGAAGTAGCTGTTGAATATATCTAAAAGTACTTGTAGTAGAGTTTTGCAAACAGCATTGTAAACATGTGTGAGTACTGCAAAAAGAAAGTCACTAAAATGCAGAAACGCTGCACTTTCCCACGAAAACATGCAACAAGCAGATATCAGGTGAATTCCCATTGAAACTAAAAGTCGGTGAGCAACTGAGGGTGTGTATAAACTCTCACAGAGCCTGAGTTGAGCTTGTCTATGATTACGTTAAACAATGTTTTAGCTTAAACTACGCGGCTAACATTACGTTTATATCGTGTAACGTGTAGCTAAAGATTATAGCGTCAACAGAAGCTCTGTACTTGGATACTGAGTGACACACACGCTCGCACACAAAAACAAACACACACACACACACACACACACACACTCCAAGCGGCACAGCTAGCTACATCCTCTGTATTCCTCATAAAAACTATTACGCCATTTTCGACCACTTTCATTTCGCAGATTCCCACGAGACCCGCATGTTTGTTTCCACTGGCTTTTGACAGTTATGAAGACAAGTTGTTTTTTTTAGGCAGACACAATATGTTGGTACTCACTTTGCAAAGGAGGTCGGGGCTGAATGGTTTGTTGCCGGTCACAGTGTACTCCAAACGCTCCTTTGAAGAACTAAACTTTTCGCTTGTTTTATTTCCCGCTTTCGAAACCGTGATTTGATTCTCGACCTCCTGAACTCTCCCTCGCTCTCTGCGTATATCTGCTGAACATAACCTTTCAAAACGTTACGCCTCGGCTGTGCAACTCTCCGAGACGGATAAAGCAATGTGTCAAGGTGCTGACTTGCAAACGGTTTGTTCTCCTTTAACACAGCTTCAAGAGGTGAACACGGGACAACACAGAGCTGCTCTGAGATCTGTACCGGGCAGGGCCGCCCAATCCGTTCGTTCATTGGTCAGTCTTGATTTAAGGCGTGCTCAAAAATTCGGTACTGTGTTTTAATTGGCTTGCTGTATTGTCAATCATCAGCTAACTCCTCCGCCGTAAATACGCCACTCCGCCGACAGAAGAAAACAAAAACAGTTGCGCTTAGACAACCTTATTCTTGAATAGGAGCATTTACACGCACATGAGAATATAAGATATCATTTTTTGTTTGTTTGTTTGTTTGTTTGTTTGCTTGTTTGTTTGTTTGTTTGTTTTTCTTAAGACATTGTAATTTCAAAAAACAAAACACACAAACATTTTTCTCCAAGTTTATCTCATTTTATCTCATTTCAAAGTTAGGCAAGTTCATTCCAATATAACTTAGATATATGTCAAATTAATATGATTTCTTGATGTTATATCTGCAACACCACATTTCATTCAGAACTTTTTCATTCAGACTATGTATGTGTCCATCAAGTATTGGCCTGCTATATCCTACATCTGCACCTCATTTGTACAACCATTGACATCTACTCACTTATTTAATGCACTGACTCAGTTTTATACTTATGCACTTTGGATGTTTTAATGTCCTGTCTTGATTTGTCTGTTTTTTAAAATATCCTGGCCCTGTTAGAAATTATATTTTATTTGATTTTGTAGTATTTTTATAATGAAATCTTGAACATCACTGTAATTTAAAATATGAACTGTATCTTATTTACAACCAGTCAGACAATGTATGATGGTATTGGATGTGTTAGTTGTGTTACCAAAGCTATAAAAGTGGTTTGACACCTCCCCCTACAGGTCATGTTTAGACAATAAAGCAACAAGTAGTCAAAGTCCAGAAAAGGCATTTTCCAAACAAGGATGAGTTCATTCTGACTAAATGCTTTTGCAAATTAATTTGGTTTCAAAATGTGTCTTAAATTTGGGAATCTGACATTAGAACAGGTTATCTATTTATGCACAGTGATGTATATGTTCTCTGACCACTGATCACCAATCTATCTATCTCTGTCTATTCCCTATTTTTATTTAAATGCAGCAAATCAATAAATAAACATCCAATGAAAGTACAGATTCATAATAACCTATGCGTGTGTCTGCCTGTGTATGAACTGAAGTTCCAGAAATGTGCTAACAATAGCAGCAGCCCCTTTTGTGCCCCCTTGTCCCCACATTAAAGTGCACTGTGTGCCAAAACGCTGAACCACAGCTTCTTTTGTCCTCAGCCTGGGATATGATGTGGGATATATTGTCTGGGAACAATGGAGCCCTGCAGTTATCTGCCTACAGCTCTTCACTCTGAACCATCAGTGCAACCTGGTCAAAGCCACACTCTGTTTCATTTCAAAAGCCTAAATGTGGACTTGGAAATGATCATTATACTCCCAAGGAACTTGTGGTCTACATATTTGTGATACTTTGCCATGCTTATTCTTAGATATATTTCTATTCTTTTGGTGTGATTTCTTTCTATTACAATCTTACTGCTATCTTTAAACATAGTGATGAGCGTATTACTTTTTTCCTTCTAAAATCAGTCAATACTAAAATGTAAATGTTTAAATAAAACCTGGATAATTATAATTAGACAATGGAAATGGTTCCCTCTAGAAAACAACTACAATGTACAATGGTCATTTTGTGGATAGCATCTACATACAAAGACATCACAAGTTTATTATTGGGGTATTTGTAGGGATTAATAGTTATGTTGATATCTAGTTCAAAACTTCCCTGCGATGTCAGAGTTTAACCACTAGATGTCAGGAGAAAACAAGTCATTGCTTAAATGAAGCCATTGAATTGAACTGTTGAATGAAAATGGATTTCACTGTTAACGTATTTTAAACGTTAAAATGCATATGTGAAATAATAATGACAATATATCCAAGCAAACACTACGAATGAAAGGGTTTACAAGTTTGTGAGACAGTAGTCTATGTGTATTCCATATGTTTCCATTAGAAGGGGAGGTGGAAAAGGTTTGGAGGCGAGGTTGCCAGGTCTGTGCAGTTATACCCACCGTTTTCAATGATATTTGATGGGTGTTATGGAAACACTATATGTTGTGGAATCGTTGTCAACCAATATTAATAATGTTTTGGCCAGTATCACCAAGCCTTACATTTACCTAGATGATACACAATATCAGCTATCAATTGCAAAATGAACTCTAACTCGAGATGATGACCATAAATCACTCACATTAAAAAAGAAAAAAAGGAAGTGTAAACAATGTTAATAATAATTATGTGTAGTATGTGGTAAAACACACAGATCACATTATATGGTCCTGACTTTTTTCTAAACAGTCTGTATTTTTGTATTCTGGCTAAATTAAAGACAACCTAAAGTGAAATTTACTCTCAAATAAATCAAATTTGAGCTGAGTCATAAATTTTAATACAGCTGACTTCCTAATTTCATGTCGTCATATATTTGCATCCATATTTAAGACTCGCATAGCTTACAACATACATGCTAAATTATTATTACCTATAAACCAGCAAGCAACAACAGCATCTCAGCTTGATATTGTCAATAACACAGATAATGCACAGATACTTTTAGTGGGTATCACTGACTTTATATTGGCTTTTCCCCACACTGGTGAAGGTTTGATATCTGGCAACCCTGAGATCAGACGCTGAAGTCAGCTTCAGATTGGGAGTTAAGGGTAAAGTTAAGGGGAACTTAAATAATGACATTTACCAGCTGATTCTTCGTTTTTCACCACTTACTAGTGGAGACTAGATTACCAAGGACTCTCCTTTATTTTATTTGTGGAGAATGAAGAAAAGGGTAATTTCACTGATCTTGTGGCTAGAAATTCACAGCACAATTCCAAGTCTCTGTATTTAATTGGTTAGGCCATGTAGAGCTCCTCTTTTTCACTTCAAAACAAAATATCTTTATAGAGTAGGCCTACATATATATGATATTGACATATCATATATACATATATATATGTATCGGTATCAGCGAATATGCTGTCCAATATGTGTATTATATATATATGTATATTTCAGAATTGTATGTATATTTGATTTTTTTTCTTAATTCAAGTTTAATGTATGTTTTTTTTATATTTATAGCAAATTATAATTATTAAATTACCAGTTTCAGTGCACCTATGTCATTTTAGAGATCATTGCTAACAAAATAATAAGAAATAATAATAAAAAGTGTGTTTATCTATATACATATTACATTATCGGCCAATATATCAATATCGAGATTTTTTTGCTCCCTAATATCGGCCCCTAAAATCATGTATTAACTGTCTAATCCCTTGTCACCTTTTCCAATAGGATCTTATAGGATTGCCTTACAATTCTAAATAGGCTATTCTAAAAGAATCCAATCGAGAAAAGCAAAATAAAGATTTCACAAATCTGAAAGTAAGTTTAAACAGCGTTAAAGCGTTTTTGCTTGTGGTGAAAAAAAAAAAAGATTCAACTGCTAAATATCATTATTTATGTTTCTTAATTCCGCCCCCCTTTACCTACGAATGTGAAGCTGACTTCAGGCCGCCTCTGTGTGCAGACGGAGCCGCGGCTGTGAGTGTGAGTGGGAGCTGGACTGAGGACTGAGTGAGGGCGCTCTTTCGACCACTGCTGCCGACAAGCTTCTCAAACACCAACAAGCTAGGCTGAAATAAACTGACGATTTCAGGTCGCTGAATCAACAAGAAAAAAAACATAGCACCCGTATCAACCTTTCACATCCCACTCCAAACACACTAACACGGCATTGATGGTAATGTATGCAAGGAAACAACCGAGACTCGGCGATGGGTAAACATCTTCTTTTTTTTTTAAACGTTACTTCTACTCAGATTTTCCTTTTCCTCGTAGCTACGCTTTGACAATCCGCCATTTTTTCACTGAAACCAAAATAAAGTGTTTGGAAACTTGAGCTGTTGAAGCACTTTTGAAGTCAGCATTGCCATTTTTAAAGCTTTTTTTGTTAACGAGTGTTTTCTGTTTCTATTTGCAGGTGCGACCGAAGAGATTCTCAGCCCTATCAGGTACTTGTTAGCTCAACGTAGCTTGCTAATAAGATTAAAATGGACACTCTAGTTCAGGCTTCTGGAGACACAACAGGCCCCAGTCAGTGCGGAAAATAAAGGCAAAAGTACACGGTTTTGTTAGAAATGGCGGCCTAAGAGGTGCTAATGGTCCACAACATAAATATAACCAGATAACCACAAAGTAATTTGAATGTTTTCGTCGAAGTCGGCGCTTTTTGGGGGAAGAAACAGACTGAGTTTAAATGCAAAGCTAATGCTAGCCTGTTACTGTTAGCTCGCTTGCTAGCCTGTCCCGATTAGGGCCTGACCGCAATCTGTCATTTGGAGCATATAGCCAGCTGAGCTCTCTTTACATTAAAGTGCTCCAAACACACACGACAAACTAATGTATTAACGACTAGTTAAATTCAAACTGGAGTTAAAAGGTCATAATAAAGGCTAATACTTGCTTGTTTGATACTTGGTTTGTTTTCGTCGCCAACATCAGAAATGATAAACATGTCAATATACATGAGTACATCAACAAATGAGAAGCTGTGGCTATTTAGTATTGTCATAACAGAAAGGCTTAGCAGAGATGAATATGCATCCCTACAATCATAAATCACACAAGCTTAATGCACAGAGATTAGTTCTGTCAATAAACACCTTTAATAAGTTTGATGCTCGAGGAGTTTTAACATTGCTGTGTCTTGAAGATGGTGTTAAACATGAGGGTGACATATATAATACAAATTTATAATAGTGATGACAAAAGGTATTAAATGATTGTGCATCATTTGTACATGCTAGAGAGTAGTGAGGTGTTTTTATTTGTGTCTGCAGACTCTCAAATACTCGTCTAAGAGCCATCCAGGAGGGGACCACCGACATGAAAAGATGCGAGACTCCTCAGATGTCACTCCTCCCTGCAAAATGCTCAGGAGGTCTGACAGCCCCGAAAACAAACACATGGACAGCACAGGTCACAGCAGAGCGAAGGCTGTCCACACACACCGGGCCAGAGACAGGGATGGAGGTGAGACGCTGCCATAGCTGGGCGGAAGATGAGTTTAGATTCAGAACAGATAGCTTAGTAAGTGACAAACAGAGGGGATGTTACTGTTTTTTAAAACCTGGAACTTTAACACTGAAACTGAAGCTTTGTCATTTATTTTGTTTACCCTCAGACATAAGTACAGCCTGCCTCGTGCTTATTTATGTTGTAGCATGAAGTAGTAGGTGTCTTGCTTGTTATTTTGGAGCATAAACCACATGCACTGCTGCTAAAGTAATAACCAGCTAAATTTTTGTTTAATTTTAACCAGTCGAGTGAACCCCAGCTGTCAGCTGTTGATTTGATATTCTCTGTGGTTTCAGTAACAACCACAATGAGCATCTAAATTCTGCTGCTGCAGTTACAAGCAGACACACTGTCCAAGCACTCAAGTGTTGCAGGGGGAAGTAAGTGCCTTTATTGTTGAGGCTTATATCAGAATTTGTTGAGTAGCCTGCCAGTTTCAGTGAGGTTGTAACACTGGAGCAACTTTTTGTTTTGTGGTAGAAGAAGTGCATTTTCAGGGATATAAAGTATGAATTATTGTAGGAGCTTTAAATCTTGATATGCACAAGCTTTTTTCATTCATAGATAACAAAAACATAAGAAAACAAAATGTTCCTGAATTACTGAAAATGTGATTCGTGGAATCGAGCAGTTTCGTCCATGCGTGTGGCATAAAAGTGGTGGATGTGGTAGCATTAATGTGGCGTGGGGCTTAATCATAGTTGTACATGAGTGCTGCATTCGGTTGCTAAAGTTGCATTTGCAGGCACAGTGGTTTTTGTGTTTCATACATGAAATATTTTATAGGAGTAATCTTGCACTGCAGCAGTCACTGCTTTGTGTGCAACACCTCGTGTTTACCGATAACAGTGCAAAATACTACTCAAAGTATTAAATGACTGAGGACACACAGTAGTGGAGGATTTCTCTCACTAAGCCTGGTGGGGTGTTGCTTTTGGGGTGGGCTACTTTGTAAATCAATCCCTGAGAAGCACACATACAATTATTGGTATTTGTTAATAGATTTTAAGAGACAGTGGATGGCTGTTCTGTTCTTAGTTGAAGCTTGTGGTACTGATGGTCTATAGCTGTATTTTTTGAGTATGCATCATAATGATGACAGCTTTGCAGGTGGCACAGCTTATTTTATTATTCTTGCTCAACTATATTGCAAATGATGACCTCAAATTATGTTTCAATAGTCAATTAGTTTTTCTGCAATTCGTAAAAAGAAGAAATCAATTAATTGGTTTCATTTTTTGGCCAATATCGTTCAGCTTTACCTTTTCCCTTTATACACAATAACAACTTTTATTTGCAAAGTGCTCTTCTTAAACTAAAATGAACTCATGACCAGTTTCAATTAAGCCTTTTAAAAGAACACAGTAACTTTTCATATTTAACACAGTGTGTACCTGTATGCTTACTCGAGTCCCAAAAACTGTCGCTGTGCGCAAATACTACTGCACCTGAGTTGCACTTTTGCACATTGCGCTTCAACATCAGTTTGGTCTGTAAATGCTGAAACATCACAGCAACTAGTGTCTGAAATACTTCTCATCAACACACAATAATTTTTCTGCACAGCATTCAGCAGTAACGGGTCTATTTTCATTAGCTGCCGACACAGCTGGAGTGATAAGCGCGTCCTTGACACCGCAGAACTTTTTGGAATAGTCTGAATGTTTGTATTCTGACTGAATTCAAGACAATCTAAAGACACACCTACCAGAACTCAAATGTGAGCTGTTACAGGTTTTAATAGCGCTGACTCTCTGACTTCATATCAGTATTTTCCTGCTTATTTGCAACTCAATCTTCTAGTTTCCAAGTATTTTTCAAGTAAAATGGGAATCAGATTTAAAATGTGAAGAACATGGCTGTTTGTAACTTGTAGCTGCATTAATAATAGATTGAATGACGCGCACAATCCTAAAGGCTTTGCTACCAGTGACGAACAACAAGGAATTGCAACAGTTGTTCCTCGTAGCGCTTCAGATTGTATTAGCATCGTTTAGCTAATTGTTTTGGATGTACTCCCCCAACGTAACTGTTTTGGTTAACCCACAGTACTCTACCTGCCCAGTGTCTAACAGCACACAGAAAGGTTTAGAGACTAACTGGTGAGCATACGGGCCCAGCTAATATTTCTCAGGAGTTGGCAAAGAACAAAACAAAGCCTAAAGGAGAGTGATTATTAGACTCAGGTGGACAGAAACACTCCAAACTCCAAATCAATCCAAAGAAGCCTGCAAGATGTTCAAATAGGTTATTCATAACAACTCACAAGACATTAATATAACAAAAACATAAGATATGCAGCTTGCTGTGGTGTTCTGCTCAAATGCATATTAAACCAATGTAGCTGATGTGTCAGTTTTAGTAGTCTGAATATGCACACATTTTTTTCAATATCATTAATAGTTTAATATTATTAACTTTATAGTCTTGCATCAGGACCATTTGGCATTAAGAACAAGTAGCTTATGGTATATAAAGGTGTGTCTTTCTAATGCATTCAATCAACATTTCATATAGAACTTTAACTGTGCCACTGCTCTAAAAAATCTTTTTAAATGTAGTTATTTAAAGATGTATTTATTAATATTGAGAACTAAACCGAATGAGATTCACTGAGTGGTTTGAAAGGGTGTGATCCAGTAGTCTGACAGTTGCTTTCACACCCAACTTGTCTGGTTCGGATCTTATGTGTTTGTTGGCGTGACGTGGTTCGTCTGGGCTGGTGTGAAAGCTGTCAATCAAACTCAGCTCTGGAGCGGGGAGCTCTCAGTCTGCTTCCCACTGAGTTTTGTGCTTTTAGATGGAAAACTTTTAGCATGAATTCAAAAGCAAAAAATTTTATTGCATCCATCTGCTGATTGTGAACCGTTTAGGAAGCCGTACATGATGACACATGATCACCACTTGAGTGCAGGAAGTTTTCATCAGTTAACAAGGTGAAAAGTAGTTCATTCCCACAGTGACTAGCACATGTGGGTTCATGTAAAGCTGATGATGCAGGCTGATTGTTACCTGTCAGTACACATAACATCTGTTGGTTTATGTGTAAATATATAATTCATCCCTGTGATCTGGACCTAATGAGCTAGATGCGGGGGTGAGTGCAGCCTCAAACCAGAGAGAGGCTAGCTGCACAGTGGTCAGCAACAGTAAACAACCACACTATAGTGAGTAGTGGTCATTTTCCCTCCTCTACATGTGTAGTAATGACCGATATCTTACGGTTTAGACAAAGCTTATTCTGATTCTGAAGTCCTGTTAGAAAATGAAAGCACTTTATTTTAAGGTGAGTCTGTTTTTAAGGATCACCGATTAGCTGCACAACACATCGGCAGCATCATGTAGCATCACGTTATTTGATGTGAATCATTGAACAGAGACATTCAGGCAGAGAGGGTAATTAGTCTGAGCCGGGATTGGATGTGCCGAAGTGTCAAACAAATATGAAACCCTGGCTGCTTATCAGGAAGGTTGACGCACGTCGAGGTGTGGGGAAATAGGACAGCGGCAGATCCTGACATGATGACATGTGTCAAGACTCTGCCTTTGTGTGGGCTCACGTAGACAACAGTAGGTTTGGCGGGCGTTCTGACATAGCTTATACGCTGCTGGTACATGTCGCCCTTCAGAGCTGTGGTTCATGCTGTCGACCGGGCGCTCACTGAATACTGAGGGGTTTAGACAATATTATACAGATGTGTTTTGTGAATTCCATTAAGAGAGCCGTGTCAGTGTGGATGTATTGTGGAAGGAGGGTTTCTACATGATTTTTCGACCATTTTTAAGGTGGAATAATGCTGGTAAACAGACATTACTTCAACACGAGCGTGCACTGTTTTCGTCACTTGTTGACACACACTCATTATTAACAATAGCTCAGTTTTCTTTCAAATGTAGCACAAATTTGAACAGAATGTTCATAAAATCAAAAGGAAAAAGTCCAATTCATGCAAATGTCCATCCACTGTCATTTAAGTATTAGGAGTTGAGTCCAATTTGATTTAGCTGTTTATACATAGACATACACTAACCTTTCCACTCCGGTGAGCATACACACATATTGGAGATGTTTTGATTTTAAGCGCACAGGTTGGTGTCATGTTCTGTGCTGCACTTGTTTACTCTGTGCAGGGACCGTATTTTACAGGATCTATTAACGTTTTGGATGAGAATGAATAATTGAAGTTCGAGCCAGACAGGAAACCGGCATCATGTCTCTCTAACCAACCTAATATTAGTCTTATTGACATGTTTGATCAGTTAATTGCTTCATAACAGGCTGCCTTCATTCATGCACCTCTCTGAATGGATGACAAATCTAACCCTGGAGACAACAACTAGTCAGAGTTTGCCATTTCATATGTCTGGTTTGCATTGTTTTCAGCAGTCCAAAGCAGTGTAATAAATAATACATGTGCAGGGGAGACAAAACGACTTCAGAGTTCTGTTAAGCAGCAGCTGAGTATATAGACATGGTAACCCTTGAATGTAGCTACAGCATAGTCCAGCAGTCTCTCCTGTGCCTCCTCACCACAGTCTGTTAGTTTGTTAAACTACTGAATACTACTATAGTACTGAAATATGGGTTCTTGACTACTTAAAATGGTCAATAGAATAAAGTGAAAACCAAAGATCATCACTGCAGATGTTTGTGCTTATTTTTCATTAATCACTAATTACTAAGAGCTCCACTGTGAGGTCGGTGATATTGTTTCATTAATTGTTAATGAGGCAAATGAAATGAAAGTTTAATCTTGACATTGATTTTCTGTGTTATCACCCAGCCCTAATTGAAGTCATCAGAGATTACCGATCAATACACAGTGGTGAAAATCATTAGGTGCTTGGAAGGGCTTTTTATTAATGTGATGTTGAGCGGATTAGTTCCCGGTGTTTCCATCCCTGCCTGGCTTAAATGGTTATAATCAAAATCATCTTTTTTTCCTCCCCTACAATAATACAAATCAGCTTTTATCTGTTGTATGTAGTTGTTCATTAGCCAGCTGCATATTGATGATAGTAAAATATTCTTATTTACAAGCTGAAGGTTTTATTTTGTACTTTATATTGCAGATTGCTTGTCCACAGATTGCTTTACACTTGTTCCTATGGCCACAGATGCCACAGTGCATCCTTCTTCTCTTGTCACCACAGGCTTTCATTCAAGAAAAGCATGTCTGTGGTCAGCGTCTCTGACATATAATCATCCATATCCCTGTAGCACTTTTAAAAAATGTTGCAGATGTCAAAATATCTTGAAGTTACATATAGCTGAAGCATCTAACAATAGATAGACGGAGCACAGGCGAAGGCGTGCTCTCTGATCGCTTAACTTTTTATTTGACTTTTGATTGTGTTTGTTTTGTTTTCAAATCAGTGCAATAAGAAGTCAGTTGAGGACAGGGACACAGGTGAGGTTAGGATAATTTGTCTTTGCCAAACAGGTGTAGCAACTATTTTAATTATTGCTGTCTTCGTCATCATTTCTTTATTCACACCTCAATTAAAACCATGTACACCTATTCATTTTTGTGTGAAATGGGACACCCTAGGAAGCTTAAAAAGCTTTTTAAGAGGGGCCCAGGCAGTTACATTAATGGACTTGTTCTAAATATCTTTAGATACATTTAATGCAGATATTACACTTTATAATATATAACCCTTATATTCTGGGAGAGGCACTGTGTGAGCTGCGAAACTTGGCCTGTCACGATAACTACTTTTGTTGGACGATATATTGTCTCAGAAATAATCGTGATAAACAATATTACTGTCATTTGAAGATCATTTTATACCACTGATACAATGATAATATAATAGCATAATAATGCAATTTCTATAAAAACACAGACTGCCATTATGGTTGGGCACAGAGTTATTTACCTTTAATTCTTCTGCAGTCTCCACTCAGGACGTACACAGTGAGGAATGGAGGACACTACTCACTTAGCCAATGTGACATGAATAGCCTCTTAGCTGCTAATGTGGCAATACTGAGGCCATATAAGTCAATCATAACTACTTTATTGTATGATAATTTGATAATTATTGTGACAGGTGACAATTATAAGAGAAACATGATGAAATACTAGAGAATCGTTTTAGTACAGGGATCCTGGATCCACAGATTGTCGATTTAGAGCTCTGGAGACGGCCTGCCTCAGAATCCCAAATTCCAAAACATGACTGCTGTTTACAACCCACATGTACAAACCAGCAGATCAGACTATGGTATAAAATTCCCCAGAATATACAGACAAGCCTGTGAATGTTTTGTGCTTTAAAAACATATTCACCTCAAACTCACTTTGCAGAAACAACATTTCATGTTGCTCTCTTTTCTCTGTCCGCAGTCAACTTTACAGTCTCCTCCTCCTTGCTTGAGGTTTTTCAAATCATAAAACTGCCAGCGCTGCGGTCGAAACTTGTTTATTGTTTGACATTTACAAAAACACTTGGGCTATAAAGATTGATGATGCGAGTTTGTGCTTGTGTCCTCGTAGTCGTGCTAGCAGCAGGGCTCTCAGGACGGCAGGGTCGGTCAGTCGCTCGGTTCATCCACACTGAAATATCTATAGCTACACAATGCATCAACACCAGATTTGGTCCAGACATTTTTGGAGACCAGATGATGGCGATCCAGACCTTTTCCTCTATTTACATTGTTGTGCTGTGATTCAACAGGAGATCATGGCACCAGCTGACATGCCTCAAAATGTACAGTCTGACACAGATTGTAACTATGACTTTATTAGACTCATCTTACACAGTGTTGACATACAGTACAGACAGTCAGCGTTGGTGTCTTGTTCTTTAGGCTCTGTGCTTTAGTTTGAAATAAAATAATGGATATTAGATTAAAAAGCCATGCTATGAAAAAGCTATGTAGGAGACCGAGTCCTTTTGATACAAAGTGTCCAAAGTGTAAGGGGTTAAAGCATAATTGGATACATGTCAAACAAAATCACCATGTTTAATATTTAGTGGACAGTTGTTTGCAGTTTGTTTGTTCTTCCCTGGTGATGCTCTCCTCTCCATTACAGACAGCTTCAGCTCTAGCTCGATGTGAACTCTCTCTACTGTTAGTCTGGTCCTCAGCAGACAGAATGCAGCTCAGTCTGGTTGAGATCAGAGACTCAGCCAGTCGAAGATATTCCACCTCTTCACCCTGAAAATGCTCTTTGGTTGCTTCGGCCGTATACTGAACCGAATGATGAAATGTCATCCAATTAGTTTTGATGCATTTGAACTCACAGCATGCTCCTGTATACCTCTGCATTCATCCTGCTGCTTCATGTTGCCAGTGTGCACTTCCATTGATAGCTAAAACCCCCATGTTTAGATGAGGTGCTACGCTTTGGGTCATGAGCTTTTCCCTTTTTGTCTCCAAGCTTTCCTCTTTCCATTGTTTTTGGTTTAATTTTAGTGTGCTCTACATTTGTTTTAGTATGTTTTTCTGAACTACAACCTGCTTTTCTGTTTTTGAGGCTCACCAGACTTGCCAGGGATTTACATCTTGTTGGTGAATCCTCTGAAATTATGGTCAAGTCTGTTCTTAATTGTTGACAGGGAAACGGGTCCACCTACATCTTGGAAAACATCATGAAAGCCTCTTTCCTTACTAGGGATGGGCATTTGAATACATTGTCTTGATCGATCATCGGGAAAATTAACGATCAATTATCGATTAATCATTATCTTTTATCTTAAAAATGCCATGATACCGGACGCTTGTAAAAGCAGCTGAGCCCGAAGCTGTGAACCAAACCTCTTCACATATCAATCAATACAGCGCTCTTAAACACAATTGAGCCTCTTTTAGAAACACTTCCAAAAAAACAATCAAATCTAATAACTTAATCAAAAAACAGAATATTACTCCGGACTGACAGTTTTTGCCAAAATATAACGTTAAAGGACTCCAAAAAGCACCCAGCCAAGAGAGAGAGAGACAGAGACAGAGGTAGTGTTACTTCACAATTCTGCTTATTTAACTACAGCCTCATAAAACAACAAGAGTGACTCACCTAAAGGCTACAGTGGTGACTGTCCACTGCTAACAAAGTAAAGTAACTCCAGACTACTGATTCTTGTTGATTAGCATGTTAGCATGCTCAGGGGTCAGTAAGCACAGCCTGGTGACAGTCAGTCCAGCAGCTGAAACGCTCTGACTGGACCGAAGTAGCCGAGATGCAGAGGCATTGTGGTGCTATCCTGGGTAGCCTGGTCATGGTACAGGGTTTACAATGAACTCCATCATTTTTAGTTAGAAAAGGTCCCACACCAAACTTAGCCTTGACCTCTTCATGTTTACGATATCTACGGCAGCTGGTCGGTAGCTGAACCGTTTTCTCTGTCAAATATCGCCCTCCGTTGTCTCATTTCTGCCACGTAGTGAAATTCATTGCATTGCTTCAAGATAAGATTTGTGATCTTTGGTCTTTTGCCATTTTCTAGTTTTTCTACGTGCAACAACAAAAACTAACTGTCCAAATACTGTCAGTATATAAACCTTCAGGACTGGTGTTGGTGCATAGATTTCAGGCACCATTACATGTTGCATCATAATGAAGTTTACCTTGTTGTTTTGGCAGCTTTTACCAACAGGAAAATGTATTCAGACCTTCAGTTTACTTGAGGCAGCAGTGAAGGTGTAGTTCTCAGCCAGGCTTTTTACACATCCAGTGTTATTGTTATCAGCTGTTACTGATGTGTTTTTCCTCTCCTTGTGTTTTTCGTTGCAGGGACCAGTTATTCTCCACAAGAAAACTCTCACAACCACAGTTCCCTTCATAGCTCCAACTCACATTCTAACCCCAGCAAGACCTCAGACACAGTAAGTGTTGCCTCCGCAGCAGCACGCAGGACTAAACGTTTAAATAGCCTCTGTGCCGCGGCTGCTTTCCAGTAAATTCACTTTCCAGTAAATTCACTGTCCAGTGTTCCCGTTAGAGTCAGTTTGCTGTGAGAAAGACAAATATTTAAACAATACAAGTTAGCTTTTCCATCAGGTTAATGTGATAAGTGTCCAATAAACTGGGCATGCTTATTAAGGCAACGTTTATTTAATGGCTGCAATTATCACAGATAATCAATAGTTATACTGTTAGAGTTGGTGCCTGCTAAAGAATACAGTGAGCTTTCATGCATTGTTTTCTTATAATTGTCTCATATTAAGGAAACTGCTGTTGTTAACTTAAATGACTGTTTTTGCTTTTTGTTTTTGTTTTGAACACCATAGGTGAAATAAAAATGGAGCATTAAGATGTGTAAAATGTTAACAGAAGGCAGGTAATGAGCAGTCTCTATACTAAAGGGTTCCAGTGGGATCACCTCAATGATCTTTAGCCGTCTCCGATACCGATATAAACCTTCCCTCCCCACACATTATAAAAAAGCATCTCTGAGAACCACTCCAGCTGCAGCTATCTTGCCTTCGACCCAAATATCTCTCGTACATTTCAGCTTCTATTACAAGCTCTTGCATCAGAAGCCCTCTAAACACACGTACAGGCACACTATCGCTTCCCGTCTGCTCCTGTCCCTAAATATTCTTTTTTTTCCTCCTTTTTCTCAGCCTTACGAACCCGGCGACGACTGGTCAGAGCACATCAGCTCATCCGGAAAGAAATACTATTACAACTGTAGGACAGAAGTGTCCCAGTGGGAGAAGCCCAAAGAATGGCTGGAGAGGTAGCTATAACCCATCTAATAGTACACACTTTATTATCAATTAGTGTCACACAAAGGTTGGATACATCATTCTTGTATCTTGTGTGTTTCACAGAGAACAGAGGCAAAAAGAGACAACAAAGACAGTTGTCAACAGTTTCCCCAAAGACAGGGACTACAGAAGGGAGGCTATGCAAGCATCGGCTGCCCCTGGCTTTACTGGTGCTAGTAAGTGCCACACACACTTTTATAACACACGTTTTCTTCACCTGTTCTTAAGCTTTAATGAATCACACATGCTTTGTTTACATATCTGCAGGCTGCAAAATTATGGGAAGTGGATGTAGGAATTTTACCAGACACGCAATAGATTAACGTTGTTGTTTTTTGGCTGTGAGAAAAGCAAATTTTTCCCAGCATTTGTGTGGTGGCTGGTGCTAATTTAATACCCTGTGTTATCTGTATGCTTAGTTTTTTATCTTTGCTGGATGAGAGTTCTTCGATCTTTGTTGCCATCTTTCTACAAATCTACCTGAAATGTTTTGCTTAAGCATTGTTATTGTTTAGTCACTGATGATTATTGTTGAGCTGACCTTTTGCTGATGGACGCTAAAGAATCACTTACCAAAAGACTGAGACTACAAATATCTTCACAGTCACATGATGTTGGTACTCGCTCACAGAATGGATAGTTGCTCTATTCTCCATTAGTCAGAAGTGAAATAGGAAAAATGTCATTCTCTTACAAAGCACCTTACCCTTGGAACATTAGATTCTTTACTGCCACTACAACTGTTCAAAGGCCTTATCAGACCTTGTTGTCATTGATTATAAATGCTGTTAACTTCACCTTCATCTTATCTTTTTACTTTATTCATTCATCATTTCATTTTCTCTTTTTCCCTACTTAATATTGTTTTGCATTGCTGTCCTCAGTGGTCTTTTGAGGTAAAATAAAGGTTAATAATCTGAACTGTCCATGCTAATGTGGTTTTAAGCAACATGCTGTGACTGTATAATCCATCTGATGAGGCCATGATGGAGTGAATCCATTACAGTCTGGTCCAGTTACTGTGCCAACAGCTGTGATGTTGGATTGTGTGCTGATCATGTTGTTGCCTCTGTTGTTCAAATTAAAGTATGGATTCAGGTGGATGGATGGATAGACCAACACCCCTTAACCAGTTTATAATTAATGTGTTTAATTTAGAAGAAAAGTGGTGGTGTAGCTTTTGATTGTGAGAGCTGTCCAGTAGTCAGTGGTCAGAGATAGCTTGTGTGCCCTGGTTAGCTCATCCTTCTTCCCCTCAAAGTGTTTCCAATGTGTTTAGTCACAGTAGCTCTCGTCTCGACGGCAGAACATACTCCTGCTGGAGGTACTGAACTGGCTCTTTCAATCCCTCGCCCTCTGACTCTCTGACTAGCAGCATCGCTCTCACTCATTCAGTACACCAACTGGTTGATGGCTTAATAACAAAGTAACACCCGCGCTGTTATTACAGATGTTACAGACTGTATTCACTCTCCTCCAGACCTCTTCTGCAGAGTTCTTGGTACCCACATCTTTTCATACACTATTTCATCCACATTTTAGTTGTTTTTTCTTTCTTCCATTTCTTGACCCTTTTCATTTAAATTTCATCATCGTACTGCTTATGATGAATGTTGCTGTTTTTGTAGTCTTTAGAACAATTCTGTGTTCTTGCAGGATTTTGTTGACATGACCATAATTGTCATCCTTTCCTATCGCTCTGAAAGTTGCTCAGTCGTTCATTATGTCCTCTATGGCTTCTAAAGAATATAAAGTTTATGTTGGAAGTAGTCGCTGTGTTGTCTGTTCTGTGTAGGTTTCAGCAATCTGAAGTTCCCAGCTTTAACACAGAAACACACACCAGGACTTTTGAAATCAGAGTTGCTGCGCTGCTCTCGCCACAGGACATTTTGTTTGTCCCAGTCTGTCATCATGTGGACATGAGGGTGCACAAACTACACAGCAGACCTCAGATGAAGTCGAGCGGTTACCAGATTAAGCCCCTCGGAGAAATTTGAGACCGGATCAAACTTTTAAACAATTCAACAAAAACGTGGGAGTAGTCACTGCAGGGTAGAAGTGCGCCAGTTGTTTTGTGTGTGACGCATCCTGTCCGAAACACATGTGGCATATGTATCAAACTGAAGAGCATAGCAAGCAGAGAAGTGGCACATGTGGGATTGTTACGACCGGCTCCAGGCCGCAACAAAAGAGGGAGATGTACACGGACTGAAAATCAAACAATTAACTTTTATTAAAGAAGGCTAACAAAAACTACTAAGATGAGGTGTGGAAGTCAGTATCAGTAGTGTCTGGAGGTGTAGGAAAGCAGTGAGAAATATGTGGTGCATGTTGTCAATGTTAAAACAAGATAAAGAAACACAACAAAAGCAGACTAAGGGTGGTGTTGGCTGAAGAGCCCAGCACACAGATCATCTGGGCAGGCGGCTTAAATAACTTGGGGAACACTGGCCAGGTGTTCCCAATGAGCTCGTCAGCTGGCACCCTGGCTCCGCCCAGCCAAGGACCTGCAACAGACAGACCATACACAGTACCAAGGCTCTGGGGCCGTCACACCCCCCCCCATAAAGTCAGGGTCCCAGAGGGAACCCTGGCTCCTAAACAACCAACCCACTCTGTCAAATAAAGCTATATCTAAACCATCAGGTCAACCCAAAATTTTACATAAGCATAAACTACAAAATGAAATATGAATACATATATACACCTACACACATGCATATATATGCAAACATATATACACACATGAACATATACAATAAAAATAAAAAAATAAAAAAACACCTCACCGCTTCTGCTCCACAATAACCCTTAAACCCCCATCTATCCTCAGCAACTGGATCCTGGAAGCTGATTTTAAGAGAAGAGAGAGAGCCTACAGGAACATGGAACAGAACACAGCAAAAATACACAATAAATATCATCAGTCACATGGAGCACGAGACAACGCGTCTGCCACCACATTGTCTCGTCCCTTGATATGGCGAATGTTAAGACTATAGGACTGGAGCAGCAAAGCCCAGCGAATCAGCCTCTGGTTGGGACTCTGCAGAGAACTGAGGAAAGTCAGTGGGTTGAGTCTTCGATTTCAAAGCATAACAGTCTCTTCTCCAGTGTCCTCGTTTATGACAATAATTACAAATTTTGTCAAAGTCATGCCTACCACGTTCACTTCTCTGCTCCAGCACAACAGGTCTTACTGGACGACCAGACCAAGTATCCCCGGCCGAGGAATTTTCCCTGTGTCCGCTGCCACCCCTAACACCAGAACACTCCCCACCGTGTGTCAGACCATAGTCATCCGCCAAAGCAGCGGCTTTAGCTGCCATCTTAACTGAGCGCTCATTAATGTAAGTAGCAATGCGCTCTGGTACAGAGTTTTTAAATTGCTCCAAAATAATCAAGTCACGCAGAGCCTCATAAGAATTAACCTCAGCTGCAGCACACCAACGATCAAAATGAGTGGACAAATCACGCGCAAACTCCAAATGAGACTTGTCACCTCTCCTCACACTCCTAAATCGCTGGCGATACGCTTCAGGAACCAGCTCATACGCTTTGAGAACAGCAGACTTCACCAAATCATACCGCACACAATCACTATTACTCAAAGCAGCATAAGCCTCCTGAGCCCTGCCGGTTAATACACATTGCAACATTAATGTACAAGTGGAATCCGGCCACCCCCGAGCCTCAGCTAGCCGCTCAAACATGGAAAAGAAAACATCCGGATCTCTCTCATTAAATTTGGGCACAAGCCTCAAATCACCCAAAACATCAGACTTTGCCAGAGTCCCACCTGAAACAGGGGGATTGTCAGCCAGCAAGACATCAGCCGCAACTTTCCCCTCACTAATCAAAGTGAGCCTCTGCCTTTGCAGTTCAAGTTCTGCAGTTCTGATTTCAGTTCTCATTTTCTCCAAAGACACCACCTTCTCCATCTCAATACCCTGCCGCATCTTTTCCACTGCAACTTCCTTCTCTTGCTCTAACTGCATGCGCAACACTAGCAACTCCTTCTGTTGTTCAAAAGTCAAACCAGCAGCACCAGGACCCACTATGACAGGCGGAGACAAGTCCTCCGTGCCCCCGGACGCAGCAGCAGCCTCTACAGTGCCCAACACATTCATTTTCGTCAAATTCACCTTCAAATTGGCCCTCACAGTCTCTTTAAGCCTTTTGTCACCAACATCAACCTCGTAATACTCAGCTATCTTAACAAGCTGATCCCTTGTGCACTGATCCAAAAACTTCTCTGATGGCGACTCTACAAACGCCCGCACAATTTCCTCCATATCTACCAATATTCACCTGAGAACAAAAGAATGCAATGTGTTTGAAAACCACCAGTGCGCACCAGAGGAATAGGCAGCCTCAAAACGGAGCTTCCCCGCTAGCTGACTACCTAACCAAAAATCTAACTATATAACTCCCCCCCTAGTCTTCATGAGGCGTAGCGGCGGGTACTTACGCACTTAAAGCCCGCTGGACCGAGAGAGGCGACCAGAAAACCGGCAACCACCCCGGAGCCACGGAAGTGCTCCCGAGCAACTTTAGGGAAAAGGGGAAAGGAAGCTCTAACCGCCGTACCCCAACACTACAAACCCCCCCCCGGCGAAACCCAAAGGGGAGACACCGCTTACTCCTACAAGGGGAACCACTCCTACGGAAAAACACAGGTGGATCAACACTTACCTTCCTTTGTCTCAGCGAACAACAGTTGCAAGGCGAAAAAACACTTAACTTCAGCTACAAACACCAAAAAAATATGCCTAAACTCAAGGCCTCAAAGTACATCTCCCAGAGCGCAAAACTTACCAAATAAGGCTACCTACGTCACAGCCAAAAAGGGGAATCCCTCTCACCTGACGTCATTTTCACATTAGGGCGCACAGGCTGTCTCCACACAGCCACTCAAACAAACTTACCATGTGCCCTCGTGCAAACAAAGCGCTCAAACAAACCAAATTACTTTAACCAAACTAACAGACTAAATCCATCAGCAAGACAGAAAAAGTACAACAAAACCCGGCTTTCTAATCAAAATCGACGAGCCCCCATTATGTTACGACCGGCTCCAGGCCGCAACAAAAGAGGGAGATGTACACGGACTGAAAATCAAACAATTAACTTTTATTAAAGAAGGCTAACAAAAACTACTAAGATGAGGTGTGGAAGTCAGTATCAGTAGTGTCTGGAGGTGTAGGAAAGCAGTGAGAAATATGTGGTGCATGTTGTCAATGTTAAAACAAGATAAAGAAACACAACAAAAGCAGACTAAGGGTGGTGTTGGCTGAAGAGCCCAGCACACAGATCATCTGGGCAGGCGGCTTAAATAACTTGGGGAACACTGGCCAGGTGTTCCCAATGAGCTCGTCAGCTGGCACCCTGGCTCCGCCCAGCCAAGGACCTGCAACAGACAGACCATACACAGTACCAAGGCTCTGGGGCCGTCACAGGATTTAAACCAGCCACAAGTAATGTGGCAGTAAAGGAACTTTTACCTCACTGGTATCAGACGTGAAGTGAGCGCTCCACAGAAATGAAAACTAAATATGATTGTTAGAAAGATGCACAGCAAAATGTCCTCAATCAGCTTATAGAAGCAAACAGAGGGCAGGGGGTTGTGGTAAATTATAAACTTGGATTTGAACTTGACATTCAAATAAAAGTAAAATCACAACAGGCTGAAACAGCAGTTCTTCTGATATGTTGTTCCTGTGTCAGTAGTCAGAGACAGCTGCATCAACATCATTTCCTCCTCCTCTGCTCAGAGACGAAAAGACTTCTTTTCATTCCCTGTGAAGCTCCATTAATGACCCTTATTGCATTAATGGTATAATTAGAGGCTGTGGGCAGCTTTCTGTGTGTATGTGTGTGTGTATTCACTGCCTCTCTCCTGTGTTCTCTCATTGGATACTTAACCTGTCTCAGACTGCCCTAACAAAAGAAAGAGAAAATAAAACATGTTTGAAAGCTAAGAGTCGTAACCTCTGGGACAACTCATGACGTGGTGTCTCTGAACAGCTTAAACTAGAAGACCTGTCATGATTCTCTGCTGACTTGATTGTTTTTATTGTTTTTATGTCAGATTTGAGCCGTTTGTCTGGCGAAAGTTTGTTACAGTCTGCTATATCCCTAGTTGCATGGCTGGATCTACCATCTGGACAAGTGTCTAGGGACCCCTTGAGCAGAGGGGGGGGGGTCTTCTATGATAGGAGAACAAAAAAGTTAACTCTTTTTTACAGAAATACAGAACAATGCTCGACTCACTCTTTTCTTGGTAGTTATAAATGCTTTCAGAAACTTAGTATGTCCAAATGAAATATAGAGTTACAAAATCTGAATTTCCAAGAAAATTAAGTCTCATAATTGACTGTTTTATTTGTCAATTTGATAGCTGGGCAAGTGATGATCGGTTAGGAGGCAACAATGCACTGTCAAAGGTCCCTGGGGGTACTGATCCAGCCCTGCCTAATTGTAATTCTGCATATCATAGTGGTGACTACTCTCCTGCTAAACAGGAAGCACTCAGCCTTGTACCACAGTAGCCACAGAATATTAATGAATACCTTAGCTAAAGATGTCTTCCATTGTTATAAGGAAATCATGGAGGCTGGTTTAAGGCAGAATATTTCTACAACACTGTGGCACTCCTCTAAACATAATGGCTCCTGCACAGTCTGTGTCATCTGCTATCTGAGCTATTATAGAAAAGACATCACTGTTTCTGAATTCCAATTAAATACTCCCAAATCTACTTCCTCTTAAAACAGAGCCACTCATGTTGTGATGATTGCCTGAAACTGTTTTGCTCATGAATGAATTCTGTTGAAAGATACATAGACTCACACAGCAACCATAACATTACATAATACAGTCACAGGATATAGCCACAGTGGGAGTCTGTGTTCATTTGCTGTGGAAAGTTAATGTTGATACTGGAACACGTTTCCCTTTTTGATATGACGGCAGCAACACTTTTTCTGGGTTAATTTTCAGCATGTAGTAATAAAGACTTAAGAACAGACTGAGAGCAACATGCTTGTAGCTCGGGCTCATTGCTGTTTGTGAGGCCTGTAGCTGCACCAGTGAGCCCACATCAGGATCTGTGCGTGTCACATGTATTTGACGAGGTCGACGTGATCGTTCCTGCCCTCCAGTCAAGATGTGTTAAAAATTTAACTGAAGCTGACGCAGAGCTCTGCAGCGGTTGTTTACAGGGGTCCGCTTACATAAAGCAACTTTTTTTTTTTTTTTTTTTTTTTTAAACCTGTATCCACATGCCCAGTTTAAAAATACATATACAGCTGGTATGAATGGAGCTGCTGTTTGTGTAGCACAGAATGAATGAGTTTACAACCTTATCATAAGAGAGTTATCTTCTCAGTTGGAGATTTGATTTCTGAGCGTGCCCGAGATGATGTAATGACCTCCTCCTCCTCCTCTCTGCTGCCCTCACAGAGTCAGCCCAGGTGGAGAAGCCCACAGCTACCCAGTCCCAGTCCTCATCCTCAGGCTCAGGGAGCTTGAACCCGTCATCGGGACCCCCCGGGTCGTCCGCCTCAACGGTTCCCGTATCCCCGGTCCTGCAGTCACCCGCCCCTCCGCTACTCCAGGACCCCACCCTGCTTCGCCAACTCCTCCCAGCACTTCAGACTGCCCTACAGCTCAATAATGCCAGCGTGGACATGGCAAAAATCAACGAAGGTGAGAAAAAAATTGCTAATTTAACACAAACGTGATGCGTTTCTGTTGCATTCATCCGACTGCGGTAACTTTGTTTGATGCTGCTGGTCTGACTGCTCACTGTCAGAGGGTTTGACATGAAGTTATAATCTGTCCACACATCTGAGGAGGCTGCTGTTGGTCCGAGTTCATCACTGAGTGCTATATTGTCCTGTCCTGTTAGTGTTTCAGTCTGAATGTTTGGACTGTTTGCTGTGAGCCCTCTGAAACCAGCAGCCATATGAATGACAGGCCCAACAGACAATGTTTTGCCACAGTGGACAGCTTAGTGATCCCATCACGCAAACCACTTGCCGAGGTGGTCTGGGACACATCTGACCACATGTAATGTCAACATTAATGAGTCCAGGTTGTAAGAGGAAAATATGTCCCCAATGCAGATGTAGCAGTTGTTTTGGTACGGGGTTGGAGTATCTGAACAGTTGGAATAGCTTGTACATGTATATTAGTTCTTGAGACATGTTTATTAGCTCTTTAGCACTATAAGCAGATCTGGTGTTTGTCTGACTGACATAATAACTGTGAGCGGGGCCCTTTGACCTTCCAGCTGAAGTGATGCAGGCAGCAACAAAATCTGGACGCAAGTGGTCAGCTCCAGACGCATATTAATGCCTGATATAAACAGGGCCCGAGTCCTGGCTCTATTGGGGTGAGAGAAAAAAGCAAAGCACTAGCAACGGAGCACACCAATCTACCAACACACATACACACAGCAAAACTTTTAAGCCAACTCCAGTGTGGTGGAGAAAATAACTTTGTCCACAGTCTGTTTTAATCTCCACAACTCTGTGTCTGCTCACAGTTGTGGAGAGTCGTGGTGCAAACTTCCAATCACTTCTGTCTTTTTTCTCTGATCATAAGACAGTGAGTGGGACATTGAACTGGAATAACACCAACACCTTCTTTTCTATTCATTGAAACAAGAGTCTGTTGTGAATTGATTGTTGACACAGAGTAGAGAAATCAAATTATGAGACTCCCATCCCTCTTGCTTTATGATCCAAACCATGAGTAATACCCCTCTGGAGGTTATGTGATACACAGTTTGTCTTAAAGGTTAGTGGACTTTGAAAAGACTCTTAAGGGTGTTTTCACACCTATAGTTGCTGTAGTGCTTTGGTCTGAATTAGTGATGAGTTTCTATTTAGCTGCATTTTGGCTGTGGGTCGGTTTGGTTTCACACAGACTAAATTGCAAGTGAACCTAAATGTATCAACAAAATCAGCATGGGAGCTGTCACTCTGTTCATTGGAAAGAAATGTGGTGGGGTTTTTTCTTCTGGGAGAACTTTCCAAAATGAACAAGCAGAACTGGCATCTCTTTATAGTTGCAGCCATCACTTGGACCACAATATGTGAACAAAATGGTACATTTGAACGCACTTCAAGGCGACTTGCAAACAATGTGTTGCTTCACATGAGTGAACGTGCTGCCTTCAGTTGGCTGATGAGGATATGGAAACATATTTCGTCAGTACTCCAGCCTGCATAATGCACGGGAGCTGGTGCACAATGCAAAATGCACAATGTGTCCTGCAGTTGGGTCAGATCACATTCATACCACAAACAAATTTGTTTGTAACTGGACTGATGCCACCTCTTGAACAAGGTCTCCGTCCTGTATTTTTGGTTCACACCTGAGTATGATTGCTGCTTTCGCACCTGCACACCAGCTACAGTTTGTCTAGCAGGTGAATACAGAGAGTCAGTGCTCTAATGTTGGGCTGCAGCCAATAATTAACTTCATTTAATTCAATTAAAAATGGCAGTGTGTTCTTCTTCAATTAATTGTTTGGACTATAAAACAGCAGTAAACAGTAGAACCATGTCCATTACAGTGTCAGAGAGCTTAAGGTGGCGTCTTCTGTCTGGGTTCATAATCATTAACCCTGTGAGCATTGCATCCTGTGGAAACATGAAGTATGATGTCACTATAACCTTTTGAAGCAAACTGAGTCAGACTGTAAATATTTCTATGGGCATATTGACTGTGATGCAGTGCAGAAATCTTAGTAATTGTACAATTTAATTTGTCAGTGCAAAGAAAGTAACTGTGTGTTTGCTTCTCTACAGTTCTCACAGCTGCAGTCACACAAGCTTCATTACAGTCGATGCTCCACAAGATCCTCACTGCTGGACCATCAGCTTTCAATATCACTACTATCCTGTCTCAAGCTGCTCAACTCTCCAACCAAGGTAACAAGGTCCAAATGTGGTCATGTACATACAGTATGTTGTGTAGTAGTTACTGAAAACAACTACCTGTGATCTCTGTGTGCGTTCCCTTTCAGTGATTTAGTAGTAGTTGGTAGATGTTAGTAAGACTGTATTGATCTCATATATCGTCATCTTCTTTCTGTCCAGCAGCTCAGCAATCAAACCAGTCACCAATGTCATTAACATCAGACGCGTCGTCGCCCAGGTCCTACGTCTCTCCGAGGATCAGCACACCACAGACCAACGCCGGTCCTCTTAAACCCCTCCTCAGCACGCAGCCCGTCATCTCACAGCCAAAAGTAAGATACACATTTACATTGTCCAAAACAGCAATGTAGAGTGTCCACATGGGTGAATTTTGACACATTCTTCTTGGGAGAATAACCATCACCAAGTACAAATTAAATAATGTGTCTTAATCATTTGAAGAGGTGATGATTTTTTTGTTTTTTTTTTAATGTTACGTTCAGGTGAGCACGCCAGCAGTGAAGCAGGCATCTCATCCCCAGCCAACATCCCAGCAGCCCCTCACCAGCGATAAGCAGCACAGTCACGATGCCACCACGGCCTCCCCGCGCACCCTCCAGCGCCAAGGGTGAGTCCAGCAACACAAGCTCAAGACAAGACAAGAGAACAAATGTGAAAATATATCTTCCTAAATTTCACAGATGTTAAATTTGTTGCTACATGAAACTAAAAGGGTTGCTACTGTAAATCGTTTCACATCCTTTATACTCTTAGCCAAGTAGCATGGAAGTGCTGGAAAGCTGCTAAAAGGTAGGAGAGCCCATTCTCATCAACTCATTAATGAGTCTTTACCAGTACACAGCTGCTTCCAGACTGCAGTCAGTCTTTATTGTGTAGTGCTGTGCTGCCATCTGCTGGTCATTGATGGAAGATGGAGCTGTTGTTTTCATTCACTGAAATCCTTCATGATGGTGAAACAATTTCCAAAAGAGAGACAATTTATGGTCATATGAAGGAGGTTAAGCCTATGTGAAACAAACTAATTGCAGTTTAGCTTTGATTTATGTAGACACACATAATGTGTAAATATTTAGTCATGTTAGAGCCATGTTGTACATTGATGTCCACACATTAAGCTTTGTTTTTTGAATATTTGTAAACATTCCTATTTATGTTCTCATTTAAATAGTTTAACATTGAAATGGCATTTATTTCAAATTTGGATTATTGTTTAGTTTCATGTGTTTAATGACATTATCTTGCATTTATTATTATATTTTTAAGGTTATATCTGTGCTCCATTAGTCTAGCCTGCTATGGGAAGATTCGTCAATATTCTTTATAGTATGGTTTATGCAATTTTATTCAGTCTTTGACTCCAAACCTGCCCTCATACAAACCTATTGTGTTTGTGACAACTGTGTAGACCTGTGACGCCTAATGCAGTGTTTGCTGCACGAACTACAAGCTGCGATGCATCTGATGTGTGACCTGTGTAGTTTAACTGTTATCCAAAGTGTCTTTTTACATCCAGTCTCTTCTTTGTTATACTTTCTTAACATTGCTGCTGAGAATGAGATGATTGGTCTTGTTTTGAAAGGTCAGCAGTTTCTCTGTAAACATTACTCTCCCTCCACCTGTGTGACCTGCAGCAGTCAGAGGAGTCCCTCCCCGGGTCCCAACCACGTCTCCTCCGGCAGCAGCAATGCCCCCAACTCTGCCTCTGCTACCCCTGCCTCCTCATCATCCCGGCCCACCTGCACCTTCACCCCCACCCTCGCCGCCCACTTCAACGAGAATCTTATCAAACATGTCCAGGGTTGGCCTGCAGAGCACGCAGAGAAGCAGGTATGTACCTCCTTCATTTCACTGAAATCTACCTTTTTAAATGGAGGACAATTTAATTGTGTAGTGATTTAGTGAACTACAATCATCAGTATGTGTTTTGTGTGATAAATAATTTTAAAGGCATCAAGACTACGTGAAGAAGCTCACACTATGGGGAGCATCTGCATGTCTGAGAACTGCACCGAGCTCAAAAACCTCCGTTCTTTGGTCAGAGTCTGTGAAATACAAGCGACATTACGCGAGCAGAGGTGAGAATATAGCAAGGCGAACAACGCACACCTGCTGACATGTAAAGTACACCTCAATCTAAGAACACACATGACTCATGTGCCTTCTCTCTCTCTCCCTCGTACAGGATACTGTTTCTGAGACAGCAAATCAAAGAACTTGAAAAGTTGAAGAATCAGAATTCTTTCATGGTCTGAGAACTTCTGGTGGCGGAGTTCAACTTCTGGTTGGGGAGGGGTCGGGGAAAGAGAGGGGGAGTGGGGGAGGGTAGAGACCCATTGCACATAGTCGGAGGCTGGAGGGAGAGCAGTTGTCGAGTTCCTCTTGAACCCAGTCTTAACACACACAGGAGCTGCTGTCGGTTTTGGCTTTGGACCGTTTGGGGCTGGGAGAACCAAGAGGGAGAAAACGAAGAGCTGGGAGGAGGAGGAGGGGGTGATTTACAAGACTGTGGTTTTGTAAAAACCCCATGGTGGGAAAAAAAAATGTAGATTTCTTGTAGATGTTATTATCTATGTTGTAAATATGTTTTGTAGATTGAAGCCATGGAAAGCCATGCCTATCAAAGCTTTTGACATCCAAACTAATCAACGCCTAGGCGGCTACATTCATTAGCTAGCCTGTTCCTTCATGTTAACTCGTCCGCAGACTTTTAAAAAAAAAAAGCTTCATTTCGTCAACTCATAGATCATTGAACCATTGAGCATGTACGTGCGCGAATGTGTGACCCGCATGTAAACAGAAGGATTTTAGAAGCCATTTATTGACACAGAAGCCGAGCATAAAGCAGAACACACTGGCGTCTCTCCTCAAATATTGATAACCGATGAGCGTCTGGATTCTTCTTCTTCCCTCCCCCCTCAGGGGTGAACTGTAACTGTAACTGTAATGTCGCTCTCAGGCAGGGTAAACATCCCCCTTCTTCCAAAGCAGGTCTAGCATCAGCGCTCCCAATGGTTCAGTGATCTATACGCAGCTTCTGGTGGCCCTGCAATTTCCTCCCCCGGTCTGAGAAAAGAAAAAAAGAAAAACAGTGCCTGGTGGTGTGGTGGAGTGAGTGATTTTCAAAAAAACAAAAAAAAGGAAAAATTAGAGATGGTGTGCTGCTTTTTTGGACCATTCCCACTACCCTCCCCTGGCCTCAGCCCTGCTGCCCTGCCACATCCTCTCCTGAGACATCAACACCTCTCACACCCTCCTTGTAGTTTTTTTTTTCTTTTTACTTTGTTTTCCAACCTTTTCTTTTTGTTCCTTTTTTCTCTTTTTCTCCCTCTGAATATGTAATGAGCTGTACTTTTTCAAGCTGAGGTGGTACCACTGGTTCATTCCTTTTTTTGTACAGTCGCTACCATTACAGTGGAGTTTTAAGAAGAGGAAGCCAAATAATAATAAAAAAAAAGGTTTTATTTATATAAAAGAGTTGTAGTGACGAGCGTTAAATATGTTCTGAATGATATCCACAGTTTTTCATTTTGCACTCGGTGGTGTTACCATGAAGCGAGTGAGCGACAGGTCCAGGCAGAGGGGGGAGGGGATGCTGATCACCTCTCAATTCAGAGCAGGGCAACGAGGTCACAAGGTCAAAAAAATGTGAAATGTACGTATTGTAATAAACATGTTAAACTAAAGCGAGCACTGGTTATTTTATTGGAGTGTTAGGTTTGGTTCATACGCTAGTGCCTTGTTGAAAGTCTTAAAGTGTCACAGCCTCATTTGCCTACACCCCCCCCAAAAACGCAAATGTTGACTTTTCTTTTAACCTTTTACTGACCAACCAGATCTTCAACAAGCATGTCATACACAGGGTTGTTGTTTTTTCTTCTAGCACATCCCCTCTTTTTGTCTGTTCTTCACTGTTGAAGAGCAGGGTCCTAAGCTGCAGAGGCCTGTTGTTTTTTTGTTTTTGTCCCACCCCCCCAACCATACTATCTATGGAGTCTATAACTGAGCTGCACCACACATTCAGTAAAGGTGACCACATCATTGCTTTGTATATTGTTTCCTTGAACTATACTGACAAATGAAATAAAATATGCCTCTCCAGGGCCGTGTTTTGTTCTTGGGTTTTTGGGTAAAGCAGTGGTCCTGTAACCCCCCCCCCCCCCCCCCAACAGCCAGATCACATGAACTCAAGTACCCCTTCATCCGCTGCATTAAAACATCCCTTATGAATGTGACGATAGTGAGTATTTCATTTGTTCATACAGTGTTTGGGTTGCTGTGGTCATGTGTGCATTGGTACCACTGATACCTGAAGTGACAAAAGCTGGACCTTTCAACTATATATCCATTATTTAACTATTCAGCTAAAAAAAGGAAAAAGATGACTATTTTCACTGTTCCATAATTATTTCAACTGTTATACGTTACCTTAAGCTATATAAACTGCATTACTTCTATCCTTACTTTGAACTACACCTTTTCTGCTCTTCATTTTTTAGTTTTTTTAATCTAACTTACTATTTTCCATTTCTTTGACCTGTTCATAATTTAATTCTAGACAACCAACTGTATTATTTTTTAGCTATATAATTTCTTACATCTAGCTTTTTCAACCAAACCATTGGTTACTTATATAAAACAATCATTCTGCTTCCTTGCTAAACAGTTTTTACGCACTTCCCATCGCAATGTATTGTGAAATTATGAGGCATATAATAAGGATCACTATTTTTTTTTAATGCTCTGTTGGCTGTCTATTTTCCTCAATACAAGTATGTAGATGTTATTTATATTTATATAGTTGATATAGTTTGTTGCACTTTCTGAATACTCAATGACAACTGCAGAACATATTGTACCTGGATGGGAAAACATTTCATAGGAGGAAAAGCATGACAACTCATTCACAATATGACTCAGAGAATTGCATGATGAAACCTGAACCACTGAGCAAGGAATGAATATATATTTTCAGAGAAATAAAGTCCAATTACTTACTTTGTCGCAGTTGCTTGGTCACAATTGTCATATGAAAATATCAAATCTCTTTCAATCTGGTTCATTTTACACATCATGTTGCTTTCATACAGAAATCTAAATACAGATGATGATATCACTATGGCCATGTTGTAAAACCTCATGCAAAATATTAAAACTTTTGAACATAAAAGTATCAATTAGAATAAATCAGTAATTTGATAACATGCTGATCCTTAAACTTTGTGCAACTTTTCAAATTTAATTTACTGCTGCAACTTCTCTGCTGTTTTTCTGTTTTAAATCACATTACTGTCAGAAAATGTGTGAGTAGGAGAAATACCACAAAGGTGAATTACAGGACAAATGAAGCGTTGTCTTCAGTGTCCAGCAGCATTTCACCTCTGTATCCCTACTGACCCCTGCTGGTGGTTTCAATGTCCTGCGCTGCAGACTGTGGGAAGTCTGACCTTCTCTGTTTAGTAGATTACTGTTATCAGATCAAAGATAACCAGGTCATCTTCCTGGTATGTCCTGCTCTAGTCTCAACTTGCAAAGCCACTTTTTTTCACAAGCACTGCACTATAAACCTCCTACTGTTTTTTTCTCTCCTCTTTTTCTTCTCAAGATTACATGGTTGGCTAGTATGTGAATGATCCTATCTGAGAGGATGGAATGTTTTTAACCTTCAGCACCTATTGTCCAAAAAAACTGTCTGCCGTCAAGGCCCAAATAGAGAGGGAGGCAAGCTTTTATCCTCTATCAGATAGAGTCTATCTGATCTAATTCAGACGATGGAGACAGAAAGTAAAACCCACTAACACTTCTCAATGAATTAACCATATTTTACAGTTCTTAGAACAATAAGTAATGCTACCATCTCATTTTATACTGAGCAGCACTTTCTAACCATGCAAGATAACACTTTTGTCCTACATAAGCCCTTCACCCCCTCTAAAACTGTAACTTCTGTCAAATAAAAATCAGTCAGTCATCAGATTGACATGTAACCTTTGTCACTGCTTAACCCAAGACAGTCAAATGTCAACATAATTGTGTCAGAATGATCACTGTGTTCTTGTATTTCATTTCACATTGAGACACAGTGATCCAGTTAAAGTTCATCTGCAATTTTTGTGACACAGTCTGATTACTGTAACTGAAGAATCCTTTATGGAAAAGGTCATGACAGTTGCCTCAAGCTACTGGTTGTACCTTCACCAACCTGCAGATGGCAGTAGCTGCATTACCTTCTCTCTCTGAGGCTATAGAGCAGTGGTAGGCAAATGGTTGCCCCTGGGCTAAATCTGGCCATCCAACTAAAAATGTTGGCCCCCTAACTGAGTTTTCCCATTTAAATATATCAAATCTATGAATACATTTCCATTATAGATATTGATGTAAATACACATGTAAATGTAAATCCCAATAAATATGAACTTGTAACCTTTTATACACGTACACAGGTACTTAACATTATTTGTCTTATCTGACCAGAACCAACCAGCTTCAACCATCTGCCCTCAGAAACAATCCTTATACTGTTTTATACAAACAAAAGCATTTCACTGTGCCTGTAAAACATCGGCCCCAAATGAACAGTGCTGAAAAAATCTGGCCCGTGGTAGAACCTAATTACCGACCCCTGCAGTAGAGAGTGGTATAAACTGGTGAATTGCTACAAGTTTTAAATAATCTTGAACCAAGCCCAAATTAGATCTCACAGTTTGCATGAACTCCATCTGCTGATAAAGACTGTGAGATGTGGGCGAAAGCTCCAGAAAAGCTACTAAGTAGACCTTGATTTAGGATTGTCTTGTCAAATATATACTTCCAAGGTCAAAACCTTTTTTGTTGTGATGAATGACAAGAACTGTATTCTGTATTTGAGAAATGATTGAAACTGCCTTCTAAGACTGGACCCACAGAGAAGGAATAATCTACCATGTTGTCACTAAAGTTACAAGTCTACATCACAGAAGTAGGGGCTTGATCAGCCGCTGATGATCAAACAGATTATCTACAAGTCTTATGTGGATAAGAGATCAAACTGCTACTGAATTAATTCACAACAAGTGGAAACACAAAGACTGGTATCATCAGTTTCCTCTCAGAGCACTCAAGATAAAGTCCGCTTGAGCACTTCTGAATGCAGAGCCTGTAACCCAATCTTTGACATCAAAGCTGCTGCAGGCCATCTCCCCGCACGTCCGCTATGTATCCACACGTAATTGTTGAATCCCCTCAGCTCAGATACAGAGAATATTTTGCCCCATTATCTCCAGGAGAATAAAATAGATCACAGAGGATGGATGGAGACAGTCTGCCTGTCTCTGGCTTCTTCAGAGAGAAATCTCCAACCTTGATATGGCTCACATCAAAGAGGGGAGAGGAAGCCGGGAGGTGTTGGAGGAAGTGTGTCTACCCTGGTGTGTGTCTTCATGTATCATGGACAGTGCCAGTTTGAGGTACAGATCTTCAAAGTGGGGATATTTGTGCAAAGTCTGTCCAGTTTTGGGCTGCTTGGAGTGTTTCAGAGAGTCAGTTTTGGAGCTGTTGGTTTCAACTTAGATCTCAGACCTGGTTTTGGTTGTCTACTATCACAGCTATCTCAGATAGACTTGACCTCCACCCCCACCCCCACCCCCCTCCCTGTATCTCTGTTGTCTCCCAAAGCCGTCGTTGCTACAACAGCAGGGGGGGCTTTTGTTAAGCAAAGCTCCTACTGTCTGTCTCAGGTCACACCTACAACTGTTGCCTAATGTGTGAAAGCAGACACTACCTGTCGGGGGTAATCAGACCACTTACACGAAACCCCCCCCCCTCTCTCCGTGCCGAAAGCTTGTTGACGCTCATCCTCTCAGCATGAAAAGACACACAGTTTTGTTTTCTTAGTAGAAACATGCTTCCCAGACTAATAGATGTGGCTCATGACAAGATTTCAACAAGTTTAGAGTCTGAGAAATGTGAAATACAATTATTATTACCAGTTATGACCACTAGATGGTGATATTTACCTATCTTTTAAAAGCAAAGTGAGTGGATGTGGGCATTTCTGATCATATTTGGCTTAACAAACTAAACCCACTTCCACTCTTATGTCACATATCTTAATGTGCTGATAACAGGATAGTCTGCTCTGTGTTGAGTAGTGGATCTGAGCTATTCCCATGCTTCCACTAACCCTTTATAACGATAAACACTTACAGACAGTATCACAGAAACTGATAAAGAGCAAAGGAAGTCATTTCACATGAGAATGACCAATGATCCTCCTGCTTATAAAACTAGTATTTCTCTCCACTTCAGCCCTTTTTCATGCAGTATAGATAAATGACGTAACGCCCGTCCCGGACTGGCGCCTCTGTGGAATTGCAGATAATTACGGTAATTGCAGTGTGTAGTTTTTCTGTGTTCCCTAAAGCAGTATCCTCATCCTGCTCTCTGTTGGGCACAATTAGGCCTGTTGGATGCTTCATTTCTGCAGACAAGGAGCTCTAAATGTAGTCAGACCGGGTCTTCCCTAATGACCCCCGCCCCTCACCTCTCCACCCCTCACCCCTCAGGATATCATACACTTTAAAACACTGTTTTTCTCCCTTAGATTTCAACTAACCGGCAAAATAAAATAAAAAAATGAAACAAGAAACAAAAGGAATATAAAGTATGATCTTGTTCTGAAAGATTTTCTGTTTTGAACTTTCAAAAAAGCAGTTGGGGCTGATAGAGATCGCGCGCGTGCCCGTGTGTTTTGCATTGCGGATTGTTAAAGGGCAATTGTGTGTGTGTGTGTGTGTGTGTGTGTGTGTGTGTGTGTGTGTGTGTGTGTGTGTCGCCTCGGTGGCGCCATGAGCCTTTTTGGATTGTTAATTTGTGTGAGCGGCCCGGCTGTCCTCCTCCCTGCAGCAGCAGCAGCAGCAGCAGTCTGCAGCCTGGAGGAAGACACGGCGTCAACCTGGCTGCCAGCAGGATGACACTGCAGGTAGCTGCTGCTGCTGCTGCTGGCCAAACTGCACACTGTATACAACACTTTCTGTATACCTTCAGTGAAATGTCAATAATGAAAAGGATGCACATAATAATATAATAATCTGCCTATTAGTGTAATTTCCCTGCCTAAATTCTTTGTATTTGTAGAATTAGGCCTATCTACATGTATTTTTATATTGTGTCTTTTTAGTCTTTTTTCCCCAGCCAAAGTATTTCACACGCTAAACATCTCGAATTTGGTATCCCATAAACAGGTTTTTATATTTCAAATTTAAGGGGTTTAAATTACACATATGTTAGTGCTCATCTTGATTTTTTTTCATATTGGACATTTCAATATGAAAACATGTTAACAACATGACTTTGTCACAGTGAGGTGTGTAGTGTTTGGTGGATCAGTGATATGCACTGCTGACATATAGAATATGATTTTAAGGAAATGAAGGGATTAGATCATGGATGTATTAAAATACATCAATGGATTAGATTTACTTGGGTTATCAAAGTAGAGAGTGACAGAGTAAGACCGGAACTTGGGGGAGTCTAAAAAATAAAAGCGTCAAGTTAGTCACTTCAGGGTAAAATGAACAATAATACCAGATCATCAACCAAATAATGACTGATGATCCCATCATTACTCAGTCACTGTAATATAATGTTCCAACTTTTTGATATCAATAGCCTAAATTTCAAATAAGGTGTGAAAAGACCCTCAATCATTCATATGAGAACCTGAGTCTGAAACTTTGTTTTTCCAGTTGTGACAGAAATATTTATTTATTAGTTTTGTTTGTTTGTCTTTTATTTTACTTGGCCTGCTGTTTTACTGAATTTTAATTTATTTACATTTATCTTCCTTTTTGTTGTGTTTCGCAAAGACCCTTAAACTATTTTTTGCTTTTAGATGCTTTATTGCATTAAGTGTGAAACCCAGGACCAAAACACTCACATATTTTGTCATCGTGTTACTTATGGATCGAATTATAGTAAAAAAATAAATAAATAAATGATTCCCCTTCTGCTGGGGACCCCACTTGAGAACCACACATATAAAGGACTTCCAGTTGCCTGTGTGAAACCTGAAAACCTTATTTTGAAAAGAAGGACCGGATGTTTCCCCTCTCGGCGCTCCGACCAATCAGCTGTGAGTGGGCGGAGCTCGGACAGACCACAGCTATTTGTGCTGCTCAATCAGTTCAGTGCGGAGTGTGTCTGCAGTCTTTGGAGAAGCGGGATTGTCCGACTTTTACCAACATTTCTCCGTCCAGGAATACAAAAGTGATGCTTCTCCTCAGCCGGCAGCAAAGAACGACAGAGGGGGACCAGCGGTGACAACTTTATCTCCTGTTTTATCTTCTTTTAAGGAGTCTATTTCAACTTTTTGTTCCTCCTCTCTCTCTTTCGGCTTGAAGAAGAAGACGCTGTGTGTGTTTTTTGCGTCTCCGCTAATGTCGGACCGCTTTTAGACACAAAACTCGCTCACTTTTCTGTCTCCATGCGGGAGTGGAAACATTTCGGAGCTATTTTTTTTACCACTTTATGTTTCAGAAAGGATTGTGAGCTGTTTGTTTTTGTTTTCAGCGCAGGAATGGCTCATTTTTAGCTCCATGTAAATCTCTTTTGTCGTCCAGCTCTGTGCCCAGCGGACTGTGCTGCTGCTACTGGATATAACAGGACTATTCTGCGCATTAAGTTGGTGTAAATGGATCGCCAGTCCAGTTTCATTTCCATTTGGCTACAACTGGAACTCTGTGCCATGGCTGTTCTTCTTACTAAAGGTATATAGACTTTGCTCTGCGGTCAGGGTTGCTTCAAACCGGGGGCTAAACAGTATTTGGAAGTGATAAAACAAGCCCTGACTTCACCAGCACACTGCAGTCTACTGTAGTGTTTCTCTAAATACAACTCAACTAGACAAAAAAATGTAGAATTTACCCTTTAAAACCTGTGCAAAACAAGGGAATAAATAGTGTTAGGATCATTCTTCTTATCTCCTTTTTAAAAACCAACTTATTCAACCATTTTCCTTAAATTAAAAGCACTTATAGTGATGTAGTGTTTATCTAATTTCGCCTTGATTTCAGCATGTTTTACACTTCCAAATCTTAAATAACTGCATTATGAACAACTGAAATGATCTTAACATTCATTATTCAACTTTTCAAAGAATCACTGCTCTCTATTTTAGTCCAATAGCTTTTATTTTAACATTTAAAACCCACCAAATGTAATATCCAAACTCATTCAAACATTCTTAATAATTCTCCTCCTCACAATAATGGAAAGCTCATATCTCATTCTGCTCGGTATGTTTCACTTGGATAACTTCACCTTTAACTCAACTTTAGAAGCTGCCATTCACACAAGACATTCATGAGCAGGGGCCAGAAAAGCTCCAGTGCTCAGGCCCGCTTTCTGCCCCCCTCAGCCCACAGAGGGGCCTCTCCTTTCTAATGAAATATTCTCCAAATGACCTGCCCGAGCCCTGCTGCTCCAATCATTCACAGGGGAAAACACTGATCTGATGAATGTGCTCCTGAACTGAAAGTTTTTGGTTGCACCCGGCACTGTGACATGCAACTTTTATACACTCCTCCTGTATGTGTGTCTTCTGCAGCAGATGTCAAACAAAAAGCCAGACTTTGTTGTTTACTTTTTATTGCTTCATTCCTGGAGCCTGTTTTTCATATGATTATATGCAAAATAGCCCCCAACAAAGCAAATCCCAAATATTACTGTAAATATCCTGGACACAAGCAAATCATCACATGCCTTTAGTAAAGCATGAAGTCACTCATTGCTCATAAATATGAGCTCTGAAGTTCTGTTTTTGTTTTCTTTGGTCAGGTCATTGGTCCAGATTTTCCTGCCTCTTTTTTATATTTTGAAAGGTTTTATTTTGAAAAACAAGAGCCTGGGATGAGGTAATGAGTGGGCCCGTGTTATAAAAGCAGGCAGACTTAATGATAAGGTAGCTGGAAGCTCTTTAGATGGGACCTCAGCGCACCCTCCCGCCCCCCCAGGCTGTCCTGACCACAAGTAAAGCTTTGCGTGCAAACAGGGGAAGGGGGGTGAGCGAGCGAAGGAGGCTCCTGCTCCTGCACTGCTCTCCGGCCCCCCCTCCACCCCCCCTTCTTCCTTCTTTACAAGTTTCCATTTGGGTTGAAAGAAATTGACTTTGGCAAACAAACCACTAATTATAAGCTACACGGTTCCTGTTTTGTAATGCAGACAAAAGAAAAGGCCGTTTGGCACAAGGAGCTCTTAAAAATGAAGAAATATTCACTAGATTGATGCAACAAAAAAAAGTAGAATATTCCCATGGGGTCTTTTTAATGGCAGTGGACAACTGAGAGCAACACTGTTAAATTAATGTACTTTAAACCTCAGAGTGCAAAGATGCAGCCTAAAAAACACCATCTGCTGCTTACTGTATCTGAGAAGGTGACTCAAAGTGCCAACTATTAGAGAGCAGAGAGTAGTCATGTTTTGATATTAATTTAACCTCTTAGTCTGATAAATATGCTGAGCTGCTATATTACAGCCATCACATCAGCCTAAATGTGTAGATAAGTGTTGTATTTAATGTATAATCTGATGCTCACACTGTCCTCTCCTCCTCTGTGTTCCTCCAGGAGAAATCAGGTGTTACTGTGACGCGCCGCACTGCGTGGCCACCGGCTACATGTGCAAATCGGAGCTGGACGCCTGCTTCACCAAGGTGCTGGACCCTCTGAACGTCAACTCCCCGCTCACCCACGGGTGCTTAGACCCAGTCGCCAACGCCGGCGACATCTGCAGCAGCCAGAGGGGAGCGGACGCCCTCGGCGGGGTCTCGCCCACCACGCTGGAGTGCTGCCACGACGACATGTGCAACTACAGAGGCCTGCACGACCTGGCGCACACCAGGGACTCGACAGGTGAGCACGTTCAGGACATTTGTTTACTGGCCCGAAATTGAAATTGTATGAGATTCTCTTTAGACAGTGTTTAAAAATGATTGCACTCTCAGTGGGGATTTTATGATTCCACTGCTGTAAATATTCCATATTTTCCTCTTTCCTCTTCCAGAAGCAATACATTGAGCTGTAGGGTTCTTCAAACACTCTGCTGTTTATGGACATGCAGCCCCCCCCCCCCCCTCACCCTCCCTACTTTTTTTTCTTCTCTATTTCCCAGCTTTACAGAACTTCAATTTGACTTTTAATGGGCTCCAGCTCTGTGCCTGGGAAGGCAGGGAGCAGCCAGTTTACCTTAAGCACTTGGACACAGATCAGATATATTCTTTTTTTTTTATTATGTGTGCACCGTATAATTATCCCACTGAGTAGGAATCGGCCTTGTAGAATGAATATTCCCTGACATGTTGGGCAGCAGTACTGGCAGTAGACTTATGAAAAGGTGCATAGAGAGGCAGAGAGGAAGGGGGACTTTGTGTTGTGACCCTGTCCAGAGCTGACTATAGTTTATTAGCTCAAATTAATTTCTGGCTCTGAGTCGGGACAAGGTGACTCATTTGTTTTCGGCCCTGCTGCCCTTTTTCACTTCCCCGCTCTCGTCTGTCTGTCTTATTTTTTTCCTCTCTGTGGCTTCTTTACTGGCACGACTGTAGAGCGGGAGCAGCCCTGTGAAAGCTTTTCATTAAGCTACAAACAGCAGTCAGAGATAATAACTTGTTTAAGAATATATAGTATGGCACATAAATCTGATTTTAATAACGTGGAGCAGTGGAAAACATCTGAGCGAGCAGTTAAACTGATGATTATCTCTCTCTCTCTCTGTGCAGATCATAGCCGGTACCCGCCGGAGAGCAACAACAGGAACCTGGTGACCCGGGTTCAGGAGCTGGCCTCAGCCAAAGAGGTGTGGTTCCGGGCGGCGGTGATCGCCGTGCCCATCGCCGGCGGCCTCATCCTGGTGCTGCTCATCATGCTGGCTCTGCGAATGCTGCGCAGCGAGAACAAGCGGCTGCAGGACCAGCGGCAACAGATGCTGTCACGGCTCCACTACAGCTTCCACGGCCACCACACCAAGAAGGGCCACGTGGCCAAGCTGGACCTGGAGTGCATGGTGCCCGTCACGGGCCACGAGAACTGCTGCCTGACCTGTGACAAGATGAGGCAGGCCGACCTGGGCAATGACAAGATCCTGTCTCTGGTGCACTGGGGGATGTACAGTGGCCACGGCAAGCTGGAGTTCGTATGACTTCCTGCTGGGAACTATGTGACTGTCACCCCCCCCCTCCCCACAAACAAACAGCCAGGACTGCCCCTCAATCGTTGGCCTTTGCTTTTTTTTTTTACTTTAAAAGACATTCCCACATTTTTGATCTATTGGACTGTTGGGTTTGTGTTTTTTTTTTCCCGTTTTTTTTTTCTTACCAGTGGCGAAAAAAATACGAGACTGATCTCATGCCGTGTGGTTTTTGCTAGAGGAGCACTTTACTTGAAAATGAAAGGCAAGGCAACGAGGAGCTGTATTTAAAAGTTGAGAGGGCAGACCTGAGGTGGAGTGAGAGCTCTGTCACTGCTCCTAAAGGATCCTGGACTTGAACACTGAGCGCTGAAGGATTCCAAATCTGTCTTATTTGCACATTTGTAAAAAACAAAAAAAGAGAAAAGAAAAAGTTGTCGTTGCTTAAAACAAGAATTTTACACTGACACCAGGGTACAAAAAAAGGACTTGTTTGAGGAGTAAAAAAAAAATCAGTGTTTGACTGTAGGTGTGCACACTCCTCTGTGTACGTTTCATGATTCAAGCTTATTGTAAAGATTTTAAATATATATATTTTTGTCTGACAAAACTGACCGGTGTGTGTCTTGTTCTGGGTGAATGTCCAACATCTCTCTCTGTGATCAGACTATAAGCTTGATTGTGAGTGTGAAAGAAAAACTTCCATTAAAAGTGACTTTTTATTTATATGACGATTCACTCTTTGTGTTTTTCTTTACTGTACCAACAAGTAAAAAAGGGCTTTACACACCTGTCACAACCAGTGTTCATAATATTGTTAGAAACAGGGGTACAGAGGTGTGAGACTGCCACCCTGCTTTGGCAGTGTGATGTTTCAAAGCTATGTAGTGTGGCCTTGGCATACTGTGTGTGTATGTGTGTGTGTGTGTGTGTGTGTGTGTGGTGAACTTGACAGTAAGGCCTTGTTTTACAGTAGAGCTGCTACATCTGTCAGTCGTTCTTGAGCTCTCTCCAGAGGTCAGGGTTTCAGCTTCAAATAACATTTTTTCCCCTCTCTCCCTCTCTTCACCCCCCCACCCCCACCCCCCCTCCTTTACTGGTTGGATTTATCCTGGAATTAGTAGCAATATTTATTTTATACTTCACTCTAATGCCGGTAAGCACCTCCCTTATTCGGTGTTTCTGGAAGTGAGTGAAAACACTGTCCCTTCTTTGTTAAGCAGGGGAAGGGGTTTCAGTGTCATTATGCTGTTAAGTCAGCATTTTGGGGGTACATTCCTCTGTGTCTTGTGTGCTAATTAGGAAAAGCCACACTTCCCATTTGAGATAATTTATATGCTTCTTATTGTCAACAGATCCAATGAAAAGACCAAAACTAACACTCTAATATTGACTTGTGTATATAAAGTCTGATGTGTCTTATTCTTCTGACATAGAGCTTAATTCTCACTATCACCATGAACATAGCAGCTCAGTCAATCTCACACACCTGCTGCAATACATTCTCACTAGTTCACCAAATGTGTATTCATCCGCTAATGAAAATAGTCCCCTACAAATGCGCTATTTCCTCTTGTTTGAGTAACAGCTGCTAAAAACTACAGTGCTCAGCTGTTTAAGGGAATCAATGAGCCTTAAAAAACAGACTAGATTTGTGAGTCCCTTTTTTAAAAGATGAAGATCTTCAGGAGGAACCAAAGGTCTTCAAGATCCAGACGAAGACTGTTGCAAAAGTATTGAGACAGACTGACACATTTTTGCTTTGCTGACAAAAATAAAACACCAGCTTTATTTTTTAAAGGTCTTTGTTTTAAAGAGTTGGCCCAAATTACAAAGTTGTATCAAGCCAAGCAGATATGTTTTGAGACATCTGAGGTTTTTTGGCTTCTACACCAATACAATAGAAGTAAAGAGTTATTTTTGTGGAGTTCTATTTGAAAAATTCAACAGCAACATGTCTTTCCAGAGACAATGTCCCTCTTATTGTGTATAACCCACAAAAAACAATGTAAACAGTTTACACAGGGACTATTTCTTTTATAGAAAATTGTTCCAATCAAAATTGCTGACTGTGCTTTTTTTGCAATATCGTGAACTGACCCTTTAAGGTTAAAAAGCTCTGTTGAAAACACATTTATTGCAAAACAATTTAATTTCTGTGCTGTAATATCACAAGTTAGTGCACTGCCACCAATTATGGGAACCAAACATTGTGAGCTCTCTGAGGGGGGGGGAGTGGGGGGATACTTTCTGGCTGAATTCTTGCAAAATGTGGACACAAACAGCAACAAGTAGAAACGGTAAAAGCTCGATTTTGACAGTTTGTTTGGAGGTTGAGGTTTAGGTTTTCGGTGTTTCTCAACTCCAGCCAGAATATTTACATTTCTCAAAGTCCAAATGTCACAGTAATCATGACGGGACCGCAACAGTCAGCGGTATTCTTGGACTATGAGCGAAACGGGGACGCCCGGGTTGAAAAGTTCACACCCTGCCGTCTCTTCTCTTCGGTCACCATGGTAACCACAAGTAAGTCGTTTAACGTCGAGGTGCGCTTCAACTGAAGAGTGTGTGTCTCCTTGCTGAGCGCTGACCCTTGTTTCTTTCCATTAGGAGGACAGGAAAACACTATTAGCAGCTCACCACTTAAAGGCAGCTTGCATTAGTGAGGCTCAGCCAACGCTCAGGGCCTCCCCCAGGACTATTACCCCTGTAATAATAACAATGTCCTCTGCCTGGCCTGCCTAATGTGACTGCTGTTTTCTTTAGCCTGATTCCACTTTGCCGGCCCACCACTGGGTGTCAGGTGGCAGCGGGACGTTGAACCAATCATGTGTTAGCCTCAAAAGTGAGTTTTTATCTTAACGTGAGGAGAAATCAGTGATTTATTTTCAAAGAAACCAACTCCTCTGTTGTTCTGCATCTGGCTGCTTTGTGCCTTAATTACATGCACACACACACACACACACACACGCCACAGAGTCGTCTGCTGCAGCCAGGCCTACTCCTCCATCTCACCGACATCCAGCCGTCACATCTCAGCTCCCACAATAGCCGGAGCCAGCAGCGGCGGCACGGTCATTAGCATTAGCCATTTTGTGCAACACTAGGCGGTCAAGCTGTTTGTATTCACATGCAAATTTAATGAGGTGGCCGACCGGCCGCCATCAAAAGAGCCCCAATTTGTTTTGAAACGACTTTCATGCTGCATCCCCCCGCCCTCCACCCAACACCACCACCACCGCCACAGTTTGACAGTGGATTTTTTATGAATGCAGAATAAAAAATCCTAAGCAGAAATCTCACTGACCACCACCCTGAATGCTCCCCGTCCTCAGGTGGGTGACATTCCTTGATGCTGGGTTAACAACGTGGAGCCATTTAAGAGGCTGTGTTGCTCCCCTGCTAGGCTCACAGTGATGCAGTAATAGTCCAGAGAGGCCTCGTACCAGCTACGGCTGCGGCACCATGTGGAACAATATATGAAGTGTAAACACACATGGAACCTGTTAACACCTGCACACAGTAATGGACGCACACCTCCCACGGTAGTAACAGGCCTGTCTAAATTCTCGCGTGTTTTTCTTGGTTTGCTTCACTCCATGTCCTCACATTCACCTGAGCGGACCGAGGACTTTGCTTTGCTTTGATTTGATGTAGTGCTGAAATGTTTAGTTGGTTAATCAGTTAATGAAAATCAGATACTAGACTCTCAACTCATGATAACACCATGAAAACAGGGTGCTGGATCCTTAAAGTGGTTCATAATGGAAAAGAAAGATTAGGACAGCAGTAGAAATTGACTTTTTGCTGTCCTAGTCTAGTCTAATCTAGTTTGATTGATATATTCATTGTCACTTATCAAGCAAAAATGCCAAATCTCCTCTCTCATTTGAGGATTGGCTGTTTTTTCTGTTTTGTAACATTGTATAGGCCTTACAATGCTTCAGATAAAGTAGGTCATATGATGTGTTGTGACCATCTGTAAAGGCAAAAGCACTTTTTTGAAAGGCCATACCTAAAAGATCTTAATCGGACGATTGGGGATAACACAGGACACTTTACCATGGTCTTTAGAAGCGTTGATTGCATTGTGCTCAGCTGCATGTACACCGAAAGAAAGTTAGTTTGGAAAAGGTTCAAACCTGTGCAAAACCCTCCATTACCTTTTTAATTTAATAATTCCCACTATCTACAATACCTATCTGTACATAGATATGACAATATTAACAATCCAGTTGAACATTACAGATATTGTTACATAAGGAGGAAACAAAGCAGCAGATGTTGTGTTATACTATGTGTAGCTGAAACTCATTCGTCCATGGCTTTTAAAGACAGGTACAAACCAACTAAACAAGCAAACCTTAGGGACAGATCCTGGTACAGTAGACTATGTTTGGTATGGTTAGGGTGAGACAATGAAAATGAAGATCTACTGCATGAAAGTCTGACTAGCCACACATCCATCCACCATCTGAACCTCTGAACCTCCACACCCTTGTTTCCTGTGTCACTGCATACAGGACCGGATGGTTCTGGATGTAACTGAAGGTTCAGGTTCCTGTTAATGTGATTTGAGTGATCTTCTGTTTTTCGGAAAGTAGGGTTAGGGTTAGAGTTAGTCTACTGCAGCCTCCTCTGATTCTTCTGCTGTCGTAACAGGGTTTCGAATGCTGTCAGACGACCCAACAACAACTCAGTCTGAAACGTAGTGAGATCCTTTAATTTCATTTCTTTTGTTTTGACTTGTCGGTTGGACTAAATAAGCAATTTGAATTTGTCACATTGAGCTCTGGGAAACTGTGATGGGAACTTTTTAACAGATTATTTTCGGGCATTTTATAGACTAAACAAGGACTTGACTGATTGAAGGATATGAATGAGCAGGTTAACATTGTTAACCCTTAGCTGCGGCCCTATTTTGACACACTTCTGTCAGGACCCTTGTGTAAAGCAATCACAGTCTAAATCATATCACTGCTGCTTGAAGGCTGTTTATAAGTTCCATACCACAAACAAATAGAGACATTCCAGAAAACAAACACGTCTTGTCATTCCAGGAGACAGAAAAAAAAGAAGAATTTTAGGATTTTTAATTTACAAATCAGCATGACCGCACAGACTCATCATCCTCTGTGGTGACAGACATCCGCTGGAATAAGACCTGATCTAAATATTTAGCCAATTCATTTCCTTCCAATGGATTCACTGCATGTCCTCATCTACCCCCCACCCCCCATCTAAACATTTACCCCAGTGTGCTGTTAACATTTAGATATAAATCTGCCCCAAAAGAAAAATAATAATGTTGGGAATGTTTACAGGACGCTCAGGGCCTCTTAAAGCTAAATGTCACAGTCTGTAAATAGCAGAAAAGTTTTGTTATGTTCCAAAAAGACGGATCTCCAGCAAAGACCAGCACACGCTCCAATGAATGTGTACAAACCTGCAGGTATCACATACAGACAGGTTTGGTCCTTAATGATGAGCTGATAGCGATAGTGAACCTGTCAGGAGCTCCATGGTTGACATGGTGACGCACGTCGTCCTCTTCTGGCTGCTAAGGGCACTCACTGGCCCCTATCTGTCAACTGGGGGGGGGGGGGGGGCCTGGGGACAGATGGCAGAACAATTGGGCCTCCCTTTCACTGCCTGAAGAAGCTGACACTTTCTCCTACCGCTCACACATGGCATGAATAGGATCACGTACTATACATGGGCGGCAGAGTTCGTTGTGTGTGAATTTGAAGTTGCTCATTAATACTGCAATACTCCTTTAAATAAAGGATAACTCTGTATATTTTCAGCTTCTTTTTATTTCTTCAACCTTTCCTTTGTATTAGTGTTCGCCACCATGTTGAGCAATTGACGATTTACTAAGTGAAATTATTTGGTGTTTGATTTCAGACATTGGTAGACAAAAGCAGCTGAAAACATTGTCTCAGGCTGACTTTTTAATGTTTCTAGACCAACTTATTACTTATCAATGAATAATTGTTAAATACTCATTTGGTTACATGCATGATATTCTGTAAAGACTGAGGTTAGAGCTGCAGGTCTTCACCATCTGATGACCGGTAGACAAAGAAATAAAGTCACATCATAGTTCTTGTATTCCAGATCAGAGCTCATCCTAGTTTTGTGAGTATGATAAGGAAAAATAGAAGAAGACATATTAAGGAATACACAAACAGTTTTTTTAAACACAATGATGCCTGCAAACTAAAAGCTACCATGGCAACATGAATGAACACTTAGTAAACATATATTAGGAGCAGGAGGATGGGCAGTTAGAGGTGTGGCGACCTAAAGCTTGCGTGCATGCTGAAGTCTGATGATAATGGCTCCCACAAAGCCATTTGGCTTGGCAGCGGGCCAGCCCCCCGTCTACCTAACAGAGATGTGCACCTTGAGCTGGCAGCGTAGCCTCGGGATTCGGTGCTAGCCGGCTGGCTCTGATGTGTGTCCATTGTGAGCGCAGATCCCAGGGATTACCGGGCTGAAAGCAGAGAGGCTTGTGTCTTTCTGACAATGTCTCTGTATGAGCGCGGCCAAAACCACTATCTGAGTTTAGGAAGTGGTCTAAAATAACAGGTGGTTGGTGAAATAGATTCTTGCAGGCTTTACATTAGAGCTGAAAGGTTTAACAACATAATTCCATACTGATACATAAAGTTATGCTCCAAGAGTCAAGTCAAACATTTAGACATGTATATTATGAATCACTTTTGCATTAATATAGGAAAAATAAGTCAAAATAACAGGAACAGGAACTTATATTTATTCATCATTCAATTATATTACTGGAAACTTTATTCTCCGTATATGTTGAATTCTGTTCTTGTGTGTAGACAAATTTCACATTTTTGCATGTTAGGTTATCCTACTGTGAACTGAATAAAACACTATCTTGGTTATGATAGCAATCGATTGGAATTAATTAATTGGAGGTGTGAAAATTGAACTGCACTTTATCTATAAATGGTCCCATTCCTATTCAGGAACCTTTGAGTTTTCAGTTACATAGCAGTTCCTTTCTGAAGATATTAAAGAAATGAAGTGTTACCAGTTTTTCACATATTCCTTTGACTAACCCTAAAAAGAAGATAAAAAGACTCCACTGTCCTCAGGCTGGTATGGATTCAACCTCTGGCTCAAGGACTATAAACGTCACACAGGTTTGATTCCTGGTTTCGGTTCAGTCTCTTCATCATAACTCATCCACTCATGTTAGAATTTAAGATTTGCTTATTTCATATCCTCTTTAAATTGAGGTGGTACATTTTTTTTAAACTGTTGCCAACTTTACACACATGAAAAGAAGTTCATCTCCTCTTGCACTCCTCCAGTGAATTTGATTACAAGACTCCCACAGACTAAATACTGTGGGCCGACTGTATATCTATAGATATTTTATTGCTGCCTCTTCATCGAGTGTTTATTCTGGCTTTGTCAAGTGAAGCTGTACAACATGTTCCGGTGTGTGTTTGGACAGAGAAGACCCGCCACTTCATGCCGCCAAAGGAGCCTACGAGTGATAAAAGCAAGCGGAGCGCTAAAATCCCCCTCCGCCTGACAAAATGAATTTATCTATTTGTTTTTGTTTGAGCGCTCGCGAACTGACACAGCTACCACATGCTGAGTGTAGCGCCTCAGGCATGTAAAATATGACATTTATGAGCTGCTGAACATTACTGAACACTGGATATTTTTTATCTTGCTGGGGGAGCGCTATTGGGACGTTTTCTTTAGGAATGTTGAAATGCTGGAATTTGTTTAAGGGAACATTTTTAACATGAAAGGTGTGCTTCTGTTGATGGTGTGTGAATTTCAGTGGGAGGTTGGAAAGAAACATCACCACCACCTCTCTGTCTGGACAAGCCTCGGTCCCTCGAGGAAGGACCGGATACTTATTAGCCAGTGATCCAGCGCATGAGGCCCTTAACCTGCCCCCTGTAGCACAGACACTTCGGGGTCAATGCCCCCCCCCCCCCCCCCCCCCCCCATCAAGTCAGTCCTCATCTACTCCCCCCCACAAAACATGCATCCCCACATAAGCACACACACGTACAGCACACTTTATCAAACCAAATAAATGCTGTCAGTTTGAAAAGATTATATTCTTAAGTTGTTTCCTTTTTGGAGAGTCATGTTAAACACAGAATGTAAACTCATCTGCTTTCAATGATAAGATGAGGCTTTATCGTCACTTTAAAAGCATAGATGGCTGCGGTTAGACCGCCATGTTGGAGATTAGATATCAGTCTATGTCATGGTTCCTCTGCAAAATAATGGAAGATCCTGTTACACCAGTCAGTTACCTTCACTGCTGTTAATAGGATTTCAGTGGCAGGCGTTAGTAAAAACCTGTCTCATGGGTTCTATCTAGTATTCCTACAGAGGTATTCAAGTAAAAGAAGCAATGCCTCAGTTGAAAAATATCATTTATTCTGTTGCACATGTGCATATGTTGTGCACATATGATGGATCATATGATGTGATCCATTTTCATCATCTGAAACTTGTTATTTCAAACTGCTTGTACTAGAGATCTTAATCAATTACAATGAAGCACATTAAAATCAAACCATCTTAATCTGCATGATGACTACTTTCAAAATATAATCCATTGATATTCTCTAAATGTCTACAACTTGCTTCATCAGCTTCAGAATTTTAACAAAAAGTAACATTTTGCCTTTAAAGTTTATTTTAATGGAAAGAAAAAACATGCTGAATTTATTGGCAAAATGATGACTATCCAATGCAAGACAGGTGTGCTCCTGCTCTTATGCTAACACAGCTTTTTGCCCCATTTGCCAAAATGCATCAGCATATGAAAAAAATAAATAAAAATGCGGCCATACTGTTGAGATGTTCTGAGATTTTTGACATGACATGTCTTCGCCAGCCAAGATCCTTTCCATTCAGTAAGTTTAATTAATGCATCAGTTGAGCCCAGGCCTCAGTGTGGCCCAGGTCTGTCTGAATGTGTTTCTCTGGCCTGTCGGTCCTTGGATCTGGTATAAAGCAGCTACATAAAGCCCTCCAGGTTCAAACTGGCATCCAGAAGCAAAGCTGGTGAGACAGGACAGGTTGTTTCTTTACTCTGTGGTACTGTGGCTGTTTTCCTAGGCAGGTTTGGTGTGGCCGGCGGTCTTTTAGTGTTAAGTGACCTCATCATAACATCAGTGTTTGAGGCTCTCAGCAGGATGTCTCTCTGAGCGCTGTAGCGAAAGACAATTTTCACACAATTCATATATGTGGTTCTATTAGATGATGGAAACACTTTATATCTCCCATGTTGAAACTAGAAAGGTGGTCAGGCCTGATAAGCTCCACACTAGCTTTTCAGGAAAAGACTTCCCTAACGGTGAAACAATAAATTTAAAAAATAGCTCTTTACTTCTTCCCCTAATAGGACAGAAGGGGGAAGTGGACTTCCAGACATAAATATGTTGAAGCACAGGCTTGTCTCCGGGGATGGCCTCTGAACAGGTCAAGCAAAACAAACAGGGGGCTTCCTCTGTCCGCTCCTCATGGACTCTTTGTTGTGGCCTCTGTGAACTGGGAATTTGTAGCTAACAGAGCCTTGAAAACAATGAACTCCATAAGTCAAGAGTGTGTATGTGTGTGTTTGAGAATAAAAGAATAATGCCAGGATCTGACTGCACAATATTGCCATAGGTCACTGGAAAGAAGGTGCTAGGGACGAATTTCATGGTTTCACCTGACAGCACAAACAATGTCATTACTCTTTTGCCTTGGCATGTTTACGGTTCAGTCGGTCAGCTCAAGTAGACTTTTTTCCCTTACATTTCACTGCAGCGACGCAATATAGTTAATGTTTGGCATCTTGGTTCTGACCTCCACAGCATACAGCACAGACATACACTAAAGTCAGAGCCTGCAGGTGGATGCAGTGGTGGTAGTGAGACTGAATAAAGTAAAATATCATATACAGGACACGTTGCAGAAAGAGAAAAGAAAAGAATTCTGAAGCACTAGTCTTTTTATCGGGATGTCATGAGGCACCCCAGATGCCAGACATAAACTTTATTTTATATTTTCGAACCCTTCCCAGCCTGTCTGTGGCACTCAGCCTCAAATTTCTTTGTTCCTACTGAAGAAAAAATCTTTTTTTTAAAATGGCAAAGTCATTTCTTTAAACAGACGGTCACTGTAGTTTTTAGCAAGTGTTATTCAAGCAGGAGTAAATAGAGCATTTGTTGGGGACTATTCTCAGCGGAGGAATAATATACAATTTGTGTTCTAGTAAGTATTTACAGCAGCAGGAAAGTGTTTGTGGGATTGACAGAAAATAAACCATTTCCTTGTGATGAAACATGTCACCCAGTGCAAAGGTGGGGGTCACTGATGTTTTTTTAATAGTTTTTTGAACAACATTGGACCTCTGTGGCACAAAGGCATACGATATATCAAGCTTTCTGTTAGCACGATCAATTCTTTGTTGGTTTTGATCTTCTCATGGGATTTGTTAACAGTTAAAAACAAATACAATACTCCCAGTTTTATCATATTACAAAGGCCGAAGCTAAAGTGAGCTCTTGTATATGAGTATGGAAAAGAGAAGGAGGGAGCATTAGGCCTCTCCTCTGCGCCGTGCCCAGCTCTGCTATTCATCATCAGGTGGAAAGACTGTTTACTGCCGGGGTCAAGGTCCCAGGCACATGTTTACGGTCTCTCTCAGAAGAGCCATTGTTGTTAAAGCACACCCCGTGCATGCAACGGCCACACTGGAGATCATATCTAACAGGGCCCCTCTGCCCTCGGGCAAAAAGAAGCCCATTTTAACCAGATTCATAAGTTCAAGCCACAAAAGGACATTTAAAACCCATTTAGAGTTTCATGATAAGACATTCGCCATGCTTTGGTTATCTATCTCCTGTGGCTGTTTCCCTTCCCGACCCTTATTTATTCTTCCACATTAATGTAAATGTCACTTTATTTGCCCTTGAGACACGCTGAATTAAACATAACATTACATTTCCATGGCAGCTTTTTTAAAAATATAATTCCATAATCTGTGAGCTGGAAGCGGGAGCTCTGTCTTTCATTTGCTCTCCTTTCTTTTCAGTGTGGGAGGTTACGTGATCACTTTAACCTTTTTAACATTCAAGTTTTTCCCCCTTCTCAAAAGATCTTTGTGATAATCCTCTCCTTCATCCCCCCGCCCCCCTTTTCTTTTGCTCCTTTTATTCCCCTGTGGGGTATACAGGAAAATGCTTTTACTACAGCCCCACTTCTTTTCTCTATCAGTCACTTCTCTGCTCTCCTCTCCAGACAAACCCCAAACTTTTTTCCCCCTTGTAGCCCAGACCTGCTCAGCCCAGGAGCCAGCAACGTCCTGTGTGGTTAAGGCGATGGTGGCGTCCTTCATCTGTGGAGCATTAAGAGTGAGAAGCAGATTAAGGTTGTCTCCTCAACACTGGGCAGACCTCTGTAGTCTGCAGCCACAGTCAGAAGGGGGGAGATGAGGGAGGCCTCGGTGGAAGTAACTAAATTTACACTCCTTTCCTGACAGGAGATTTTTTGCAGTCTACTTTCACATGTTTAAGTTAGAAATGTGACTCCAAAAGTATTACATTTCAATTTCAAATAGTTTTAAATTTGAACTATATTGTCAAAAAAAAAAAAAAAATTGTTGGACTCTCCATAGCATTGATCATTGCATCACTAAAGCTAACCAATCAATTAAGCTAATGGAGTGTGTGTTGGGAAAGAAAGCTAATTTCAGACACAGCGAAATTGCATATAAATGAATAAAAAGGTGCAAATGGGTGCAATTTGATACAGATTCACCCAGACTATATGAACTGAGGTAAAACATGTTAAATTTCTCTAAAGTTTGTTAAAATGTGTGTATACATAGTAGCAGTCAAAAGTTTATGTGAATGAAAAAAGTATCCAAACTTAAGACAGCTACTATACTTCATACATGTCCATAGACTAAAGGAAAAAGAAGACTGTAGGGAAAAAACTGAAAGGAGCTCCTAATGAGTTCCTAATGAGTTATGCAAACACAGAATAGATGCTAACGCTAAGCAATTGATTGAGCTAACGAAAGGTGTGTTTGGAGCGAAAGCTAGGCAAATATTAGCCACAGTGAAATTGCATACTAATATATAGTAGTTAACTTGAATGAGAAAGTATGTCCATAGTTTTGACAACTACTGTACTTCATATACGTCCATACACTATGTGAAAACTGAGAATGGAGGGAAAAAACAGAAAGAATAGGAGTTCCTAATGAGCTCTGCAAAGATTCAGTGACTGAGCCGCCACACAGACACAGAACAGACACACACCGCACACACATTGCTATCTAGCTTACAGCTAACGTTTATACAGTCTGTATATTGGCTGTTTGGGGCAAATAAACACAGACTACACAAACACTTCATGGGTCACATTTGCAAGAAATTACGCAAGGTGAAAATTAGCTTCAGATGGTTGAAGTCTCACATTAGTTTTAGCTGAACACAATGTGAAGTGTGGATTTTGTCCCATGTGTGTAGTTGCTCTTTGAATTTATCACCAATGCCTGTTTGGAGTCCCATCATTTATTCAACGCACATATGGCGTATGAGTATTGTATTTAATTGTGCAGTATTAAGATGGAGTAATTTTGTTCCAGCAGGTCTCTATGTGAGCAGGGGATCTGGTAGTCTTTTCCCTCTGCTTAGGGGGAGTAGTGACAGGGGGAGAGGGATGTGGGCATGGGGATGATGGCGGTGCAGGGAGGAGGGTTAGAGGGTGAGAGGGTTAGTGTGGCAGTCTGGGACAGACAGACATAATTTAGACCAGAGGTGGAACCTGAGAGCCCCGCAGTCTGACAGGAAGCACTGGCTTCACTCCTGTCCCATTTAGATGACAGGAGGCCCGGCCTAGCTTGGAACGGCCTGGCTTTGATGGGACCTGGGATAGCCTTAGTTCACAACACAAATATACACTTTTCTTGTATGCAAGTATTTATGTGTAATGTATTAGACAATAAAAATAAAGACTCAAAAAAGTAAGAATGAAAATAAGCAGTTTTGGCAGTGGTTCATTTGTGACTTGAAAGGATAAAATATGGTTTAAAAAATAGTTTGATTTTCTGGGAAATCTGTTTTCTTGCTTTTAATGCTGAGTTGGGTGAGAGAAACTGATACCACACACTAAATTATTAACAAATCGTTATGCAAATTATTTTATTCCTTCGGGCCATAAAGCTGTTAAATGCTCAAAATGCACAACAAGCATAACCCACTGATCTTGGTTCTTAGCATCTGGCTTTTCACTGTGTCACTGGTTGCTCCTGATGTTGTTGTGAGGATGATGATGCTGTTAAGATGCTTGATGGTGGATGACAACTGCTGTATCTATTGTTGTTGTCTTTTTATATCTTATTCTATTTATTATGAATGGGCTGACTGTAGAAATGAATTGCCCTTTTGGGACTAATAAAGTATTCTGATTCTGATTCTAAATCCACAACTAGAGCTAGAAGGTGATTAGCTTAGCATAGCATAAAGATTGGAGGCAAGGGGAAACAGCTAGCTTGACTCTCTCCAAAGTTCAAAAATATGCCTTTTAGCATCCTTAAATCTCACCTAGATGAGAGTGACTGATACCACTCTCATTTCTGTATGCTAAATCCACAGCTAAAGCTAGGTGGAGATTAGCTTAGCATAGCATAAAGACTGGATGCAGGGGGAAACAGCTAGCTAGCCTGGCTTTCTCCAAAATATGCATTTTAGCACCCTTAACTCTTTGTAATTAACATATTGTTTCTTGCTGGTTTAATTCATACATAAACATGAATGTATAAATGACAAGTTATGGTTTTGCGTGCTGTTTCTGGTAGCTGTTTCTAGGCAACTAGTGGGTGCAGTTTTCGGTCACAATAACGCTATCAATTGAACTCTCCAAGAATAAGCAAATTTAGTAAAGAGCTTAACTGTTTAATGTTACAGGAATGCTACATTAAACAGTTAAGCTCTTTACTAAATTAGCCAATTCTACATTTAATTATGCCAGAAGTACACACTGTCTATATTCTCTTTAGCTTTTCCCACTCAAGTCTTCAGCCCAGACTTTACCCAGCCCAGGTAGGGTAGCAGGACTCTCGTGTACCCCGTCTGAGAAAAAAAAAATACAAATAAAAAATCTAACCCACAGTGTTCGGAGCAAGTCACTGCCTCTCTATGAAACCCAGAGTGATTGACACCATCACTGATGTTCTTGTTAATAAGTCCATAAACACTGCGAGCGGGATGACTAACAGACTGGTGCCGTGTTAGAGCCCCCGTCTGGCACAGTGGAAAAAAAAAAAAGAAAAAGCGCCTGTTTAACTGCCTCTGCTTTTAATATGGCGTTGCAGGGAGAATCTGCTCCTATTAAAATAAAATGCTGCATTTAAAGTCGAGCTGTGTTGAGTCTGAAGAATCTACAGTCTAGTCTGGCAGCTTCAGAGACACTGGAGCCATGTAAAATCTGGTTTGTGAATATAGGCAAAGCTTTGTAAATGTTAGTAGTTCATGTGTATGTTTCCCATGTGTATATGAAAGAGCCTTTACCATAATGTGACGTTTCCTCCGCTTTTAAAAAGGCAAGTCTCTTATTTCATCATCCGTGTGCTGAGGTATGATGTTTGCTTTAAGTTTAATCATTTAAAGGTTAAAAACATACAGACGCATGTGAAAAAGCAAATATATGCACATACAAAAACATGCAAATATTACCTCAAGTCAGCACAACTCCACTCCTGACTCCCAGACTTGCATATAATGTCAGAATTGTGAGTGTCGCAGAGGAGGTCTGCTGTGTTTGTGTGAATGAGACAAAGACACTGTGCCCCTACGTGTGGATTAGTATGTGTGAGAGACATATCCGTTGTTGGCAGGACCTTTTCGTTCTCACAGCGGCGTCCAGGAATTTTTCATCATCCGTTTCCCTGTTTTCGTGACCAAGAGCGTGTGATGTCATCTCCATGAATTTCAAACACTATGTCAGATTTTTTGCATGTAACCATCATGTAAAAATCAAATTAAAACCTTTTTGCAGCAGCACGGTTGAGTGGGACTTAATCTCCATATACGTTGCTTTGATAATGTTGCAGTTATAACTGATAATATTTGTCTAAATGTTGGCTTTACTCCTTTTTTTGCTCCACTCTTTTGTTTACATCTTGTTTTTATCCTGTGTCCAATTACGTGCAGCTGCAACAATCCAGCTTCACCACAAGGATCATTAAAGTTTCATCTAATCTCATCTAAACTCAATGAAGACCACATTGTCACAGGAGGTTTGTTGTATGCCTGTTTGTTTTGGCTGCAGGATGCCGGAGAGAGTTTTAACTCCATGTGTCCTGTTGGAGTGTCCTTGAGCAAAGCTTAAGTTAACAAGTGCGCATGCAAATGACTATGTGAGGAGGAGGAAAATGGAGGGGTGGTGGGGGGGTGATGCTGGGAAGCATGAGTAGGCTGAGTGGGACATGGCAGCAGCCTTGTAAAACTGCAAACGGGAACCAGATGAGGTGCGATTAGCGCTGACAGGCAGGCTTCCCCCTCCACGCCACCGAAGAGAGAAGCACTGTTTGGTCCAACCACAGACCCCAAACTGTCCCAGCAAAGACGATGACTCTGCATCAGAACTCCCCAGTGAGGATCATATTCTGTAAAACGGATTGATGATGAGGTTAAAATCCAAGTAGGTCAACTTTATCAAAAATGAGGTCCTGTTATTGGATTCTGCAGGTCAGGATGTGACATAGTGAGATGCTGTAGGTTGCTTAGTGGTGAGTTTATGAAGCAGCTTTCAGAGGCCAAACTGTGGGATCCCAGCTGAATTTTGAGTAGTAGAAACAATTTGTCACTCATTGGTAAGCATCTGCAGCATCACTTCTAGTCCAAGAGTTTTTTTTTTCTTCTTCTTTTTTTTCTCCTGCTGCATTCATTTGTGCTGAATATCAACATGAATTCATGACCACATTCTGGATCAATTTCCACTTTTTCTCTCAGTTCCCATGGCCTGGTTGCGGTGAGGTTTCTGAACTCTCCTACCGAACGGTGAAGCAGTTCCTTGCACAATAAGAAGAGCTGCAGTGTTGTCCAAGACGCCGGCGCTCGAGGCTGCGAGAACTCCCTCGCAGCTTCTAATTAATTAGATTTGAGAGGCAGACACTGACACGACCGGGATAAGATGGTTCTCACGGCCTGTGGAGAACTCCTGAGCGACATGATCTTCTGTTGTATAATCAAATTTGAGATGTTATTACCCTTTCAAGAGTAGACGATGTGATTGGCATCGGTGAGCTGCAGAGGGCTTTCACTCCCAAATATAACAGGTCTGAGGGGAAGCTCAAGTGCTGGCAAGTAACTTATCTCCATTTTTGTTACTATATCTTGATTTTGACTAATTCTGGCCACGAGTTATCTTTAAATGGGATTCAAATCATACATCTAGGTCAGAGGTGTCCAAACTATTTCGTAAAGGGTCATGTGCCTGCAGGTTTTCATTCTAACCAATCAAGAGCACATGATTTCACCAATCAGCTGTCTGAAGACTGAGATCAATTGACTAAGTCAAGCCTGGCATGCTCCTACTTGGTTGGAATGAAAACTTGCAGCCACATGAACCTTTATGGTATAGTTTGGACATTCCCGATCTAGATGATTGGAGAAACCCTTTTAGTTTTGGGTCGGTATTGGATAGATTGTCATGACATTTTGCAGATATCCAATAAAAACTTAAATGACAATCAACTTCGGGAGTACCAATCACATTCTTGCATTGGCATCAGCTGTTTCACCCATGCTTGACTGGTTAATTCATCAGCTGTTTTCACCAGCTGACTAGAAACATTCAATCATATTGATGGAGGTGTACAATGCAGCCATTATAAGGTGCCTCACAATTGGCAACACTTAATGTGTTCATTCTAACACTGTTTCCTACCTCCATCCACCTCTCCAACCTCCTCCTGACATGCTACATTACAGATGAGTCATGTGCACCCACCAAGCACTGCGAAAATCTAATGCAATCCAATACAACAGCTCTGCCATCAATCCTACTTTTAACTTATACATGTTCAGTTATTGTTGACACTGTGAGAAAGGTGATAATTCTACTATGTGTTTGTTACTGATGTATATATTTATTATTGGTATACAGTTGTCCTAATATTTTGTCCACCCCATTAACATACTATGGGGCAAACTATTATATCTTTCTTACAACAAAAACTAATAATAAAAAAATAATCTTTGTAAGAGTATAATTTATGGCAAATCTGTTCTACTGGATTGCATTAGAGTGAAGAGGTGTTCCTAATAAGGTGCTCGGTGAGTGTATACTTGTTAAGGGAGTTGAGTATTTAGTGGTTACTCAAGAGTTTTTTTTATCTGCTACATCTCACTGTTAGACTATACTATATATGGGCAGTTACTTCACATAAGTGTTTCTAACTGCACTGAAGGATGAGAGTGATGAGAGCTTGTTTTTCTTGTCCTGTTGTTGATTAGACTCCCTCATATTTAGCTGCTCAGTGTTGTTCTGCTCCAGCAGCAGAGTGAGTGACAGGGGCCTGCTGAGTGCTCCGCTAATGAAACTCATTCCCCTGCATGTCTATCCCCACAGTAGCTTTAAACAGCCCCCCTCCTCCTTTCTCCTCCCTCAACCTTCTCCCCATGTCTGCTGGCTGCAACACACATCACAGCTCCAATCAGTTCCTACCTGCTTCTCATAAAGCAGAGGAACCCCCACCTCCAACCTCTTTTTTTTTTTTTGCTACATGTATGTTCTCCAGTTTCTCCCCTATCTCCAACTTCAGAAAGAAGAAAAAGTTGCAGTAGGAAGAGGAGGGGAGCCATCAATGTCGACAAGTAGTAAAGTCTGCTGGTTGGGTGGGCGCCATGCAGAAGGTCATGGAAACGACAACATTACACAGTCACTAAAAAAATACAGATCCTGACATGTTGTTTGATCCAGAATTGCGTATTCAATTCCTACATTTCCTAAAACCTTCGGAGGGGAAAATAAATCTACATTTGAAATGCAAATGAAAAGTTGGAATAATTTTACTTTTGCCACCAATTACAGATTACCCACCCATGAAAGCTATTTACTTATTTTAATTATTTCATGATCTCATAAGTTTTTATTTTAATTAATTTAGGATCACAAGGGAAAAGTTTATATGTGATTCCATGATCTCATAATAAGCAGCTGCTGCTCATGTTTTGTCTCATGACTGCTGCATTAATATTCAGGCCAACATCATGTTGGAACCTTTTCTACTGATCGTATAATAATAAAGTTGTGATCACAGTGAGCTGAAGCTTATTATGTCAACATCATAAAATTATAATGCTGCAATCTTGACAAATTGCAAGAAACAGAAATAATGACTCACATGCCTTTAATAACTTACTAATGAAGTTTTGATATGTCACTTGCCCCAAAATCAGATTGACAAACGTGTGACTCCACAGTAATGAGGATGTAACTCTCTGCACTTCAGCTTAAAGACATATATTTTGTTCCTTCATGTCCTGAAAAATTATCGTGAGAATCTACATTTTTTCTGCTGATCTTTAAATTACTGGGAATTATGTCCAAATTGGATGCTTCTTCACCTTATGATTTACGCCCAATTCTAACGTTCAGTGCCAGACTTGTGTCTTTTATTTAGCAGGGCAGAAAGTCAGGGTGTGAATGGAAGTATAGCATCTGACTTTCCGGAGTTTAATGTCTAGGTCTGTCACGATAACTACCTTTGTTGGATGATATATTGTCTCAGAAATAATCATGGTAAACGATATTAGATCATTTTATACTACTAATATAATGATAATATAATAGCATAATAATGCCAGATGGGGGGTGGGATTGGAGAGTGGGCGCTACACCGTTATGGTTAGGGTTTACCTTTAATTATTCTACAGTCTCCACTCAGGACGAGCACAGTGAGGAATGGAGGACACTACTCACTTAGTCAATGTGACAATAGCCTCTTAGCTGCTAATGTGAAGTGTGGCAATATTGAGGTCAAAGGTCATGTCCATGTATAATATAACTCCAAATATAGACATGATGATGTTGATAATTACATTATTGTACGATAAGTGTATAACGTGTGCGGTCGCCATCTTGTAACTAATGTTAGCTTTGGAACAGTAATCATGATCTCTCCTTAACATTAACCATACTGTAGTTATCGTGTGCACACATTGTAGAAAACAAGAATTTTGTCTATCTTTTCTGACAGTGGGATTGTTTTCACATCATGCAAAATTTGAGATTCTCAAGGAAGGACTCTAGCAATGATTTTCCATGTCCAATGTTTGCTAGGAATTAATTGGCTCAGATCTGCCCCCTAGAGGCAGTGACAGTCTAACTTATCCTCCATATGCACTTACAATGTAGCCCCTTGTCTTTGCCTACAGTCTGTCATAAAGCCAATATATCATACCCATAGACTGATAAATCAGGCATATTTTCACATGAGAATTACCTTACTGTGACTTTCAGAGCATGCATGAATTCACTTGTTAAAAATGTTTTGGAACCGATTTTCAATGATGGATAGTAGGTGGGAAAAAAAGCAGCGAAAATGAATAAAAAACCAAAGGCAAAATCAAGGCCAACAGTGTGCTTTGCTTCAGGTAGACAGTCTCAGGCAGAGCAGAGACAGGAAGAGATGCCCAGCGGGAGGGCCGGCTCATTATGATATCCTGTTACAGCCTGGAGCAGCCTACCAGCTACAGTTTAGTAGACGTTACAGACTCCCACCTTCCCCTCCTCCTTTATCTCCATCTGTCCCTGTCCACATCAGACATGTGCAGACTCACAAACGGTCATGCAAATAAAGAAAGGAGACAAAGATGCAGAGGTTGTTCTTTTTCAGGAGAATTTCATGTTTTCCAGCAGCAGCAAACCCCCCTAACCCTAACCCCCCCCCCCCCTCCCCCCTCCGCCCCTCCTCCTCTTCCCCTTCTCCTGACTTGTGTTCCTTCTCAGTTTTTATTGTGCGCTATGATTACACGTCATTGAGGCTGCCCTACCTTTTCATTTCCATGGAAGCAACTGCCGACTACACTCATCAAAGATGGGGGAGGGGGTGACGGGGTCCACACAGGTTTTGGTTACAGTTTCAAACGCCACCAGACTTCCTGTTGCAGAGAGAGAGGGAGTTACAGGAAAGCTGGAGGGATTTTTTTTTTCTTTTTTGGTTCTCTGAATGATAAAAGCCAATGTTTCCCAGACATGACACGCATCTCCAAAAAATGGCTGTTCAAAGAATGCAGTAAAAGTCTGAAACAGATGCATCTCTGCGTGGTGAATGCTGGGCTTTTTTGACATTGCTCCATAGGCGTCATCTTCCTTAGAATCCCAGTCAAGAACTTGATCAGATCCAAACACAATACTCACACACCCATTGCTATTAATTATAAAGCATTCAAGTTCCTGTCCTCCATGAAAAAGAACAACGATGACTCACCGGCAATGAAGAGTCACTCCTTTCTTCATCTTTGACTCAGTGATCCCATTGTCAGCTACGTCTGCCCCGCCAAAAACAGTTGCAATATTTTATGTTTGCCATTAGCAAGAGGTGCTGAGAGGTTCGAAAATGTAACGAGTTCTTCAACAAAGCCGCAACTTTATGAGTTTGCAGGAGAAGACGTGCCACACAGTGAGATGCTGGAGGAAGCAGACACGGTAGCAATCATTAGTGTGTGTGTAGTTCTGTACATTTAGCAAATCTGTATAAATTCCTTTCCCACTGCCCCCGATTTGTTACCACAGACGCCAAACCAAACTGTAATTGCACGCAAGTTTACGAGCTCCATTTGGAATAGTGGGTGATTTGGAAATGAATGTACTGCAGTGTGTGTGTGTGTGTGTTTGTCTCAGGGTGGGTATGGTATAGCTTTGAGAATCTTAGATGTACACACACTCCCTCAGACATTTGAAATAAAAGGCTTTGTTTTAGTTGAGTAAAGGTTAGGTGGGAGGCGTCAGAGCAGAGGGAGATTATGTCTGGCCTGTCTGTGTTTTCCCTCATTTACTACCTAATTATATGTAATAGTTCAGCGCTTAATTCAATCAAGTCATTATTTGGGTTAGTAGTAAATGTCATCCAAAAGTCAGGATGGCAAGAGAGAGGGGAACAAATCCATAACCAGGGAGTCATACCTCTTTAGGGTTTTTCCCATTGTTTGTGTTTAACTGTCATTTTTTGATCTAATGAAGATGTATCACCGTGGCAACTGACCTAAGATACTAAATATTACATAGAAGACCAGGTTTCTCCCTTATCCCCAGTCATATCTATCTATAGCTATGATTCAGGAAGTGTATAACCAGACATATCAGCTGTTAAAACTCTGCACAGTGGTTTATTATACTATGTTTAAATTACGATTGTGATTCAAACATGTTCCCATTAGAATCTAAGAAGAATCTACCAGGAATCAGCACTTTGTATTCGATTGGCCCGGTGCAGCAACCTCCTTGATAATGTTTGAAATACAATTTTCACACATAGTGAAAAAAAACAACTCCTCCTCAAAGACATGTGTTATGTTTAATGTTGTGTGACTCTGATGTTCCAATAGATATGAATGGCTGCAAAAGAAACATGAAAAAGTGTGAGAGCGAAAACTCCAGAGTGCCAAGAAGAGTGATGACCTGCTGAGTGTTTTATGGTCATTTGGTGCTTGCGTCAGTGTGTAACTGCACTGAATCTAACAGCAAAGTGTGTTTGTCTTATTCACTTGCTCTCACTGTCTCTCATTTGTCTTATTAAACGTGTTGGGATGTGGAGCTGTGTCTAATTTTTATTGTTTAAATTCCAATAAAGAATTCTTAAAACTTCTCCTTGTATGGATTTATGGTCTTGATGTTTGAGTCCTGATCTCCAGGTTGGCACGCTGCCTTTATGTCATTCCTTAGGGGTGGAATGTTTTCTCAAAAGTCCTAAATCTATTTAAAATGAAGAAAGAAAGAACGAAAGAACGAAAGAAAGAAAGAAAGAATATTTTGGTTGAGGTCACTTTTTCTGAACAGTGACTTCAACCAGCTGCTGATTGTTTGTCGTGGTGCCGGTGGCTTTGTTTCTTAATGATGATTGACCTGTTTTTGATGCATCGATGCATTTGATTGGTGTGTGGTCCAAGATGGTGTTTTTAACTTGCAATATTTATTGATCTTTTTAAAGCACAAATAAATCATTTACTCAGTAACAGATGAATGTACAAAAATAACTACCAACTTCACTTCATTTAAAGTAAAACGACGACGATGATGATGATGATGATTTTTCCACCTCTGCTTATTGTTATTTATTTATTTCTATATGCATTGTTGTTGGAAACTACTACTACTAATGTTTGCAGTAGTCATTCAATGCAGTAAAGTTAAATTCTTTGCATGTCAACCAACCCCAAAAAATTGGCCCTGCTTCTGTGTGCTCTGGGACAAGCCCTGGATTTTGTCAACTCCTAGATCCACCCCTTGGTCATTCCTCTGACATCTTCATCCCAGAGTTACTCATTGACTATCTGGAATCATTACAAGGTGCTCTGCTATGTTATGAGCTTGTAAAAGGCCCAATCAAACATCTTAGATTGTGACACTTCTGTTTGGGTGTATTTCTCTTGCCTTGGTGTTGTTTGCCGTTCTGCACTGCCAGAGGCGCTTGTCATGATAATGTGTACCTCGCTCCGGCCTGGGAATGGTTTACCTTGGTAATTAGTGTTTGTAAGCACAAGCCGAAGAAATAAGAAGAAGCACCTGGTGACAAGCTCTGCATTCACACACTCTCTCTCCCACACACACACACACACCTGGGAAGCGGAGGGAGGAACAGCTGGTTTTCTGTGTTGAGTTCAAAGTTTCGGCTGCATTTTTTCCCCCTCCTCTTCTCACAAACACAGAGGCGTGAGAACACAAACACGGGTGACCACTGGCTTGTTCGGGATGCTCCCTGCGGATATTAAACAGTGGAAGTAAGGAAGTATTCCCTCCACACGCCCAGCCACACCTTCCAAAACACCAAGGCGTTTTTTTGTTTTTTTCGACAATGACAGTTCATTTCTGCCATCATTTTCCTGGAACAGAAGCTTTCTACCAAACTGTGTAATTCCAGCAGCTCCAGACCTGTCATTTAACCTCCGAAACTGGTTTCAACCAGCTCGACGGGACTTTCTGACTTCTCTGAGAGACTGACTTTAAGAAATGCTGACTTTAAGCTCTGCCTTTGGTGCTGTGTTGTGGGTGAAGTGGAACATGAATATCTTAGACCTGCAGGAGGGCTATCAAAAACCTTTAAAGCTGAACTGATATTTTAATTCTCCTCACTTTTTGGTGTTAAGAAACATAAACTATTGAGATAATGCAGCTATTGTTCATAATCTTACATTTCTCCGAAGAAAAGAGAGAAGATTTGGAGGATATTTGTGGGAAAACAACATCTTAAGCTTCAAGTGTGTGGGTGATACTGACTCATACTGTATATCTCCTTATAGTAAGAAACCTCATTCAAAATCCTGTTGACATTCATAGTAATGTAAATACAATCCAACCTTGGAACCAGATCTAATATCGTTATTTATTCAGCGCTTCTGTTTTTAATTCATGACGTTTGACAAACAACATTTCCCATAAATCCAAAACCATTAGTGATGAGTCAGTCGTGTCTGTAAGATGGACACAGACTATGAAAGGAAGAATTACTGGAAAAAACTTGGGAAAAAAACAACCCCAGAAAATAAGTTTTGGTGACATTTACAGTACAGACATAGACAAAGCCAGCTTTTTACTTTTTCTCATGAAGCTGGTGCTGGGAATTGTCCTTTTCTTTCTATGCTCACAAAGGAATTGTTTAACTTCTGATAACATGTGCAGCAGTTGATGCAATTCTTCTTGGAATATGTTAAAAACAACCCACAGGAACGCACTCCTTTTTTTTATCAGGAAGACCAATGAAAGAAATGCATGAGAGGTTGCACTGAGAATTCGGCTCAATTTAGCATCGATTTTAAAGAGTTACTGATTTAAAACATTCACCTTGAACTTGTGAGAGGAACCATTGTGTTGGTAAATCTATATTTCACTTTAAAGGTAGAGGCATAACTAGGTAGCCTATGTAGGTAGTGTAGAGTCATATGCAGTTGCAACACATTCAGTGCTGATTTCCTCACACATTAAATATATAGAAATGGAGAATAGAAGATTCTCCTGTCCATAGCCTGCAGTGTTACCACTCACACAATGACATCTTAAAATAATTTACACAACTAGCTTTTACCCTCTGCCACTACTCAGACTTTTCAAGTGTCTGGGACGGCTTTTGTAGGTCACATCACCCTGTCATTTAAGCTGTTCTTACCTCTGCAAACCTCTCATCTTCCCTCAGTCTCTCCATTCATTTTATCCAAAGGGCCGCATCCCAGCGCCAGCCTGTAATGGCCGCGCCGCTAAACATAGATTCCTGACGTTTACATAGACTGAGACATTTGCATGCGGTGTGCTGTGAATATGTGGTGCGAGGAGGGGAAAGTCTGAGAGTATCCTGCAGGCTCTTTGTGATTTCAAATGAAAAATGTATCCTGCATCATTTTTTCATTTGTTGAAGCCTTATTGAAGATTTAAGAAGTGTCATTACTTGACGTTATAAATCATTATGGGATTTGGGGACTCCTTGTAGGCCAAGATCCACAGAAAGAGCTCTGTTCATCACATACTATAATGAACAGATACAGTTGGCAATGGCTGCTGTCTGATTCCTACAGACCTGTAGCTCTGTTTTCACCATTACCCAAGCAATGATCGCACTTTGGCATGTGCTATGTATAAGAATTATTAGCTTATTAAAGAATGGCATAGTGTACATGCCAGTTATTGAGCCTGTAGGAAGCTGTAGCATGTAGCGAGGAATGACGTCGCCGCTTACGAGCAATACACACAGTTTCCATTCCTGCGGAGAAGAATGATGTCAAAGACCGAGGTGCTAAACGTGAACGTTACAGAGTTAAATCTATTAAATCTATTATACTCTGAAACATTTGTTGGCTCAGACTCTTAAACATACATTACATACATAAACACCAAGTGAGGTTTCAGATGGCTGGACTAAACATGTGGCCAGCACACTATGGCTCATAATGATGTGATTTACAGCCATAGAGAGTGAATGGTATGTATAAGCAACTACGTGCTTTTGAATGTCAAATCGGCAGTGAAGGAAAAAGTACTCAAAACATTTACTTAAGTAATAGAAGCACAACACTTATTATGACTTATTAAAATTTTTATATGAACAATGTGTACAAGGTGTCGTTGGTAGTGACAAACCCACAGAGAATTATCACCTGACGGATTTTTTTTATCGTCTTTCGGCTCATTGTTTTGGTTTCACAGCAACTTTACTGTTTTGGTTGAGTCTCACGGCTCTCATACCTCTTCTATATTCACGATATGTTACTTACTCAGCACCAAACACCCTGAAAACAAAGTAGGAGCTAGCTGGTGAACATATAGTGGATATTATATTTCTGTCAGGATACCAGATGTTTGACAGGTGATCACAAACACAACTCCAAATAAATGATAGCGTTGCTGTGTTGCTAGGCTCCTCCTCCTCGTCAACAAGTTAGCCTTATCAGATTTTGTTTAACGCTTCAATGGCTAAACAAAATTGCTATTTCAATCAATCAATCAAACTTCAATGGAGACTGGAGTTAGTTATCTGAAGCCCATATGTTAGTCCTCAGTACACAAACACACAAGTACACGCATGCTAAAAATCTCAATTTAAGTTTCAACCCTGTAAAAATTCCTCAGATTTTATAAAGTTATAAACATATGAACTGATATATTTCACCAGTAAAACATCAAACCGTAGTAAGTAGAAAGTAAAGCTGTCAAATAAATGTAGTGGAGTATCAGCTAACATATAGAAATACTCTAATAAAACCTCTACGTTGTATTCAGGTGCAGTAGTAGATGTACTTAGTTACTTTTCATCACTCTTTGATTTTTTTTTGTGTTGTTGTCTTGACCTGTAAAATCAGTCCTGCTATGAAAGGAGCATTTTTATTGGACAGCAGCAGGAGTATTTGCATGATTAGAGAGCCCTTTAAAATACACTGAGGATAAATCAGTGTCTACATGATGTAAATAAGTGTGGCGTTCATTTTAGTGCAGCTGCTCCAGTCACAATGCTCTATACGTCTATGTGTGTGTGTGTGTGTGTGTGTGTGCGTCACCGTGGGTTCATCGGTGTGCGTGACATGTGTTTAAGCTTAACAAGAGGCTCTCTGAATGTTTACCCTCTGCGCTTTTTGTTTGTCCTGCCGGCTCCTCGCTTTCATTCTCTGTTTGCAGAAGAGGAGCGAGGAGAAAGAAAAAGAGAGCGAGAGAGAGAGAGAGAGAGAGAGAGAGAGAGAGAGAGAGAGAGAGAGACAGAGAGAGAGAGAGAGAGAGGAGCAGAAGAAGAAGAAAGGGAAGGACTGGAAATGGATTGGGAGAGAGAAGAGAGGAAGGAGAGGGAGGTGGGGGGGGGGCAGATGAGGGGTGCAACGAATACTCATGTCAGCAGAAGAGTAGAGACAGATAGAGGGCAAATATTTACCGTGCTGTCCGCTCTACTCCCCAGGAGGCCCTCTTAATGAAAGACGAGGGGTGTTTAGAGGAGGGCGAGGCCGTTCAATTACCAGCTCCCACTAGCAGACAGTAGTTTGTGTACCAACACTCAGCTACTGAGAAAGCATGGGGGGGTGGGGGGTGGGGGGGTATGTGTGTTTAAGATGTGAACGTAGGTGTGTGTTAATTAAAGCATCTTCCACATTCTGTTATTTCAGTGTGAATCCGTGAGTGGTGTTTTTTAAGGTGGGGCTGTAATAGTAGTAGGTACTGCTGAGTGTGCGTGTGTGTGTGTGTGTGATGAGGAGGGGGTGGGGGAGGGGGGGGTGTAAGGGTCTTTCCAGCTCTTCATTATGTAAACAGTGTTTATGTTGTCCACTGAGAACCCCCAGAGGAATGTTTAGACAGAGGCCTTCATCAACTAACACTGAAGCCATTAGCGCCCCACACACACACTCTCTCATACACACACACACTCTCACACACACACACACGCTTCTATACATTCAGTTAACACACAGTCTCTCTTTTTGTCTTTCTTTCTTTTAGGGAGTGTGTGTTTAGCCATTTAAGGGAGTAGCAGGAAGATAAAGGAAGGAGCCACACACACATACACACACACACACATACACACACACTACCCGACAACTCAAGATAACCTTCATATCAGCATGTGTGTGTCAGAGTGTGTGTTCCATGGAGGGAGGTGTTAAACGTCAAATTCCTCACCCTACATTTCTGGGGGGAAAAAAAAAAACCCAAACTGCTTCATTGTTGTGAAAAACAGTCATAAGGCCGAGCGGTTTCCACCCAACAAACACAATACCATTCTCATTATGTCACTGTGTACACTGCGTCAGCCCAGCGCCGCATCCAACACTCATTACCTTAAATTTAATCAAAATCATACTCGCACAAAAGCCAGAGTCATCACAACTTGCGGCCGACACAACATATATGTACAGTACGGTCTCAGTAATCGAATGAGTGCTGCGGCTGTACGGACGGCTAATTGGAACTGGCAGCGAACGAGTGAACGCAAGCCAACGTTGGAGAAAATAGGAATAAAGAGATTGGAAGAGGCATGTAATTGCCCCGGGGCGCTTTCAGACATCAGAGTGCACTTTTTTTCTTTTCTTTTTTTTTTTTTTTTTGCTGGTTTTTGTAGCCGCTCTACGTTTTGCGGCTGCTGCTGCTGCTGTCGGAAGAGGAGCAGGTGATACAGGAGAGATATAGACTGTGGTGCTCTGTGGAGGCAGCAAATAAATACAAAACTTGTACAGCAGCAGAAGGCAGTTAAAAGTTAAAGTTCCCCTTTGCTCAAAAATGTGTTTTTTCTTGTTCCTACAGTTTGATGTTTGAGCTTCACGGTGCAGAAGTGAATTCAGTTCAATTCAATTTAAACACTTTATTAAAGGCACAGCTCATGGGGAGGGAGGGTCGGGTGGGGGGGGGGGGGGGGGGGGGGGCATATCACAATAAAATGCAAAAGAATATGAAAGAGAGAGAATAAACAGACAATATCTATGATGTATGTGCAGAGTTTGTTTTCACATTGATCTGCTGGAAGCTGAAAGTTTCTCTGTGCTCATTTTAAAAAATCAGATTTTAGGGGGGCGCACCTATGAGCATGATTTATGACATCACAACTCATTTGGAAGCCAATCCTGGTTTAATATTCAACTTACACAAGTGTGATGTAGAAACTTGAAGTCTCCAGTGCATTAACACTGAGAATGAACTTTACAGTGAAGTATAGGAGACATCAGTTAAACGTCTATAATGAAATATATTTGGATAATTATAGATTCTGAACCTGATGAGGCTGAAGGAGAAGATGTCATTTTAAAGATCTTAAAAGTGGTAATTATACTTATTGTTCCAAGCAGAGTGTTTTTATGTTGCAACACATGTCTGGAGGGGATCTTTAAATTACACAATATAAAATACAATAATGATTCAATCCTAAAAAATAACAAACAGCATTAAAAAGAGCTTAAAAGTGAACACTGTGCATGAACCAAGCTGCTATTTATGGAAAATGTGAATTACATGTGATATAAATACACATTTTAACGTGTTATCTTTCACCTGAGGGAAGGCTGTCAACCTCTCCCGATGACATCATGAACCTGCTGACATTTAGAGTGTATATTTTTACCATGTTGGTTCAGCGTGGCAGTATGCAAGCATTTGTTAATTATCACTAAACACAAAGTGAAGCTGAGGCTGATGGGAATGCTTTTGTTTGTCTTTGTTTAATTAGTTTAATGACTTTAACTAGCTTGCTGAAGCATAAATTGAAAACATTGCATGACTCTTTAATTCCTGTTGAGCCGCTCGAGCGGAGCTTATCAAAAGTGTGGAGCATTAACGCTGTCATCAGCTCCCTGATGATTTGACAGTGTTGCAATGTTGTTGTTTTTCAATCTATTCTACTCTGTTAATGTTCAAAAAACATTTAAACTCATGAAAATACAGACTCTGCTGCTCTTTCTTACATATTGCTTCAGTGTTTGTGCCAAAGCAGAGGAACTGTCAGGGATCATTATTTCTGCTGTTGAATCTCAGAATTTTTTGATGTTTGTTTTCAATTTTTAAAAGTGCTTTTTTTTTTAAAGTAACTGGAAATCAGGAGTCACTCTGTTGTGTAATTATAGCTTGCCTGTATTCACTTAACATTCTTCTCTTGACTGTCAATTACTGAATGCATTGTCTGATCCTGTTTACTGTAAACTATGATGATCCACATCTGCTGACGCCATGAAAAAGACAACTGACTTTTGAGATTATTGATTTAAATCAATATGCCAGCCTTTAAAAAAAAAATCCTATTTTTCAGGCAAAATTGGTTAAAAGCAAAAACAGAGAGCCTCAAGTAAATAAAAGAATCAACAATCTCTCCCTTAAGAGAATCTAGTCTTTTATATTTTAATGCAGCGGTTCTCAAAGTGGGGTCCAGGGACCCCCAGCTGTCCTTATGGTCCCCAGGAAAAATGGGAACAATTTATTTTCACTGTAATTCCATCCATAAGTGCCCCGATGATGAGTGAATGGGTATTTTGGTTATGGGTCTCATACACTTTCTGTAAGAAAACATCTAAGAGCAAACATATAGGATGGGGGTCTGTGGTTGAAGTTGTGTCAGTTTAGGGGTTCTTCACATGAAAACGTTTTAGAACCACTGCTTTAATGTAATGTCTCTTACTTCTTACTTTTTACTCTACATTATGAAAACTATTTGACAATGTTAAAGGGGAAAAAGTTGTTTATCTTCCACTACATCCTGCTCAGCACAAACCTCAACACTGGACTAGACTTTGGACGCTTAGAAGGAGTGTCCAGACTTTTGATTGGTACTTTATGTCCCATGTGGAAACAACTGTCCCTTACATTTCCTGCACTGCCCAGGAAATCATTTTAGTTGCCCTCAGTGATGCTGTCATGTTCGTCCACACCCAGAACAAAAGCTTCACTCCTCCGCAGTCTGGACGGGCTTTACAGACGCGTGAGAGTTCTCTAAGGTTTTTTTCGGACGTGGCAGCAGGTTGCGTGCCGGGCCTACGATGACACATGAGATCAGGGCAAGGCTTGCGTGATGCTGTCGTAGCTTCTGCGTGCATGGAATACAGTTGCACGAGGTTCTGTGTGACTCAGATGCAGCACCTGTAGACGAGAAGCAAACTGGACGTTAAGGGGACCAATGATATATGATTGGAAGTACAAACCGAATCAAGCACTTGGTAATGACTCCTCTCTTCCCCTTGTTGTGGTTTCTGCTGCTTCTTGGGATTGTGTAAAAGCCTTAAAGACTTTCAGAGTCTCTGTCACCGGATCAGCCTGGAAGTGTTTATCTTATTGTTATCAGGATCCTTCCCTGTAGTGTACCACTTGACATAGGATGCCCACCGCACTATGTTTAGAAAGAGGGGGTCGGACAAGTGAGGCGACTGACTCATCAGACAACCGGGTGACTTACTCACAACACACAATGTTAGAGTGTGCAATCTGCAGCCCTCAGGTACTCTAAACACACACACGCCATGTTGCGTGCTCTCCTTGTGTTTAGTCTTTAAAAGTCCAGGAAACGCCCCTCCTTTGAAGCTCCTAAGAAGCCCAAGCATGCCTTCCAGCGTCTCCCCTACTCTGAGTTTTAGAGCCGCTGTGGCCTATATGGATCCAGTTAGAGCCTCACTATAGGAACGTTCACATTTTGTCTTTATGGGCATGTAAAACATTCTGTTTATATTATAATGCACCACAGAACAGTCTATTAGCCATAATAGGCTCTCTGGCAAACCTCCAAATAATGAATAAAATAAACAATGTGTGTATTCATCCCCGTCACAGCCAGAACTGCTAAATGGAGTAACAGAAACGCTGAGACACGGGCGATAAAAGCGGTCGCAAGAATAATTCAGTGTCTTGAATTGAATTAGCCGTGTAGCCCCAAGCAGTGCAGAGAGAACACATAAAACATGAGATTTGTCAAATGCATTTACTTTGCTGCTGGGACTGCTCGAGTTGCTTCAAGCTACTTCTCTCTGGGATTTTTACTCCAAGACAAAAGTAGCTTTCTGTTTGTAAGATGACATTTTAATTATGTTACGGGTTTTTTGTTTATTGCTGTGTGTCTAGATTGAAAGGAGATTGAGTCTACTTTGACCACAGAACAGGAGTGATCTCACATATCTCAGTACCACAGATACATGAGTGTAAGCTTTTTGTTGATTTTTGTATTCAGCATTATTATACAGACTTTCTATTTGGGACAATGAATTCCAGGAAATTAAACTGCCTCATTTCAGCAAAAACAGAAACTATTCAATGAAGACTAAACGGTTCCAAAACTTTCAAAACAAGGTCATTTTCTGTCACAGAAACTTTTTCATGAAACTTTTTCGAAACTATTTCTGGATTTTGACATGAGGAATCAGGTTTGCATTTTTTCCCAAGCATGGTTCCTGTCCTACAAAGAATGCCTGCTCTGGTGGGTAACATTTTCTGAAGATAAGGAACTTTCTGGGTAAACTTTGCTCGACTTTACATTCGTTGGTTGGTTAAACACAAGAGTATAGTCTGCTGCAACTTCTATGCTGTCAGTGTCATTTAGGTCTAATGACTACAAGTTTGAAAAACTAATGTGTGGTTTGTGGGGAGTTAGAAAGAAGTGAGGACTATACCTCTTAACCGCTACTAGTGTGACACATCCAAATTTCCAACTGAGCTGTTGGCATTTGAGTTGTATTGTGGGTAATGTAGGCACGGAAGGGACATATAGTTATTTTCCCCATGGTTTTTGGGACTGGGAAATGTTTTGCATACATTCAATGAAAAATGATGATACAATTTAATATGGGCTGCATTGTGTGTGCTAATGCAAGTTAGTTGTATATGAATGTAAGTTTTTTTGTGAATAATAACCTTGAAAGTTCTCAAACACAACTTTGAAAACCAGAACTAAACCTGTGTGACTGCGACTGGTTCCATATCTCTGGACCAGAACCTGCAGGGATCAAAACCAACCTGATTTCTGCTTCTTGACTGAAAAGATTATAATACACGTTTGCCAACATACAGGCATGAGGTCCACAGGTGAAGGACGAGTCCTCAAATCTCTCCCAGCCGCTCTATTTTCAAAGCAGACTCACATACATAAAGACAAACATTACACACGGTTATCCCATAATTAGAGCTGGTATAAAGAGCATCCACACCCATTGATTCAGTGTTTGGACCACACCCATCAAACCTTCAGGTGTGTTGTGCTGGGTCTTTATTACGTACGGTATAATTAAGTCTTTGTCTCTATGTGTGGCTCTCCTTCTGAAACTGAAACAGCAGAAAGTCTCACTCCAGTCCTCCATGCGGCCTTTTTTCCCCCCATCAGACGACAAAGACAACCTCAGTGGTATGCTACATCTGTGTTATGATAGATTATGATATACCAAAGGCATACAGAGTCACCAGTGTGACCTCTCTGATGGCAGATAAGGCGTCTCGCAGCCAGACAGATAGAGATATAAGAAGACAAAACCCTAGAGGAAGACACAGAAATAAACCAAAAGGAGGAAACTCTTTGCACCATCAGATAAGCACAAAACACATAAACAACAAAAGCAACCAAAAGAAATCCCCCTTTTTTCTTTTCCCTTCAAACTACAAGGATGCATGTGAATATACTTATGCAGGAAATCATGTGAGCGCATACACACACACTCAATCCAAGATACACACACACACATCAGCGCAGGGTTGTCAGGATATCTAAGGTCAGTGTGTATGAGGCGGGCGGATAGGAGTGGCTGAGGCTTGTCCCCGGGGAAGCTAGTCGTTCTCTCTGGTTTGTCTGCAGATAAGACCTCGAACACTCCTCTAAAAAATCCCCCATTTCTCTTCCTCCATCTTTCACTCTGTCCTCGCTCTATCCTCTCCCACTTCGGTACCTCCTTTACATCCTGTAGTCAACGCTGCCAACAGTTCAGGGTCCATATTTATTTTTACATTTTTTTTTATGAATCTCATCACTGTCATTTGAGGCTAAAACACTCCCATTTTTAGGCGCGACTCTGCAAAGGTGAAGGTTCACTCCTGAGAAATGAGTGATGTCACCGTTTAACGACTCTCACAACTGTAAAGCAGAAGTTATGCTGACGACTTGCATTTCTCTTCTCTTTTTAGTTAATGTTTAAAGTATTAGAGAATGGTAACACTTAAAACACACTAAATATCATTCATCTTTTTTCATGTCTCTGCAGGTCATACAGCTGACTAAGGTACTGAAATTATACATGCACAATTATAAGGCCAAAATAAAGCTGGAACTTTAATCTCATAATGATACCACTAAACCATTTGCAGCATGTAACTGCTTGCATGGCTTAATGTATATACAATTTTTAAAAAGTAGATATTTTGACTCAGCTGTGCAACATACCAATCTTCCCACACCAACTGCATTGTTTTACAGTACTGCATTGTGCATGTATTGTACAATACTGCATGTGTAATGTGGTAATCATATGATAAGACTTTATTATCCAGGATGGGTATTTGCCTTGGATACAGTACTACACATCATACCTCTCATAAAGTGATAAAAAGAGACAATAAAATACAATACAATAAAACTCTATAAATACTCCAAATTCCCAGATCTTCAAAATAAAAGGTAAAAAACTGAAGAATCTTATCTTATCTAATCCATGATGTTATCACTTACACATTCCAGCATTCACCATACAGAACAGTACACAAACATCATCATCAACAACAATCAAACGTTGCCACTGTGGGTCACTGGGGTGTTTGTTAATGGTTGTAATGGACTGAAGGATGAAGGAGTGTTTGTATCTGTGGCGCCTGGCTGAGGGGAGGAACTGGTATTCACAGTGAAGGATGTGAGTCGGGTTTAGAAATCATTTTTCTGGCTTGAGAGATGATGTTTTCTTCGTATACCATCTCTTGTTTGACTCCCATAATCTTCACGGCTCTCTGTGTGAGGCAGCTGACCTGCGCCTTTATTTACACTGAAAGGCTGCCAAACCATGCTGAAATGTCTCTATTACTGGGTGATAGAAGACAAGCAGGATTGTTTTGACTCATAAAAAGTGTATATTCTCTGTTGAAAATGTGCACATCTGTCCTACCTGAAGTACTTACAGCTTGGAATCCCTCTGTGGGTTACCTTAATACACCATAACAGCATGAACATGGGGCGGCACGGGGGTGTAGTGGGTAGCACTGTTACCTCACAGCAAGAGGCTTCTGGCTTTGAACCCACCAGGCAGTTCTCTTCCTCCCACAGCCCAAAAACATGGAGGTTAGGTTAATTGATGACTCTAAAGTTGCCCGTAAGTGTGAATGGTTGTTTGTCTACTATACAGTATGTTAGCCCTGTGATGGACTGGAGACCTGTCCATGGTGTACCCCACCTCTCGTCCAATGTTAGTTGGGATCGGGATCAGCTCCGACCCCCCTGCAACCCCTTCCAGTTATGTGAAAAATGGGTTGAATGAACATGTTACTTACATGGACACACCTCCTTTCCCACAAATTTGATTTATGAGTGCTGTGTTATAGGTTGTAACTGAACCCAATCATGTTGCAACAAAACTACATGTTGAAGATGCTGTTTTTTGCGTACGACCCTTCAAAAAAAGATGCCCAAATGTTATCTTTTAATAAAGTCATTCTCATCAATAAATAAACTGTCTCTTCCTACAAAATATGCATTAATGTCTCAGACTCAACACCTTCTCCTGTCAACTTTTAACAGGTTAGAACTCCTCTGCAGCTCTCAGTCGAGATAGGAGGGATTTCCTATGTAAGAGGGTATAAAACACTTTTTCTCCTTTCCACATGAAAGGAATTACAAATGAATCACTCTGGGAACTTGTGATATCTTGATAAATACTGGCTCAGGTGCCACGAGAACATCAGTTTTTCATTTTTCACTTTAACACACTGCTTAGAATTGTGTGTCTTGGCAATGCGCAAAACATTCCACAAAACATTTTTGTTGTTGTCTATATTGTAGGTAGGGTGAATCCAATTTCTGTAGGGATGTAAAATTTTTTATCTTTTTTTATTTAAGATGTCAGCAGGAAGTAAAGAGTCCAAATCAAAACACCAGTGGAAACACTCACTGTGAAGAATTTAATCCCCAGCTGTTTAACTGTTTAACCGATATAAAAAGATAATTTCCCCTCCGCTCTGAGTGAAGTACTCCAGCTTGACAGTGGCTGTGTTTATGCACCGTGGCGGCATGACAAATTCCTCCATGTTTTGTCGGTTAGCGTGGGGCCTTCACAACGATGACCCCAGACTCAACTCTGTGCGCAACGCTGGGCCCAGGGAACCCACTCAGCCCCAATAATGAGATCATTACCAACAGTTAATTAAAAGCGATGCGTCTTCTAAAGCTTTGCCCCATATCGCATTGTGTCCAAACAATTGCGTCCCTTGTGGACGTCCGAGGATGAAAGGGTGAGCCAAATGGAGGAGAACGCCCATTGTCCTTCTCCTGAGAAACTGTCTTCCCTCGCTTTTTGCCTTTCAATGAATTCTTTGTGTGCGCGCCGGGGTCCGGGGCGGTCCTCTCGGGTTCAGAGGGACAGGGCTGTGCCGAGCCGAGCCGTACCCGGGCCCCAGTGTCAGCGGGCTGGAGCCTGGGGATGGACAGAGGCCTCTTGAGTGAGGACGCGGTGAGAGAGAGAGAGAAAGAAAGGAGAGAGAGAGAGAGAGAGAGAGTGAGAGAGCATGGGGGCAGCCACAAACGGTCAGGGAAAGATTAATCCAGACCAGCGATTTTCGGGAAGGACTCAGTATTTATTGGTCAATCAAACGATCATCATCATTAGGACGATGACACACAGTGTAGCTTTTGTTTTCAGCACTGTTAAGATTACACAGAATATTTTAAAAAAAACACCATTTGGCTGATCATAGTATAAGAAACAAAACAAGCATTTAGAATTTAAAACTGAATTTTATTCCAGCATGTAGAAAAATGCTCCCAATCAGCTAAAGTATGGTTAGAATTAAGCAAGTATAAACTTTAAAATATAAAATATGGGAAAGATTGTGGTGATGGTTTTAAAACGCTAACATTAATCGTCAGCTTAACATAAACTCTATTATGTATTTTGGTTAAGTTTAGATACATTACAATCAGAGGCAGTTTCGGTAGTGGATAAACTCTAAGTGCCTGAACTTGATGAACTCTGCGTATCCAGCTCTTGATATTACTCTGCAAGAATACATACTTGCTGTGTGAGAGTGTTTCCTCTCCAGACTCCCGTTGTAGAAAATAACCCACCAATCATTTTCCCCCTTCTCTCTCTACTATCTGACTGAATGATAACAGTGGCGGACACATGTTCCACAGTCGGAGGCTCTCAGCCCTTATCTCCTCCGCTGCTCCCTGAGAGAACCTTGGAAGAGGAACGGAGCTCCCAGACAAATATGTGAAGGATATATCTTCTGGTCCGGTGCCACCTATCCTATCTCTGAGACCATGTCTGTATGACCATGAGAGGATCCTTGAAGGACACCATCTATGCTGGGAGACTAAGGGAGGGGAGGGAGGCCTTCATTTCCAGGTGATAAGCTCCACAAAATTAGAGTAATGAAGTTACTGTGATGAAACAGTTCTTTATGATTGGACAAATACTATAGTGAAGTGATTCTTGATCAAAGACTGTACTGTGCAAGTTTTTTTTGAAGTGGTCCAGAGGGTTTGAGGCTTTATTTGCACAAGTCTTAGATTAGAGGAACAGTAACAACTCATATCGCCCAAACACAACCTCCTTTTCGGTCTTGTCACTCATTGCACATAAGGCCAGTGTTAAGACTGGTGCTGTGGAGGGGGGGGAAGTGATATGATAAAAGCAGCAAACTCTACATAAACATGTGAGTTTACACAGAGGACAACCTGACAGAGATGGAGAATGTAGAACAGTTGACGGGAAGGAGGATCCTCAGTTTGATTAGTGGTCCGGTGACAGGCGCAAACACCACTTCAAGTCTGTTTTAGCAACCGCCAAATGTTGCTCTTGTCATTCTTTTCACACAACCTGTTCCTGTGACCTGACTCTTGATGTTGGAGCAATGTGAGGAATGGCAAAGTTTCCTCCTACCTGATCCTTTCTTACTTCCACAGAAAGCGTCCGTCAGGGCCATTTTCTGTCGCAGGTCTTTTGTCATTCCTCACATTCTCCTTGGTTACATAAACGCGTTGGAAGCTCACCTTGGCGCCTCTTCACCTCCAGCCTCCATGCAAGCTGTGTAATTAGGCTTAACCTCTCCTGTTCAAACAATGTAATGCTATGATTTACACATATCGCTGAGGCCCTGTGACACCAAACCATCTCAACAATGCACGTGATGTGTGTTATTGGGTGTCGGTTTAATATTAAATAAATATGAACTATCTATAAATAAACCAACAGCCAGCTCTGGTTCAGCTATTCTAAGGTATGAGCTTGGAACTTTCACTGCAGTTTTTGAGCTTTCATGGCTAAAATTGATTTAAATTACGCAGTTCCCCCCCCCCCCGACCCATCACGTCTCCATGCTCTGAGGCCCACTCCTCAAGACTTTACCTGCCTTTCACCTCTTTGTCACCAGGGCTGAGAGAATGACGTAAACCTCTGTGCATGTTATTCGAAAGGTGTATTTCCAGGTGGGGAGTGGCAGTTAAGAAATGGCCTTTCAACGTGCCTCAAGCCAAGTTGTTGAAAGCTGAGAAACTCCCAAACCCCATATTTAGAGAAGAAAGACAGAGGAGTGAAAGACGCTATTTGTGGCGGTGAGAACACAGTAACCTTACTGTAGTTTTTAAGGGATTTAAATCAAAAAGTTAGCGTTTGATCACAGCGACAGTTCCGAAATAGCAAAATGACACCCAGCCTCTTATTACTAAGTTATTACTCTCTTACAGTTAGTAAGCACTGCATCTAAACCAAGATAAATAACAGTTTTTCTTCATAATTGCTCCATGTTGGTTGAGGTGCATCATTTCCTTCTCCCTAATGAGGCTTTGAATGACTTCCAGTGAATCCTATTAAAAGAAATATCACATAATTCAATTCATTCTGTTGTTTTTTTTTCGTTACCAAGGGACCATGTGAACAAAAGTGCTCCAAACATTTTCGTGCAACATCTGTTTGTAATGTCGTCCAATTCTGGGCACCGGGGCAACCCAGAGAGAGGAGAGAGGAAGACCTTTCGTCATCTGACACAATTTGATTTGCACACAACAAAGAGGATGTAAATCTTAATTTGGAGACACTGGTGGGAGTTTCATAATATATGTATATTGTATTTCCATCAGTGATGTCACTTGAGGGTAGTCGCCTTCGGGGGCCTTTCATTCGCCGGCTTTGGCTTTCTCTTTTGTTCCTGTATGGTTTTGTTTCACTGAATAGTCCCTGGTCTCGATTGAAAACTCCCTTTTCAAAGAACCCACAGAGATTTACTGAACTATTTTGTTTAACTTTCCAATTAAGCCATTCCCTTTTTGTTGTTTTTTTTTCTTTCTTTTTCTTTTTTTTTTTTTTTAAAGGACACATCCGTTTTCCATTACCTTACTCCACAACATCCTCTAATTGGACAAAGGACAGTGTGCCCGCGAGTCAGGAATATGATGTCACATGACTCTATAACATCCTAAACATGACAAGATGGCATTCTTTGCTGGCAAACACATGTCTGAGAGGAACTCCTTAGTTTGTTTTGTCTTCAGCCTGTTTTCACAGCTCTAATCATTAGAAGACATTAGGGCTCAGCCGTGTAAACAGACAGTGAGATGCTGTGTAAATGTTATGCTCTCTGTGACTCACCTCTCACCATGTGTTGTGCTATTAGATCCAAATTAATTACAGTAAGAGCCTATGAAGCATAAACTCCTTTTGTTGCAATGACAGAGCAGTTTGTTTTCATTTGGACGCCGAATTATCCGCCAGTAAGAAAATGTCCAATATTGGTTACAGTGCAGGGGACTTTGAAGTTAAACTGTAACCCTTTTCTCGGTATCTGAGAGGCCGCCTGTCTGTCTGCCAGCGGGAAAAATGATAAATAGAGTCAGACAGCAAGACTGCTGACTGCACACTGCAGCGGAGGAAAACAGGTATGAGTAGAAAGGGGACATGCTGGGTTGTGTGCAGCAGGAGCGGGGTTAATAGGTGAACACACACAACCCACGTTTACCTCTAGCCCAGAAAAGCTTTTCGGGTTGAACTCTTAATGTGCAGTTTCGGCTACAAGATGGCCGACTACAGTTACATTATGACGATGCTGATGGCTAAGCAAATCTCGCGTCGGCGTGATTGATCTGGAGAGGCACGGCAGACAGCTCCAGCTGGAGATCAAAGGAAAGCCTCTCCTGTGCAGAAGAAGAGGGGGAGAGAGAGAGAGGGAGGGAGGTTGGAGGTGCGTCCCACCCCCCCATCCACCAGTGCCAGATGTTCTCCTCTCTCCGTGTCCCATCATGCTTGATAATTGCACGGCGCACCATAGGCTCCGTCCATGCCCCCTTGACATTAAAGTGCAGCGCCTGGCGGGGAGCTGGGCTCAGCAGAGCTTTGAATTAGTCCTGGATGCAGCCGTTACACAGGCTAAAGGAGCGGCCCGAACCTCGTACACACACACACACACACACATCTCCACCTACGTCCGTAACCCCAGAGAGGCCCTGAGTGGCCTGCGGGTCCCCAGGCTAAGGGGCGAGATCCTCAGCCAATTATGGTAGCGGTGGCGGCCGGTGGGATCGGATGAGGAGTCGGTGGTTTGCGTGTTTACATGCATGTTTACACCACCTCTCATTTCCCAGTGTGCTTTGCATCTCAAAGTCCAGCTAGGTTTTGCGTGCTTGTTCCTCCCTTGTTACAGCGTGAGTCACCACCACCGCCGGGGCCCCGGGGCCTGTTCCACTGGCACCAGACCTCCTCTTCTCTGCCATCATTATAGGTACTTCGTTTGTCCCAGGGAGCCGTGGGGGCTGAAATTAGGGCATGCAGGGACAGATAATGACAAGGTAGAGAGGTTGCAGACATGACACTAGCTTTTAGCGAAGGCAAACTGGCTCCATGTGTCCAGAGTCAGTCCCGCTGTCTCCTCCGTGTGTCCCCCTGACCCTCCACCCTCCCTCACCCCCGCACCTCCCTGGTCAGAGGCTCCCCCTCCGCTGGGGCCGTCTGGGTGAGTCAGGTGCCTCCTCCGTCTGTCCTACAGACGGCCAGATGGGAGATGATAAGGAGCAGCAGGCTGCAGGTGGTGCACGGCTGCACACACTCAGCTGTTACACACACACACACACACACACACACACACACACACACACACACACTATAGCCACTCTATCATCACTATCCTCAGGCAGACCCAGACATCGGTCCTATCTCCCTCACCCTCAACCTTAACCTCGGTGCACCTGTAGAGCAGGGGATTCACCCAGAGATAGACATGGCCTTGATTTTATTTGTTCATTCATTAAAGCCCTGGTTTGTCTCAGATAGAAAAGAGAAGGGGTGTGGGGGGGGGGGGGGGGGGGGGGGGGGGGGGCTAGTGTGCTGTGTGAACAGTAAGACCATTGAAATGTTTTTGGTGAATGGATCCAGATGTGAGTGGATGGGAGGGCAGCTGCTCAGGGTGCATTGGGGTGAACACGTTTTTTATTGACTGTGATATTACAATTTTTTTTTATATTCATCTTACGAAACAATTAAAAAAAAGCTGTTCATTTTTAACATAATGTAGCACAAATAATCCATTTTCATAACCCGTAACGCTGAGTCGTAACCAGCTACCAGCCAACGCTGCGCACCTCCCACAGCTCTCACATGTGCTCACTACAACCACATAACCATTACTCAACTGTCGATAAATTACACCAACAGTGTGAGCAGGATGTGTTTACATAACCTACAGTGGTCGCTCCACCGGAGTTATGTTTTGATTTTACCCATATTGCCCCACATTGTTTCCAAAAAAGCAGTTCCCTCCAGGTCGTGTACCCTGTTAAATCACTAACAGAGGCCATAAACACAGCCTGTCTCCTATCCAGAGAGAGAGAGGGAGAGAGAGAGAGAGAGAGAGAGAGAGAGAGAGAGAGAGAGAGAGAGGGAGAGAGGGCTGAATGGAAGCTAGCTCAACAGTTTTCTGCCAGCTCTTGGCGCGTTCCCCCCTCCTTCCGACTCATGAATGAACACTAATATAATATAAAGACTCCCACCTACCCACCCACCAACAATTTTTACCCCCCCCCCCCCCCCTCGGCGCTACATGTGTTGTGCTGTAGCGTTCGCCCCCGGAGTCCGTTTGACACGCAGAGGTGTGAGGGAGTGAAGTAAGGGTGGTGGTGGGGTGGGGGGGGGCGTCGGCTGGAGTCGCACCGTAAAGCCCCCCCCTACCCGTCTCCTTAGAGATCCCTCTGAAGCTTTGATGGCATTTTCGACGTTAATGCCCCCTCTGCTCAGGGGTACGGTGAGCAGGCAGCCAGGCACTGTAAATGGGGGTCATTGTGTAAAAGGGATAGTGTGTGTGCCTGTGTGTGTGTGTGTGTGTGTGTGTGGTGGAATGCAGGAAGGACGTAAACGATCAGGAGCGTGTCCCTGTGGTTAACATGCAAGATTAAATAATATACAGTCGTAAAACATCGGTAAGGAAATTCTAAACGTGTTACGTGAGCTGTATGGAAGCAAATGGGAGAAATATGAGCAGCTTCCATCACATTAACAGAAAGGCCTCGACACACACACGTTTACAGTAGATATGAAATGTTTCACCTTCTAGAAGCACAGGCTCAGATTTCATCATGATTAAATACTCACATTAATAATTACGTTGTTCATTTTTGGCTATGAAGCACTTCAAAAAAGACTTAAAAATGGAAACCTATATTTCAAGAGCAATGCTATAACTTTAGGGTTCATTTTATTCTTTGCTACTAATCATAGAGTTGGCAGTTTGATCCTTAGTTCCACCTGTATCCATGGAAACATGGAAGTTATAGCGCTCCCATCCTCATCAACCAGCATTGATTAACATGATGCAGGAAATTCATTTTTTACAGAATAAAGACATGAAATAGATTTTTATTTTAAACATTAAACTATTCCATACTGAAACTGTTAAAACAACTAAAGCACTAATAAATACAGTCTGAAAAATCACTGTTCAAACTTCAAATGTTCAACTTCATTCATGCTAAACTATAGTCCTTATAAACAGCTTATGTGAATCAGAGTTATTCATAAAAAGGAAAATACTATAAATAATTCATATCATTCCTGAGTTTCACCATATGACAACTTTAGTCAGCCCTTGTTTGTGATTGGTTCTCATGTAAATCAAGTTGTGTGCATTAGTACCCCATGGGGCCCCTGGGTGCTGAAGTTCATGTCCCCCAAACAACTTTTATTTAATTCTGATTGGATAACGCTGCTGTTGGTCGGATACCTTGTAACTAAATATTTGTTTTGGACATACTGGTGACCATAATGATCAACATCAAGAGAAATGGGTCAAACCTTGTGTCATATTTCTTTTGAGCCGGAAAAAAAATCGAGGGCCCCTTTCTCTGCTCAAGGGTCCCTGTGATAGATCCAGCCATGGTTGTGTGTGCTTGCTTTGCTTTCATGTTTAGTCATGTTTATTGTATTAATAGTGTTTTTCTGTGATGCTCCATCATTGTATATTTGCAATAAAAGGTTGAAGTGAAAACTATAGCTGATGGAATATTACTGAAACACAACAAATCCACTATGTTAGGACTCTATAGCTGAAATAGACAGAGCCACACTATATAAAATAACAATTCTATGTAATATAATGAAGAAATTGATGAGAAAGGGGATCAATTGCGTTTTGTTTATTACTAATTTGCTGCAACAGGTTTTGAAAGACATCAGACACCTTCCTACAACTTCTGATGTGAACCTGCAACTGCAAAATAAGTATGAAATCCATCAGTGATGCAGCCTGTGAGAAAGCTTTCACATCACCGGCTCACCAGCTGTGCCACAGCTACAGTCAGATGTTGGTGTTTTTCTTCTTTTGTACATCACGCTTCTCATACATCACATCACAAGCCGTCTCCTTTTTGATCCAGTCAGTGCACACACACTGGCCCTCCTGTTCCTGACTGTTAGTGTTCCACGCACACCGCGGCGTCTTGACGCTCGGCTGTCGCATGTGAAGGGGTGGCTCGCAGAGTTTGTGGTGCGATTCTGTGTTTTTTGAAGCGGGGGGGAGTGATAGGATCTACGCTCTGATCTCCCCATAATCACATTAGTGGTGTTTGAACTTTGTTTTCCTTCTCTTCACGGGGATTCGCTCTGGGCAAATAAGAAGATCACAAACTGATGGACAGCAGATAGAAAACATGAAATTTTGTTTCATGTCATCCGCCCACCACCGCCACCTTTGTCTCTTTCTGTCCTCTTTTTCATGTTGGCTTTCATCCTTCTCGTCCCTCCACCACCACCACCAGCACCACTCTCTCTCTCTATCTGTCTGCCTCTGTCTTTCCTCACTTTTCCTGTTTGTCCTCCCTCCTCTCTGCCTGTCCTCTCTGCAGGTTATCAGGTCAAAGTGAAGTGCATGCCAGTGAGTGCACCGGCCTTTCCCTGGGAGACAGGACAGATCATTCACCTAATGAAGGAAGGAAGGAAGAAGAGGGACTTTTTATCTGCCCTTTTCACTTTTTAACAAATGTCAAAGCTCCATATGTTGTTTTGTATTCTTATTTTCCCTTACTGTATGACACTCCCCCTGTGTTTTATAAGGAAATGATATGAAATGCAGAAGCAGACACAGACAAACAATGATATCAAATATTATTATAGATCAGAATCAATTGTATCAGTCAATATTGATCTGATTGAGTCACTCATTAGAAACCCTGGACTTAGCCACAGCCTGCCTGTGCTAACAGATAGCATTTATGACCTATGACGACATCCCTGATAACACAGATAATCAGTGTTTGGTGTTATTGAAACACAAAATTCATGATCGCAGAGAGCTGACACTGAATAAAGTCTATACATTCAAACTAACACTTCTCAACAGATAGTGCCAGTTATGCACAATTTTGTTGTTTGCTTAACAAAAGCAGAGGAAGAAGATATTCAATAGATTTAAAAAAATATATGATTAGAATATGATTGAATACGATCCACTGAAAAATAATTGAAAGGGTGAGCAGTTTGGTCATGTTTATTCACATAAATTGTGGCCGTCTGTATTGTATCTAGAGTCTTCCAATTAAATGTGGTGTTGTGGCAAAATACATCACTTCCTGTCTGATCTTCCAGAATTTAACTCAATGAATTCATTAAACTTGTGTTGAAGGCTCTAACAAAAACAAAAGGAATGACAAAATGCACAATTGCAGTCTGTTTAAATTTGATTTTTATTATTTTTATTTTTATTATTCAATACATAATTTGCTGTGTGTCAAAACCCTATTCACATACAGGCAAAAAACGTTATTTCATTACACCTCCCATGCCAACGGTGGCATTTTTGAGTAGTTTAAGAAATATCAGACCACTCTCTTTATTCTGCCTACATAAAACACAACTTAAATTTCCTGCAGTGCATACACACCCAATTTTGCATACAGGTGACACACCAATCCTTCACAGTGTAGCGATATCAGTATAATGAGACTTTTTATTTTGTAAGGTGATATCTGACTTGTTAGTAGAAGTTTGCAAGGTTGGATGGACGGCAAGAAGTTGCAAAAGCAACAGGAGAGCATTCTTTGCAATCACCAACCAGACATCCTCAGCGTCCCACTGGGCATCTTAACCGTAGATTTTTAGCGTCACATCAGGAAATTTTTACCACATTTTACTGTTTAACCCAAACCATAATCCTCCCCTGACCTACAGCATTAAATGAGATGTGAAAAGGTTAAAAAATTCAGCATCAAATTCATCTGCATGCAAAATTAGACCTCGTCATTTGCACTGTACGCTGTTTAAAAGTGTAAAGTCGTCTTATTTGTATGCAGATTTGTGAGACTGGAGTTGGAAATATAATGACCTTCCTAGGAAAGACATGTGGTAACTATGGTATAAGCCTGTAAATAACAGGAGAGAAAACTGAACAAAAACAGCCTATCGAGCTCAAAGGGTTAGAGACTTTATGAGCTGGAAACTAAAGTTGGAACAATTTTGTGGCGAGGAGTTGCTCAGTTGTCAAAGCAGTTCTTGAGCATTCATTGTCAAAAAAAGTGAAGCGAAAGTCTTTATTTTTTAACATGGCAAAGTTCAAACTGAATGACAGATTGCTTCAGCGCTCGGAAATGTCTGCTTGAGAGATGGAACCCGCATTTCTCCCCCCTCGTAATGTCAAACCCATCTTTTTTTTATAAGGCGCTCGAAATAGCGCGAGATAAAATATCAAAAGGCGACTCAGCGAAAGAGGAACGTCTGCACAGTTATAATTTAGCCCTCAGAACAAGCCCGAATGGAGCTTCTCTCCCACTTTATTTAAGAAGCAGAGGAGGGAAAAAAATAAAGCAGTCAGGAAGCCAAAACCATCTCTGAATGATTTAGAAGCCGCTCCGCTTGGTGTGGCCATAATTATGGCTGCGCAAGATTGAAGGGTAGGAGGAGATGCTGGAGCCTGGGCCAAGATTATAGTCTGTTCTGTTGAGGGAGAGAGAGAGAGAGAGAGAGAGCGAGAGAGAGAGAGAGAGAGAGAGGGAGCAAGAGTAGGGTTCAGGGACAGATAGAGGGCGAGAGAGAGAGAGAAAGAGAGAGAGAGAGAGAGAGAGAGAGAGGGAGAGAGAGAGGGAGCAAGAGTAGGGTTCAGGGATAGTTAGAGGGAAAGAGAAAGAGAGAGAGAGAGGCGGGGGATTATAATAAGAAAGGATGAATTAGAGGAGATGAAGGAAAAAAGAAGAGTGGTAGCAAGAAGCAGACGTAAGAATAGACAGAAAAAAAAAGATTTAAAGATTTAAATAAAAGGCTGCTCTGAACTCCAGGCTCTCTCCAAACTCTCCAAATCTCCAATCTGGGGCCTTCCTTGCTGCATCATCCAGTCAGAGGACATCCATCAAGATCTCACCACACACTCAGATCCACCAGCGCGGGAGGCACAGAGGCAAGGGAGTGAATTAAAGAAAAGAAAAAAAAGAGAAGAAGAAGAATCTGGTCAGAAATAGCTGGAAACAAGCAGCACACATCAGGCTGCGGCATAAGAACCGACGACTCCCCCCGCAAATGATTTCTCCATATTGGATAGAAATGAAACGCTATATTTTGCCAAACCAGAGCTGTCAGGGAATGTTGAGAGGATGTTAGCTTTCTGTGGCCGATCTGTCTCTCTATCTGCATGTTTTCCTTCTAAATTTATGCTTACAGAAACTTTACATCAATTACAAACGTGTATGAATGAATGACGGAGAGAGAGAAAAAAAAACAACCACACATTATTCCAAAGAGTCGACACATGCTGTACACACACACACACACACACACACACACACACACACACACACACACACACTGATTAAAACCAGTTCTCTCCAGGGTCATGTTGTGATTGGTCGGGCGGGGAGCAGGATTTTTTGGTCAAAGGGGGAAACTACGCTCTGATATGGCCTCCTAATGAGTCCAGAGAATGGATACATGCAACACACACACACATATACACACACACATACACACACACCTCCCACACTCCCTTTTAAGGAGGGCAAACATAATTTATGAAACCCTAGAACCTCGTTTCCCTGCCTCACCAGAGTTTCCTGCGATGGGAGGACTCAGTGACTTTGATGGAAGCCAGGGAGGCCACTTGACTCGGAGGGGTCTGGCGTTGTTTAGGCTTGGCTTTTTTTTTTTTGCTGGAAGACAGTGAGTAATTGAACTTATGGAGCGGTCAAACGCCGGGGAAAGGATCCAGGGAAGGGCATGCACCAGCAAGCTGATGGGGGCGAGATAGAGATTTTGAGAAATGTGATAGGAGCTTCTAGAAGATTATCCTCAGATAACACGCTTCCAACCAGAGTTCATGCTAAATGCATTTATGAATTAACATGAGTGGTGAAGTATGAAAGAAGTATGGTGAAGATGGGGAAGTCTGGAGAAAAAAGAGGTAAAGATTAACTGTCATGCACATGTGGAATCCTGTTATTGTTTACTGGCTTAATCAGCAAAAATAAAAATGTGCCGCTTCATCAAATAGATTGGTAACACTTTAGTCAATGAAGAAGCAGCTGAACATGCAAAAACATGACATTTATCCTCAGGGAAGAACACAATTCAACTTATATGTAGAACAATGTGTTAAAAAATGAGTCTGTAATTACTGTTATGCATAATAAATGATTATTTACTGTATTTAAATTGAGCTCTCTTTAGGAAATTCCTCATTGAAAATCAACACTTTGCTAAAATATTGGCTTTCTGTCTGCCAGTAGGATTGAGTCATAAACTCAGTTTGACTCAAATGAAAATGACTGCAATTTCAGAATTTTTTAGTTTCTATCTACCAATTATTAGCACAAAGAGTTCAGGAAGCTTCCTTAGAAATGATTACGAAATCCTGAAGACCTGTAAAAGTTACTACACTTTAATGATATGATACAGCATTTGGATTTGGTCTGTCTTCGGATTTATTATCAACAACAGCTTTAAACTCAACACAACACTGCAAATGACATATTATTATTCTGTCTTTTCTGATAAATTATTAAGGGAACAGCAGACCCATCAAATAAACTGTAATCATTTTAATAAGCATGTGATAAATAAGCCAGTAACTCTGTGTAAAGGAATAAATGAATTAACCTAATTTCCATTTTTCCAGTATACCTGATAACGTGTTGCTTTTATGCTAATGTTGGCAAATTTCACCTTTGACCTGCGTATTCAAAGTACACCAAGGTGGGTGTCAGCAAATAAAATTGGAGGCAGGTGAGTGCAAACACACACACTTTCACACACTTATATTGCATCACCCAGCAGCAGAGACCAGTAGGCGTCTGGATGACACCATATCTGACTGACAGTTTGACGCCTGTTTGTCTATGGAAGCATCGTCCGTATTGTTTTCACCAAATCGCTGTCTCTTTCCACACAATGGTGGCTAACATTTCCCTCCAGTTCCCATGCTGCTCAGCACCAGGAGCCAATCGTTTGGTGGGCGGCAGTTTCTGGTTAGCTATTGTGGTTAGATGAGTCAGTACCTTCATGATGATAATATTACGCTTGGAAGAGAAGACGGAAGTAGGTGTGAGTTACCATGAAATAATACAGGATGCGTGGGGCTGTCTCACTCTGTCGGTAATAATCATGTGCTCAGGTAGTCAATAAAAGAGTTAACTATGACTCATCTGTTGATGATCAGCTGAAGTGATTTGGAGCAATTCATTTAAAGTTGTAATCCTGCTGCTCACCTCGTGCCTGCTCTATTTTGCCCCTCTTACTTCCTTGAAAAAAATATCAATGTGACAAACACAGTGGTGATGACAAGTAACTTAATACATCTCTGACAGGTGGTAAACAGACTGAACAGAGAGCAGTGAGATTGTTGTTAATTAGATGAGATGAAGATGGATTACATGCAGCATTGTTTTCCTGTGGATTCCTTGCATGTAGGTAGACAGTCTGCATCCAGCACTACAGTGGTAGACTCCACCTCTACTAATAATGACAATATAGAGAAATCATTACTGAATGGAAATACAATATATCACTGTTATAAAAAAAAAGTGATTATGAATAGTATCAAATCAAAGACATCCAGATGTGTTGTCAAGCATTAATTTACCTCTTCAAGTATAATTACAGTGTTTTTCATGCTATAGGCAGATATATATTTTATTATAGAAAACTAAAACGTTAGATAATCATAGTCACTTCACTTTTGTTATAGTCATTGAAGTGAAGATGGATTTGAAAGGTATATGCTGCATTACTTTTATATTGTAAATATGGCATCAAAGTATTGCAATACTTATATCCAGTTTGTGTCTCCAACTTGATTTTTATAATGTACAGAAATAAACTTAATTAAGGTTTATGTGGACGTTGGAAAAACTGAAATCTATGACATTATTGTATGCTTGAGAAAATGGGCTGACCATAGCAATAAAACAATAATTAAAAAAGACAAATATAACAGACTTCTTTTACATATGATGAGGGCCTGCATTACCCAAATACACACCTACACACACATGCACAAACACTCTGTTGATCATATAAGAAAACTGTCCTGCATGACTGAGACCACAGTGCTCTGTATTTCAAGGGAGGTCAAGAAGTTTTAATGTTAGCAACAAACACACACACCTTGCAAAGCCTCCTCTTCTCTCTACTTGTGAGGCTCTCGCCACACCCGCATTGTGCCGCTGAATGGCTGCTAGGGATAATAAACCGTTCAAGTTACTGAAGGAGAAAAGCTCTTAAGTCAAGAGAAAGGCCGACAAAAGGACTTGTTGTCAAAAGGCCCCGAGCAAGTGCTGCCACTCTGCTCGCCGTTTGACATCAGAGTGACAGTGACACACACACACACACACACACACACACTTTCGCACACACCCTGGCACTCCTACATCAGTGTTAAGACATTTCTGTATGCATCTCATTGATAAAACCACACACAGACAAAAACTCAGCCTCCTGATGTGTACAGGTAAACTAACACACACCCACAAAGATGCTCTGACACACCCACCCACCCACACTAGAGGAATCTGCTAAGTGAGGGGAGGGGGGTCAGCAGGTCCCAAAACAAAGCTTGAGTCAGACACAAGTATTCAGCCAACCGTGGAATCAACTACTGCTGACAGATACAGAGAATATTTTGGAGAAGAAGAAAAAAATAAAAGGCTCGAGGAGGGAAAAGAAGAGGAAGGAAGACAGAGAGATAAAGAGAGATAGAGGGTGAATGGGTCGGGTGGGGGGGGGGGGTTTGAGTCAGGCTGAGACAGTGGAATTAGCAGATTGTGAAAAAGCCAGAGAGCCCCTGCAGGTTGTTCCATGTGTTTTTGTCAGCCATAATGGCCCATTAGTGCTGTGTGTGGCTCTAGTTTCTGGCTGAGATTAAAGTCTTAGCTGAGGGATACCTGAGAGACAGCGCTAAGCTCCCCGCAAGACAGAGAGCCATCACAGCACGGAGGGGAATGGGCCTGAGGAGGGAGAGGAGGAGGGAGGGAGGGAGGGTTACCAACTGTATGAAGGGGCGTGTCCTTTCAAGATATCTCTATTCTTTATATAATGTCTCCAAATTCCTTAAACAATTGGCTTCTGAGTGTATATGATTCCAGTGTTTCTGTTTCAGTTGTGGTGGAAAACTTTGTAGTTTTAGTATCTTGAAACCAGGACATAGTCTGATCCCTAGAAAACTGATATATGATTCAACATTTCACATGCAGTTAATAGCTGCATGAATCAAAACCTTTATAGCCTATTAATATATCAGATGACTGTGAATGTGATGAGCCTACAGTGTATCATCACCAAACTTGGCATTTCTCTCCAGCTCTATGGGGAGTTTTACTGTCTTCTAGCTTGTTTTGGCTTTGGCAGTTTCACTCAAATTGCTCTCATTAGCTTCATTTTCAGACAAACAGCTGTGAGAACACACTACCTGTACGACTACCAGCACCAAACAGAAGACTTGTGCTGTGTTTTAAATCACGTACTTCTGTGTACACTATGTACTTGGGTAGTGTGCAAATTTTCACAGGTTAGCATTGTCTCAAATCAAACATGGCTGTTGCACACCAGAAATGACGATTTTAGCTAGTTAGCAAGCTAGCGTTAGCATTCACGTTAGCATTAGTGGTATCGCATCATTACAGACTGCTAAATTAACCCAATAAACCGACCAATGGTTTATATGTGACGACAGTATAGTGGTGTGCAAAAAACAAATTAAATGTCCTCAGCCACTATTACCAGTTTGAAAAGTGCTCCCTCCTCTTCTGCTACTGTACGTAGCCAAGATAGCAACCGTTGAGAGTGAGAAGTATCCATAGTTCCACACTCAACTTTTTGACCGATTTGAGTGCACCATCCAGGTACTTACAGCACACTGCATTTTTCCACACTTCTCAGTGTGTACGCAATTATATACTATTAATTAAGTATAGAAGTATGTTATTAAAGACACAGCAACATTTCTTTCTTCTTTTTGCAGCTAGAAAGCTTGATACGCTACTTTTTTTTATCAGAAGTTAGAAGACAAAGATAAAAGGAGAGTTAATATTGGACATACATTCATCAGCTGGACAGAAAAGTGACTTCAAATGAATGCTAATTAATGCTATATTAAGTTTTAAAGTTACAGTATGTCAATATTCTGTTAAGAAGTGCAGGTTAAACATGATGACAACCAAAAGAAAAGTGAAAAAAAAACCTCTTGAAGTCTGTGTGATTATTCATTTCAAACAAACCAAAAAAATAAAATAATAAATGAAGCTGTTTTTGTTGTGTTTGACTTTATTAGACTGTACAGACGGGTGTATTTTCATGACCATGAACAATTTTCCAATCATATCCAACAACAGCTGATTGTGCTATTATTTCCCACATTATAGTGTATTTTTAGTACAGCCACACCTAATTCATATTTTTTCTGTCTCGGTGTCGAGGTTCATATCTCAGGTTACATTATTTTGGTTTAGTTTGTGGCTTGGCTTTCCTTTCTGTACTGGTTGAATCCACAACGTCTGCTCCTTCTCACCATCTGAATGAAAAACAAAAACCTTGCTTACACATGAGTAAAATTTCCTGTGATGTCAGGCTAGTGCGTGTGTGTGTAGCTACTGTGTGTGCATGGGTGTGTGCAGTATGGGCACATGTGAGCTCACGATATATGTGCATTTATATGTAATAAACACAGATTGGATTTTACAGAGAGAGAGAGAGACAGACAGAGGGAGAGAGAGTATGTGTGTGTATATAAAAATTGTGTGTACTTATGAGCGTGTACACAGTATGGCTGGTGAAATGGGAGTAAAGGTCTATATGTTGAGGTAGTCCAGATGGCCTGTTAGTGGTCATTAGATATGGCTGGGCGGACGACATAGACAGATGACAGTGAGAGAGAGATGGTAGTGGCTGATAGGCTGGTGACTGATATATAAACATGCATGTAAACCCTACGCGCGCACACACACACACACACACACACACACACACACACACGTGTAATGCCTTCGATTCATGTGTGGAAGGAAGGAGGCGGAATTTGAGAAGTGCCACACACACACACAGAAAATACACACACACACACACTCATGTATACAGTGCCTTCATAAATGCAACATACACCCTGACACACACACACAGGTCCACCAGAACAAAAGAATAGCTCGACCTGACTTTATCTTCACCTTTTAACATCACATCTCTCTCTTTTTCTGTCAAACGCACACACACACACACACCTACACACACACACCTACATCTACACAAAGAAGCCCTTCATCTCTGCTAACCCTACAGTAAGACAGTAGCGCGGTGTGGTGCAGAGGTGTAATTAGACTGTCTGCCTACACTCTGCTGCTTCTGTTAGACTACAAACACTCATCTGGAGACCTCCCCTCCTAACTCCATCATTATGTTTGTGTGTGTGTGTGTATGTGTGTGTGTGTGTGTGTGTGTGTGAGAGTAGACAACAACGACATGTTGTGTTTATGCTCGTCATTCAGGCGAAACACACCAGAAATATACATTCATCTGCTTCGGTTTATGACAGATAGTCAGCACATTTGAAACTTTTTGTTCACTTATCTCAACCAAATGGTAGAATTTTTTTTTTCTTTTTATCCCTTTCTCTCTGTCACTTTTTGCACCTACCTCAACCCCCCCCCCCCCCCCCCCCCCCACCCCCCACCCCCCACCCCCTTAGACACACATACTATGCCATCCCCTAACACCCCATCTACAATCCAGCATGGCTGTAGGGGGACCCTGGCTCGTCACTGGCAGCTCCTTTGTCTTGAGAGACCAGATGAAAGCTAACTCTCTCTGGCTCCCCCACATCCTGCTCCTGCTCCTGCACGGTAATCTTCCATAATCCCACGCCTGCAATTTTCACCCTCCAGCTCTCCAACCCCTCTTTTCCTTTTTTGCTGCCTCCCTCCTGATCCTCCTTTTTTCTCTTGTCTCTTTCTTGTAGCCTTTAAAATAAAAATGACAGGAGGCATTTACCGTCTCATTTCCTGCACACATATACACAAACAATACAATGAATGACAGCCTTGAATAACATGTTAAATGTGGCTTCTCTAATGACTGAAGTTGGAGGAGATCAGATTGTGTGAACTGCAGGATTTGGGATGAGTGGAAAATAAGTTAAATTTCCTTGCAATACATCCCAGAAATATTCCAGTTTCAAAGAGCTAAAAGCTAATGCTAACATGCTCACAATGACAAGGCTAACATGCTAAACAGCTGTAATGTTTACCATGGTCAACATTTGCTGATTAGCATTAAATCAAAGTATTGACAAACTTTATTATACATTTTGTATAGATATGTATGTTGAACTCTCTTTTTAAAAATATTGGTCTAATTTCTTGTTTTCTAACCTTTCTTACTTAAATTCTTAAATTCTACCAAATTCATAAATCTTGGAAATGTATGGATGGCAGAAGAGATGACATTGCCTCTGTTATATGCTTGTATTGGAATCTGCAGTCAGAAAATAAACATATAAAAAAGAAATGTCAATATATTTTCCCAGGATATGAAAAAAAAAAAACTTTAATATTTAACAAATCTTTTCTCATTTCTCTAATGCTTTTTATTTGTTTATTTATTTAGTCCCTTTTGTGGTATTGTGTGGTGTGTACATGCCTTACATTCTGGTCTTGGGCTATATTCATTTGTCTTGTAAGCTCACGCAGACACAGATTGTTAGGATAAGAACTTTATCATCCTCCTCCTACATACGTACTGTATTTCCACATTTAGACATCATAACTCATGATAAGTGTACGTTTGAGTGCTTTTATATCCACATAAAATGTCTAATTTTGTTTAAATTTACAGTTTTTCAGTTCCACAGAAAGCTAATGCACGTATAAACTTTCTCTGGCCCCCGTCTCTCTCTACAGTAGAGGAGGTTCATCTAATCCCCTTAGTCTCATTTGGGGCCCCATGAAATCCGTGCACCATTACCAATGGGACAGGTATGAAAATTACTCCTGCTACCCTGTGATGCTGTCCTTCTTCTCCCCTGGGCTTCCGAATGGGGCTCATCCCTTTTTTGTTTTTTTGCACACACATGCTCACAGGCTTGTCTTTCTATACTTGTGAGGACCCTCCTGCATCCCCTAGCTCCTCACTCTAAAGGGGTATTCACACCAAGCACGATGGATGCCATTTTGTCGTGCGACAAATGAGAATCTGTTGCGCTGTCGCTCCAGTTTTGACACGTGACCATTTTGTGTACATTCGTGTCATCGCGAGCCCGCCCATTTTCACTACACAGCAACATTGCTTTCTTTTGTCTTCACCCATGGTCGAGATAACAACTGTTACCACTATCGCTGCGCTGTACCTGCTGTGGACGTCCGAGACACGTCGGAGGGTCAAACGCCACCGTCGTTTCTGGGTACATGATATCCTCCGGAGGCGCACAGAGCTCGGTGAGTACCACCGTCTCATTCAGGAGCTCTGTCTGGACAATGGCCGCTTCCAGCGGTACTTCAGGCTGACTGTTGCTCAGTTTGAGGACTTGCTAGCAACTTTAACCATCATAAATAAACGGCCAAAACGTCCTCACAATGCAGGAAAAAAAGAAGAAAAGTCAAACATAGCGGTGGTCTCAAACTACTATTTTTTTTACATCAGAGGTACATTTGTTAGGAATATATTCAGACATAAAACAAGCAGAAAAGAAGAAGATTTTGAATTAGAATCAGTAACAGTATGCGATGTGACACTGCCTGAAACTCTCGTAATGTGGGTGTTAGATAAACATGGCTTTCTCTCTGCTCTCCTTCCATACAGAGACCTTGAAGATCCATAAAGGGACCATGTTCGGCGGCTGCTACAAGGTACAAGAATTCCTTGGCGAGGGCGGATTTGGTTACGTCACCAAATGCCGCCACATTGAAACAAACAAGGTGGTGGCCATTAAGGTCAATAAAACCCACCCTGAAATTGTTCACCAGGCAAGAGAGGAGATTGCCACTCTCAAGCGTCTGAAGTGTCTGGATCCAGACACTTGTAATATTGTAAGGTGGCACGGCTTTTTCTTTGAAAAGGAGCACATCTGCCTGAATTTTGAACTTCTGGACCAAAGCCTTTATGACTACATGGAAGACAGACAACACCAGGGTCTCTTAATTGAAGAACTCAGTCCTGTGGTCCATCAGATGGCGACAGCCCTGTCACATCTGAGGACCATGAAGATCACCCATGGGGACCTCAAACCGGACAATATAATGCTCTTAAACCGCCATGACTTTGACCTTGCCTGTTACATGTCTGCTACTCAGACCGGAGCTTGCGTGCAGACTATCGTGTACAGAGCACCAGAAATTATATGACACATACCATTCAATGAGGCCATCGATATGTGGTCTCTGGGACTCATAGCTGCAGAGCTGGTTACAGGCTACCCGCTGTACGTGGGTGAAACAGAATATGATATGTTGAGGTTCATCATGCAGACCCAGGGACAGCCTGAAGACTACATAGCCTCCTGGATCGTGAAAGAGGAACAGTATGGAACTTCCACAGGCAGTGCAATAACATTGTTCTATTGATGTTGTGTAATTTTCTTTTCCAATTTTAAAAATGTTTTAAAAATGTTTAAAAAAAAAAGTGAAAAATAAAAATGATTCAAACACAAAATCATTCTTGTGTGGACCAAAATATAATACAGTGTCATAAAAACACAATGTCACATGTTTACCTACCAGCCCTCATAAAATAAACGCGTCAATGAATAAAGCTAACGTTATCCTAATTTTAACAGCTTTCATTGTCTGTTCAATTTTAACCTAGATATTAGCTACAAGTGTTTTGAGAAGCCAGTATTTAAAGCTTTTTTTTTCTGTGGGCTTGGAGACCCCGTCTGTGTCAGTAAGGACTTTTGGACTATGTATTATTATGTATTGTGAAATTTTGAAACCTCTGAACAAAATTCCTGGACTTTTGTACTCATTTCTGGTCCTCCAAACCTCACAGAACTGCTTCCCAACTATCTGGCTATCAGATGCAATTTCACAGTAACCCATGAAATACTTGTTGAGATATCTTAGTCTGCACCAAAATAGCTTACGAATTGAATGACATTACCATTCCTAGAAACCAAACCAAGTGTCCATTACAAGTTTTGAATTTCACTCACACGTTGAAAAAGAGTTTTAAAAAATGTCAGTCTATATAGTCACATTCTTTGTCTGACAACAGCGTGTGTGATGTATTTGCCCTAGTGACCCTGGTGAGGCACTGTGTGCGTATTGTCCGCAGACAATAGAACTATATGGAAGACAGTATGGGGCTGTATTGACCACTGTGACCTGAAGCTGTGGCACATCAGATTGTGAGCCAAGAAATAGCTGCCACTGTCAAATGGTGCCTTCATCTACTCTTTTCCATAGCTGAGAGTGAAGCTGACAGAATTCTCAGCATTATCACAGTTGTCCATTCAGAGGACTTTGCTCCCTTGTAATTAGCTAAAACAAATAAAGTGCAGATACCATTAGCAGTTTCCTTGTTGTGTTAATAAATCAGCAACATCTGCTCCCTCTCCGCTCCTTTCGTTTGAAGTGCACAGAGCTTTACAGCGGCGGCTAATAGACCCAGTCTGCTCCACATTAATCTTTGGCATTAACAGACGCTGCAGCTCCCTACATGTATTTATTTTTAGCTGTGACTTGGATGGGGATGGGGATCTAACTGGAGTATGTTTTAGGAATCTCAAACCCACAATGAGGTTATGGTTACCTTTGAGGCCACAAATGATCCTGAGGAATTTTATGTTATGGGATGGCAGGATTTGCCAAAATGTTGCTCCATGCCTAACTAGATGTGGGTTTGGGGATAGCGTTGGTGTTGCGCTGGGAAAGGTTTTTTGGATGTTGGTGGATATATAAGTGTTGGTGGGTGTCAGGCTATGTTGGTAGCTGGGAAGTATATCAGTTTCAGATGTTATACATTAATGTTTCCCCCTGCTTTTTTGTGGTCTACTACCACTCAAGGTTGTCAGACTTAAAGACGTCATCCTGCTGCTTAATCTGTGTGCACATTGTTTGAAATTGCTTCCTACTTTTATTATCTGCTATATCCTGTCCTAATCAGCTAATGCTGGATGAGCTAGATTTGGTGATGTGTGTAAACACATATGTAGTCAGACAGTCTGTCTGTTCGGTTATATAGAACAAATCCTAGTGTTTGCAGCCACACTCAAGGAATTTCAATATTGGTCTGTCAGTCCACAACTTTGGTTTTGAAATATCTAATTAAACGTTGAATAAGTTGCCATGAAATTTGATGCAGTGTTGAAGGTCAACAGAAGGACTCTTCGGTGAACATCTGCTGAACAAACAATTATTATTATTATTACATAGATACCTATGACTCCTACAATGAAAGATTTTTGTCCAATGCTGCGAGGAGAAATGTTCTGTTGCAGGTTGAAATGTCTCAATTACCACTGCATGTTGAGATTGGGCAAAGTCAAAGTTTTGCAAGTCACAATTAAGTCTCAAGTATTGGTTGTCAAATTCAAAGTTGTAAGTCAAGTCTTTTTTTTTTTTTAGCCATTCCATACACTTTAAGTGGGAAAATGTCTTCCGGTACACATGATTTTTACATTTAAAAAGCAGCATGAGCAGCCTTTCCATAGTAAGAAGAGAGAAATAAGGCATTTAACATAAGCTGCGCAATACACTATGATTAAGACAATGCAGGACTGGATATAATGATTGACTAACGATCAGCATTGCAGCAATACGTGTTTAGGCCTCCTCTGGTTTCGTGGCGGTTTGGTACAGCAGTTGTTCTGGCGGAAAGACCAGCTGTGTGGTATGATGAAGCAGGAACACTTAAAAACAGTGAGCTGTGTGTGTTGTCCCTGTATCAGCATGTCCGCTAATAACATCTCCAACCACATCATAGTCTGACAGAACTTTTCTGAGATTAATCAGCCACCACATGAACACATCATGAGAAACACTTGTTCAGTTTTCTCAAATATACAGGAATTAAGCTTGTCTGTCTCATTAGTGTTCTAACAATCTGTCTCCTTAACAATCCATGACAATTAATCTACTAAACTCAAACAGTAGTTCAATCATTGCTGTTATTTCAGGCCCTTTGTGATTTTCCGTAATGTTAGATGTTCCAAAATGTGAGGTGAACACGTAAAGATTCTGCCTTAAAGTGGAAAGCCCAGGCTTCAGCCAGCTTCAAAACCCGTTAGCAAAGTTTCGTGCTTGTTCGTGCATGCCCACAAATGGCTATCCCCTACGTAGTCTTTGTTCACTTAGTTTGTTGCTAATGGGTTATTAATGTTGTCCACTGGCATATTTTGGCTTGGATTCAGGTTCAAACATGTACAAATGAATTATAGAAGTTTATATTTCAAATAAAGAACGGGAAAAAGAAGCGAAATCCAACTACTTTCATTTGTGTACATCACCTCAAGAGCTGGTACAATTCTGCGGAGGAGTAGTTTCCGGAAGATTTATCAGGAACAAAGAGGGCTCATCTAGAAGGAGGACTGGAGCACTTATTTATGAACATTTACAGTCACGAAACTAAATGTATTTGTGCTTAAGAAACAAACCATTCTTGTTATTGAGGAGTGTCACTTTAATCACAAACACACAATGCTCATACAGTACATGCTGTACTCATGAAACCTTATCAGCAGTAGTGACGCTCCCTCTCACTCTCTAATGGAGATGGACTTGGACCAGCAGGCTTTATTTCTTTCTTGATTAGATCAAACCTACAGTACATATCTCTCTCTTTAAACTCTCCTATGTCACGTCACTCTGTTTTCCACCTTATCTAAATGATAATATCAGCCGATGACACACACACAAATGTGCATGCACACACACATACACACAACCACCTAGATTTTCCTATCCATACCTTCCTGTCAATGCAGCATTCCTCTCCCAGACTTTCTGCCGTGCCAGGTATTCCAGCCTGCAAGTCCCACATTCCCAGCTGTACGTCTGCCCAGAGTGAAGCCATAACACTGCTGTCTCCTTTGCCAGTTAGTGGTGGGAATACAGCATGTGTGTGTGGCTGGGTTAAATTCTCTGTGTGTATATACGTACATAGGAATGTGTGTGCATCCATATCCAAACTCTTGCATGTGTGTTGATGACTTCATCCTCGCCTCAATCCCTGGCGTCAGGGCATATTTTTAACGGCGCACCAACACGTGTGTGTGTGTGTATATGAGTGTGTGTGTGTTACACTTGTGAATGAGAATTGCTGTTATGAAGCCCGATGCTGTTTCACATTACAGGGAAGCTGGGGTTAATTTCCTGTTGATGGACGCGGCCGGCTCACAGATAGAAACGGGTTTAACAGGGGGGGATTAGGCAGCCGCTGTAGCACTCAGCTGTTTAGGAGGTGAGACTGGTAGGGTAAGTGTAGCATTAAATCTGAGGTATTAGGCCAATACATACAGGTAGTGCAGGGAGAGTCAGGTGTTGAGAGGAATTGTATATTATAACTTTTGTAGTTTAGATTGCAGCTGCCTGGTCAAAGTTTACCTAAAGTAACGTTAATTGAAGCTTAAGAAGCAAAACATAAAGTTAATTTAATCACTCATTTTTTTAGTACTGTGTCTCAGTTGGAAATGTATTGGCTCTGTACAGTCATTTCCAAACTTTTACTCATTGGATTTTGCACAGCTGAAATGAGAGAAATATCTTGGTTTAAACAGTCAGAACATTTACATGCAATGTGAAATCAGATTAGTGTGAGAAATCAGGTAACAGAGAGATTTGGGAAAACATGTTTACATACACTAGTAATCTGATTGCTGTAAACCCGTATAATGTACACGCAGCAGATCAGTAATCAGATTTCATCCCAAGCACGGCATTAAAGTAATGCAGGAGCAGTGCACGAAGCTGTAAACACTGAATGTGTTACCAAACTGTCGCTCATTTACACACCCTGCAGATACAGAGCAACATTACTATTGATTTGGAGTCATGTTTCTTAACCAGCTGATGAATGCCAGTCTGATATTTGCTTTCCCTTTAGCACTAAAAAAATGTGACTGTTAATTAATGGCTAAAAACTCCACTTTGCTCAATATGTCGTTGCAAACTTTGCTGTTTGGTGCTGAGGAGGTAGTGTACATTGGGTTTATTAGAGCTTTCTTGCTGTGTGTTGTGTGGTACTTAATGTTGACTAGAGCAGCTTTAAGTGCATGAAAACACATTGAGTGATGATGACTGCTTTCTTTTAATCACTGTCAATTTACAATTTTGGATAATTTAAACATGAAAACCTGGATTTTTCGCTACTTTTTAACATCTTATATAACCATCATATATATATATATATATGTATGTATATATATATATATATACCTTGATTCATCTGCAAAATCATCAACAGTTGCACTGATTCTTATAATAATTCCAATCATTAGTTGGCGGTACCTGCTTTGTAGTCAAATACTTAGATGTTTACATAGTAAAAATACATTAAATTTAGCCTGGTATCAACACTGAAGGTTTGCAGTTAATCTCAGCTCACTTGTGCGAGTCTAGAATAACCCTGCTTCATGTAATGAATGTGGGCCATGCTCAAAGGCTGCTGTAGCAGAGGCTGATTCAAAAGCAAACACTACCAAATCAGCAAACAAACAGAGAGACACACATGTGCGTGTGGTTTGTGTCTGCACATTATTCATGGGAGTCACTGAATTCACAAGCGAGGTGCGACAGACAGGCTTGACAGATACAGTATAAGTATATATTAGCAGTCCCACTTCCCACCCCCATATCCCTCCATGTCACGCTCCGCAGAGCCCCTCAAGGGACCCTAGAGGAAACCCATCCCTCATTTTCCCCTCTTAATAAGGGGCAGCATTTTATATGGCTGTGACAGAAGGTTTGTGTTAGCGTCGTTAGCAATAGCCACGGTCCTAACCACCGTCTCCACAACCCCCCCACCCCTCCTCTGAGGGACACCTGGGACTCATTCTGACCCAGCAGGCCACGCCCTCACTTAGGCTGTACCTGGCTAAGACTGGGGCCCCAACTCCTGGTCCTCTGAAAGTTCCTACATAAGCTTTGGTTCTCCGCCTCCATAAATTCAGTGCGGCTAAGTGGGAGTACAGGCAGTCACCACAGTGTGTGAATGCTGACTCATGTGTTTATATGTTGGAGGCTCCTGCAGTATAGACAGACGCCTGATTGGTTTTAGATGGATACTTTTGTCCACTGGGACGCAGAAGAAGGAAGTGGGATGAACAACAGAAGTCTGAGGGAAAGTTCAAATACCATGAGGGAAATGAATGTGTAATGTACTACATGTGTGCTGTAAAATGATGATATGAAAGCATACACACACACAAACATGAATGTACACAGAGACAGAGACGCTTCCATAGCAGCTGAGTGATCTTCTGTTTTCTTTACAGTGTGTTCCAGTGACCATCAATCTCTCTCTGTCTCAGCTCATTAATAGATCTCTTTTAGACGCTTTTTCCTCTCGTGTTTTAATGTGTGTGTTTGTGTGCATATGTTCTCATTTCTGTATGTGTGTCTCAGCATATAAAACCCTTTCTGGGCTCCACAAAATAATAAAATGTATCAGACATTTCAAAATCATAAAAGTATAAATGAACTCATCACAGACAACATAAGTATAAACAATTAAAGTTATATACTGAAAACAAAAACAAACTGTACAAAAAGAGATATATCAAAGAGTTTGTAAATGGGTTTATAGTTTTGAACAAGCCACTTTAATGTCAATTATTAATAAATCAGTTACTAAAGCTTTATAGATTAGTTAGAAGACTTGTGGGTGACCTTGCAGAAATGGGCTAGAAGCATTTATTAAAGGATAATCAGTCTGAAATTACACTATTTCCAAATAAACACCAGCCAAAGGGATTTTTCACAACCTGTCAACATAGACTTTGTTTTTATTAAAACCATTAAGTATTGGTGAATGATTTACTCACAGCTTATATAACGACTACAGTTTTTACAATTTAGTAACCCTTTAAATATGCCCTATTAAAATGTGGAACTATGTATGAAAATAATGCCAACATTAACAACGATAGCAGATGAGAATACCAATACAAGAGTCAGTTTGCAACCCGTCCTTGCGAGCAGTTGCTAATACACAATAAGAAGCTATGCTAGGCAGTAATGTATAGTTTAGTAGAGCATTAATTGTAATGTAATATTAACATTACACTCAGAATGTGTAACGTTACACTCTTTTAAGCTACTTCCATGTTAAACAGATAATGCTAACGTAGGGAGGTAGCTAGCTTGCACCCTTTAAAAATATAATGTCTTTTTTGGTGATTTACTAACGTTAGCCACTAGTAGGTTGACTTTCTGGGATTTCCTGTCTTTTTGTGTGTGTGTGTCAGAGTTGGAAGTTGTTTGAACCTCGTGGCCTCACTGAGGCTAAGCTAGCAGCTGAGGGTCAAACCTTCCAAACTGCAAACCGCTTGTTAAACCACAGTCACCTTTTTTTCTTGAAAATAAAATTCTCTACACACTTTAAGTACAGAAGATACAACATGTTAGAACTGGTAACAGCATGACTTGGAAGCTGCTGCTTAAATTATGGACAAGAACTAACCAGAGGTGAACGATGATAATGTTTCCAGCTAACGTAATTTTTTTAACCTGACTTCAAACTCCTTCCGGACACTTTAACTCAGCAAAAAACAAATTGTATTTTACAAATAGAATTCTATCTGAACTCAAATTGCCCCTGAATCAAATCAGTTTTAAATCACAGGGTATTGTATTATTACAAATGTGTCTATATTTTCTGTCTCCTCTTATAGACCATGTATTTAGATAATAAATCATCCAAGAAGATTTAAACCCCTAATCTACTGTAATCTGCTGCCTGTCTCTCTGTGTCTCTATGCATGACTTTGATGGTTCACAAAGGATGTTCATGCATTCATGTGTCTGTGTGTGAGTGTGTCTTTGTGTGACGGAGTACGTGTGAAGCCCCTGTCTCCATCCCAGTAGTAACGTCAGCCCACAGTCTCCACCGCAGTTGGCCCAAAGTCTGCCAGCCCCTCTCCTCATATTTATCCCATCGTCACACTACCCCCCACCCCCCCACTCCCACTCTCAAAAGTCTCCTACCCGCTCCCCTTCCTCTACTTCCCCCCGCATTCCTGCATTTCACTGCCATAAACAACTATTAACTTAATGGTTACAAAAATCATTAAAGAAGGAACATCTGTGCACCCGTCGCGGCCAATCAGGGGAAGCAAAGAGCAGCCCGGCCTGGGAAGGAAGACTGTGGTTGGCTGCCTGAAGTGCTTGCACCTTGTTGAGTTCCTCCCACTACCATGCATGCTCTTTATAGTCTGTTTAGCAAGGGGAAGAAGCAGCGGGACGCAGCCGGGGAAAAAAGGGAAGGCGGGGTGGGGGATTTAGCAAAGACACACAGACACATGGAAATGGTTAGCATCTCGGTGGTGGCAGGCAGCAGCCGTGCTCTCTCTCTCTCTCTGTTCTTTTTCTTTTTCATTTTCGATCTTTTACATCCCAAAATAGGAACCAGATTGCCACTGCGGCTGCTTAATTTGAGCTCCTTCACTGTTTACGGATGTAACTGGAAATTGAGGTGGAAAAATGTTATGAAAATTAAAAAATACAAATAGGTAGCGGTGGGAGTATAAATCTTATAATTGCAGGCGTTAAAGCAGCTTGAGCTTTTTGAATTAAGTCTCGGACCGCATAGTTACCCACTTTAATAATGCCATTTTGAGCTATTAGGCCATGTTGGAAGACTACTGTGTGGCAGACTGTAAAAATCTTATTAATCAAGCAGATTCCAGCACTATTAGATCTATGTAAAGTGATAAATGTAAAAACACTTTAAGCTAACGTTAACTCACAGATATGGTACACACGAAATTTTCCGTGTCTGATTAACTCCACTGTTTCTCCTAATCAATGGTGTTTGAGAGCCTCTGTGCAAACACTGTTCCGGGACATTCCGAAAGTCCGTGCTGCTACCTGAAACTCTTCGTAGTGAAGCTCCTGTAAGGACTACGGCGGTGTGTGGTTTAGTGAGTTGGCAGAGCAGAAGAAACGGTTAGCAGTCATTTGTCAGTACAGCCTCCAGTTTGTCAGTTAATAAATGCTGCAGTTTCTGAAGACAAAGAAAAGCCTAGTTTGTTCATCTGTGCTGGAAAAGTAAAGGGGGTTAGCTCCGAAGTTAGCGACAGTGGCGGACCGGGCTCACATTAGGTGGGCTAACCTTTGAGGTGGACCAGTTATTTTCATTTTAGTGTTGAACTCAACTGCTCCTAAACAGCACGAAGAAATGTCTGGCTGTTGAGTCTCTCCTGAGTTGTGCTCTGTACACCCCCAACCCAAAGCAGTCAACCTAACCCTATGAGCTCTTTAGGGAGAAGGGAATAAAATAAAGGGGGTAAATGTAAAATAAAATGAACGGAAAGCCCAGGCAGGACTGGGACGAGGGTTCCCGAGCAGAGCGCCTGCGGGCACCGCTGCTTTCCCTCAGCCCAGATTGAGTGTGACTTGTGTCAGGCGCAGACCCTTGTCTCCACTCTTGTGCATCTCCGTATTGGAGAGGACAAGCGCCACTGCGAAACCCTCGCCTTGAGATGAAAGCATTTTCCGATGTGCATAATGTGCATGAAAATAATACACGCATTGTGTAATCACAGCGCCAAAAAGGCCTGAAATACATACGGCATGTACAAAGAAGCTGTTATACTGTTTGGTTTAATGTGTGGAGCCAAGTGTAAGAGACATGATGAAAGCTGGTGTCGGCTAGCGAGCAGTCTGGAGTCCTGTGAATAAAGGTGTTTCCTCGCACGCTACCTCAGGCCAAGGTGGATGTGGAAATAGTATTCATTTTAGCGACTGTTTTTTTATGACGTGACAAAGTTATTGCTGCAGGTGAGGACAGCGCAGGGAGACGTGAGGCAGAAGAGAGGTGGTGCCATTATTTCGTGTCTGACTTGCATAAGCACTGGTACACCCATATGTGTGTGTGTGTGTGTTTATGTGTGCGTGTGAGGTCAGGGGGACTATTTTTCTGGCACCCCTGCCTTGTTTCTGTGTTCCCACGCTGCTGGATCAAGAGTTTCCTGATCTGTCCGATGGGAGGGGAGGGGGGTACAGAAGACGAAATTGAAGGAGGGGGGGCTGGAAAATGGCCGCTGCTTTGACTAACATAAACAGATCATAAAAAGGCTCTTCAGTGCGACTGTGGGAGCAGAGTGTAGTTCAAGACTTCTAGTTTATAGATTTGGGTTGGAGCAGGCATCACTTTGGCTGTGTCTCCTCTTATTTGGGTCACGTCCAAGAGTTCAAGAGTTGTGTTTCAGTGTGTTTAGACATTACAGATCTGCAGTCACTTTATAAAACCTACATTCACTCACATTTGATATACCATGCAGAAACCGCAGCATAACTTAATTGGATACGAGTAAATTCACCAGGTCACTGCGGATCCTTAAAAAAAGTCTTAAATATAAGGTTGTAAAAAGTTATATAAATAAAGTCTTATTTTTAATGATGGTAGGTCTTAATTTTTGAGGTGATGCCAAGTTGTGTGAGAAATATTTCCTAGCAGGATTCACTAATTGAAATAGTTTGTTTTTTGGTCATGACTCAGCCCAGCCTAGTAATATTTCTATTGGTTCTTACTTACTTTTTTTTTTTTTTTTTAAGAGTTTTATCTAATGTAAAGTGTAACATTTGGACACAGTTCATTGCATTTGCCAATCATTTGGTTACTTTATATGATTTTACATATGGTTGTTATTAGAGCCGACCGATATTAAAAGTTTAAATAAGGATATTTCACCCGATAATTTTATATAGGATATATACATAAACTTTTTTTGCAATGATCCCTTAAAAACACAAGTATATGAATCTTGAATTAACAAAAAGGATTAAATGTACATATATGGCAATAGTGAAATATCTATGACAGGTCAATATCAGCCGATAATATTGGCTGACCAATATACTGTATCAGTCGAGCTCTAATTGTTAAATGGAGATGCAGAATTATCCAGAAAATTGTCCCAACTAAAATTGATTTCATACATGAAGCTCACAGTCCTAATGTGCATGTGTTTTGCTGTGGTAAGGGTATTCAAGCTTTCTGTCCTTGTCTTAAGAAGCATTACATTTGATTTTAAAAAGTGTGTGGCAACCCTGCTGCAACAAGTAGACCTTCCAGAACACATTGCATCAGTTTATGTGTCACACTTCTCTGTATTGAAGTCATACATGTCTAGTTAGAAATGCTGGCTCTTCTCAGAAAGTTATCACGTTCTCTCCGCCCAGCTTGGCAGAGGTGTTGGCAGCGGTGCCGCGAGCTCAACGACAGGTCTCCAGCTGATCTTGGTCTTGCCTCTGAAAAACATTGTGAAGGTCTGTCTTCTTAATAAACTAATTCTACAGAAATGTTGTGAGTTCACAGTGTGCGCCCTGGAAGTCGGTACAGTGTGGTTTGGAGGCTTCGACTATTGACGCTGGCACAGGGAGGTGTAAAAGTTATGCAGTCACACCACAAATTGTATTCACTTGGGATTTTCATAGAACTTCCTTGTTCAGCGTGCCACTGTTTTCTGAGCTTGTGTGTGAAATATGGCAATTTGGAAATGTGCGTGTACTTATGGGAATTACCGGGGGGGTACACAAAACAACATTTGGACGTTAAAGCGTCTTGCTTTCACATGTCGTATTATTCATCTGACATATTTGAAAAAAGAAGTAACTTAACCTCCTTTTTATTTATTTAGTTTTACAAATGTAATGTTGATTTATAAGCAATAATAATAAGCAGTAAAACAGACTTGCTCCATTCAGTACACTCCAGGGTTATGCTGCTAAAGCCTTACTTGGTATGGTATGACCCCTAGCATAGGGTGGCTGATGTTAGCTAAACTTTAGATAGATACTGCTGTGCACTAAATCAGTTTGCTGGCTTGACGATTATTTTCTACTTATGCTACTGCTACGTTACGTTTATCAACATTCGTAGCTATCCCGTAGTTATGTTTGGCAAACATTACATAGTCTCACTTTCGCTAAATGACTCATACATACCCTGTCTTAAAGGTCATACTAGATTGCAAGAGAATTAAGGGGGCACTCAGATTTTACAGATGAAGTTGAGTTTATTATGAGAAGAACGACTAGTCTGTGAAAACTCTTGTATAATGGCCTCTGTGTCTCTGGAGGATCTTTCTAAGATTTCTGAGAAAATAAGACTGATGATGTCATCAGTATGATATCAGATTGAGTTTAGACCATAAATGTATAACACACAGGCTGCATTATAAATTGAGTGTGGTGTTTCATACACATGGGCAGGGAAGGTCTAATGAAAGATGCTACAGAGTCAGGATATCCATTTAACATTATTTGTCAAACCCCTATACATTATGCTGCACTTTGTCAGTGTTGCATATTTTCACATGAAATTTTAAACTGATTCAAAATCCTTCTGCTGACTTTTTGCAGATCCACTGGCGCAAATAAATTGACTATTTTTCGCTTGGACGATCTCTGCATGCTGCTTTGAAAAGATTTCAAGTACTGAGCGCCAGATCTCTTTTATAGCTGATGGATGCCATATAATCACCAATCAATCAGATTTGACTCATCTCTACACCAGTGTTTGTAATTGTGAATGTGACTTAAGTCTGACAGTGTTTTTTTGTTTTTTACCTCCCTGTAAATTCTATATGGTTGACAGCCACTGTGTCCCAGCTTTGTGTATTCTATCAGGAAGTGGCTGTCTGGTAAACAGACAGGGCAGGCTGGTTTATAATTATTAGTTTAAGGGCCCGGCCCGCCATGTTCTGCCATCTCCACTGGCCAGTGAGGGTCAGAGGAGCCATAAAACATGATTAAGTGAAGGAGCTATGGCTGTAAAGTTCATTCCAGCCGCTCATGGATGAAAAATGACAGTGAAATCAGTCACAGCATGGGAACATGTCTGGACTCTCTGTAATGATTAAACCCCTGGTTTGGATAACCAGCAGCAGACAGACACATAGAGCTCTGATAACTAGGAGAACAGAAACATCTGCCGTATACTCTGTATCACATAATGGGCTTCACAGTGAATGATTTAGGATATGTGAGTTATATGCCAATTATCTACACAGCTACACTAACATAACATTACAGCACATGCTATTATAAGATCACAAATCCATGACATGTTGTCAACTTAATAATGAATGAAATAAAATAGGGTCAGTATCAAAAGGATGTAAAAATGCATATCTAAGCTGGATATAGTTTTCAAAATATTGAAAATTCATTTTCTAATCCTTCATATTAAGGCATGTATTCAATCATTGTAATTGTGACTAAAAAAGCAAAAGACATTTAAAAGTTACAACTATGCACTTGATGGATGAAAGAACCTTCTTAATAATGACTGATTAACCATTTATTAAAGCAGTTAGAGCCATTCTTCTGAAATTAGAGAGTAGTACCAATCATTTAAATGACTTACACTTAGTGACATGGTAGCATTCTGTGATGAAAAAAACTTTACTTTTACTTTTTTATGTTTACTTTTGTCTTTGCTTTTAAAACTGTGTTATTGTACTTAAATGTTTGCTTCAGCCCCCCTCCCCCCAAAAAAACCCCTCTAACAGGTATGCCTCATTTACCACTGGGTTATTGTTTAATCTGAGTTAGGTTTGGCATTTTCACCCATGTTTGCTCTTGACTGTCCGCAGTAACAAAAGCATGTTTGTCTTGAATGAGGCACAAAGGCTGGACAAGGCAGATAGAGTCCTACCTGGACTCCCCTTAGCTTAGGGACCTGCTACTGTACATTGCTTTTTCACCAAACTGCACTTAAAGTTTTAGTAGAAAACACAGGCTTACATTAGAACTGAGCTTTTACATCTCATTTGCATGTTCATCGTCTTGCAGACAACACTATAACATCTGCAGCTTGGCCGATCAAACAGGCAGGAAGGTAGTGTCTTTTGTTTGTGCCGCTGAATGCCGACGACGCTGCCAGGAGTAATTATATGTAATTGGTGGGACAATAAGGTGATGACAGCTGTGGAACCGTTGCAACATAAGGGCAAGGCTCGGCCCAACCCACGATCTGGGCAGCACCCTTACCTCACTCCCCACTACCGTCACAATCCACTGAGCGCAATTAAGTCACACAATAACCTTTTTGTGGAACCCTGTCCGGCACATATCAACATCACATCTAGAGCGGGGAGTTGATTTTTTTCCCCCCTCCATCTTTCCACCCCGTCTTGCCCTAGAGAAGCATTTATTTTAATCAAAGAAAATAAAGACAGAAATAAATACATGAGTGAGAGGGTCGATAGGTCTGCATGAACCTAAATCTAAATAAACAGTAGTTTAAGAGGTGTAAGAAAATACCTGAAGGATAGTGAGTAAATTAGAGGCATATAATGATGATAACCAGAAAGAGGAAGTATTGCATGGCTCTTAAGCATTTGTATGACTTATACCTTTCATTTTGTATGACAGCTTGTTTCTGTGGCAGCACAGGTAAGAAAAAAAAAAAAAAAAACCTGAAACCATCAGTTAATTCACTTGTCGGTTTTGGCAGTGGGACGGGTTCCTTCCTCTCTTCTCTCAAGTCAAATGAGGGATTTTGTGGTTTTAAAAAAAAAAAGGAATTGATCGCCATTGGGAATTTCCTGTTGAAATTGCTGAGACTGCTGCTTTTGCTCAACAACACATTAACCTCTGTTTGCTTGTGGGAACTACTGAAGTTTAAGGACCCCAGCACAATGGTGTAGATTATGAAACAGCCTTTTTCACAAGGCTCTAGGCTCAATTAGTCATACTGTACATATATTATTGTGTTCTCATGCCAGCTATACTTAAAACCACACAACAAAATGCTGGATGTTTATACGAGGAATATAATTTATGTTCTTGAAGATATAGAGAGGACTGCTTATTTATTTTAAAGCAATCTGTCTTTTTATTCCAGTGTTTCTTTTATAGTAAGTAGTAAAAGGGAAGTGTATTACAGCTTGGGTCTTATTTGTGTACTTTTTAGCCATCATTTCTGTAAGTAATGATAACATACTTCCCAAGTAAATGCTGTGATCTGGAAACTTGGTGACATCGCTCTAACCATGTCTAACAAGGCAAGACAACTGTTTTGCCAGATGATCTTATCCAATTTATTTGGAGAGAAAATTGAACACTAATGTACCCAAAATTCTGGTAATAATTCCTTATTGCACGGGGAAAAAATGATAAATGGTAGGTCAAAACTGTACTAGGATGTTGGTCTGGACTTGAGAACACTAAAACAACTCAAACACTCCAATTTCCCAGCATTAAACCTGCGGGTTTGTTCAAAAGCTGTCAGACTTCTTTTTAGTGATTTTACCACATTCTCAGATCTAAGAATTGAACTTGGTCAATACAGTGTTATTGCCAATAACTCACGGTGATGACAAAACATAAGGAAGTTACTGCTTTTGGAGAATAATAGTTGCAGTGAGTAACTCCCTGTGAAACCAATACTTTCCCTGTCTCTTGGCACTGGTTTTATATGGAGCCTACAGAGATTGATATTGATCTTCTTTTCTCTTAACTCCTGGCAAACAAGTGAATAAGCGTATTTCCAAAAATGTGCTTAGAAACATTTTAGCTTAAAGTTAGATATAACCAATTAAAGTTAGGGTCATTGGAATACAAGCTCTGGGAATGTAGTCTGTACTCTCACGCTCTCATGGTTTTTTTTTAACAGAATTGAAAAAAATGAACCTAAGAAATATTCCTGAAAAGTAAGGTTAATCTCTGGTAAGCAAACTCATTGTCAAACAGTATACTAACCATTAAAAAATTATAATTTCTAAACAGATTATTACAGAAAAGAACTCAGATTGTATTTGCTAGTCACCATTAAAAGGTCTTTCTGAATATTAAAATGCATTGAAGAGTAACAGTTTGCACCAGGAATGACTCGTTTTGGCAGAAAAGTATTGACCTGACCTTGGAGAGACACTGAACAACTGAACAGTCTGAGAAAGAGCCACACAGATAAAAAAAAGTAATGAGACAAGAAACCGACTGAAACTAATCCCCACTATAAATGGTTTGGCTTTAAATGTACATAATGGTCATATCACTTCCACATATTATTCTTGTTTTGAATCTAATAGAACTGCATTTTTATAATCTCCACAGTTTATTGGGGGGTCTGTTATTAGCCAATAGCTTGGCAATGAACTTTGGTCGGACAAATGCACAAAGCCCCCATTGAACTTTTCCCTCACAGATAAAACATAATGCTAATCAATGGTATACCAAGACAGATAGTGAGAAAGAACCATTTTCACCCCTTGTTTTCTTCACAAAGTTTGAAGGCTGGTGTTTGCAGGAGGGAAACTCCCACTGTGATATGAAATGATAAAATACCTCCTGAAGAAAACCTTACAGAAATGAAATGACTAAGAACAAATTTGATAGAGACAATAGGAAAGATCAGTAGAGGCCAGAAATCCTCTGAATATCACTGTTACATTGCTAACACCTACATGCCAAACCAGGCTTTACATAGTACTTTGGTGCTAAAGAGCAAACGTGACATCACAGAGCCTCTTTAATACAACATAATGTGACTATTACTATTTTTAATGTTAGTGTTTTTTTAATTATTTATTGTTCTTTATTATTTTTTATTAACATTCTTCTATTTTTACTTTCCACTTTGCTGCTGCAATAATGTACATTTCCCTATCATGGGACTGATAAAGGAATATCTTATCTACATTGTTACCTTTCACTTTCTGAGTGAATTACTGAGTGTCTTCCCAAATGTTGACAGCCGCAAAGAATGAAAAGTCACTTCTGATGTGGGAACGTTAGCAAGCAGCTTCAACTATTCGACTGAAGGCTACAGTAAAGTGTCACACAGTTTAAATCACTGTTTGATGCAACGTCATGTAGAATACAAGGAAAAAGTCTTACAAACTTATATGTTTGTAGGATACAAAGGGGAGCAAATATACACAATGGTTGTGGTATCATTGTTTCCTTTCTGCTGTAAAGTAGAAATACTTCAACTCCAGCTTTTACAAAGTGAAATAAAGTCAGTGTCCATTGAATCGTGTGAACTCATTTGTAACTTTTACTGACCGACAGCCTTCATGGCACTGGCAACGGATCACTGCAACCATGGAGACAGACAGACAAGGAGACATCACTGCCATCAGTGTTTGCTCTTTAGTGTCCCACATAAACACACACAGAGACACATACACACACACACACACACACACACACAGTCCTATCTCTACTATCTGTGCTGGCCCTGCAGCATGTGTCCTCTCAGCGCAGGACACAGAGCTGAAAGGTCACAGTGTGTTGCTGCTGTCGCCAGTGAAATGTCACCAGGCCACTCCTGCTCTGTCCAGCCTGGTTGTCTCTCATGCTAAGTCTCTCTGAACAATAAGCTACAGTCTGGCTGCTGAGGTGCATTAAAGCATCAAACATCCAACAGACAGAGGTGAACAGATCTTGGACAATGCTCCTGCTCATGCAATGTCATACATCACAGCGTGTGAGGGAATTTAAAATTGCTGTGACTCAGCAAATAAAAAGCACTGTAACTATAAGCTCTTGTATTATCTAGCTCTGTTTACTGAATAATACACAAAAAGCTCTCTTGTTTGAGTGCTCTTGCGCTTTTAGCAGCAAACAATATGCATTTTTGGGGTGAAGGAGAAAGAAAACAGGGAATGAATGGGGAGCTTGTGGAGAGTTGTGTCAGAATGTGCTGATGATAAGCTTGGCATGGCTAATATTGAACACATCAAGACAGAGTGCAGCTATCTCTGTGCATTTGGAGTCGTCTGTGGGAAAGAGACAGGCCTCAGTGTGGGAAACGGCCTTCTTTTGATACAGAGCTGAAGATCAGCAGTCTGCTATTATCTGCGATGGAAAAGTTCAGCCTGGTTTAAAGAGGGCAAAGGCAGAAAGAGGGTTTTTGTCCATTGCTCTGACCCTATGTCATCCCCATGGGCTGAGCTAATAAGCAGTGCCTTTGAGGACGCTTGATAAATTGTACAGATAAGTGGTTTGATACAAATCTCCAACCACCAAATTTGGTTCTATTAGAGTGAAAATGAAATTGATAAATGTGAGCAATGTTGCTGCTCATGAAATCAAGCCTCTCTCTGTCTCTCTCCTTTCTGTCTCACTCTCTCTCTCTCTCCCCTCCCGTCCGTCTGTCTCTCGTCCTCTTGGCTCCAGGCCTGAGTCACATGGTTGAGTGATCAAGTTGGGGTGTTGAGGCGAGCTCAGTGGGTGAAACGCAGGAGCTCCGTCGAGTTGCTGCTGGGGCTGAAATCAGTCTAAGTAGGCCAGGCCTCCTTTGAGGCTCAAAGGGGAACACAAACACACCTCACCTCCCTCCCATCGCTCTATCCGTCCACCATCCTCCCATTTTCTCTGACCTCCATCCTGGCTCGGCTCGGCCACAGGGTTCACCGTGTCCACAGATTCACCTCTGCACTCTCACACCAGCATGGGTGGATGGACAGACGGACAATGGGATAGATGAGTAGAAGCTACTAACTGGGCAGAAATGAACTCAAATGTACATCGACAGCTTTGTTTTTCACACATAAGAAGGGTTTTTTGGAATAAAAATATAAGACTTTGACATTTAAAATTCATTTTTGCTGAGAAATCGATATCCCTGGAGTTTGTTTTAACATGGGGATTTATTGGTCACAATTTTAATGATCAAAACAAAGACATTTTCTGAAGTTTTCTTTTGATTCATTTTCCCATCACCACAACTGGACCCATAAAAAAGGCAGTTAATGCTAGCTGGATCCTTGGCTTTGTGGGATGTGGGATGAACACAGCACTGTGTGTGCAGGAGTTCCCAAAAAGTGTTGAAATAATTGTGAAAAAGATTGTGAGGTTGTACGTGATGATAGCAAACTAGGCTACCCAATTGGAAAGTGGAACATAGCTAGTTTGTTAGCTTTAATTATTACCTTCCACTTTACAAGTGGAATAATGTCACAAACCTATCCTGATGGGTCAGACAGACGTCTTAAATGGCTAACCTTATATAACCAACACTATTTGTGCTCTTTGAATAAGGGGGAAAGAATGTCTTGTATAAATGTTTGTAGGGTATACGGGGCTATGACACCAAGGAGTTTGACAGTATGTCTCCTAACAATGCCAGCTCTCAAATGTTGACCATTGCCATTGGAAACACCCACTTAGAGGCACAAGGCTGAGACATTTGCCAGGTTTCTTGCAATTGACTCGAGAAAACCTTAACAGTGGAAACCATGTGGAAAACATGATGAAAACATGTATATATGTTTGTTCATGTAATAGTTTGAGAAACATTAAATTCTCCTCATGTGTTCACACAGATGTAATGTTTTATTTTCTTTAGTATAAGCCTGAGTGACATAAAATGTAACATACTCACTTTCCACAAATCTGTCCCAAAATGGTTTTGTCCTATTTTAAATATTAAAATATGTACAATAGCTTGAGTGTCATTAAAATGTTTATTTATAGAATTCAAGAGAGTAGAATTCAAGTTTCAGTTTGACTTAAAACTTTATTTTAAAAAACAGCTCCTTATTCATTACATTGATTCCAAGGATGTATAAAGAGAAATGACAGCAGCTTTGGAGGCCAGACCCAAAAAGTTGCTCAGTCCAAACTGAAGCCAAACAAGTTCAACTTAAGACTTCCAGGTACAAAATTATCCAGATGTTCAGCATCTGTGCAACCCATAGAGTAAGCACAATAGCCTTTTCTTTCACCTTTATCCGTCCAATAATCGTGGCTCTTTTAGACTTTCCAAATGTTATCTTATTGAATTGATCAAATTCTGATACTTAAACAAGACATTTCATGAGGTTGCGTTTCTCAAAAAAGTTTATCCACTGTTTTACTGTTGCTCCTTTTCCCATACTTGTGTGCGGGAAAAATGCTTTTTACAGGAGAATGCGTCACGTGACAGAGCGGGAAGTTGTAATTACACAGTTTGGCCACTATGTCAAATTGGCGCTGTTCCCAGAGGCTCAATTGATTTTCTATTCATTTGTCCATTTCTCTCAAAGGGGTTAGAGGTCAGAAGCAGTTACAGTAAAGCACACACAAAGCTGTTGGGGATGTGAGAGAAGTGTTGAGTACATCATTTTACAATCACCTCTGAAGAATCTGACATTTTATACTTTTAACAACAGGAATCCATCACTGAGAATCAGCACACTTTGAAAACACCTGCTGGAGATTTTGTTTTATTACCAGAGAAGTAAGAGAGGAAGGGTGGAGGAAGGAAATATCAGTGGGGGGAGAGGGTGAATTCTCAGGCTGCCCCTGCCCCATCCACCCCTAGCCCAATCCAGGCTCATTAACTCAATTCATAATCGTCCCTTTTTGCCCCCCTCCTCTCGACCCTACTGACTGGGTAGGTAGGTGGGGGAGTGTGTGTGTGTGTTTGGGGGCGAAGGGGGGGCTCATTAGGCCAAGGACCATCGCTCACATCACTCTTTAAACTGCAATGTAAAAACCTCATTGCTGTGACAAAGTTTCCACAATTTAATGGCGACAAAGCGGTTCAGTGGCCGACGGACATACTTTTCTCCTCGGTCTCGTCTTCAAATTTGACATCTTTTAATTTTTCCTTTGCTTCCTCCTTTTTTCCCCTCATCCCCGTCCAGGCAGCTTGAAGCAGAACCACTAAATGGGGATAATTGGGGGGAAAGTGGCCGGCCCTTGTCTGACCAATCTTCTCACACAACAATCAGCAGATTGTTCCTGGGACCCGGTGACACAACAACCTCCTAGTGTAGATTTGGGCTGTAATTAGCAAGCAGCTACCGACACGCATGTCAGATGTAGTTATATGTAGCGAATCGATTGAAAATTCCCTCCCCTCCCTGTTTTCCCAACAACCCAACCCTTTCATTCCTCTGACCCGTCTTTTCGGATTGCTTTGAGCTGCAAGCGGGTGTTCTCATGGAAGCGTTGGATCGATGCTGCCGGGAGGTTTGTTTGCTGTCTCTGGAGATGAGACGGATGGTTCAGTTGGAGGGGCCCGTTTTGTGTGCCTGACTGGACACTGGTTAACCATCTAATGAGGGCAGAGGGAACGTGTCCGCAGAGCGAGAGCAGCAGGACTTCGCTCCGTTTCTCCTTTTTCTTCTCACACACACACACACACACACACACACACACTTGCACAAGGATGAACTTTTTTTGACACGTGTATACTCAGACATTGCCCAGCGTCAGGGAATGTTTGTCTTCCTTTTAAAATTCTTGATCCTCTCCTTCTGTTGTTTACTTACGTGTGCATAATCTTCTGCGTGATCTCTGATTACACACAAACACAAACACACACACACATAAACGCAGCCTGAAGGGTTCACAGAGTGCTCGCAGTTGCTGGTTGCTGTGTTTGTTTGCTTTACAGGCAACATCCAGCATGGTGAAGAAGATAAGAAGTCCTACTTTCTCATCTTTCTTTAACTAACTAACATTTTTACACAAGAGCCGATCAAAAGAATTGTGAAACTTGAAATATACAAAATTGATTTGAAAGCAAACAGGTTGGAAAAATCGATATAAGCATGTCAATAAAAATCAATATTGTTATGTACACGTGCCTAAACGTAGTGTGAAAGCTCTCATAGAAATATCACCAGACTCTACGGAGAGTTTTAGTGACTATCAGCTCATCGTTTTGGTTTTAATGCCTGTAGCTTTACTGTTTTTTTGTTTCACTCCTTCAGCTCTCATCTGCCTTGTTTTTCCCGATGTAGCTGACAATCTTCTGTGAACTGCAAAACCCCCTGTACACAACCTTCTGAGCATCAAACAGCAGACTGACCGAGGTAGCTACTGTGAACATAGTGGAGAATTTAGCGACTAAACAGCCACATATTTCTCCCAAGAGCTGGTGGAGACAGCTGAAAGGAGAGGGAATATCGGACATGTCTCCAAACTAATGATAATGTTTGTGTTTTCTGAATGCAATGCTCACCATATCAACATAAAAGGTCATAAACTGTCGATGTTACATTTATAGCTTGTTTCAGCTGTCTCCAAATAGTTCTTCTGCCTTTTAAGATTCATTCACTGAGCTCAGTAAGGACAGTTGGGCCAAAACAAACAAACAAACAAACCAAAAAAAAAGCAGTATTTGTTTATTTGCTCTCAAACTGTCCCAATCTGACCTGAAGCCTTTCCCTTGCCTACTGCGACACTCTCATAATAAGCAAACGTTTCATGCTTTCCAGTCATATAATCCAGTTTGTGTGATTTGTAGAGAATCAGATTGTAACGTCCTCTTTTTTTTTTTTTTTGAAGCGACATCAAGGAAATATTCTCTTGAGGATAAATGGTAAGAAGTATTGAATAATAGGTATGGAAAGCCTTTTAACGTGTAATAATGTGACCATTGCTAAATATATTATCTATACCTAGAAATGCAGTTTGACATGTTGAGTCATCTGAAATTAAAATCTGGTGAATCAGAAATTCACCTTCACATTTCAAGAAATCTTAAAATATACCCACATGATTACACATTATTAATGGTGATGTCTTGCTACAATGGTCCATTACTCACAATCCATTGTCCAGGCATCCCATGTATTTACTATCCATTCTCAACAACCTTCACTTGTTGTCAATAAAGACACCGTCAATCACTCTTGTGTGTGTCATCACTATGCTGGTGCCTCTATTTATCCCAGCTATTTTAGTCATTTTTCTGCAGAAATAGACATAGGCCATTCTAAAGAGAGCCAAACACATAAATAGTGGTTGTTTTGTGACACGGAAACATTAGCATTAGGCGTTCCTTTACCCAAAACATTCCAGCAGACTGGATACGTCAGAGAGGGGTCACACTGGGTCATAACCTGGAGTCATCGCTTGGAGAGAATTAAAAGACGTCTTTTATCATCATATGTCACTGAAGATGGAGAGCAGACATGGCTGACTGCTAGATAGCCATCAGTGGGTGTAAGTGATACGGCAGAGCTGAGAGTATCGTGTCTCTCGAGTAGGTCATCCTCATGGCCTGGAAGTGATGACAAATATGATGTCTGATGGTTTTCGGAGTGAAACCTGAAAAAAGAAAGTTTTCCCCACTCAAAGGTATTTTTACACACTTTAAGTAGAAACTATGGAAATAATTGCCCCATAAGTAAGCGCTGACGATCAATGTGTATTTTGGCTCTGTCTTCTATGCTTATATAGTCCAGTAAATGAAATTAGTAAATGTGTGTTGCAGCAGGTGATGTGAGGTCAGCGTTGTGTTTGTGTATTTATATATGTGTGAATGTGTGTGTTTGTTTTGAGTTTTGAGCAGTGAGTAGGGGGAAGTCAAAATATCAAAGGGCTAAAAAGTCGAGCGTTGGCCGCGCAGGAAGTCTGACGTGGAAATCAAACATCCCATTAAGTTGTCAGAGGCAGCCAAAGGCAATAACACAGCAGCTGCGCCTGGTCCGTCCACAGATGGCAAGACAGACAGACAGACAGAGAGAGAGAGAGAGAGAGAGAGAGAGAGAGAGGGATGGACAAACAGACAGTCAGACACAGGGCGTACAAACACAGCTCTCCTTGTAGATCCGGCTGTGCACTGGTATCACCGTAACCACATTAGTCTCAGACTTTGCCGACTGTGGAAAATTTTCCAAGGAAACGCGTTTTCCAAATGTCTTAAATCAGCCGGTTTTAGATTGGGGTTCACGCAGCTGATCACAGCGTGAGTTTAAGAGGTGTTTTCCAAAAGCGTCGTAACTTTTGACGTACTTAGGAAGGATCACAGACTAACAACTGCCCCCCTACGCCCCCTGCGAGTTGGTCTGAGCGTCTTTAAAAAACAACCTGCAGGAGGAGCTGACAATGACAACGTTTAACCGAAGCCGCTATGATGCTCTTTTAGAATTTGGTGTAAAAGAAAATAAAAACTGAATCTACACCACATACTCTCTTAAACTGACTTCCACTCAATAGCACGCATCATAAAAGGCTTCGAGCGGAAAGCTGTCGACTGTTTACTGAACATTAAGTATTAAACAGTTGTATTAGAAGTGTAACATTTTACGCTTTGTGATTTATGAACCGTGGAAATAACATTAAGGAGCTTTTAATAGTATGAGTTCACTCTTGATGGGAAAAATGTGTAAAAAAAATGTGCATCTATAACTACATAATTACACAATAGATGGTTATCAGTAAACTGGGCCCAAAAACAAAAAAAATGGCTGTTTTTGGCTCTGTTCATGGGGGATATTTCCTTAAAGGCCTCTTTCTTGTATGATGGGGGTAAACTGGCGTAAAACTTCCATCTAATCCTCCTCCCCTCTCCATACCTGACACCTCTGGGGCTTCGGTCGCTCCCCACCGGGGGGGCTGATGGGAGTCAAGCCCGGTGGACGGACGGGGGTGACCCAGAACACTTGCGGGGTCAATTTCGCATGTGACCGGGGTTTCGCATTTAATGAGAGCCGCTGTCACTTCGACTCAGGGCAGCGGGCGGAGAGAGAGAGAGAGAGAGAGAGAGAGAGAGAGAGAGGGAGGAGAGGAGGAGCTGAGGAAAGGGGAAAAGAGGAGGAGAAGGAACGTGAATGAAGAAGGGAAGGAGAAATGGAGGGGTGGATAGACTGATACAGAATTTGGGGGAAGGGATAAACTTATTGGCAACTTTATGACACCATCATCAAGATCAAAACTTTATATATGACTGAACCATGTATGAAAACCTGTGTCGCCATTGGTCAGTTATCAAAAGCCAACCAATGATATAACTTCATCACTCAGTCATTCAATCACATTTACATTTGTAAGGCTCATCCCTGCTGTCCAGCCAAAAAACACCAAAGTGACATAATACCCATAAAGCCCACCCCCCTTCCACTGTGCATCTCTCTCCACCACCCTCCCACCCACATTCCCCTGAGTGTCCAAACCCCCCACACCCCCACCCTCCTGTTAAGCCTGGCCCATGCTGGACCCTCATTAGGTCATGTGTACTCAATCCTGTTGTTCCTGCGTCCCTTAATTTCCACTGTTACGGGGACAAAAGGAAGCACAAAGCGCACTGCGGCCCCGGGTCCTTGCACTCGACCTCATTCGCTCATTACTGTCTCCATAGAAACTCGCTCCCCTCATCACCTCCAGGCGACCCCTCCCACAGTGTGCTGAGTTGGCCATTTGTGCATAAATGGAATTTTTATAGCAGTTAATGGGTGATGGGAGCGAATGATACGTGTGTGTATGTGTGTGTGTGTGTGTGTGTGTGTGTGTCTCAATGTGTGTGTGTGGGCTGAATCTTCTGATAACAGGAACTACTGTGCGACTTGATAATCACTCTAGCGTTTGTGGCCAGCAGTCGCCCCTCTCTCTCTCTCTCTCTCTCTCTCTCTGTGTGTGTGTGTGTGTGTGTGTGTGTGTGTGTGTGTGTGTGAGCAGGAGCGTGTGATATTAAGTGTGACGTTCCAAGACCTTTTCCTCTCTGAACTCTTGGGAACAGGTCGTTTTTTGGCGGACGTAGAAATGCGAGGGTGTGGGTCAGGTTTCTTGACTCTGGAACAGCTCCAGACTGCCAATACTGGGGCAAAAAAAAAAAAAAAAAAAAAATCTTTATGAAGCGGAAAAGCCTCATTCATTGGATCAGCAAATACACCGACTCCATTATTTTTGATTAATCTGGCCACTGGTATTTGCCATGTCAAAGGCTTGTGATGAGTGAGTATGTTTTACATATTAAGCGCAGGGTTGGCCAAAGGTTCCCTCTTTGTAGCAGCTGAGATAGATGTGTTTTTTTTTCTCAGGCATCACTGTGGTCGTGGTTTGAGAACATGGAACCATGCAGTTGAGGCTCTGTGTCTCTTGAAAGCTCAGTTTTCCTTCTTCAAGAGGTTTTAGTAGCTTCATTTTCACACAGTCTGAAGATTGAACATGGAAAAAAGGAAAAAGAGTCAGAAATTCATTACTGACTGCTTACAGGTGTCATCTTCCCTGAACACACCATTGACTGTATGCTTTCTATAGGTGTGGATGGAGCGCACACATTCACATGTAAACACACACACATACACACATACACTCACACACACACACACACACACACACACACAGTAGTAAGTAAGGGCTCCCTCTGCTGAGCTTAAAGTCCATAGCTCCCTCCAACCCCCTCTCCTCTCATCTGATCATCTCATCACCTGAAGCATTGAAGCATTAAGCATTGTATTGTCAACTCCATTCCACTTCATTGACAAACAGCTGAATGAGTTTAGGTCAAATATGCACCACTATAAATATCAGGCAATATAAAACATTGATGGTATTTTTTTCATATAGTTTCATTTTGTTTTCCAGTCTAAAGAATAACTAAAAGCATTTATCAGTGTTTAATCTGGAGCTTGGTAAACTTCAATCCTTATTTCCCAGAGATCTGTTCACATGTTAATTCAGTTCATGTTAATCAGGAAACAAAGTGTACAAACTAGCCAGGCTTTTATAAATACCATTAGAATAGTTTACAAGTACTCTAAGTTGACCTCTTTTGGCCAGAAGTCAATCGGTTCTATTTTTGGTAAATGTTATTTCCCCAAAATGCTGATGTTACAAAAGAACTGCTGATGGAGACAATTTAAACCCTTATTTATTTTGTCTTTGTTTAGTTGCTGTCTATATTCCTTTTTATCTCTTCTCTCTGTTAAGCACTTTGTAAGTTTCTTAAGAAAAACGCTTTATACAATATATTTTTATTATCATTTGTTTAATAGTAGAGAAATAAAAAAAGCAAAGGGGAATTTGAATTGGATAGATGGAAGATGCAATTTAGCTCTTAAAACTTAGCTCTGCATAACAAGCATAGCTCCAGTTGAAGATGAGAAAACACAACATAATAGCGCCATAGAAAATACAACAAAGGAGGGATTTAGACACTTAAAAGTTGTTAATAGTTAGGTGCTAAAGCAGGAAAAATGGCTGGGTTTTTCCATCAGTCCCGCTTAGATCTGCAAAAGCAAAGGAGGAATCCCCACATTTTTGTCTGAGTGATAACCTTGGGTCAGGCTTACCTGGAGCACAGAGGATAAAGGTGGGATTAGAGCAGAGCTCAGGTTGATAGGATGGTGTGTTGTTGTTTTTTTTCTTTCTCTCCCTTCCTTCAAACATCTTATGTAATGAGAGTACGGTTCTCCCAGGCTTACTGTGTTCCTTCAGGGCCCGTGTGCTTAGAACCCATCTAAGAGTGTCAGTACACTTATTTTAATACCCGTAGAGATCAACTTTGACATTATCGTCCCCCTTTAAAGGTGAAAGAAAACTTAAATCAACTTAAATGAAACTCAAAAGGCTGATGAGAAACAACCAGAAAATCACTAATTCAACACATTTTTAAAGTTTAAGGTTAAAAAGGTTTTCGAAAAATGTGAGAATAACTTAAATGTCAGTTATATGGCAAGAGTGATTTCTTCTTTTGAGAATTTAAAAACATTTCCACAGATTTGACATAAAAAACAAACAAAAACCCCCAATGTTGGACAATATTTCTCTTCTTCATATGTATCGCTTTAATTTTAAAGGGAACATAAAGCAGTTTTAAAGGGGCTTGTAAAGTTGTAATTAGGTGCCTTTTGACCATAAAAACATGTAAATGCTGGAAATAGACTATAAAAATGAAAATATTAAACTGGGAAAGGGCCATAATATGGTCAAATCAGAAAGTGATATCACAAAACTCATCCAAGTGTCTTCTGAAATATGTCTATACGTCTGCTTGGTAACTACTGTAGCTATCCAGCCTCCACAATAGACAGCACATAGTCACAGCAGCTGTCTTTCTATATCATCTTATAATTGTGCATCATTTTATTTAATAAAGTTTTCACACTGACTGTAATTTAGAAAACTTGGAATAAGTTCACACTGTTTATTCATAAGATGGAATATTGACGCCTGTCTTTGTGGTTTGTCGAGACAGAGCATAATTAAACTGAATAAAAGGACAGGGTATGCATAAAATGCCACTGTCCTTCCTCTGAGAAGAGCTGTGGAGGAGCATAAAGCCCTCATAGAGTGCACACGGATACCCCTGCTGAGACATATACCTGCGTGATCCCCCTTCAAATCCTCTCTGTAATGCACAATATTGAGCTTGTCAATATACATTTCCTCTCTGGTAGACATAGAGTGTTAATATAATTCTTTAACCTGCTAAAATATAACTTTCAGCAGGCATTTTGTTAGTTGCTTGCATTTTATGGCTCCAACTGTTTTCCCCTCCAGATTTTCAGAGTATGACACTTACACTCTTTCTCTATACTCTGACAGAGGATGCTTGATAAAACTTGGTGCAACACTAATAAGCTATCTTCATCTCTCCAGCTCTATGTTCCTACAACTCACAGGGATGAGAGACAAATAGATTTAAGACAGTACAGTAGAAGTGTGTATGCGTGCAGCAGGGAGAGCAGGCTGGACAGGCTGGGTATCAGCACATCACGCAGTGAGGTTGGTCTGCCTGCTGTCTGCCGTGATCCAGACGAAAAGGCCTGTACAGACTCGCCCTGCAGTCCCCAGGTGAGCTGGCGGCCCTCAGCTACACTCATTATTATCTCCCAGAGGAATGCCACCCAAATCAGATGGAGGAACTGCAGCAGAAAACATCCAAAGACGTATAACTCATGATATGAAAACAAACAAATTCTGTTTTATTTAAAGGTAGAAATAAAGGTCAAAGTCCCACTGATATCATCTTAAAGGAAAATATGAGGTGGATCCTGGCTTCGTGCCTCTTTGAGCATTTTTTCCCTATTGTAAATTAATGACATAATGCTCGTGCACATAGAGGACAAAAAAAAAAAAAAAAGTTGTATACTGATCCAGAGGAAGAGATCTCTTCCATTCTTCATCATGACACAGCAGAATAGGAGAACAAGGGAATGTGGGGGGCAGAGATTCAGTGAAAGTAAATGAAAAGAGTAAAAGAGATCAATGTAATTTGGATGTGATGTATTTTTAATGAGGCTCCTGTCATGCAGGGGTTAGAGAGCAGGCTGATCTGAAGAGTAGCGAATGGGAGAGAGCGGAGACAAGGCAGTCGGGCCGCTATTGATCAAAGGGCTGGTGGAGGTAGGCTGGCACCATGACTGGGCCAGAGGGACCTGCTCTGCTGTACAGTGTGGAGGCTCAGACAGGGAAACAAGAAGTATTAGCAGAGCTGAGGCTCAGCTTAGCACAGCAGCAGCAGCACAACTTCCTTTCATGGAACATAAGTTTATACTATTGGAGTAACCATGCATGAAGTCTAATTGTCCTTTTCAGCAGTTTACTTCTTTTGGATCATGAAGTCGAACAGTGTTTAGTTTCTGACTGGCAGACGGTGTTGCTATAGACTTGCTAAAGACAGCACAGTGTTTAACATTAACAGATGGTTTTTAATGGAAGCATTACAATCATTTTACATTCATATTGTGTAAAATCATTTGTTTCTTCAACATTGAAACAGTTACATGATTTAAGGTGGACACTACATGCATCAAATTCATTAAATCAAGTATTGAACCATTAAAAAACACCTCTATTCAAATAACCAACGTACTCCAAGAGAAATATTTGATGAGTTGCATTTATTTGTACTAGTCAGGGCCCGAGTTGTGGGCTGTAATCAGTAGATGAGTGTTGTTCATAGGTGGGGGATTCCCCTAGTTGTGGGTGACTGACTCTGTAACTAGTTTCTCTGCCAGAAAAAACCTTCCTGAAAATCACAGTTGTATTTGTTATAGTGACAATTTCCAAATACCCCATCGTGGGAAATATCCATGATAACATTAATATTTCATGCAGGTTACTACGCAAGGATTGTTGATCCTCTTAATTATTATGAATGTTTATTTAGCTGATTTAAACACTTTAATGACTGGTAATTATAAATGTGTCATATTTTCAGATGTCTCCATGTCTGTTTATATTGGCAACAACACAACACTGTGCACCTTGCTGGGCGTGTTAGTGATTGTTGACACTGGTTGAGTGCTACGCTGTCTAATAGTGACGTGATGTATCATGTTTGTCGTCTGGGTGCTGTTGTGTGCGGGTGCTGTCCTCGTGCCCTTGCTTAACCCGTCACTCCAAAGCAGTTTCAATGCAGCAGACATGAAGTGAACAGTCTGCACTAAGAGTAACCAGCATTACATGATCTTGTTTTGAAAGACAATCATAAAAAAATGCTGGGAAATCATCATGAGATCTTTTTTTGGATGATAAGAAACTAATTTATTCGGATCACTAAGAGGTTCATTTTAAAAGCAAGTGCTGTATTAGATTGAAAGAATATGGAAAATAAACCCCTCCAACATGCTCCACCCCTTCAGAAGACCAATGACAGAAACCCTCAATGAGAGGTACCATTGAGTTACAGCAGCTCACATTAGTTCCTGGCACTTTAGCCAAAAGCTATGATAACAGATAGCAGATACAAGCTAGACATGCGTCTCTTCAGGTGTGATCAAGACTTTCATCAAGGCTCCACTGAAGAAGCCTAACAGCATATCAGCTCAGTGACAACGGTCAACGGACAGTAGCAGTAAAGCACCTCGGGGTGGATTCTTGTCTTGTGTGACTCCAAGGAGGGTGTCACATCCTCCTTTAATCATTAAAGAAGCAGGAAGACCCCCCCCCTCACCCATTCACCCATCCACCCATCCACCCCCATCAACCAACAACCATTACCTTTTAACCCCCCTTGGCACGTCTCTCTCAGTAGCCCCCAGCTGTAGAAGCTCTCCAGCCCCATGCATGCAGCACACCAGCCCAGCCTTCCTCCCACCAGTGGAGACAGACCAGTGTCTCCACAGCGCCTGACAATCGATGTCTGCCCCCTCCAGCACCCCGAGGCCCAGGCCTGCCTCTCCAGCTCCTGTAAAGATGCCTCATACACTCACACACAACTGCACCATTGCATACATAAAATATGCATCTATGTGTATGCACGCTTCAATAAGTATAGAATAAGTACATTTAAACACACACACACACACACACACACACACACACACACACACACAGTGACCCCAGTGTAAAAGGGGCACGTTAATGCTGCCCGCTCCTCCTGTGTGTGTCTCCATCCCTCCCTCCGCTGTGCAGACACAGAAATTGACTGCTGGATCACAACCCCTTTACCTGAGTCAATAAAGTCCCTGCATAGAATTGATTTGGCAAGGGAGGAGAGTGGAAGTGGGGACAGGAGGGGAGGAAGGGGAGGGGCTGGTGGTGGTGGAGCTGAGCAACAGGACTCTGAAATCCATAGATGGATTTTTGACTCTCCGTGCCCGGCCGTTGTGTCAGTCATTTTCTTTTGTGTGCTGAGAAACCGTAGGGGAAAAAAACTGACTGGACAGGAGACGGAGCAGACGGCGTTATCTATCGCAGACTGATTGTACAGGACGTCTGGCATTAAAAGTATGGATGAAGAAGCAGAAACAAACAGGAAACAGATAAAGATTTTCCTCTATTAGACACACCAAATAAAGACTTTCCTACTTTCCGTCTTCAAAAAAACCTCAAACTTCTACTCTGACTTGATGTTTAAATTTAAATGACATCTGATACAGAGCCCATTTTTTTTCTCCAGGCTCTCCATGACCATTGCAACGGAAACAGGGCCCAATGAGAGTGTTGAGTGAAGGAAACAAGGTAAGGGAAAGTTAGCCGTCAGATGTAAACCACCTCCTCACCCCTCACACATGGCCTCGGCCTCTTTTACGGCTCTGAAAACATTTTTGGAGCGTCTTGGGGAATAACTGAATGGTGGTCTGCAAACCAAAACTAACAGGCCTCTTAATTACTGTTGATTAATGCATTGAGCATTAAGTCTTGTTTATACGTTTCATATTGTAGGAATAATGTTGAAAGTAATTTAATAGTACTTTATGTAAAAGTAGCAACTTGATTTGCATGACAAACTACCATGTGAATGTTTTTCAGCAGTACAATTTGTCCAAGACACATCTAATTTCTGCTAAGAACAAATTCTGTATCTACATGAGCTAAAACAAACACCAGTCCTCTTTTTTTTTCCTTGACTTGACTGATTTTAGAATTGTAATGTAAGCAAATAGATGTATTCTTCTATCTTTTTTAAAGGAGATGAAAGTCCTATGAACTAACCAAAGCCAACGATGTGTCAGTCTGTTTCTCAATACTTTCACTACCCATCTGTCTCTCTCTGGCTAGAACCCATTGATTCCTACTAAAGATGTACATTTTTAATAACAGATCACAAATTACATTACATTACAATACATTTAAAAAAAGCAAAATCATCTCATAAAACAGCTTGGCACTGTAGTTTTTAGTAAATGTTACTCAAACAGGATTAAATAGTGCTTTTGTTGGGGACTACTTTCTGGTGCGGAGTAACACACATTTGGTTCTCTAATAAATTCCATCTGAAAAATGCTAAAAGCTACAAAAAAATGATCCTTACCACTTCCAACAGCCAGACTGGAGACTAGTGAGTATTTAACAGATAAACAAAATGATGAATTATCTGAACTTAAAAACACATTTGGACAAAACAACACAAATGTGGGATTTATAAATCAGACTCTTCTAATATTTCTGGCAGCGGAGCAGTGTATGTGGGTTTGATTCAAAATAAACTACAGTGTGTGTTTATGGTAATAGAAGAATATCTCGCTGGTGTGTTTTTAGACAACAGTTCTATGGCACATGAATAAGATATATGAAGCTATGGATACACGCTCATTACTTGTTAATAGGATCAGTTCATTGTTGGTTTTGGGCTTTTCATGGAAAATAAGAAAAAAATTCAATATAACTTATGAATGAATACAAAACTATTACCATAGCACACCATCTGTTTCTACTCACAACAAGACAGGCAGGTCTTGATTTATTAGCGTCAACATAATAGCTCAGTGTATATACAGATACACAGGCTCGCTCTCTCGCCTAACCCCCTGCATGTAACCTATGAAAATGACTTCATGAGTGGCGACAGCTTATCTCTCCCCGCGGATGGGATCAATAGACTGGCGCTCTCGCTTTCCTTGTTGACGCGAAAACCTCTGAGGCCAGCTATCATATGCACTGTAGTCCGCCTGCTTTGGGTAAACATGGGTCATCTCTCCGGGTCCCCCCTCCTCCCCAACGCCAGAGAGGTTACTGAGGCCGAGATATTCTGCATCTTCTCTGTGTGACTTGTTTTTTTAGTTTTTGTTTTTTTACATAAAGATGTTGTCATGCAGCAGTTTCATTATCTGGTTTTTAAGCAAGGACTATGGAGATATGAGGACATAGAGTCTCAACTATCAGTCCATCTCAGAGACGACCTATTGTGTAAACAGCAGAGACAACCTGTTGGCTGCAGGCAGCTTGTCCTCGCGTGTAGCACTGTGACCAGCAGCACATATGGGTGTCAACAAGTTGTTGGACACTTGCGATGATATCATTTTGGTTCTCCGGTGTGAAAAGTGTTTTGGATGATGTCAGTTTGCATGCAAGCGCCTCTGATACCATCATGTAAAGGATAGCCACTGCTGTATTTTTAGTTTGCGCAACCTCCAAGAACGTTGTGCTGTTTATTTAATCACAGTGCAATATTGACACAACTGAGTTATATTGGGACATATTCCAGCAGGATTTGTTCACTATTGGGCAACAGTCAAGCAGTGGTGGAGACTGGAAATTTTCAGTGGGGTGGCTGAGTGAGAGCAGTGGTAATTTTGGGGTGATGCAGAAATGAGTATTATATGAAAATAAAAGTGTGCCTAACTAGAATATAAAGGGCTATTTTAAGGCACCTACTGTACAACACAGAACTCTACAATTTGTGGAATTCAGGCTGTGGTGGAACAGATCAAATGATAGTCAATCTGTTCAACATTTTCTTGTGATTCCTGCAGATAAAGTAACAAAGAAGCTTGCACTATAGGTACACAGTACAAGTTTCCCAAGCCACAGAGTATTGTTTCTGTTCTGAGAGCATATGTTCAACTCTGCAGCACTATGATGGTACAATATTCTCTATCATTGTATCATAATGGATACAGAGAAACAGACAGATACATAGGTGTGGAGTCAGATAAAAACAGGCCCCTAATGTTAAAAAAGGGTGACAAAGTGCAATTATTTTGGAATTATGAGGTGTAAAGTAGAAGCCTGTTCCCTCTTGGGCTACGATATATTGTTGAGGTAAAATGGACCAATATAAAGAGAGAACATTACATTAATATCAGCTGAAATCATTGTTGTATTTGGTGTGCCATAGTAACCACACCATAAATACATTTCATGCAATAAAAATATTTCAGTTAAAAAATGTTTTTAAAATGTAATGATCTTGTTGTATAACTGTGTGTTTATGAGCATGCTTGTGTCAAACATTTTGTACAATATTAGAACGTTTGCCTAAAAAATAAATCACCAAGAAGCATTTATATTTTCTGTATCTCAACCTTAACATTTCATCTCTTTAGGTCTGGTAGGCTTTCTCCTGCGATCCGTTAAAGCACAGTCTTTGCAGATGTAACCATCATCATCACAGATGCCATTATCCTGTCCACAGCTTTCATGGTACCATGAGTTGCACAGATAACAGTACAGCCAGTCCTCCATGGCCTTTGGGTCATTCACATCACCATACACTTTCTGGCAGGCATTGCAGGGATATTTTTTAGCTCTTGCTTTGTGCTCTTTTACCTTTGGTTGTTTTTAGTGTTTTTATTTCTTTTTGGTAGTAATGCAATTGATGTGGTCTATGCTTTTTAAATGGTAGCTGGGGGGGGGGGGGCTGTTCTGAGGCATAAGGCATTGATATTAAGTCATTGAAGGTGACTGAGCTTGTGCCAACCTCTATTGAAGACCTGGAAGTGAAGGGTTTTTCGTCCTCCTCCAGATAGTTTGAGGGTTTCTTGCTCATGAGTGAAGACATGGACTAAGGACCTCTCTTTGTCCACTTCCACCCTCCTCATACAATTGTGTTGCAGACTTTTGAAAATTGCTTTGTCAGCAGGCTGGAGGGCATGTCTGGTGTTAGATTGAAAGGCATCTGACCATACTCCATTGTCAAAGACCCTAAAAGCAACATTTTCTGGGCAACCATGAAGCCACTTACACCTTCGTCACTGCCTTTTAAAGATGAACATGATGCAACTAAATGTTCCCCCTGCATAGAAGGTTGCAAAAGACTGTTGTGGTCTGTTCTTTCTCCCCAGCAGTTACCCTATACAGGGGTTACCCACTTCCCCAACCACACATGTGGAGCAAAACTGGTCATGCAGACCAGACTCATTGCAGTTCCAAAGATGTGATGGAACCTCTTTGATTTCAAGTTCCTCCAGTAGGTCTTTATACTGTTGAAACCACTTTCCTGCTACCACAGGGTTCAGCCTAGTTGCTCTTACTGCTGAAAGAGCCTTTGGTTCTTAATGCTGAGGTCTGGATTCTGTTAAAAAAATTGAACCCAGTAATGCCTTTTACTTCAGAGAGTCCTTGATATTATTGGCCTTTGGTTAATTAAAAGCAATTCCCTGGACATCTCTTCTGGTGAGGGGGACACCGCTTTTGGAGAGGAACATGATAAGATTGGCCAGTTCTTATTCAGATTCCTCTGGCAGGTATTCCTTCCTCCCAGATGTATAGCCAGAGTCAGCAACCTTTCCGCTAATGTACCTTTGCAAAGTGGTCTTTGGAATGTTCCAAGTCCTGACTATAAAGCAAACAATTGCCCTCTGTTGTCTATTTCCTGGTAATAATTAATGACACTCCTCATTCTGCCCTTTCTCCACTGGTTGCACTGACATCTTCCTTCCTTTCTCAGTTTTTTTTCTATAAACCTGTTGTTGCACCCTCAATTTCTTTTTCATTTTTCCTAGTGTGTGTGTGTGTGTGTGTGTGTGTGTGTGTGTGTGTGTGTGTGTGTGTGTGTGTGTGTGTGTGTGTGTGTGTGTGTGTGTGTGTGGATGTGGCCCATTTTATTTGAAAATCATGGCCTATATAAGCTAGCTGGTTACCCTAAAACCAGACCTGGATACAGCGTTGAAGGTGGGGTCCTGTCAATTCCTATGAAAGTTGCTCAGTTGCACATGAAGCCAAAAAAGCCACTTACTTCATGCTCCCTGGTCGTTGGGCCCGTAAAGCATGTGGACCAGTAACTTCTGATGGCCTAGCCGGCTAACATCTGGTTTATCCCTCTGCTAACTTGAATGGGAATAAAATGTTTAAATTGTGTGGCTCTTCTAGACTTTCCAAATGTTATCAAAATGAATGGATCAAATTTGGATAGTGAAATGAGTCATTTCATGGGGATTTTGATGCTCAAAAAAAAAGTAACTTCATTTTTAATAGGTTTTGAAAGCAAGTAATTTTCTTTGGACTTTCCCCTTGACTTAGTCATCAGTGCAGAAAAATCAGCTTGTAGTGAATAATAAGGCAACTGTATAAGAATTCATTAATCTCCACAAGTCTTTGCTAAAACACAAAGTATAAATTCCCAGATGGAGGTTTTAGAAAGCTGTTATGAAATCCTGACACCCTCCAGCATTAGGGCTTTCACCACCTAACTCCAGCCCAATTCCAGGCCCTTTGAGTAAAGTGAGAAGACTTGCTGAAATCCTGAAGAAAAATTATATCATAATTACTCTGGACGCATTGAGCAGAGAGGCTCGCCTCGGATCCTGTATGCTCGACTCTCACAATAGGTGGCCACTTTGCCTGTCTGAGAGGGATCCATATCACACGGACCATTGTGAGACTCCACACAAAAGCTGTGGCGAGAGATACTTCATTACTCGAGTGCTCACAGATCAGTTTCTTTTGTTGCCGTTTGCGAGCCACAATTTTACACCTCTGAAAAAAAAACCTTCAACACTGTCGACAAGCAAATTTCACTGTAACCCCTTGACCTGGTTGAATGTACATTAGAGTAGTCTTGTCTGTTTACGCAGACGTACATATGCCAACACCCTACGTAAACATACATAAAAAGAGAGAAGCTCTTTTGTCTATATGCTGAACATTTAACGATGTCACACAGATGTCATCCAGAGTTTAACAGTTCGGGTGAGTGCTTACTAATTTATACGAGCACTCTGTGATTATGTTAGGCTTGTGCTTTCTTTGACTGTGGATTTGGATGAGGAATAGATTTGGACCGAGGACAAACTCTGAGGATGTTTTGGACTGTTTATCTTTTGGATGGCTTTCTTGGCTCTTTCATGTCAAAACAGTCTCTCTCACTGTCTTTAAATCTCTCTTTCTCACTGAAGTAAGAGTTTGAGGTCGGGTTAAGGGAATGATCAGCTTCTCTGCATCTTCTGCACCCAATCTACAAGAAGTTGACTTCCTTGAAACTAAGTTTGGTCTATAATAAAAGTGGTGAATAAGCAACCTCTCTCAAAGATAAAGATCACACAGAGATATGGCATATAAAGGTTTGCAGTCCTTCCTCATGCAATAAAGCTGTCTGTGAGAAACACTACTTATCTGTCACTGGGAGGAGAGAGCTACTGAATCTGGCTGTTCTCCACATTTGTATCACCAAATACTGGCAACTTTAATATTTTTACACAGAAACAATTTCGTATGACATCACTAAACTAAATGCTTCAGACATAGATTTCCAGAAATGGGTCAAAGTCATTGTTTTTCAAGTCACATATTGGTCATAAGTCAAAAGATGTACATCATCCATCAAAAAACTATTACTTTGCATGTATTACTTGAAAAAATAAATACAGATGTTCAATGTCATTTGAAAGCAAAATGACCAGATGTGCCTTGGTGTGTTATTCCTGTGACAGTTACAATAATCTGTCATTTCTAAATTAAATGTTTTGCATGATATGAATTGATGCATAATATATGTATTGTGTGTTTTCATTCTGCTACTCTGTACTACAAACTACTCCTTAGCTAAATAAAGCAACTGTGCAGGATCACAATTAAACCCCATTCACACCAGTAATGAGGGTAAACAGAGTTAAACCCTCCTGCCAACATGGGACTGACAGAGACAAACAGACATTTATCTTAATGTTACTTAGGTTTAAATGTCATTGAACCAACTCAAGGACTCATCTAAAAAAAAAGACCAAAAAATAAATAAAAGCACATTGAAGGGGAGGTCAGGCAGTACATCAGTCAGTGCTTGAATAAGCATGCAGAGAGAACTACAAACTAACTTTATTTGGTTGTTATCTCGTGTAATTCTGTGTATGGTTAAGCAGTGGAAATACAATTGTGGAGCGCAGTCTCTGACAGATGATGATGACCAGAGAGTATTATGATGCAGGTTGAGTAGATGTGAGTATATCCAGTATGAAAGGTGTATTGGTGAGAGAGAGGCTTAAAAACAGCTATGGACTTCACAGGTATCATATCGGCTTCAGACTGAAATGTCATACCGACTAAAAGGAAAGATACAACTAAAAGTATCTGAAGTCCTGTGTTGTATGTTGGTACTGTAAGTCATTGTTATTTGATTTTCATTTTTTTTTATTTTAACCCAATTATGATCTTTCCCTACCTTACCCAAATAGTATTTGTGCCTGAACGTAACCAGACCTTAACCACAACATCATAAAACATAATTATCCTACTGTACAGATTCTATGTATGAAACAGAGGGATTCAACATATCTGTGGTTTGTAGAAATGTACCAATGCCAATGTTTTATTTTGGCAGTTGGGTTGATTTTTAGTCAGGGTATTTTAGAAAAGCAGGGACTTTATCATACAGTTACCATAAATTAGAATTGAAGATGCTTCTCAGGTGCTTATCTGAAGATATGATAAGTAACTATGTGATAAGTCATAATAACACTGATCGTGCCTGTGATGATACTTAGTCATAAGTTACCCATCATACCAGCTGTTTGGCTATTTTATGGATATGAAATTAATATGATCAGCTACCTATGACCCTGTTCCAGTTATTTTAGGTTATATAAAAATATTAGCTAGAGACCACACACACAGAGTTGGTGGTCTTTTCTCCTTCCAGAGCTCTCAGAAACCCAAACTAAATTCAAACCCAGTTGCATCTGCACACGTCAGCCATCCTGTCTTTGTTGTCATCCTGCTGAGTGCTATACATTCCTGCACACTTCAGCCTCTCATCCTGCTCCCACATCCTCCATCCAAATCCACAGAAACTGAGAGAGAGAGAGAGAGAGAGAGAGAGAGAGAGAGAGAGAGAGAGAGAGCGAGAGAGAGAGAGAGAGAGAGAGAGAGAAAGAGACAAAGACAGCAAAAAGGAGGATCATATTGACAATTATTTCTATGTGGCTGGCTCCAGGCAAATTAGACTGAATGGGCTGGAAAACAAGTTACATCAATCCAATTAGGTTATGATCAGTCACTGCTATTGGGTAGCGGGGGGCTAGAGCGCAGCCCCCTTTGTACTGTTCTGCGGATAGAGACGCACAGAGAGGAGACAGAGTCTAAGGCGAGACACAGGCCTGGTGCTAATGCTCGCTCTAACTCAATAGAGGAGCTGCCTCACTGCTTTGGCCGGCTGCTCTCACTCTGTCTGATTGACCACTCCATTAAAACAGCACTGACATGACCACTGTGTGTGTGTGTGTGTGTGTGTGTGTGTGGGAGGGTTATCCTTTAGAGATCAGACATCACCAAATTCGTTTTGCAGCTGGGCCTCACATCAATCCGTCTTGATATTCTAGCACCGCATAAAACAAGCATAAACAGCAGTGACATTTGCAGGAGCTTTGATTGAGCGTGTGTGTGTGTGTGTGTGCGCGTGTGTGTGTATGCATGTGTGTGTGTCGCAGTGTGTTTGGGAATGCACCGTTTGCATGTCTGACATTCTGCGCCGAATTCCCTGTTGTACTCTGGGTAAAGCCCGGTGCCCTCTGCCCCACTGTCTCTCTCTCTCTCTACCAGTGGGATGTGAATAATGGAGTAATTACAGGAAGCAAGGCTTGACCGCTAAACATTTTCCTAACCAAAGGATCTGGGAGAGGGATTCTCCATTTGGAGAGAGGGAGAAAAAAAAAAAAAAGAATGAGAGAGAGAGATCCAGTCAGCCGGAAAAGGAGTCTGTCTCTAATTTTCAATATCTGGATTAAAGATTAGCCACTCTTCCTCAGTTTGTATTGTAGCAGATTGATGATCTGTGGCTTTGTGTTTGCGTAGTTGCAGTGTGATTACATGCATGTGGATGTTCTGAAAGAGGGAGGAGGGGGGAAAAAAAGGTGGCAGAGAGGGAGGTCCCGTCCTGCCAGCGCCACTTTAAATCTCTGGTTTTCAATTCCGCATGCTCTCTGAACTCAAGGGGAATGATTACATCTAAACACGACCACGGTGGTATATGAGACCACAGAGGGATGCCCTCACTGAGACCTGATCTGGGGGGAAATGTTGATTCATAAGAGAGCGAATGGTAAAGATAAATGAGGTGGAGGACACAGAGGTAAGGTTATCCACTTTTCATGGTGGTTAATGAGAGTGGGTCCGCTGGGAATTGACAGAGCACTCAAATTATGTGGAAATATATGTCTTCAATTGTACACAAACAGATACATAAGCAATGAAAACTGATCTTTTTAAATATTGTTTACTTTGTTTCTTTCTTTTATTTGGCTAGAAAAGTCAAGCCCTTACACACTGTTACAAGCTATCCAAGCTTACCCTCATAATGAGATTTTATACCTAATTCTAAACTATTTTGCCTTCATAAAAAAACATTTTAAACTGATGATTAAAGTCCAGTTTGAACAATAACTTCTGTGTTCATTTTGGATCACTTTGGGAAATGTGATCAAATTTCTGGCTCAAAGTACAAAATTTCAGGTATTATTACTGCTCTCAAATTTCATTATGTGTCAAAATAGAGAAATAAAATACTAGCTTTATATTGTGCAAATAAAACGTACTGTACACATGGGTGATAAATGAATGGAAAAACTGGTACAGGTCTGAATGCTTGACCCCCTACAGAGAAGAGATCCGGTGGCTCTGTTATGCTATTGGGGGCTTTTCGCTGGCATGGTTTGGGTCCATTTGTCTAATTTCTATCATGATGGGAGTGGTCTCTTCCAAGATGACAATGCCCCCCCCCCCTTCCCCCATCCATTGGAGGCAAGGGATCACTCAGTGGTTTGATGTGTATGAAAATCAACCCAACTCAACACCTATGGGAGATTTTGGACCAACATGTTAAACAGCACTGTCCACCACCATCATCAAAACACTAAATGAGAGAGTATCTGTTTGAAAGAATGGTGTCCATCCCTCTAGTAGAGTTCATAAAGTGTAGAATAGCTGTTCTGGCAGCATGTGGTAGCCCAACAGTGAACACTTTATGTTGGTTTTTCCTTTAATTTGTCACCTGTCAGCAGATCAGCACATAAAACATAATATATCGCCATGGTTTCAGCTAGTCAAGTGGAAAAAAAAGCTCAAATTAGTTCAACCGTGACACATTGCAGCATTGAAATGTTCCATGTTAATGCATTATACCTGCATATTGAGTACTGGAGCGTTTTTACATTGTTTTTTTGTTGCTTTTAGTAAAGTAAATGATCTTAATACATCTTCTAACACTGCTCTGAAATATGTATAAGTGTTGGTATATACAGTAAAACACAGACAGGTAGTTAAAGGCTCCTCCAGCACAGAAAACCTAAATAGTATTTCATCTCTCATAGGAGTGCTAAATGTTCTTGACCCCGTAAAACAGCTCACTAAGGGCCCTGAGACATTAAATATCAGTAATTCAGGGGTCTGTCCGGCTCTTGCCCACCTGAATCACTCACAGACACACACACACACAATCACACACATACACATACACACATACACACACACATATTCAAAGCCTGTGCTCTCTGACCCTAGCTGTGGTGTCCCGCAGGGCCCGAGGTCGGCCCTGGGTGTCCCTGTCGGTGTGGCTCCGGATTGGGTCAGGAAACGCCGGACTGCTCCCTCTGTGCTCCCCAACGACCCCTGAGGACCCCGAGGTGGCATTTCCCCTCCGATTAGAGCTAAAAATACTGAGGCAGCTCCGACAGCCGAGGCCCCTGGGTGATCATGATGGAGGGGAGGAAGGAAGCTTCTTTTCCTGCCCTCCTCTCGCCTTGTAAGTCATTCATCATTGCTCTCTTTCCCTCTTTCTCTCTCTCTCTCTCATTCTGTCTCTTAACTTATTTCCCCAAATATTTTTTTTTTCCTCCAATGGAAATTTTTTTCTGGACAAGAGAAAAAAAAAAATGAACCCACTTCACCTCTCCCAATACCAGGAACACCCATGACATGGAAAACTCTTCGAAACTAACGGTGCAACAAATGTCATTTCAACTGACAGTAAACAAGACCGTAAAAGGAGGACGGGCGGAGGGTGGGCTGCTTTAACCTCTACATCGGACTCCAGCTAATGTGCCATTAATGCCCAGACACATTCACATAAACAGAACATTAGCGAGTCCATTGCCCCGGTCCAAAAAACGGAGAAAAAAAGCTGGCTCGCATCAGCATCAGGCTAATTGTCTGCTACATTGGGTAAATACTGAGTTTGTGGTCCTGAATTAAAAGATTTTCCTCCTCAAACAGGATGGCACCACGTTGCCTGGGGACACAGCTTAAAGGGAGAAAGCAAAACTCTCACTAAGTAAGCAAAACATGATTAAAATGGAAAATGAGATCTAATGACTTGTGCATACTTTTTGAGGACTGATTTATTTGGCAGAAATGACAAAAACATCCTTTGGTTGGGTCTAAAGATTACTGCCATGATTAGTTTATTTGTAAAATATAAAAGAGTGTGCAGCAGTTTTAGCCAGAAATGTGGGCTCTTTAGTTTGAATAAATGTTTGTAAATCCTATTTCCTCCTGTGGAAAAGCTTGAGTAATGTCAGATACAACTGTGGAATATGCTCAGTGTTGAAAGAAAGATTTTAAAATGACAAAATAACTTTTGTTAAGGCAACTGACCTCATGCACGCACTCAGAATATTAATCTATCTGTCTATCCATCTATCTATCTATCTACCTACCTATCCAGTTTTTTGACTGTCGGCTTTATTCTGAAAGTGTGTTAAATGCAGGGATTAGCTGTTGTGTTTTGATTGACATGTTTACAACAGGCCATGTGTCTAAAATGATGATTGATGATTTTACTTATTGTCCATGCCCGTCCCAAAGTAACAGCTTTAATCCACCTTTACCAATCTGGCAGGACATCAGATGCTTTGAACTTTGTGATGGCCCACAGGCATGATAGCAATGGAGGACGTCAGCCAATCAGCTTTATTGGAACATAATTCTGAACTGTTTTCATCTCAATTTTCCCAGTAATTCAGTAAGTAAGGTGTAAAATAATAATTGGCTATTATTATAAAAACATATATCAACAGTTGATGGCTTGAATAGAATAAAGTTGAACTGAGGCACTGTGTAAAGCATCAGTATCAAGTCAATTATATTTATTTATATTGCTCTAAATCACAAAATAAGTTATCTCAGGGCACTTTTCAGGTCTGTACCATACTATTTAAATTACAGAGACCCAACATTCCCCCATGAGCAATCACTTGGTTACAGCAGCAAGGAAAAACTCTCCTTTAATGTGAAGAAACCTCAAGCAGAACCGGGCTCTAGGTAGGTGGTCATCTGCCTCGACCGGTTGGAGAGAGAGAGAGAGAGAGAGAGAGAGAAAGAGAGAAAGGGAGAGAGAGGCACACCAACAACAATTATAACAATAAGAAATATGACTAATAATAATAAGTATAAGATATAAATAACTGTAAATTCCAGTAGATCTCTAGAATATAAATACAGACCTGTAAATGTGTTTGTTGTTTTTGCAGATAATGTGTTGTAGTGGAAGCACAACATGGGGGGCCAAGGATGGACTCTTGGGGAACACCGCTTGTTAAAGGAGCACCAAAGAGGAGGCATCTCTAATGACTATTGAAAAAGTTCAACCCAGTATAATACAATCTCCCTGAAGCCATCCCATTAAACCTTTACCAGGCCAGTGCTTGGCAGACATGAATTTCAAACTTTCCATTCAGAATAATCAATATACAGATGAACTTATATTAAAAATCAAATATTATTAGTGCCTAAAATGTGGTTCATGGCACAAGTTTTTGACACGAAACCTTAAACCTCCAGGAATATGTCAAAGCACTCCTGCTCCCACTGCCCTGTGTTACAATATGAATGTCACATAGATGCTTTTGGACCATTTTGTGCTATAAATCATAATAATTATCATTTAGGTTATGTTAAACTGCTCTGACTCATTTTCACACATGTGATATTTCTCTTTTAAGACCTTGTTAAGACCGATGAGTCATATTTCCAGTTCCTCAACAAACTGAAAGCTTGCTTTGTCAAAGACTGAAAATGTAATATACAGTAGGCTTCTCTGCAGATTGATTTGTGCCTTTTGACAGGCCAAAAAGGGAGCAGTTTTAGGGTTTTTTAGATGACAGCTTTTACTTAAAGGCTGCCCCTATTATGGCCAAGGCTGGAGTTTTTTCTCTCTTTCTATACAAGCACTTTCTCATTATTTGCACCTTTACTTTTCTATTTTTTCCCCCTCAAGTCAATCTCAATCTTATTCTCACTCTCGCTTCTATTGCTGGTCCTCTCTCCGCCTCTCTGTGATAAGTCGATTTTGTAATTCGCTGTGTTTTCAAAGCCATTATTACAGCTTATTTATATTTTGAAGCTGACTCTTGGCCTCCCCACGTTAAAAAGACAATTACTAGGAAGCCCATTTTGTGGAGCCCTGTCTGGTTCTGTTTGGAGACAGAATAATAAATCATTGTGGTGGCAGACCAAGTGGATAATAGCTGGAGTCTAACACACACACACACACACACACACACACACACACACACACACACACACACACACACACACACACACACAATCTTTTCCCCTACCTTCTCACACACACTGTAGTAGCTGATGATTTTAATGTAGTGAAAGCAGTGAGCTATAGACACATGCACATTAGCCCTCTCATCTGTTAAGTAACGGTGCTTTTGTCCATGAATCCCCAGTAGATCCTACTTCTAATATAATATTCTAATGTACTATCTAATGTACCATACTACTGTCATTTTATCATAATCAACATACACTGAGTGAACCTAATAGAAGCTGACAGGGACTTTTTGAGGCTAATATCTAAATTTGAGAGGTATTTGAAAGTTAATATGGATTCTTTGGCGTGTTTTTTCTTACCTAAACCATTAGTGATGCAAGAAATCATATTGTGGATGGGCACAGAGAAAATCAGGTGGGCATACATCCAAGATTATTTGTTAGATGCTGTATTTTTTAGGTAACTGTCAAAATACTGTTAACCCTTACATGCGGTTCAGGGTCAAATTTGACCCATTTTTACATCTGAGTTCAGTAAAAAGTACTTTTTTTTTGATGAACTTAACATACAAAAAAGTAAATAGGCCTGTATTCGACACATATTCATCCAAAATGTCAAAAATATCCATTCTTCACATTTAATATCATTAGTTGAAATAGTGTCTCCTCTTTTATGTGACATTGGACCATTATAGTGTTTTTTTAATCACATTTATCTGCAACTGATGAGGTATTTATGAGTGATTTCTCAGTCTCTTATTGAAGGAATATGAACAGTAGGTGAGGGTTAAATCATTAGCTTTAAACTTTACATGCAGATACGCAGCAACAAAACACTAGCAGTGAAAAAAAAACAAGTCGGCAATAAAACAGTCTAACAAATAACCCCACAGTCACACACCTGCAGAAACAGCAACAACCACTCATTACAAGTTTACAGAAACAGCAGCATCAAATCTACACCCAATAAAGTGAAACAGGAAACACAGCAGGGTGATATATAAATGTCTTACCTGTGATGATTACCTGTCAGCACTGAAATGATTTCATCTCAGTCCAGTGATTGACTCAGTCCTGTTTCAGGGGGAAAGTGTGTAGACTGCCATCGTAATGATACAGACATGAGCTCAAATTAGCCATTTATAGAACTGAGGCAACCAGATGTTTCTTCAATAAAATGTTGTGGCATGGTTTCCTCAGAGTTCAACAAAGACTTCTTAAAGCCATTTTTAATTCCACATTTAATGAAGTTTAATATGTTTTTCAGTCAATACATGAAGTTATTGACATTTATATCACATTTCTGTCAGTACTTCCCAGCTGTATAAAATGCCTAATAAACATAATCTCTATATAGAACATTGATGGATGGATGGATTCATTGATTAAAGTTGTTCACCTCTACTGTCTACAGCAGGCTATTCAAGAGCTTTGTAAATGTAATGTAAGGCTTTTTAATTCATTCTAAGGCCTTTTTATTTTGGAGGTAAACTAATTAAATGATTTTTAAGACTTTAAGATTTTTAAGATACTGTGTGTAGTAAACTACATGGTGTGTGTGTGTGTTATCTGTCCAACTTTTTAATGGAAATTTAACATCTATCTAGACGACTTCTACACTGCTTTAACACCTCTGTCCATCAGAGGTGAAGAATAACCAACAATGGTTTTGCTATTTGTTGGAAATGGTATTAAAATAAGTGCAAAAATATTGAATAAATAGAGATATTAGTGTTTATTGTTTTTGAAAATGACCCTTCCTGCCTTGACAAACACTTTGTGAGCTCGTATGTCAAATTTCCATCAGTAAAAATCAAATCACAATGAGGTCTTGTTTCACCTGTTTCACTTCGGCTCTAAACAGACTTTTAAATCATGAATGCTTAAAATACCAAAAGGTGAATATTTTCTTCTAGTCTCACTTCACACAGTGTTCTATGGAGAAGCATTACAGGAAACGAGGAGCTCCACATGTATGACAGTGGTGTCTATGTTCTGATGGCTGAACGTGTCAACTGACCAGCAGTCCCGTCTCATAAACCCTCGCTGCTGTCTGTTCCTCTCACATATCTGTCCTGCCACATCCCCAAAGTGGCAGCATCCGTCTAGGAACAGAGGCTGGTTTTTCTCCTCCGGGACAGGCTGGTGCCAGGGAGAGCGCTGTGGGTAAACCTCTCACCCCCCCCAACACCCACCCACCCCGGCAAACAAACCACAAACAAACCCGCCGGGGCCCCAGGCACCAATACAACCACCGGCCCCAGCCCCTCAGTCTGCCTCAGTCAGCTGGCTGTCTGTGTGCGTCTGATTGTTTGGTTTGAGTCAAAAGAAAAAGAAAAAAAAACTTGCCTGTACATGTGTTTCATTAAAATTTCAGGAGCTTAAACACATGGACTTTGGATAATACCATGATGGTCATTAAAGGATGAGGTTGACTATATTTCTCAAATCAGTGGGTAAATAAATGTCCAGTTTTCTATTATTTGATGCCAACTTATAGCTATTTAACCTACAGCCAGGTCATTAAAGCATTATCTGGTGTCTTATAGGTTTTTCTTAGAAAAACATGTTAATGGAAGAAGTGATGTATTTTTCCAGAGCAAGAACTGGATAACAGGAACATCAATAGCTACTGTGGCTAGGCAAAGGAAAAGAAAAAGCTATAAAAATAGCCCCAAAAAAGTATTTTTGCTGTATCCAAACTCCCCAACTCATTGCTAAACTAAGGCCATCTTGCTCAACTCGGTGGTTAAATAAAGGCTGATTTACAGTAAGTGTCGAGTTTACACTCTGCTCTGCTGTAGACCAATAAAATAAGCAGTCCCATTATAAGCTTTCATGCCTTTCATGAGTATCTTTAAATATCTGCGGGGTAGCTTTTATGATGGTGTCATTTCAAACATGTAAACTCGATAATACGTCCTCTGTTATCAAAAAATGTTGGGGTTGACGTTTGTTTAGTCTCTCTGCGCTGTTTCAGGGTGGGTCTAGTTTACGTCTTTATTGTGTATTACAGAGGACAAATAAAGTGTAATTACGCGTCACAGTTAAAAGGCCACCAACAGTGCAGCCAGCGTGATGTTGAATATGTTATGCTTATTTAGTTTCGCTTACAGTTCTTAATTTATACCTGAAAAAACGATTACAGACCGTTTTCTAACTTTGATATTTCCTGAGATCTGTTTTCATTCCTGACTCAGCCGCCTGTTGCATCTTCCAGGGGAGGATGCTGTAGCAGAGGTGGGGGTGAGCTATTTTTAAAATGTGTTCTTGGTTTGGTTTGTAATATGATGACGTCTTATACACAGCGAGGGGAACGGCAGCCGCTTTTTCTTCACAATGTGTGCGCTGTGAATTATAAGGCTACATGTAACAACTGGCAAACGGTGATTAACCCTAACAAGACGTGGAGGATAATTAACAGAAATTACTTCTGACAGTTGCTCAACACCATTTCTTGTACAAGCAACGCAGAAAAAACACTCCCAGGGTGGCACACGGGGGCAATGAGGGGCATGAAATTAAGATGTAAAAGTGCCTGAGGATAATCTGGGGATGGTACGTCAAGAGGAACAAAAGATAGCACGGATCACATGACTTCTAATGGTGTTAATTAATATGTCTGACTCAACTCGTTCCTGACTTTTAAGCAAAGGAATAAACAATTAGACAGGTTTTCTCACACACACATACACGCTCTTTTGTCTATCCATATGACACAGGTGGGCAAGCAGCCAGGAGCAGACATCACACCCACACTCCAACGCCTGGGGGGTGAGAGGGCGAGGAGCGATTTTGGAAACTAATGTTCACTTGGCCTGTCTAATGAAGCATTTAATACACAGCCTGGGAATGCAGAACAAGCATGAATCATGCTGCAATTAAACCATGCTCCAACATCTACTGGAAAAAAAAAAATACAGAGCTGCTGCCTGGATCTCATACTGCAACCGGACCTCAGAAGAGTCAACGGAGCGTGCAACGTTTAGTGTACAAATCTATAGGTAATGAAAGGAGTAGGTGTGTACGTTGTGTGCATTTGTGCTTACAGCATTTTTTTTAATGAGAAGGTGGAGCGCAGAAATGGGTCAATAATGATTGCTTAGTGTTTGTTTTAGCTTGTTGGATGGGAGTTGCCACATTGAAGAGCAAACCGAGTGCCAAAATGTTCAAGTGAAGTGAAAAGCATTTGAGAGCCAATTCATACATTTTCTGTGGTTACCTAATGATAATATGTTCTATCTTCCAAACTACCTTTTAATTTACTCAGAGACCATGGATGTATTATAAGACTTGAAACCAGACTCCAAAATAGCGCCAATGAGCACAAGCCAAAAAAATATCTAGCTTCCGGGTTTTCTTCCCACTGCACATCTGCCCCCACCTCTGCACACACATGAAAATAGCTTTTTTATCAGATCTGAATCTGAAGGATGTTATGTGATTTGTAAGGTTGTCATCACTGTTTTATGTGTTTTGTACGTCTATAAAAGTGTCACATGTGTATCTGTGTGTTTAATCTGTGTGTTAACTTATAAAACAGGACTGCCAGAGGACAATTAAGTCATATTGTATCATATTTTCTAGGCTCTTTACAAATAGAAAACTTTTATGGATTAAAATTTCATAATACAAAGAATGATAATTGGCTTGTTTGTTTGCTGTTGAAGGTGCTAAAGGTTTCTTTTATAATGGTGGTGTATGGGGAAAATGCTCCTAATGACTCATCGGATACTATCTGTACTGTTACATTCACCCAGTTAGCTTTAGCTAGTTTCCACTGCCTCCAAATAGTTCATACCTACAATTTTAACTGAAAATGCATATTTCATCTATTCTCCACTTGAGAAAAATGTAAAGAATTAGAACTTCCATTAAAAGTGCAGTGTGTAGAATTCACTGGCAATGAGCAGTGAATATCAACCTCTTCCAAGCATTTAGGAGAACTTATGGTGGATGTTAGACTCACGAAAATCACTAAAGGCCCTCTCTAGAGCTGGTTTGGTTTGTCTTTTCTGGGCTACTGTAGAAGCATGGTGGTGCAACATGGTCTTGTGGAAAAGGACCCACTCCCTAGATATAAATGGCTCACTCTAAGGCAACAAATTCACACAATTCTCATTTTCAAGGGATTATACACTAAAAAAACATACTTATGTTTTGACAGAGGTGTTACTGTAGCATTATGCTCCCAAAGTGAGTATTGTACTCCATTTCTACTAAGTCTGTTCTGCTAGATGTTAAATTCTACACACCAGTCCTTCAAATGTTCCCACTAATGTAAATTCCCATATAGAGTTTTAGGAAAGTCAGCACAAATGATCAGATATTTATAATATATATATTTCCACTTTTCACATGAATGTATATATTTTTACAGGTGTCCAGTTGCTCTTATGACTGTTTTTTCTACACCAAACATAGTTAAGATTCACTTTCGCCAACTGTAAATCAACTCAGACTCCATGGTGGGAATTTTCTACCAAAATTCAGAACTGTTTTCCAAAAAGAGGGACTTATCTATTTCCACTGAGAAAACACAAAGGGCCACATCAGGTCTAACAATAATGAGGGGACTTTTCAGAGTGTAGCAACAGTTAGGCTCTTTTGAGAGAAAACATTGTGATTGAATTAAATGAGCTGGCAGCCCAGAGTCAGCCCTCCGCTGCGGTTTATGTTGCTCAGTGTGACCAAACCTGTTTACGATGCTCCACTGCCAGTCGTCGGCGTCATCTAACCTTAAAGGTTCTGTGAATCAAAACGGCACAGCGTTTATTCAGACAGCTCACTGTGTATTGTCCCTGAGCAATTACACGTCCATCCCGTGTAGGACACAATGGAACCAACACAAACAGAAACCTAATATCCCTTTGAGCAGTTTACTGTCCATTCAGCCTGAGTTGGAGAGAGGGGAGGGTGTGTTTGTGTGTATCAGGAGGGTGTGTGAATCCAGAAAGAGCATTTTCAGATCAGCCTCACACTCCATTTCATTACCCAAATGATCTTTGTTATCCTCCTCTTAAAGAGAGGATCTTTGAACAGTCAGAGGGGAGGAATGCAGGACTATCATATCCAGCAGCAATTAGTTGCTATAGCTCCACTTTTATGATGGCATGGGGGAAATGGGCACATATCAGACGCCACCCTGCTGGATTATTGATAATTGGGAAATATTTACGGTGCTTCTTAGCGGTAATGGGTCAGCTTTATTTACCTAGCGATAAGGCTTTATTGCTTTTATGGCAGGGAACTAAAGCAATTACCAGTTCTAAGGCAAACAACCCGCCGGTCACTCCCTCTGTGTGTGTGTGTGTGTGTGTGTGTGTGTGTTGTCAGAGTGGCAACAGACCTCAACTCACCTGTCAAATACCATCTGTCTTCTCATGAATGTTCAGGACTGACGTTTGGCTTAGTAGTTCAGGACAATCAAATTTATAGATTTCTTTAACGTGAAACTTTCTCCAAATGGTCTCATGGTCTACTTACTCTGCTGGGAGTATTTTCACTGGATGTCATGATTTCAACATTTCCCACGCGGCACACAGACACACAGAAAAGCTGTATTTATGTCCACAGTAGGGTTGACTTTAAGATTTATTAAATGTCGTTCTTGATCTTGGACACAGCAGTTGAGAAAACAGTTGCACCTTGAGGCTCTTTCAGTTCTAACATTTCTTTAGGAGAATTATCTGTAAATAAAATTATTCTCTAACCCTAACTAGTGTCTACAATCTTCCTCACAGGCAGCATTCAGCAACTTTCATTAAAAGGATAGCTCAGTGAATATGTTTCCTGGTAGGGGAAACCCAAAAGTCCCCTCAAAAAGTCTGCAAATCACTCACTACTGCTATAAAGCTTAATTACTGTGAGTACACATTCATAACAGAAGGTGAGTCAGAGCTTCTCCCTTCTGGCTTTTGGCAGTTGGACAATGAGAGGACACTGTTTAGAGAAATCTTAGTAAAAGAATCAAACTGAAACTGTCAAAGTGAGAAGGACTGAAATATGAGTTTGAAAAGTGTGGGAACACAGTGATTATGCCCTTGGTTTACAGTAGCTTCACGTCTGCCAGTACTGTTAGACTAAATTCTACAACCAGCAGAGCAGCTTTATTCAGACCTAGTGATATCAGAGATGCAACTGTCTGAAGGCATTTCCATCTAAAAGCTGCTTGTTTGTCAAGATATTTGGGGTGTAGGGGTTTTCTATTATTCTTCTCCTAATTTCTATCTATATCATTTTTTCAATAAGAGTTTAATATCATTAGTGTTGAGCACTTGCCCTATGATTTAGTATCTGTTCTGGACATTGGAAATTGATCACTTATTCAGTTTCTTACATTTCCATGTCAACTTGGCTGATGTGATATAATTAAAAGTGGTGGAGCACCCTAATTAAAAAAAAATGTAAAGATGAGTCCAAAAACAGTCACAGATGCAGATATTCCAGCTTGTCTACATCATAGCAGTCACAATACAAAGAGCCATTTGTCAGAGACCTTGAAATGAAAACCAGTTTGGTGCACCGGAGTTCAATGAAAGGCAGCTCCTTCAAGTAAGTGTGTGTTATGGGTTTGACTTAGAAGCAGTTATAGGTTTGTTTTTGGGCTTTTACTCAGGCAAACCGCAGGGTATGATGTTCGGGTGCCTGCCTGCCTGCCAATGTGCGTTTCATTTGAGGGTTTATGTGTTTGCGAGGAACAGCAGGAGCAGCAGTGTCACGCTTAGCTCGGCTCAGCGTGAGCGCAGGGCCACTCAGACCCAAAGTGCTCTACCGACCACACTAATGCACCCAATATATATTTTTAGACAGCGCGGCTTTTTCGTAAAGCTCCTCTCTGATGTATAACGAGGGCCGGGTCATGCAAATATTTAGATTTGGACCCACACGATACCCAATCACTGCAAACATCCCTTGTCCTAACACTGGTTGAGAGCCTGATAAACACTCACCCGGTCAAAGGGAAACTGTCTCTCGACATTAGCCCAATTATTTTGACTCATTTTCTCATCAGGAGTAGACAGAAAATATGACTTCCAATTTTCATAGCTTTGCCATTCCATGTAATCACAGATAATGATGACTGCTGTCTTCCAAAGAGTAAAAATACCTCCCAGTCTCTCATATAAACACAGACGCTGCAGAAACAGACTTTTACTAGCAGTGGACATGACCGAGGCAGCCGGGCGAGGCTTTAAAACAAAGACGGTGTAAATGTGTGAGTCAGTTATCGGCTCCAGCAGAGCTATGCGAGGCCTCCAGACAGGCCCGCGTTGATGTGAAAGTGTTGCCCCCTTCTCGGTGACCCTGGAGCAAGGGGGGGGCAGGTGGGGCACGCCGAGAGCCCAGTGTGTGATGGTTATCTCTGGGGTAGAGTTACAGCAAGCAGTAAGGGGGCGTTGGAGGGTGGCGGGCACTGGGAGTCGCCCCCTTCGCCCTGCTGTCTGTTCACAGAGGGAGCCACTGTTCCTCCAGGGGTCCCTGGTTTCTGTTTGTGCAAAAAGAAAATCCCCCCCTCCCCAAACCCTCCTCCCATCTCACCTCCCCACCACACAGCTACAGTCTGCTCCAGGGAAATGAAGAATCTGCACCAACTGCTGCCTCCAATCCACCGCCACTTGTCTCGCACATACAGACAATCTCTGAGGAATAGGCACAAAGAGACTCAGACACTGTCTGGAAGGATTATCATAAAGGTTTATAAGAGGCATAGTCAGTACTAATTAAAGTAAACCCTCAGAACTGACTTGTAATGCAGCTATAATTCAATATTATATCAAGAATGCATCACGTAACTATGTATCATATCAAAAAGGTCACCTGTAATGACAAAGCCAGAGAAAAAGGATCACCCAGCTCTGCTGTATGGAGCGTTTTTGCATCTTTCAGCTGACCTTTTTGGTACCCAGCAGTTTGCTAACACGTTAGCCATATCAACTTACGTGATAATATGGCAATGTTATGTTACACCTTGTTTATGCTGCCACCAAGTGGCCAAATATCAGTTCCTGCAGGTTTAGAAACAGATATTACCGCCTTGTGTTTCGCTATCAAACCATATTTTTCCCCTCAGTGGACTAGATGGAAAAGGTTCATGGGTAACTTGAAACATCACTAAAAGATTTCACAGCACATTTCACCACACACTTGAGCAAAGCAGTAAAGCATCACTCTATGGTATATTGCTTCACTTAGGCTAATATAAAGTGACTTCTAAATGAGATTTAAAGGGTGAACATGAGACGAAATGGTTTGTTAGGTTGTGTTGAGCTCTCAGACAGAGCGTGTCAGGGCCTGTCCGGCTGGCCAGAAGTCAGCGGCGTCTTCCTCATCCTGAGAGAGGCATGTTATCTTTCCCATCACAGCACTCCTCAAAGGAAACTCCTATCTGCTGGAAGAAGGGGGGAGGGTGTAGTGTGAAGTTTGTGTGTGTGTTTTGTGTGTAGGGGCACATGGACAGGAAAGCCACTCAGTCACACAAAAACACTTCTGTCTTTTTAAGAACCCGAACCTTAAATGTGACCATTAGAAATCACCCTCTTCCACTGTTAGCAACGGTCCTGTTCCACAAGATATCTTGTGATAAAAGTGTGAATAACTTTTGCATGCACCCACTTTTTTGGAAATACATCAAACTTTCAAACCTTCAGTTAGAAGGTTTGATGTATTTCCCAGGTTGTCTCTTAACCACAGGTGACCTGCATGAGCATGTTGCTTTCAGTCCAAGGTAGTACACAGAGGTATAAATATAGCTGACATGCTAGTTATGAGGGAACAATGGAGAATGTTTCTGACAGCAGTCACACCCCATATTCAAAACTAAATGTCCTCTGGCAGCATCCAAGTCTACAGAGGCTTTTTAAAAATTGGTGTTCTAATATGTGTTGTCCCTGTCTGACTTTACAAAAAGGTGAGGTTTAACACTTTGTTTCACTGTATTCACTGTAGGATATCATGACAAATACAGGCAGATGATTTTGGACTTTGATGTGGATATCCATACTCCCCATCAGATCATTTACTGTCATGTTGTGATGTTTTTGGTGACTGTCCAACCTTTGTTGTAGTGCCACCCTGAGGCCAACATTTAAATATGGCACAAAACATTTCTCGTATAGGCGACTGACTGGGCAATTACCATGTCAGCACTTACTAGCTTTACTAACACTTACATTTTTTGATATTAAGCGCCAACCTTAGGACAAACTTTACTTTAATGACCCCACAACTGATAGGTTAATAGTTACATCATCAATATGTTGTGGATCCTATCCAGCACTGTGTTATTGTGAGGTGTGATGAAGATTACAGCTTCTAGGTGTCACCACAGTGTTAGTTTATTATTTTGTGCTCTGCCCTTTTATTTAAAACGCTAAAACAAAAATGCAGATATAAGAAGATATGTCTATTTTTCCATAACAAAAAGAAACCAAAAGGTGACAGTTGCCGTTTTCAGATAAAATGTTTCAAAATTGGGTAAATTTGATTTTCTAGTTTTCATTTGCAGTGACAGATGTTTAATGGTTGATAGAAACTGAATGCCCTCTGTGAGAATGGGCACCATGTGCAAAGTTTGAACAGGAAAACATGTAGATGTGTGCTGTCTCTTTACAAGAACTGGCAGGATGCTTTATAATCTGCAGACTAGAGAAGATCATTGGATAAAAAATAGTTTGAGGTCAAACAGACCTTGCAGTGTCTAGATATAACTATAAACCACAAGGAGACAACCACCAACATCATAAATCACAATATATTTAGCATATTTAATAGACCTTTGACAGTCAGGAGACCCTATAAAGTTCAGTGAGGGTGATCTTCGGTCATGACGGCCCAAGTTCAGTGCTTCTTCTTTCATTCTGTTTCCTATTTGTTCATCATGTTGCTCTCTATTATAGCTGGAAATATTATTTCTGGACATCACATTGCCTATAATTGGTCTTAAATAAATTAACCACAGAATGCAACATATATCGACATGATCTGATTTGTAAAAGAGTTAAAGGAAAATATATATATATTTATATTTCAACCTATATTTGGAAAGTTGTAGAAGGATTCATGTAGCTTGCCCCTATATACGTCTTTCTGTGCAAGCCCACTGCAACCAAGGTGGTGAGTGCAAGTGTAAAGACTTTGGGTTTCAATAATCAACAATAAAACGACCTATTTATAGGGGTGTAAAGGGTATAGAATGACCTTATTTTGCAAATATATCCACAGCGCAAAAAATCTTAGACCCTCTCTCCATCTCTCTCTCTCTCACACACACACACACACTGACAGACACACTGGCTGGTGCTGTGACCCATAAGCTTGAACTCGTGACCATAAGTCAGTGATCTAATGAAGCCTGCGGTGCTTGACTGGTCTTGAAATGACTGGACATACCATAAAGGCCATCATCCCATTGACCTGCATTCTACTTTATATAGCAACATTCACTCTAATGACATTTACAGCAGTCCATTAACATCAACACGCAATTCTGAATAATCACTTGCTTCACAGTTTAAGTAAAAAACCCATTAATCACTCATGATGCTCACTCTCATCAAGAAATTATACACTGGAGAGAATGATGTTGAGCTTGTGCCAGAGCCTTGTCTTATTAAGAGAAGAATTGTGTGGAGAAAATATTCGTCATATTCAGACTGTGACTCAGGAAGTAGGCGTAGACGAGTGCGATACTGTAGCCAGAGTATGTCCTGGCAGCGATACAGGGAGTGTGTATAAATCTAATCTGTCTAGATGTGGTGCATGGAGCCAATGGTTAACCAGCCCGTTGTTCAGCGATAGCCCTCAGATAGACCCGGCTTGCAGGAAGCTGATTAGATACACTGAGAGTAAATACAGAACCAGGCCAACGCTCTCTGGCACCGAGCTGCAATTAGACTCTCAATTATCATATTAAAAACACAAGGAAGGAATGTGCCTCCCATGTCTATTTTCAGCTATCTGAACATGGTGCTATCTGCTGGATACTAAAAGGCTGAGCTGTATTATTGTATGACTGTGGTCTTGATGAGGATTTTTACAAATTACACACTGAACTGTGCAAATACTTATTAGATACACTGATAATAATGGTTTCATAAGAATCTGTGCTTTATCAGATAAATAGAAGGCTTTATATTTGATCATGTGGCATTTTTACAGCAGTGAGGGAACGAGGGAGCTGCAGTGGCTTTACAGGACAATTGAAAAGAGGGTGTGAAAGTGTGTGTTTGTGTGCATGAAAACAGAGAAGTGCTGGTAAATATTAAGTTATCACCGAAGGGTGTGTGTTATTGTTGTGTAATATATGAACCATATACTGGCTTTTTATTGAACTACTTATCAGCATATTACTTTCTTTAATCTTGGTCTGATTCTGGCAAGAAACCTTTGTCACATGTCTTCTTCCTGCCCTCCCTACTCTTTCTGTGCCATCTCTCTGCTGTCAACTTTAAAGGAATAAAAAGCTCCCCATTATACAAAAACAAATAAAATTCAGCATCAGCCAATCAGAGCTTCCCATTTTGAATAAGATGAATATAATGCAGTTAGTTGGTTATAAAATCAGTTGTTACTGATCCTGTGATTTTGTGGTTATTTCTGCGGTGGCTTAAAAAGAGTGTTATTGTTTAATTTAATGTTTGTTAAATTTGTTAAAAGAAGTCGCTGATAATCATAATAGGCAGTACAGCATGCTCCAGTGAAAGTAAAAATAAGTCTAGGAGTCTCACAATCTCAAGAATGTTCCTGGACATTTCTGTTGATAGCAGCTAGCCTGAGCGGTCTCTCGCCAAGAAGTTGAATATGATCCTGTAACCATTTTTATCCCTGAATTTAGGCTATAAAATAATCTTAGCACTTCCTTCCTGCTGCGTTGCCAACAAGGCCCATAAACCAAAATCGTTAGTTTTAGGTATTAGATTATAAAAGTTGAAATTGTGGTAGTTTTAAACGCCAGCACTTTGTACGGCATAAATCTATGCTGCCTGAGAAGATGCTCTAGGGAAACATAGTCTTACCAACTGAGGGTAAAGGGGAGCTTGTTTGTGGAGACCAATTTGATTTTAGGACATAAAAGTGGTTCTTCAAAGGACAGTGACTAGTAAAATTTATACTTGTTCTTCCATTTTTTTGGCAGAAAAGGCAAGAATATGGAAAAATACAAGTTCCCACAAATACTGCAGGTACTGGTTATATAAGTAAGTTTCTAATGCCAGATTTCTAATTCCTATTAGGACCAGTCAAATATCACTGCTACACTAGTTATCTGTGGGAATCACTAAGCCTGGATCAATTCAAATACATCCTTTAAATTCAGTTTGGTTCCACTTAAATATTCATGTTGTTTGTGAGTTCTATTACAGTAAGTCTATTACCATTGTTCAAAATCCAGGAGTTTAATCTGTTTCAGGCGTTTTCCAGCCTAACAAGTAACAGTCGAACCCTCGTGCACGCACATGCCTTACCCTTTATTTTAAGTGTCTGCACTCATGTCCCCTGGGAGCTGACCCATCCCTGCAGCCAGCCTTGTTAGGAGCCCCACCCTCAACCCCTATGGCAGTCTTATTAAGAGCGCTCCCCTCTTCCCACCCCCTTGGGGCCCTCTGGTCCCCATGGTTTGACCTGGCCTGCCACTTTTCTGCCTCATCTCCCTTCCTATCGCTCTCCTCTCTGACCTCTCTGTCAGCTGGGTCCACAGGTCAGCAGTCACTGGGATAATAGCCTTGAACGCTGCAGGGAGCAGGAGAAGAAGAGGAGAGAAGAAAAGAAGAGAAGAGAAGAGAAGAGAGGCTTGCACATAAGCACAAGAGATACAAGAAAGTGACTGAGTGTCCTCTCCTGCCTCTGCTGTGTGTTAGTACTTACTGTGTGGTTTACTTGGTGGCAGCAGGACTACACTGAATGTGTTCCCCAGATGTCCCTGAGCGAGGCGAACGAAAGGAAAGTGAGGCAGTGCAAACAGGAAGTGGGAAGCACCATACAGGACCAGGGAGACATCCTCCCATTCCTCAACTGGGGCTCAGCTAATTGGCTTGGCGGGTTAAAGGCTTTAAGCACATGGAGGAGGCCGGAGACCTCCCAATAACAGCAGCTCAGCAGACACTACAGCGTCATTACTGACAGCGAGATATGACAGCCAGCCACAATGGCCCTCAAACACTTTCCCAGTCACAGTGCAAACACCAATCATAGCTGTCGAACGGCGAGGCAGCGTCAATTATTTTCATGTTTGTTTTAACTGGCTCCAACTACCCCCAGACAGTTTCCATGTCGGGCCGGGGAGCTATTCTCTTTTCCCCTCGCAATATATTGTGAGCCATCCAGGGCTCCTAAATTAGATGCCTCAGACTGGTTTTACAGCGGCCTATCATCTCCTCTTGGCATTGTTGCAGACGTCAGGCCTCGCAGCCCCTGTTCTGCTGGGATGAGGCGATGCTTGTGGAGGAATCTCTCTCTCTCCCTCTCAAACTTCATCATACTTTTGGTTCAGAAGCCGCAGCAGCTGTTTCAGTAGGCATTGAGTCCTGCGCCTGAAATGGACTTCCAGGAGATGGTCTTCCCACCAAGAATCTTTTTTCTCCATATGACATATCCATGCAAAGCCTTCCTTTGGTATTGTTCCCATTTATAATACCCCATCTGTCATGTCAAGGGCTTAAGTGCTAATTTAGAGGCGGCAGTGAATGATAAGCTGGAGAACGGGATGGAAAGGAAAGGAACTTCCATGCAACCGTCTAAGCGCTGTGATTATAACTTGTCACAAACAACAACAATAGCAAAACAACAGTTTAGGCATATGCATAAATCACTCTGCTTGGCTTGCATGGTTGAGGTCAGAGCTGGGCCGCTGTGGATTTTGGGATGCACCGTAGAGGCACAAAGTGCTGAGGAGGCTAAAGATAAAGAGCAGAGTGGAAGATAGAGCTGAAACACTAAAGAGTGGATGTGGAGAGGCAGGAAAAAGCCAGAGAAGATAGAGGTGGGAGGTGGTGGAGATAGAGAAGGAGAGTGGAGTGCTATACAGAGGAGGAAGAAGGGGAGGTAGAAGACTGCTGCTGCTACTGTCAGTCTGTGGAAGCTCAGTAACACCTCACTGCAGAGAGCCTTTATCTCCAGACCCCCAAACCCAATGAGGACATCTGCTGCTTTCAGACATGCATCTCAAACTCACAAACATGCATAAATATGAATATGTGCATCTGCACCACATATACTGCACGTGTGACTAAACACATATGCACAAAGACATAAATCTAAGCAAAAAATCATTAAGACATGTCTGCTTCTTCTTATTAACAATAATTTGTGACATATGCAGATTTAATGGAGACAATAAGGCAGTAAGTACAGTAGCTGACCTGGAATTGCCTCAATATCCTCAGTAGCTTCATGAACAGAAAAAATGGATAGCTATCACAAGCTACTGTCTGTTTGCATAAAATATCATGAAACACTGAAAAAAGCCAAATAGATATATTTTAATATGCTGTGATAAAGATTCCTGTGTGGACTGAAATCAAAAAATTGTCCCCATTTGCATGCCATTTCAGTTGTTTCATAGCAAAAAAAAAAGGTGTGGACTATTGTTTAGACAAGCTATATTTATGTGTGTCTGTTAACCAGACCACAAATCTGATTGCATCTTGCTTGTCACTTAGTGTTAGGACAGGAAGTTTAGTCTTTACAGGAGAAGATCACTACTGTAGTTTCTAAGATCCGTTGTTTGTATGTCCCTTGCATCCAAGATTACAGATACAGTCAGCACAGTGTCTTGGTTCCAGCTGGTATTTATTGTAATCCTAAATAATTTGGAAAATGAATGTTGTGTTTATGTGTGGTGCCTCCTGAGTGACAAGTTAATGTTACGGCAAGGCAGCTGTATTTTACTAAGTTGTCAAGCAGCCTCACCTTTATTTCACATTCATAGTGTGTACTCCAAAGTGCATCACATTCATTTTCAGCCAGTCTGGTGCCATAGTTATCTATCCAGCACTAGATTGAAATTTGTCTCTATTCTTACTTGGTTGCATTTACACTTGACTTTTTCGATATGCGATATCAGTTGAGCCCGTCCATGAAGTGGCTACCAGTAATCTCAGTGCAATTACCACTCTGCCCCTTCTAATTCTATACTTGACACACTTGAATGGACACCCAGCCGTAGTGCTTGCATACTGATATTATAACCAGCTCCGTATTGTGCTCCACAGGCTCCCACTGCTTGTCACTTTCCAGTAGGTATGGAAAAACGAAGGCACCACTTTAACCATTGCATCATACCTCGACTGTCAAAATTCACGAGCCATGGTCTTTTACATAGCGTCTAGAGTAAAGTTTCCTCACGTTTTATAGTTACTGTATACAAGTTCATTCATTTATATGTCACCATTGACCCAACCTATGTTTTTTTAAACTGCATTTATGCATGAATGAATGGGGAAAATTAGTTTGTCTTTGACCTTTAAGTGCCAGCTTGCGTCCATAGATCTTTGTGACCGAGATGGAAACTTGGCCGTGGCACCCCGCCTGGGTCAGGGAGTGACAGGGGGTGGGGACCGACATGGCACCAAGCTGGACAGTTCTGGTGGTGGTGCTGGTGGACAGCTGGCAGTGCCACGCTCATTCCTTCCCTCCCTTCCTTTAGCGTTCTTGCTTTGCCACTTGGCTTAACCAAGGACAGGAAATCCCCCGGACGGGACTGGACCGTGGCTTTAATGAACACTTTGGCTTGACAGAACGGCCCTTTTCCTGTTTACTGACGGGCCGACAGTAAAACTAACAGTAAACACACCTCCCTTTCAGCCCTCCCTTCCTTGCTCTGTCTATCCCTCCTTGCCTTGAGGCTGTTCTGGCCTCTCCCAGGCCCATCCTGGTTTGTCCCTGGACAGGACCAAAGTCAGCAAAATCCTCAGACAGACACCTAACTGGCTGTGGCTTCATCTCAAGGACAAAAAAAAGGCTATACAATTTGTTCTCAGTCTTAAGCCTTAAAGGGCAGACACATTTATTAAATGACTTAACTGTGGTGTTCTTATGGTTTCTGAGAAAAGGGAAATAAACAACTAGAAGACACTTGGATATTTAGAGAGGAAGAAACAGAGAAAGATAGATCTCTGTAATGATGCAGAATGCATACTTTCATGGATTTATATTTAGCCAATTCAACCAGATCCTCTCCCCCCCTCTATTCTAACCCCAAGAAACCCAAATCACCCAGAATAAAAATAATTGGTGGTCTCGTCTCCAGTTCTGACTGGAATGAAGTCTGTATGGAAGAGCCGCAGCTCCTGGCAGGCTTCCCTGCTCCAGTCTTATCCTGAGGAAGAAGAGATTTGGCCCCAGAATGAGTAAACATGCCGCGGTTTTAACCTCTGTCACCCAACATCCCTGACATGGCTCTATCACAGCACACCAGGCAGTTGCATGAAAAGCCACAAGGGCGGATTGGCAGGCGCAATGATACAAGGTATCCTCCTTGACCCAAAATGGTGGCCAAGTGCTCATCGTGTTGGAGGTCGTTTAATCTGACAATTTTACATGCCTGTGAAACTCTGCGGTATTACTAACTCATGTCAGAATCTCCCCTCATTTAAGAGCTTATTGTTAACCTCATTCAAAATGTTTGCATCTGTTAAATCGCTGATGACGGTAGAAAGCGTAATATTGTTGAGAACCCTTTTTCCTCCTTAACCCTCAGTGACGGGGGCCCCTTCTCCGCTCAAGGCATAATGTGAGGGTTGGTTTTGAATGGCAAACACTGTTATAAGAGGAGTATTGTAGTGAGAAATGTGAAGAAACTCTGGATCTTTGGAGCAGATAATCCTCCAATGTGACTGAGTATGCTTGCGTCAGAAGGCCTTAAAATCTGATCAATCTAAAAGGAAAAAAAGGTCAGGGTTTCAATAAAAGCAGAACATCAGGTCAGGTGTCATTTTGTTGTTTTATGTATGGTTTTGTGGTATTTGTTGCCGATTTCATGGCTAAGAATACTTTCACAGCACTTGAGCTGAAACACACAATTTAAAACCCGAACACATCTTGACTTTATTTATGTGTACATACAAAATCTGTTCTCCGTCAGACATGAAATGAATGGGTGCGCCTACAATTGGACATCAGTCAAAGCAAAGGCATCAAAAGACTGTTCCTGGAGGAAAGAACAGATTTTTTAATGACTGAAAACACCACATTTCACTTTTAAAAGTCATGTATGATTTATGGATATTATTTTAGTTGCTTATTTTTTTGTGGTTTGTGGTTAAGAGATGTAAATACAGCAATATCCCATCCATTGCATAAACATTTAAAATCATTTTCAGGGTTATTGCTTTATGAATAAAGAATTGTGCAACAGTTTTAATTCTTTTGTTAGACTTCTGGAAGACATGGAGATGTTTTCTGGCAGAGTTAATGTATGGATAAACCACATCTATCTGGTTGAAGCCCACCTCTGAAATCAAAACTCTTGGGTGTGTCAGCTATAAAAAAAATGCTGATGAAGTTAACTATATCCAAAAGGTAAACATAATTATAGCGAGCTTGATTTATGAAGAAAGGTAGGGTAAAAAGACATTCATGAAGAAGTATTACTAAAGAAATAAAAATAAGAAAAACAAAGTGATTAAGCTGTGCAAAAGACAAGAAAAAAAACATTTTACTAGAGTGTATTTTGAAAAAGGAAACACTTAAATTCCCTAACAATTGAAATAATATTGCTCTCAGGTCTCCTGGTGATATATGAGCTATTTAAAAACCAACTAAAAAGGTCATTGTTCATTCAGCCGACTCCTACTATTTTCCATTCATGGTAAAAACGAGGAACTGAGAATGATTGCAGGTTGGGAGCTGAGAAAGGCATCATCAGAGAGAGTTTGGGGATAGGGTGTGGATGGCTGATGATGTGGAGGACGAATTTCCAACACACATGCACATACATACATACACACTCCAGCTTTCACCTATCTACGAGTGGTGAGGTTGCTCCGAATCGAAAGGGAGGGACGCTGCCGGACTTATTACAGTGTGGTGTTCGGAGAGCAGAGTCTGATGACAAGACTGCTCAGACATTCAGAAGAGGGTTTCTGCTTCGGGACTGAACCAGATTTAACCAGAGTCTCTGTGAAGCTTCAGCCAAACCTCTCATCACCACACCACACTCTGCTACTCTGCACTTAAAGTTCTGTGTGTATATTTGTGCTTGACTGTGTGCTGCAGAGCATGTATAGTATGTGTTTAAGCATTTCAGTATGGACTTGTGTGGACTTGAGTATGTATCTATATATATAGTATATATGTAGCATTAACATGAGTGTAGCTGTATGTGTGTGTGTCTCTTTTCATGTGTGCATACAGTATGTGTGTGTCTTAGTCTCACCATCAGCCAGGCACCAGAGAAAAACAATGGATTTTCCCTAAAGGAGGTAAAACAACAGCAGATTTATATCCCCCCCCCCCCCCCCTCTCTTTTCCTCCCCCGTCCCTCCCTTCACCGCCTACAACATATTACTTTCATTGGACTGGAACGCTCTCTTACCGTGAAAAGGCTCTGGCAAAAACCCTCACGCACCCCCCTCCACACTTCTTGTGCAGAATGTAGCGAGACTTGGACGCCTCCCTCAGCACTAATGCCGCCACACACATCGCCGGGGGGAGCCGACCCCTCGCTGCGCTCCTTCTCTTTTCCCCCTGCTGATGTTAAAGAACTGATGACTAAACAGCAGTAAGCCCTCTTATTGTATTAACTACCTGTGGCTGTTGTTTCCATAATTTGGCTGACATTTATTCTGTGTAAAAGCAACTTTACGGGCTCACGCGAGGCAGAGCGTGAAAAGCTACAGCGAGGGATAGAAAATGGGGGGGTGGGGGGGGGTATCAAAATGAGTGCAAGTTTTCACAAAATGTTACAGACAGTATTAAATTTGAGGTTAACAGCACTGTCAACGTGCAATTGCAACACCGACATGACTTATGTTTTAGACGTCTAAGTGGGAATGAAACTGACTTTCATTCAAATGATCTTAAATGCAACTGATGTCATCTGTATTGACACTTTTTCTTCATTTAATGTTAATGTTATGCAGTATCATTTAGCTTGTTACATAGAGCAATAAGGCTGTTTGAAGGTAGTAAACAGCCTTACCTTTATATATATGTTTTTCCACCTATGGAGTTGGATGCAAAATGCTTTAAGGGCTGGGTATCAGTACTCAGTGCTTTAAAAGTATCAACCAAAATAAATCGATACTAAGTAGTATGGAAAGTCAGACGATACCTGCTAGAAAAGCTAGAAAATATGAGTATTTGACTATCTACTGATTTTAAGCATTTTGTGTTTAATTAATATTAATAATTTGAGTGGTGGCATTTTATGCAGTTTAATGCTCCTATTCACATGATGGATATCAAATGAAGTACTCTATTGGTATATAGGGTACTTCAGATAGGTAACACTTTAAGGGTACTTGGATTGGTACTGGTATCGTAATCTTTTTAATGATACCCAGCCCTATTCCATACATTACTTTTGAGATGGTTAGGTGTGACTTTGGTCTAGCATTTTCTCACTGAAGCAAAGAAAGCAACAAAAGTCTCATTTACCAGGAACATGCTACAGATCAGACAGACAATGTATCTTACAAACACCCACGCTGACATACACAGATGATGACAGATCAAATCTTTATAATTTGTTTCCCACATTCGAGTCTTAGTTCAAATTTCAAATAAAAAGTCACATCCCTAAAACCCACCCAACTGGTACTGCTAAATCTGAAACCCAAACCGGACACAACGTTATGTTTCTGCTTGCTTGCTTTAGTTATGTTGCAATAGAGTCCTGATCTGCCCCAGCTCTTCTCTCTTCAGACAGATGCTTTCTAACAGGTGCATTGTCACAGTGGTTTGCTGCTTTGCACGATGGACTTAGAGCCCATCAGACATTCGGGCCCAACATTTGGATCTAAGCAACAGACACACACTGAGATGAACAACATCACTTCTAAAATGAGGTGGTACCAAGTAGATTTAAAAATGTCTCCCCTAAGGGCCGAATTTCATGAGCTCATGGCTGGTCAGAACCACCCTGTTAGTGATGGCGAATGAAAGGCAAAGAGTCCGGTCATACAGCGAGCATTAAGTAGCTGTTGGCCTGGTGAGGAAAAGCCCCTGGCAGCCAGGCTGTCTGGGGTTGAAGTTTCATTATCATCTGCTATCAAGTGTCTTCCATTGAGCCCGATGAATCACAGGATTACAGGGGAAACAGTGCATTGTTGTCTGAAGGCGTCAGTGCCTCTGATCCATGTCTCTCCCCCCGCCCACCTCTGCTCCCCTTTGCCTGCCCTGGTCATAAACCCAGGCAGTGCCCCCCTCTCGCTCTCCTCTCCGTTACTATATCAGTGTCTAGCTCTCTCTTCCTCTCTCTATGTCTTCTCCACTACCTACCACTGTCCCTTCTGTCTCTGCCATGATGTCTGCCCCCTCCTGGAATGACTTTCTATGATGGATCATGGGCTGCAGCGCCACATTGACACGCACTGGACTAACCTCTGTGCCGACGGCCAGACTTTAATTAAAGGTGTAAATCAGCAGACTTTATCAATCAAGAAGACACCTGGATATCTGCAAGTCTGGCCTTTATTACTGCTCACACCATATATATTTGTGCTAATAAAGAAAAAGATTAAGAAAAGAAGACAGGTTAAAGCTGAATTTGGGTTTTCTGGCCACTTGGGGGCAGCAGAACAAGATGTAAACACAACATTACAAGATATAACATTTTACACAGCAAGCTGTTATTAAGCTTTTATTTATTAGCTTTTATCTGGAGTTGTGTTTGTGGTCACCTGAAAACTGTATGTCCAATATTTTCCTTTCAACTCTGTTTTCGTCTCCACTAACACTCTAACTCTTAACAAACATAGCTAGCTGTTTAGCCGCTAAATGCTTCACTAGCTAGTTGTGAGTTTTGTCTGCTTCCAGCTTGGTGCTAAGTAGGTAGCATACGGTTGGTTTTGTCAGAGCCTTGTTGCTGAAACCAGTTTGCCGGCTGAGGTGGAAACACAACTAATTAGAGCAAAGTTTGCAGGCTGGAACACTAAAACAACAAGTTAAACGATGCTAAAATGCCCATTAGAGCTGAAGGGAACTGCAGTTATGCTTTGTGAACAAACTATGCTTCACATTACAATCATTTGATACATTGTTAATACAAGAAATATTGGTTAGTGCGGCTTTAAAGACATTTTTTTAAGGATGTCAAACGACTTAGAACTCAATTTTACATCTCAGTGGGGCTGAAACAATCTCAGGAAGACATGTTTTATGAATTTTCTGTATGTTTTCTCACAGACGCTCTCTCCCAGCCTGTATGGGTGTGTGTAAGAGCCTGAGCATAAAGCACGGACTTGTCAAAAGAGACCGGTAAATGGAGGTGCTCTGTTTCATGAACTGTGACTGAACTTGTTCGAAATGGGTAAGAAATGTTAGACAAATATGGTGTCTGAAAACCTCAGAAACGTCGTTCTTCCGCCCCTGCCTCAACCCCCGCCCCCCCCCCCCCACCACCACCCCATCAAACCTCTTCCCACCCCTCCTCCGCCCACAACCCTTCATCCTCTGCCAGTCCACGGCCTGACATTTTCCAAAGGCTGCCAGGACAGGGGCCTGCATGTAAGAGAAAGAGAGCGAGAGACATAGAAACAGAGCGAAAGAGAGAGAGAGAGAGGCCCCTTAAACTAGATTTACAGTATGTTGAAGGTTTTTTTTCCTCTCCCTGAGCTTTTCCACATCGTACAGTTCAGAAAGGTCATCAGTGGGCGCCTCACTTTCCCTCTTCTTCGTCTTTTTTGGTAATTTACTCACTTTTTTTTTCTCTCTTTTTCTTCGTCATTCCAACTACATCAGCCCTTTAGCAGTCTCTGAATGGAGCTGTGCACTTTCCTTTTTTAGCTGCAATTAAGCACATAGAGTAAAAAAATTGATTCATGGACAAAGATTCAACTTTGATGTCTAGACAGACAAAATATACTATCTTAAAGTTAAATCTTGAATTCTTAACAGCTAAATCAGTCATTTGGATGTTTTCTCTATCCTCCTTTTTGTAATTTCTCCTTAAATTATCCCATTCTATTGTCTGAATATAAAGCTTAAAGTTCATATACACGGTTAAGATTTTTGCAGTGCATTAACCAGTCAGCCAAAGGAGGATACAGTCAGTGACAGTCTTGACAGGGTGTTGTTAGACACCAGACAGATAAGTATAGTAAATTGCTCTTGTTGTTGTGATTACGGTTAGTTAGTCTACTGTAGCGGTAGAAAGTCCCTCCTTCCCTACACCTCCTAACCCTACAGCAACATTAATAACCCTCTATCCCCTCTTCTCCACCTTCCCCTCCTCTCCCACACACAGAGCCCGCTGACAAAGACGCCCATTTTATGTGCCATGTTTGATTTGATAAGTGGCAAACCTGAGTGACGGGACGCCTTTGTGAGACACAGGAGAAAAAATCCCCCAGTCTATTGGTGGAGAACAATTATGACTAAGGGACTTCTGTGAAGTTTGCAGTGAGAAGGGTAGTGTGGGTGTGTGTGTTTCTGAGCGGGGCAGAGGGTAAAATTGAGATAATAACCCTGCCTATTGTCTCGCATTCAGTTATGAGACAAAGGTGTGTCTTTGCCAGGGATGGGGATGAACACGGTCCCGCCTGAGGCTTCTCACGGAGCTAGATAGCGTGTAATGGACTTGAACTGTGGATGGTTAAAGTTTTCGGAGCGAGGAGAGTTCACACAGAAAGGTACACTCTGATTACAATAGACTTCAAATCATTCTTTTTGACTTTTGTTAACTGACATTTGACTGTTAACTAACCCCCCTCTCTCTACATGCTGAAGCTGCTCTGGTAAATGCAGTACCCGATATTCCAAAACCAAAAATACTCTGGCCAAATTTTAAGAAATAGATTATATCAATTTCTAAAAATCTGCTATATCAGATTTTAGACTAATGTTAGCAGCTTCTGTCGTGCTCTTCAACTCGAGTAAAACTTGTGACTTGAGATAACATCATTTTTTAAAAACTTGTCTTCTTCTCAAATCGTTTTCTTCTTTCTTTTCAACATTCTGTTTAAAAATACCAACAATAAAGCAAAAATTGAACCTCTGTGCTTCGTTTCTAAGCATGTTTCTCTATGTTAGAATGAAGAACATTTACATGCATAATAATATACTCTGGTTCACATGTCAATATAAGAACAAGCTGCTTATTTCTGTCTTCTACATGTATCATCAAGTGGTGAGGATACTGTTTTGGGACATCTAGCTTCAAGCCTTCATCTTTTAGCTATATATCATGTATGTAGCCAACAATTATCCAGCTGTTTTGTAGCTATCAAGACAACAAGCATTTTTAAAACCATTTTACAGGGTTCTTTTATTAAAAAGTCAGTTAGATTAGTTAACCAACTCATGAAGCTGGTGTTATTTTAGCTACAGCTACAAAGTCCATCTTAGAGAAATGGGAGTGGTTGTTTTGTTTATACTTTTGCACCCATTTAAAAAAAATACTATGAATTCTGGGTGATAACCCTGCCTCCATTATCAATGCCAACAGTACATGCCAGTGCCATTAAAGTTTGACAGGTGAGGCAACAGTAAAGTAAAATCTCAGTGACATTATTTAAATTGCATGGAGCATCAGTGTTATTGGTTATTGCTATACTACTATATAGTATCATCATATTATCATCATGAAATTTCATGGTTTGGACTGAAATTGTTTATAAGTAAGTTTCTATGGTTTTGTAGGTTTAACCAAATGTGCACATCTGAGAAACAGCCAATGTTTTCCATTCATAAATTTCTGACCAATCATATTACATGTCTTCCTTACCAACCTCATTTTGTCTGGCAACCATTTCCAAAGAGAATGTTTTCCCACAATACATGCAAGTGACTCATGTCAGGCCCACTTAGAGACCAAAAACTGTTCAACCATGGGTCCACTTCCAAATACGAGACTCAAAACTCATGAACTGTGGCTGTCCCGTGTTATTGGAAGAACCTACTTTTTTTTTTTTTTTAGGAAAAATCATACAAGGTCAAACGTTCTGCCACACAGCCCAGGTAATGCACTGTGTAGGGCCATTCTGAAAGAAAAACAACAAGGAAAAATCAATTTCCTTGTCACATAGCTTGACCCAAATCGGTTTGAAGGAAGTTACATGATCCACAAGGCCCTCCCGTTTCCTTCTCCAAACAGAGGGACTGCATGGGGGTGGCACAGAGCGAGAAAGAGGTTTATTAAGAGCCTCAGTCAAGTCAACGCTTTGTCTCACAGTAAGCTATTATGGAAAAGGAAGTGTTTTGTCAATTCAAAACCTAATTTCCTGTGAAGGAACAAGCCACCACGAATGGAAATTGTTGGTATTTTATTCTATGAGTGCATTTATGGGCAAAAGCTTGTAAAATATAAACACTGAGGTACACTCCATCATGTTTTATGGTATAGTAAAGGTCAATTAAATAAGTTTTAAATGCAAACATACAGTCTTCAATCTTATGTCTCATATTCATGCCATAGAAATATTTTATAGATATAAAGATAGTATTAAAATGGCAGCTTGACTAAAAAAATACCCATAAACCACCTTATATATGTATGAAACATATAAATAAAAAATAAGTAGACGGTGCTCCGAGCGAAGGATTACTGTGAAAGCTTTTTACAGTACTGAGTACTAAATTTTTACAGTCAACAAAAGTGCCTTTTTTTTCTCGAATGTAGCATTTTCCAATTAAAACATGTGGCTTATGTTGATATTATTCAGGTTTTAGGAGCATTCTTTGGACATGTATACAGCGCATTCGCAATATGCGTCTTAATTGAGGTTTTTACCGCGGCCTCTCGCCTGTTTACTGTCAGCTCTGTGCATTGTAAACAAACCAACTAGCCAACAATTTGTGAGGCTGGGATAGAGATGCATGATGGTGTGGTTGTGTAACACACCCCTATGCAGGCAAAAAGACAAATTCTGGAGCGGGAACACAGACAGAGGAGAGGAATGAGAGGAGAGTGGAGAGCTGTTCAGGGCTGGCTGGAAAATCAGGGCGCATTTTCTCCATGATGGGGACAGAGAGGATTGGCTATTATTTTAATATGCAGCAATGGATTGATGCACCAAAACAGTCAGCAGTGTAGTAAACATCATGTGACAGCTTAGGTACTGGACATTTATGAAATCAGTCATATCAAAATCTCTAATAAATATCAGGCAGCAGCTCACTAATGTTTTTCAGTGCATGGAGATCTTGTGGAGATCTTGTGGAGATCTTGTGATTCTGTCGCCACTGGAGCAGTTGGAAACCCTAAAAACCCTCAGCATGTAAACAGAAATACGAGTGGAATATTCATTTTCATAAGCCATGTAAACAGCTTCGTAAAAATATTGTCATTTTTGGAAAAAGGGCAAAAACCGCAATATTTTGTGTGTGTAATCATAGTAATTGAAAATCCAATTTTAAAGGCGGGTCTACCAGCATGATTTGTGAATTACAAATATTTTGGAAGCCAGTCTTGGTCCAATATTCAACTTACACGAGTGTGATGTGGAAACTTGAACCATATGTTGCTCAAACACGGAGAATGGAAATATTTGCATATTCATAGACACTTGGATTTTTGATGGAGAGGAAAGAAAAGATGTCATTTTAAAGGATTTCAATACGACAGTTGTACTTTTCTTGTGGAAAAAAACAGACATGAATTCTTATTCAAAGTGTAGTATTTTATATACATCTTAAAACAGTCATAGATATTCTTACATGCACACACGATCTCTGATGTTCAAGGCATTCCAAGAATTAAAATATGAATATGCTGGATATTTTCATTAAACTCCATTTAGTGATTTTTTTATATTTAAAAGAATTTGACTAGCTCTCCGAGTCACTGGACGTTGCATTATGTATGTTGAGAGAGATCAGTAGAGTTTGGACCAGAAGGATTTCTCCTCACTGTAAATATGTTTTTTCTTTCAAATATTTCCTCAATGTTTTATAACATGGAAACACAGAAATGTCCTGCATAATTTAACTATATTATACATTTATATTGTGGTCATCAGATGAAATCATTTCAACATCTAAGTGATTCCATTTTTCCATAATTTTTCCATGGCACTACAATACCCATAAGCCACATCCACCATTGCTATGGTGAGCTTCACTGAAGTGGGAAACAAAACACTATGTCAAAGTTGCAGAATGCATAAACATTGACACAGATTCTGATGGTGAACTGACTTAAGCTGCAAACTGTTTTAACAGGTTTAAACAAAGCATATACTGAAGCCTCAGCACGCCGTTAGCTCTGATTAGATATTTCTTAACTAAATGTTCCTTTGGAGCTGCAGTTGAGCATCGGTACCTTTCAGTTTTTAATAAGAGAACCAGATGTTTTCTCACATGTACTGATGATTCAGTTTTATGTCGCTCCAGGGAAACATTGTCTATGCAGGAAATAAACAACACTCGCAGTTTTACTTCTCTAAATGAGTCGTGACTGCCTTAAAAAGTACACGTTTAAAAACTGACTAAATGAAATATACTCCAAAATAAAGCACAGGGGAAAAAGCTGTATTATGAATGTGTTGTATTGATATATACTTTTGTCCTACAAGGGAATGTAGAAAGGAAAAGGAGGTGATCACAGCTGCAAAAAATTTAAATAAATTATGGGTGGTGGTGAGACAGCTACAAGAATAGATTGGAAAACAAAAAATAAAGTATTTAGTTTATGGAACTAAATGTTTTATGTGATTTTTAATCAGAAGTGGCATGTGAACGTCGCACATCGGACTATTTATGTAATGCCCAACAGTATAACTTACTCTCATTCTTCACCACACCTTCCTCTGCGGCCTCTCCTTCCCTCTCTCTCTCTCTCAGAGCTGGACTGTAGATTTATGATGACTGATGGGCAACGAAGCCCTCTGCTACACTTCTGTCAGCTGCCCTGCGCTCCGCTGCAACCAGACATGGCCAACCAGAGCGGGATATGCCACACATGCACGCCCGTGTTGATGTGATGCTGTCCAAACGACCCGCCGCTGTAAAACACACTAGCTGTGACGGCCAGGAACCCAACACACACACACGTGCAGATACACAGATCCCAAGGCGCTCTTTTGGCTCCATATGGGTTCCAACTACTCTAGGCTTTATTTACCAACTGAAGAGGTAATGAAGGAAAATCACACAAAACCAGAGGTGGTGATGACGGAGGAGAGGAGAGGGAGGAGGCGCCACAGGGGGATAAGAAGAGAGATTTACTAATCCATTTGAGAGGAAAAGGGTCTGTGATTTGTTCCTGTGAAATAAAAATGCTTGGTTCCATTGAGTTTTTTTTTTTTTTTTTCGTCAGCGGATATGTGGGATTGAGTACTTGTTTGTTTGTGAGGGTGGGAGGGTGTGGCCACGAGAAAGCAGAGGTCCAGGGAAATTTTGGGGGTGGCGGTGGGGATTGCGGATTGGTGGGGTAGTAGCTGTGTTTGGGTTGAACGCCCGGAGCACAGCGGTGCGTCATCAGCATTTTACTGGACCCTCTCCACTAGCGCCATGAAGAACAAAGGCAACAAGCAAACTCACTGATGAATCACAAATGTCCAGGCACATCTCCAAGCCTTCCCAGCCACAGAGGCAGAAAAGCCGGGACACACACACACACACACACATACACACACACACACACATACACATACACACACCACCGATTATCACAGCCGGTCCGCTGACGATGCGGAGAGGGAGACAGAGAGGGGGAGAGAGTGTTCCTCCGTGTGGGGAAATGAGGATTTGTGGGAGGCTCTTGTGCTCATCCCTCTTGCCTGATGAGCGTGTGTGGGATGGACGGGGAGGAAGCACGGCTGGACGGGCGGATGGATAGAAGAATAGAAGAACTTACAGTGAGACTGCACAGCTCAGGGGAACTGCAGTATTTCGATGCCAGTTGCTATCAATGCACTGACTCATTCATCTTCACAGGCCAGGCCTCCTCGCTGACCGCAGGAACCATGGAAAACAAAGACCGGCCTTTTTTTACGATGGAAACCTCAGTTTAATGTGGATAACACTTTTCTATTTCAGCCATTGTTTAAAGTGAAAAGCGGGGTCGTTTGAGCATCGGAGCCAGAAATTTTGAAAGTATACATAGTTTATATAAATACATAAACTGCTCACTAGAGTCCCTGGACTTTGTAGTTGTTGGACAAAGGAAACTGTAACAGCTACCTCAGTGCTCTCAGAAAAATGCATGAGAATAGAACAAATAATGACACATAATACGAGAAGTGATTTCAAAACACATATGGTTTGCCTGTTTTCATATATGAACATGGAAACACAATCTCCCCCTGTGAATCATCCTTGAGACACAATAACCAATGAGTATACTGTTACAAGTGCAAAATGGGAAGAGGACAATAATATATATATATCTATGTATATAGATTGACACTTCACAAGCCCTACAATAAAAATTATTTAATTAAAAACATTTATTTATTGTAAAATTGTGACATTCTGTGCCTACAGCAAGAACAACAACAATTAACAATAATAATATTCAAATTTATGGACCAACAATATATCAAGCCACTTATATATCATGTACCCCTACATGTATTGGTATGTATTGACAGTATTCTTTTCCCTCCTTCCATTAATTGGTGGACCATCATGCTGCTGCCAGTGTTGATGTTCTCTTCTAATTATCCTTGGGTGTTTTCTTTATTATTAATTAATGGATTTCATGATAGGTTGCCTGGACCATTGAAGGCCTCTGGTTTGCTTGCCAGTGGAGTACAATATAGAAACAAGCCATTCCATGATGCCACTAGTGGTCAAATATTGTTTACGGTACCTTTAACTTTCATCTGTGGAACTTAATTTTATATACAAATATTGTCATACTGTAGGTTACCAGGTATCAGAGTATATGATGGAGTTAAAATGTAAAATTCTTGGGAGTTAAATATTTCGTCTGATGTATAAGCTGCTGCAAATGATGTCAGAATTAAATGTGTCATGGGCTCAAACTCAGCTTTAAAAATCTGTTAAAGTCCACTGTGCATGCGGAAGTGTTTGTAATTGTGTGTTTTCCCCCTTTACCACCCTTATGAAGGCCTATTTCAGCTCATGTGCTAGATATTATCTTCCCCCTTTACCCTTATAAACACAGCTTCCCCAGCGAATGGGAATCCAGGAATGACAAGACAGGCAATTTACTCATTTTACAAATTGGTTGGGTTTGCTGTGATCTCGCAGCTACTGTGTCCAATTAATGCTGTGTTCTGCTGAGGCCGACAAGGACTGAGCTAATGGACCTAAGGTATGCCCTGGCTCTGCATCTTCATTCCCAACACACAGTTACGCACACACACACACACACAGAGGCACGCAGACATACACCACATGCACCCTCGCCACCACGACCCGGCAGTTTGGCACCAGCATCCACTTGGGGGAAGGAGGGAGGGAGTGGGGGTGTGGGAAGAAGAGGAGGAGGAGGGGGTGCAGGAGATGTTCTAACACAGTTCCCTCTCTCTTTCTGTTTCTATCTCTATCTTGTTCTCTCACTCCCGGTTCTCTCCATTTGTCCCTGTGGAATTGAAGCGTCTGCTCAGTTACTCTGTGCTACTTATAGAGTCAGTCCTATAGTGATGGGGAACTTTGTGGTGGTAAACACTGGCCATTACCCGTCTCGCTCCAGTCTCAGAGACGTCAGCATGGCTTGGAAAGCCTCTCCAAAATGCAGGGAATTATAGCCCTGTGTGTCACTCACTCAACCCGGCCAGAGACTCGCACCATTGTCTTTAGTTCACTTTTTTAATGCTGCTGGTTAGTTTGAGTATGTGTTTGTCTGTGGTGAAGTGACTGAGTTCATTTCATGTATGTGTGTGTGTACGCTGCTTCATGCATTTCATCCTGTGTGTTTACTGTTCGTGGTGAAGTGAATGCCCTCGCGTACATGTGTGTGTATAACTTTGCATGTGAGAGCGGGCAACTACTAAAAAGCTTCTGTTTTATGTTTGAGTTTCCATTGCCTATTTCCTGATCTCGTAAATGAGGTTTATTCACCAAAAAGGGCATCGTAAAAGCACATCCTATTTTCCCTCACAAACACTCAAAGGGGTGAATTTGCCCGGAAAACACAGCTTCTGTTATATTGATAGATGTTCATCCAAGCAGAAATGCTGAGCCGGCGGATGTCTGCCTGTACTTTCTAATTGACCGTCCTGCCAGGTGCGAAGGATAACAGCAGTCCTGAGATTAACCGAAGCGATTGTGCCACTGACAGACAGAGCTCACCATCTGTGTGTGACTTGCTGCACTGCCGCCTTTATATAAGCCAAGGCAAAGACAATCTTCAGATAGCGCCATCGTGATTAAGGAGTCCAGCGCTTGTGGCTGACAGGACCGTTCCAATAACCAAAAACTTCCTGTGTTGTATCCCAGTGCAGAGTCATTCTGTTTCTCTTTGTTTCTCTTTGAATGAAACCAGTGGGGAGATGGAGATGAAGCAGACGGCGTACGTCATATTTTTTGGGTTGAACAAACACAAGAGCTTACACATGTACAGATGTCTCAGAACAGATTCAGAGTCAGTTTAACCTGAATTGTATGCACACCAACTCTGTGCAATAATACTGTTCATTAAAAGCGACAATAAAGATTCATAACAGACGTGATAGTTGAAGATTAGATTACCAACTGGGCAAAGCAGGCAGCTTCTGCAGATCCTCAAGGCCTAAAACCACGTGGTTGTTACTTTAGCAATTAGTTTGTGGTAAATTTATTCACAGAGGACTTGTTTGTTCATGTGTTTGCCCTGGTGCATTATTGCAGATTTATGTGCTCCTGTAATAGTATAAATATCCTTAAGCTAGGATGATTGTGATGATGGCATTCCTCAAAAATCCTTGAACATACTGGAAATCTTTTGTAACGACTGAGACTTAAAGAGACTTGAGACCTTGTGTGATGGCAACATCAATGTGAATGTTAACGCTTTGCTTCACTGTTTAAGGTTAATTAAACAAAACAGAACGTGGTGGAGAAAATTGGTAGATTTGTAAGTCTAGTTCAGAGGTGTTAGTATGTTCAAAACTTTTACCAAATTTTACACACTGATCCTCCACTGATCCTGAACATCCTAGTGGTGGTCTGATCCAATGACAAGAAGACTGATGTTCAGACTGAAAAATAGGACTGCTTTAAAAATTCAGCGGGCTGGCTTGGTATGAGAGTTTTGCTACAGATACTATTGAGAAGATTTTAGGAGGACCAATTTGAGTATTACCCTAATGTGTCTGAAGCCTCATCAGACCCAAAAGGACTATGAGGCACTCTAGAAAGTAGTCACTGTGTCAATCATTTGCTCCTCTGTGTTAGAAATTGCAAAGCAAGATTACATCATTAATCATTAATATCAAAAGTTCTTCCTGAAATGTGTGCCTGCACCTTGTTTTCGATGATGTCACTTTGTGTTACAACACCTATTCTGGTCCAACTTTTCTTTTTTTAACTGTGCAGCAGTCACATTGAACTTAATGAGGTACTGGCATTTGTCTTTGCAGTGATATTGATGGCCTGAACGCAGCCTAGAGACCACTGCATACCTCATGTGCATCCACAAGTGCATCACATCTACTCAGCCTCTCTGAAACATTGCAGTGGCAGGAACATGCCCGCTGAGACGAGGGTGCACAGTCTGGCACGTTAAGCATGTTTGAGCCTGAAGACCTGATGATTGACGAGATGCTTTTTTTACTGCTTGTACCATCTGCCATTACCAGGAACTCCAGAAGCTCCTCTCAGTAACTGTTTATGGTAATTATATCAATTTGTAAATTACTGATTTATTGATGTACATGAAGCCACATGTTTTCGTGCATTAATTCCTGATAAATGTCAACTTGTTCTCATTCCCAGGTTGTCAAGTACCAATGCTTTGTAACGCCCCTTGGCATCTGATACTGACGCACAAGGTTCCCTTGAGTGTGCACCAGCTTTCAAATTCTATTTGTGTCATTATTAGACCTATTTTTCAATGTGCAGAATCACAGCAGTTTGTGAAATTTAAAACCTAAAGTCTGATTAGGTTTAGGTCTGGTTTAGGTTTGAGAAAGACCATGGTTTGGGTTACAATAATCACTTGGAAGTTGGAAGCATTCAATGGTCTCCTGCAGTAATGTTCAACTTTTCGCCATTAGTCTATCTTGCTGTCCACCAAACCTGCCATCTCTGAATGAGGATATCCATCACCTTATATAGATGTTAGGGTTGGGGTTACCCAGTCTCATGATGTACATTGAGACTGCACATTGGAAAATGACACTAAGGGGTATTTGATGAGTTAGGACTGAAAACAGGCTGTAAGAGCCCACATGTTGCATGGCGTTGATAAGTGTTGATAATGCAATGCAACTGTTTTCTTATGAATGAAGTACGACACTAATGTTACCGAGACAGAGGAGATACAGTCAAGGAGACAGGATAGGGGGGCTGACGGTGGACTTTATCGTGAAGAACAGAGTGCTGTCTGATGATAAGAACATATGCCTCATGCCATAACAAATGCTCTGGTTACCATAACATTTCATCTTGTAAGAGTGCCTGTGTGGGACAGGAAGTGTGCGTCTCTTTTGGGTGATGCTTTGCACTATTAAAAGCCTGTGCAGTTGTCAGGCTGTGTATCACTCTCCTGCTGATAGGCTGCTGTGTATTCCTCAGCTAGGACAGACCGAGGCTTGTGCTGGCTAATGTAAAACATTAGCAATATCCTGAGTCAACAGTCTCCCGCTCCGTTTGTTTGGATATCACATTTCCCTGGCAACTGGATATATTGTCAAGGGTACACTGGATCCTGGTGGAAGGTAAAAGCAGCAGACTTCCTTGCAAATTGGTTAACTGAAAGAGGCCACCGGTGGAGCCTGACAGTTAATTTGACACAAAAGTAAATAGAGTTACAGAGGAGGGGCAGAAGGCCAGGCTGTCATTGTTTGCACACAGGGGTGGGAGCTTGTGCCATGACAGAGGAAAGTAACGGACATCAACCCACAGTGATCACCGTTCTCCAATTCAATGTCAACATTAGCAACACATTTTTTTGTAATGCTTAAAACTCTGCTTTTATCTTTACAGGTTGCAGAAGCAGAGAACATTTGGCTATTGCATGCTTGAGGCTTAAACAAGACTCCAGCAGCTGTGCCCACTGACTCATTTGCAACACTATTCTACCAACAGAAAATGGGAGCCAAGAACTTCACTAGACAGGAATGCAGAGCGTAATGCTGTCATTGAGTTTCCAGTGAGGAGAGAGGGTGGTGATGGTTGGGGATATTTTCATTAGCGATGGGGTTAGAGGAAGTCAGGGAGTTGAAGAAAATGGGCTTTGGTTTACAAGGTTCGGTTGTTTATCCAACAATTTTTCTTGCATAATCACCCGGGTGAGCCATCTACCGCATTAGCCTGTGATGTGATACATTTTGTGTGAAGATTTTTGGAAAGTGTATCCGAAACTCATTACTGGTAATCAGAAGCACTTATTTAAATTCTGCTGGCCAATCCAAGAAAAGCAACATGAACCATTTACTTTTGGATTAGATGATCTTTAATTCTAAATTTGAAATCAGAGCCAATTGTACTCAGATTTCTCCTGTAATGGAAGTCAAACATTTCTCTGCACACTGAAGCCCCTTTCACACATGTAGTCTATCCTTGCAATGTTCAGGAACATTTCCTGCTTGGGGTCATGTGTGAGCAGGGAGCGATATTCAGGGAAATCCATAGCCTACCGCCAGTTTGCCACCTCAAGACCAAGTAACATTTCAGGCAAAATGCTGGCAAGGCTGTGTTGTGAATGGAAGCAGTAACCTTGCAGGAACAAGCATGTAAAGAGTTACCTTTGTCTTGCACTTTCATGAAGAGGGAGCGGACCAATCACAAGACTCCACTGATGACATATTTGAATCTGTGACTTGCTTACAATTGCCTTTCCAATGCTTTTGCGGGTGATTTGACAACTAATCAATAATAGCAAATAAGCACTTTTTTTTCCAAAAATGGCTGGAAACTGGACAGATTCAGTTTGCTCCATCTTCTTCTTCTGTTGAGTTTTTATGGCAGTGGCATCCCTAAGTGTTGCATTACTGCCATCTGCTGGACTGTCCCTTGCCCCATCTATTCCAGCATAGCCATGGCATGTGTGAAAAGTCGCAAGACCATTCCTGAATGTAGCTGCATGTTGAGTAGTGAAAATCTTTAGCAGTGTCTGAAATGTTATCCCGGTAATATACCATGAACTGTGTGTGAAAGAGACTGATACATACACACTACTGTAACTGTAGTATTTATCTCTCCGTCTCATGTCATCTGCTACAGAAAACTCTTCAAATATATGATCATTTCCATCACATGCATTCTAACATTATTTTACAGCACTTACTGTCATAACAGGCATAACTGTACATTTGCACAGCTGAGCACATGATATGACAGCATTTCCTCTATCAGTTAAACTGTTTCCTTCCTGTTATGCTTTCTCATATTTGATTAGCAGCACCAGCAAAATCCTAACACAATAAAGACAAAATGGCAAGAGTTTATTGAAAAATTAATCAGAGCAGCTTAGACATACAGATTATGTTTTAGCTATATCTAAAGGCCTGTAGCATTTCTCCATTATAACATTAACCCTACTGCAGAATGTTTGTGCGGTCAATACAAACTCATGTTGTGCAGACAATCATTATTAGGACAATAAAATGCTTATTTTCAATTCCAGTGAGGTTTTCAACATTTTTTAAGATACAGTGTCTGAATGCCTGTCATGCCTTTGTGGACAACAGGACCTGGGCTCCATGAACATAGAAAGACACTGGAAAATATCAATTGATGATTGATGCAGAAGATAACTGGAAACATTGACAACGGCCAACTACCTCACCCCAAATTTCCCCCCTGAAATGTTGTAGCTTCAAAACTATAATACTTTAAAATGATATAAATTGTACTGCCAGTTTCAATATTTCATTGAAATCATGTAATGCTGTAATTATGTGAATTGTTATAAAACCATAATAAAATGTGCTTTATGGCCGCAGCATTACATCTCATGGAAATATTGAGATGTCTATGTGAATGTCTGTATGTGTACTTTAACTTCCCCATTTTTATGATGTTATGTTTTCAGCGACTTTTAACAAGATTTTACTCTACTTGTGTTTTATTTTATTTCTTGTTTTTACATATGTTTTATCTTTCTTTTGTCTTTTTATCTTTATGAACAAATAAAGATGTCAGCCCTCATAAATTACTCTATATTACAACTTAAATGGTGGACAGCAGCACAAGCAAACTGACATGCTGAGGAAAGCCCAGAGTACCTCATACTCTGAAAGACTGTGAATTGAACATACTAGTTCTTTTGTTTAATCTTTTTATCTTTGCTTTTGCTCTTTCATTTCATAAAGCAGGTTGTAACTTTGTTAGGGAAATAGTTTGTCATTTTGGGGAATACACTTATTCTTGAGTGTATGAGAGTTGGAAGAGAAGATTGAAACCACTCTCTTATGGAGTATATAACAAAGCTGGGTAATTACAAATCCACAAACTGCAACAAAAGTCAGCACACCCTTCATTATGAATGGAGATTCTTTTATTTTTATATATTAGGTGTACCCATCTTTATTTTTGATGACAGATGTGATCCTCCTGAGCTTGGATAATACCAGTCTAAGTCTGTAGAGTGATGTATCATTCTGCACAGATTACTCTTTTTAGCTAGAAGGATTTTGTTGTTCTGCCTTCCTCTTTAAAATACTCTAAACATGTTCTATTGGGTTCAAGTCAGAGGACATACTTGGCCATACTTTTTCTTTTAGACTCTTGTATGATTTTTGCAGTGTGTTTGGGATCATCGTCATGTTGGAAAATTCCTCTCCTGCCAACCTTCTTGAGACTTGGAGTCATCTTCATCCAATCATCCAGTATTTGGGATATGCAGACTTGTATTTGGCATGTTTGGTATGGACCCTTGCCTGATCCACGCCAAACGAGCTGGACCCCATCTTATTCAAACTCATTTATTTTCGTTTCATCTGAACATAGAACGTGCCACCAATAATCATCAGGGTTCTTTTTATGTTGTTTGGCAAAGTTAAATCTTGCAGTTTTAAGCCAATTTGTGACCAATGGTTTTGTTTTTGGATGTCGTCTGTAGAGGTTGACTTCATGCAAAGTCCTTCCAACTATCTGAGCACTCACCGAAACATGAATATTCACAGATAATCCTTATGCTAAGCCAGAAAAACTTGCCCATCTGTTTTTCAATGGAAGATTGCGTAAACAGTGAATTGTACATGCCGTCATTTTTCAATGGCAGCCACTTTTTGTACCTCCTAACTACTGCTGCAACTGTATTTGTCAGTGTGCAAAAGCGCAGGCCGTCGACTGTGACACATTCTCTGCCAGCTTCTTTTTTTTTTTTTAAACAAAGGTGCAAATCTCTTTGTGGCCCATAAATAACTTTATAGGCTGTAACATAAAAATAACTTAAACTCCTTGTATCTTCACAACACTATGGGCTGGTCGTGAGTTAACGAATAGCGAAATGTCAAAACACTAAATCACCATTGCACCTCATATAATAAAAACCAAGAAAGAGCCTTTAAATAAAGTTACCTTTAAAAAGATTGTCAAGCACTTTACACTTTGCAGTCAGTTTCTTCTGGAGCTCTCTACTGGAGTGGAAACCTCTGCTCTTGTTCAACCGTATTAATACGATCTTTTATAGCGACACTTCAGCATGATAGCTAACCATTAGCATACTGACAGGTTCTGTCAGAAAGAGCCACCAGTGTCATAGCAACAGCCTTGACACCAACACATTGATTGGTTGACACATACGAAAATGTGTGTATGTTGAATTTAGATGTGTGGTGCATTGTTCATGTTTATATTGGGTAGAATTTGATAAACATATACGTAAGCACTGACAACAGGCTCTGAGACAATAAGTGTTTTGTGTTTAATTGCCAGCTTTAAACTGGGACAATCCTGGACACACCGTTCCTTACTTGGCCTCTAACTTGGACAATACTGGTTGAAACACTTAAGGTGTCCTGACATCCACACGAGTTGTATGATTGTATGTTTCACCACCTCTGGACAAGGTAATCTCCCCTGTCTTAACTCTGCTGCCTTTGTCTTTTTCTGCAGTGAAAACCCCATCGTGTGTGGAGTAATCTTGTAATGTGAAACCTTTAACAGTGAAATGTTATGAAATAAAAGCTCATGTCGGTTCGCGCTGTGTTTTCCCCTCAGTCTTCAGAGGCCAAAGATAATCTGTCTGATCTACTGGCTGTCCAAGTCACTTGGCAGCTCGTAATGGCTGCTGGCTGGAGTCATGACAAGTCTGATATTAAGAGATCATCCACAGCAGAAAAAAAATCCCTTGATCAATAAGGAAAAACATCTGCTCTGCATTTAACACTTAAGGGAGTATCTTTCTTCTTGATCTTCCAATATTTGTCTTTTCTTCTTTCTTCCCCTTTATTTAAGATTGTCTTTCTAGTTTGTTAGAAGTAAAACTAAGCCAGAATTATTTTCAGACTGAAGTTTCTGCATGTGATGAAGACGAGTGCCTTCATCTCATCTAAGTATCTGTATGCAGCAGACTACCCTGAGCGCTTGTTTCCAGCTTAACTGCTGTGAACACACTGCGTGACTGAGTCCACTCAGCGCTGACACAGCATCCAAGTGATGGAAAAGACAAGTAAGTGGACGGGCGCCATAAACAACGAGAAGCGGTGGCCTCAATCAGAAGCCATTCATTTTAGACCGCTGCACTGCATTTATTTCATTTCCTGTCTCACTTTGTCTTCGCAGTGGGAATAATGGGCTGGGTAATAAGAAGGGACTGGGATAATGGGAAATTCTGGCCCTTGCCTCTGTAATGAGACTGTGGGATCTGGGCTGGAGGAGTAGGGGGGGAGGTTTATGCCAAACGCTGGAAAAACCAGAATCAGGGGGACGCTGAGAACGCTGGTGTTAGCTTGTTATTGTTACACAGATGGAGAAAATGATGATTGATAGTGGACTCGAGTTACGGTGTTGTGTACGACTTGAGAAAGAAATGATGATGTAAATGCATCACTTTCACATCTGACACTGAAGTGTGTGTACCAGTAGGATTTAGAGGGGGAAAACCAGGATGAAAAAAAAGAATGAAGAAAAAAAAAAACCTTATCTGAACCCATCATGTAAGTTTGACCTTTTGTAAGAATGTTTGTCATGTGTTCAAGCACATGAGCAACTCCCTTAATAGATGCAAAAGGTCTCACAGTCACCCACATAGACACACACAAACAAACACACACACACACACACACACACACACACACACACACACACACACACACACACACACCGGACTGGAACCATTTCCAGGCAGGACTATTTATCTTCATGAATAAAATGAATGAGCCAGGCAATCCACAGAATTATTTTTATGAATGGACACTGAGAGTTGGACGACTGAGAAATGGATTTTTCATGTAATTAAATCAAATAGCTGTCTGCCATGAGAGCTTTATTAGAGCAGCACTTCTCCAAGCTCGCAGCGAAAACACTTCTCATGGCACAGTGACTCTTTGTCCAGCAAACAAGGCAGAAAAAATGTATTTTCCACAACTTAGTCACTTGCCCCTCTTTAATAAATCAACTCTCTTCCTAGTGGGGACCGGTGGCCTCACAGCACTGTATCCTGTTTCACTGCTTGTTATTGTATAGACAGACTTTTCCTTCGCAAAAGAGCACATGCATGCATTTCTCCAGAGGCAATCGTTTTCATCAAAAAACCCCAACGTGTTTGGATTTACATGTTATAAATGTATAGGTTTGCAAAACTACCTCTGTGCAATTACAGTGGTATGGTCTGTTTCCTTATGTGAGGCGACCTTGAGTTGCCTGGCTGCGCAATATGTGAATCTTTACACTTTGTGTGTGTGTGTGTAGAAATGAGAGAACGTGGCCCCAAATCGTCCATGTGGGTCTGATTAACGACAGTGAGAGGGGAACAGCCAGTGTCCCATGGCAAGTGTCCCGCAGTGGGTCCCCACCCAGCCACCACAGGCCTCAGGGAACAGGAAACACCCAAGATGGCACCTTACTGGGGTGTACCTCCTCTTCAATCCAAATAAAGGCAGGAAAATACTTAGAAGTCCTCTAGTCCTTGAGGTGGACTACAGTCATTGTTTTGTAAGTCACAAATGAGTCACAAGTATGAAGTCCTTAGACAAGACCAACAAGTTTCAAGACTCACTGCAGAATATCATACAGTGGGTATTAGAGTTTAGACTAGGGAGCTTACCTTGGTTACAGCTGATGACATCTACAATCAGATAATTCCACTCAGATGCCAGGACGTCTAACCAGTATTGGTTGGAGGCCAGTGAAGGACCAGTCTCACCCTGTGGGACAGCTTTGACTATAATGATTCACTAATGAGTCAGTTCTAACAGAAATGAAAGTCAAAGCAGGATTACATAGACTAAAACTAACACGTTAAAACTGGCAAGTTCCAAGTTAAGACCTACAAGTTTCGATTTCATCAAACCTAAATCTGGTTTTCAGTCTTTTATTTATTCAATTTACTCATTGCTCATAACATTCATCACCTAAATAAAAAATAACAAAAACTCAAAGATTTGAAGACATCAGTGCTTTTCATTGGCTGAAAGGCAAGTAGGTTTTGAGTGTAATATTTTGTTAAAATCAACAGATATATCTATTATTTTTCTACTTATTTTTCATGAGCTACTTGCTCCAAATACTAAACCGCACTGTAGGAGACATGAATTGATTTATTGTTCATTTAGAATGAATTATAAATGGGTGTGGGTTTATATTTTGGCTTTGATAATTTATTTGTTATTGCACAATGTCTGTGACTGATACAATCAGATCACATGGAAATGAGCAGTGATATTTGTATATTTAATAATATAAGCACCTGTTCATGTGCATGACAGCTGGTGAGAGAGAGAGTTGGAGTGAGTCGCTGTACTTCTTGTTGACCACTGTTTTTGCCTCTGATCGCTGTGATTATTTGAATATATTTTGTGTATGATATAATAATTGTATCTTTTTTTATCGCTGGGAATCTTTTTGGTGGTGTGTCAGACAATCAGCACACAAAGCCTTACCTCATCCTTTCAGAGGCTTTTTACTTTGTTTACTGCAGTCCCTAAAAGCACATTAACCAGACAACCAAATGGTTCATTTTGGCCTTTTGGAAAGTAGCTTCTATCATTATCATTAATTATGCACATGTGATACAGTGGATACTTGTGGATATGGCTGTCATTAAAATAGCTGAAAGTGAAATTTCACGCTCTTCCTACCTGAATGTTTCAGTGTTTGAATGTGATAATGTGTTGATGTGCATTATAAATGCACCTGCTCCTGTTTGTGTTATTAGCTGCTGTTGGATTGATTCAAAGTACATCTGTGGCCAGGAAAATGAAAACCTGATTCACTGTATTTCTTGCCATGCTTGTGGTGTATGGCTTTAGGAATAGCCAATCAGTTTGATCCCACCAATTTATCTCTAGTGCCACTGTGGCATTTATGGAAATGGTGGTACTGTGTCTATTATTATTAGCATTATTATTATTAATATATATTATTTATAAGGACTATTGTATAAATTGCCATCATGGAACCACAAGCTGAACTATAATAACTTTGATGATCCCTTTATTTTTGTCTAGTGCCATCATCAGGTCAAAGGTAGAATTTTTCCAATATTTAATAATACTTATTTTAATATTACACATTTTTGACTAGAACCTTCAATATTGATAACATTCCCATCAGCCTCGGCTGCATTTTGTGTGTAGTTCTAAATAGCAAATGTTAACAAGAAAAAAATGTCTTTGGCTAAACATCAACGTTCATTGTAAGCCAAATTATCACCAGGGGTTAAAATTTGCATCAGTGCAATTTTTCAGTTTATTGGGCTCTTTACAAAGATGTAAATGAGTGCAACCACAGTACATCTGATTTGCATGAGGAGCAGCTAAATAAGAGCTGTGTGTTGTGCATATCTGGAAAGTAATGGAGCACTAAAGTGTTTTCTGCTGCTGAACTTGGAATACTACTTACACGAGAGACACACTGGGGACTGCAAGTTTGAATTCATTTAGTCGATAAGAACACGAAATTTGACTGTCTGAAAAGTCTTTTTGATTTTGTCAAATCTAAGGTCAGCAGACATCGTGCTGTAGCCGTATCCTTTTAGCTTCCTGCAGACGCTGCACCTACAAACAAATCCTTCTTGTCCAACAAGGCCTCCCACTATGTTCACATTACCTAATCAGTAGCTTAAATAGTCTGCCAAGTAGCCAGCACAACTGAAATACCAGCGCATGTTTTAATCCTGTAAGAATTCAAGCGACTTTGACTAATCCTTTTGTGTTTGTGGGGAGAAGCTGAGCCCGGCTGTAGCGTGACAGCACCTCTGACATACGCAGATATCTCGAGAATTCTCTTCCTCCTTTTTTTTTGTTTTTTTCCTTTCCTTAGACTATGTCGGTTTCTTGAAACATGCGATCGTGTTGGCGACAGGATTAGACATATTTGTTCAGTTTTTTATTTTTATCTTGGTTCACAGACATCAGGCTGTGGGATCTTGTTGATAAAAAATATTTCTGTCTGTCACCATGAGTGTCACGTTGGTCTCCAAGGATCCTCAAGAGGATCCAGGGATGAAGAAAGGAATGGAGAGAGTGCTGGTGGTGGTGGTGGTGGAGAGGGAGAAGGAGGTGATGTGAGGTGGATGACGGGAGGGGAAAGAAGGAGATGAAGAATGCGTGAAGGCCAAATGTTTTGACAAATATTGTGTGCTGGTGTGCGTCGCACCAGATACAATCAGGGGACTTGAGCGTCTGCCAAGTTGCTGTATCATGGAGATAGTAAATCAGCATCGTATGAGACTCACAAGATTAGAAGAGCAAAGAGAGAAAACATCCCATAAATTCCAGACCAGGATGACACGACGAATGTTGAAAGAAAGACAGGGGAAAAAAACAAAAGATATAGTCCTTGCATATGGACGCTCATTTCATTTCTGCATTAATCTAACAGCTTATTACACTTGAACCCTCTCTTCCTTTGCTTGTAATCTCTAAATCGGAAATCGGACGGGCTTGGAAAAAATGGAAAGAGCAGACTAATAATTTGCATAAGTCAAGCGAGACCACGGGTGAAAGAAAAGAAGGATATTTGAGTGAAAAAAAAGAAGTTTGAGGGGGTGGGTGTGGGAGGTTGGTGGAATGAAAAAGTCTGAAGCGTGTGAGGAGAGGGTGGCTGGAGGTGGTTTCCAGGGAAATGAGGCCATATCTGATTCTCTCTGCTGACAAACATGCTGCCAGGTTGAGGCCTGCTCTTAGGCAGGACCCACAGAAGCCACATCTCTCTCCCTCTCTCTGTTGTTATTTGAGGGTTTTCTTGGCAGTGTTCAGGCACAGGATGCAAGCCATTTGCTGCAGGAAAGTATAACCGCATTGTCTGAGCTCGGACGGCCTAATTGCCCCACAACAAACAAAGTGTAAACTGAGGCTGATTATAATTTGAGCCCTGAGCCTCAGTCTGCTGATTGTAGAGGGAGAGTAGAGGGGACAAGGGGAGCAGGGGGGGGGGGCCTCCAGCATCTATTTCATTAAGTCCCCGGGGCCAGCAGACTGAAGGGTAGCAGCTCTTATGGATATATATTTACCCACATTTCTTGTGGTGTGTGGTCAAGCGAGGTTAGATCCAAAATGAAGGTCTCTTTTCATTCCTCGCGGGCCCAGCAGTAAATAAGTATGTAACACAAGCACAGGCGCACACACTGTAATAAGCTAGCCACAGCGTGCTATGCGCCGCTATGTGTCCGAAATGCAGAGGTGACACAGTGAAAGAGAGCAGGCCCCCGTGGCTCAGTTTCAACCTCGGCTGCAGCGTCAGCCTTCATTGCTTCCTCCGCCGCTAATGAACAACACAAGCGAGGAAACACTTCACACATCTTCGTCTTTTGTTCCTTTCCAAAAACTCTCTCTCTCTATCACTCTCTCTCGCTCTAATGGTGTCCTAATGTGTTTGTACAGCGTCCAAAAAAAGCAAACACTTCCTCTCCTTTCTCGGCTCCTGTTTTTCAGCCGATCTCGATCCCCATTGAAGCCATAGAACTGTAGCGCAGACAGTGAAAATAAACACGATGTCCGATACGTTTGTACACCTAAGATCTGTTTGCAGATGACATTCGGAGAAGAAAATCAACATATCAGTCAAGATCTTACTAGACTTTCATCACATGCCATTATTCTTACTATGATTTTTCAAGTCAGGAGAGTTTATTTTCTCAAACGGCAGCAATGTTAACTTTTTTGGAAGTTTTTGACAGAAATAGAGGCGTGTATCTCTCTCTCTCTCTCTCTCTCTCTCTCCCTCTCTCTCTCTCTCTCAGATGATTCCATATTTATCTGGATGCTTTCTTAATATTAAAAGTGACCAAATGAAAAATAATTATTGCCTTAATTTTTATTTTAAATACTGATTTATGAAGGCCCTTTAGCATGGTTTTGATGTATTCCTGAGACTGTTAACTTACTTAGGTTGTGGAAGAGACTGTGCTCCTACCGACATCATCTTTTTCATTAAAGCCATGGTGCTTTTGTGTATGCTATGGATCAATTTATTATGTGGATTTATATATATCTGCCTCTTTTAAAAAAAAAAAAATCTAGCCATATAAATATTATGATGGCTATATACCCCAATGCTATGTTATTATACTCTTGGGGTTCCATCTATATATTCCTCTACTCCTTGAGGTGGACTACAGTCATTGTTTTGTATCACAAATGAGTCACAAGTATGAAGTCCTTAGACAAGACCAACAAGTTTCAAGACTCACTGCAGAATATCTTAAAGTGGGTATTAGAGTTTAGACTAGGGAGCTTACCTTGGTTACAGGTGATGACACATATGTATATACATTATTTACAAATATGTGTCTATTTTTTCAAAATGCACATGTGGTCTCTTTTATTTCACAATACTATTTTATAGTACTACCATTATGATTTTGTTTTCCTTTTTTAAACCTATATGTCCACCTGTAAAATACTGAGTATGGTTGGCACATGATGTGACTGAAACATCACTTGTGGTATTCTTTTAAATCTTCCTGCATTGGGAGCTGCAGTGTGCAGACTTCTTTCTTGCTTTTACAGATTTTTTTTATTTGGTCCAACATCTGCTCTCCTACTCCAGATATGCACATCTACCACAAACTTTTTAGAAAGGCCCCAGAAAATAATATCTGCTGCCACATGAACAGCAGTCAACATTCCTGTCCTTATGATATACTATGTAATTGCCTGCTAATACCAGTCTTCTTATTTTCTCTTAATTGTACAGGTAGTTAACATTTCTTTTGTGTAGATAGCTTGAAGCAGGTATGTGATTGGGAAACGTAGCAAAAACAGAGGCGCAGGAATGCAAAGAGAGACAGAAAGGTTGTTTGTATCATTTTCTTTTATGAATTTCATGCAATGAGGATCTGATCTGTGTCAGTGATATAACTGAATATCAGACTCTTACCGAATCTTTTTTTTTTTTACAGGTATCAGTTCATCTTTATACCCCTAATCCAAAAAACAATCTAAGTGTTTTATTGCATATATAATAATATATATAGTAGTGTCTGACCTGTGGAGGACACGTACCAGCCAGTGAGGTCCTCTCGTGTTCGGGAGGGATGATGTTTGCAGATCATGTCACACAAACTGTCACGTTTAGATGAAATGCAGAGAGAGAATTTTAAGTGGGATGAAGGGGTGAGTGAGTAAGTAGAGAGAAGAAGAGAAGCTGAAAACACAGCAGCTCAAAGCACTCTTCACTCACAAGCTTGTCTGTGTCTCCCCTCCCTCTCTCTCTCTCCTCCCTCCCTCTCATTCTCTCGGGGGGTTATTATTGTTAATCATCTTATTACTGAAGCCAGAGTGAATCCCAGGTTCTGGGCCAGATGAAAGGTCGCAGCCGCTGAGCTCCGCAGACACCGAGCCGTCAACAGATCAAAGCCGATGCTCTGTGATGATCCTGCACCGTGTCGCTTTGATACTGTAGCACACAAAAGAAGCGAAGGCCTTGGCCGGATGACAAAGTTTGATCCTACTTTTCAACTGATACCTTTACCCTTTCCTTTCAAAGTCATGCAGTGTGCTGCCTTGATAATACGTCTCTTTATGCGCTGATGTTTTGTGGTGAGTGGGCAGGTCGATGCGCCTCACTCACCTTGTTTTCATGAGAAGGGTCCTGAAGTACACAAATTTGAGAGAGAGGGATGGTAGAGCGCCTAAAGTCAGCAGTGTAATTATATGTGGATGTCTTTGGGGGGAAAACGCTGACAACAGAACATTGAGTTGTTTTTGTGAGTTTTGGAGAATATACAATGTCCGTTTCTTCTTTTCCTCAGTGTATTTGTATTGAAAGAGTGTCACATACATAATGAGCAATGCCACAAAAACAAACTTTGCGCCTTTCTTCTCTCATTTTTTCAATCTACAGAAACTTCCTTCCCACCCAGAACATCCAGATAAAACATAAACCAGTGCATATGTGTCAAACTCATTTTAGTTCAGCCTAGTTTGATCTCAAGTGGGCCAGACCAGTAAAACCATTGCATAATAACCTACACATAATATATAATATATAGCCTCAATATATGCCTCAAAGCAGTTGGGGGCCTGTTTCATACCATCAGCCATCAAACACCACAGCTCCCAGTACCTCCCACTGTATAGTTATTGTTTATTGTATATAGTATTTGGAGATTGTTTTATTGTATATAGTATTTTAAATCTCTTTTCAATAATACTGTTGTGGCAATTTTAAATTTTCCCCTTGAGTGATCAATAAAGTTACCCTACCTTACCATACTCTATATATATGATTTAGGCGTTCTGTGCAAAATAATTTTTCAGATTATTTTGCACAGAAGCTGCTGATTGACAACGTTTTGCACAATGTTCAATATATAAATGGTTTAAATATGATCACAATATGTATTCATTGTTTTTTAAGAGAATTGTATTCATGGTCAAGGTGGGAAAAAAAGTCTGAAGAAGAAGAAAAATTGGACTCTGCAAAGCTATCCAGTAGAGCGGATTAAACCAGGCCAATTCTGACCCATAGGCCATTTGTTTGGCAACCCTGGCCTAAATATAAAAGAACGAACATGAAATAGAAAAAAGAAAAATGTACCAAAGCTTACATAACTATTACCAGAGTCACTCAGCTATGACGGGTCATCCTAGGACTCCTGCCCAGAGATAATCTATAGGAAGACTCCACTAGTCAAGCTTAATGCTCTGAACCAATCAATTAACTGTTCGACAGAAAATCAATGAGACGCTGTTTTGTTGTTGTTGTTGTTTTTTGGAACTGTAGTGTACAAGAACCGGACATGAGTTTTTCATCTTTGCACTTAGAGAGTTTGTTCTACAGCCAATACATCCAGCAAGATGAAGCACTTTTGTTTGATACAAAGTCAAAAGCCTCCATGATCTGGCTGTTTAGATGCTGATACAAATAAAAACTAGATGCATTAAAGCAATATTACAGTCATTAAATAATAGTGCACAAGAATCTGAGCATGTTTAACTTGATTATCTGCAAAAACAAGCCATATTTTTTTCAAACCACATTTGAATAATAATGTCAATAACATAAAACATTATTAAACAGTCCCTGACAGAGGACTTTTAATGAGGTACTGTTCTGTTCTCTCCTAAAAAAATGAAAAATAAAAAAATAAAAAGTCAAGGCAAGGACAAACTTCCCACCCCTGACACATATTACTGTGACGGGAATATCGTAATACCCTGGACTGTGGGAGAAAGAACAATCAGTAATTGCAGCTCTGCCTATTTATAACTACAGCAGAGGAAATGCTGCCTTTCACAACATAATCAAATCTTTAAAAATGTAGTTCAAAAGGCACATTTTAGCTGGAAGGTTTGCAAGATGTAAAAGTAATCAGGAAAGGTTGTCAAAAAATAAATAATCACTGGGAGAAGATTTCCAACTAACTAAAATCCCATGTTATGTTATAAATGATGTAAACGCTGTTAAGTGTCTGTGTTTTATTGTGAAATTGAACAGATTTGGAAAAAAATCCAAGGAAGTTAAACAAAGGTTTTAAAGAAATAGTGCTGATTCTTCATTGGTGGACAAATGGAAACATACTGCATGCCAGAGATTGTCAGATAAATATATGAGAACATTTTAGCCAGTTTTGATGTTGTAAGATGTATCCAATGTATAATCTTGAACTGTAGGCGACACAGGAAGCATTCAAAGGAAGCTATCAGAATTTGTATTCTTATTTCTGAGCATTAAAATGTATCAGGATGGAAATTCAGGGTCTTGAGAGTCACGTATCTGCTCCCTGTATGCCTTGCAAGCTGCATTCTGTTTGGCTTTGAAGTTCTTTGATAAACACTGCTATCACACTGCTACTTTATTTTTTTATTTTTCTATTGGCTATGCAGCATTCACAATACACATTAGCATTGCTAGATAACACATCAAGGTAGATCGAGTTCTCTGAGGTACATACTTTACTGTCTAGACTCCTGACAAACTTGATAGCTGCTGTGATACCGTCGCCTGGACTACGCCTTGTTTCTCACACAGAGGCTGTTTAGCTACCGGTGGCTCACAGACACCCGGCAGGAGACAGCCTCCCCCTGTGGCGCTGCAGTGTGAGGTGTGAATGAGTTTGTGTTACGACCCCCTGACCTCTTCCTGTCTCAGGGCCTGCAGTCAGTTAGTGGTCAGAGGTCATCTCTTCCTTGATAAACCCCCTGAGCGCTTGCTGCTTCACACTGGCTGAAGAGGGGACATGGACTGAGGATTAGCCGGCCTTTGATCAATTAGCCTCCAAGCTCAGGCAGGAAGCAGGAGATATGGACCTGATTGGGTGAATTCTGCTGTAACTTGTTTTTTCATTTCTGTTTACATTCCCAGCATCTACTGAGAAGATAATTTCGCCTCCGTGCCAATTTGTGCATGATTGACAGTTTAGATGGGAATTAATGTAGAAATGAAGCAATTACAAGCCATTTATTTCCGTTACATGAACACAGAACAAGGACAGACTTTAGTAAAAGCTGTCAGCCCCTCCAAAGACAATTTGATATGAGCAGCAGCAGTCAGCCAAAGAGATGTCTGGCCTGTCAAATCAAACTACGAAGCTGCTGGCGCTCTGTTTTGTACACATTCTCCACAACTGATATGGAGGCTGAGAAAGCCCCTTTTCCTTTCTCACTTGCTTGGTGATAAAGCATCTACTCATGACTGCCACCCTCAGGACAGAGACATGAACTGCATGAACTGTCAGATTAGGGAAGCTTTCCTTGTTTGAGTAAAGGAAACCTTGAATCTGGTTGTGATTATCCTTTCACCAGTAAGATAATTTGTATCCTTATGATTTTAGGGTGAGCAGGTTTATTTGGCCAGCACATGAACTGTCAAATGATGACACGTGTGTTAGGACTACTTTCAGTAGAAGGCAACAGAGCAAGAACTGAACATGTTTTGTTGAACAAATATCTGTCAGAGCTGGATGAGTTTTGTCAGCAAAATCTCTTGTTGCTTCGTTAGAAAGCAAAAAAAAAAAAAAATTGTGTGTGTGTGTGTTAAGATCTTCTTCTCCAAACCATGACCTCAGTCTTTGGCGGGCTCAGCTGTTATCTTTGTAACCTCAGAGATGACCAAGTCTTTCATGTCCAAAATGACCAGACAGTTGTCCAGTCCCCAAGCTGCAGGAGACGAAGCCAGACAGTAACAACAATGACATCAGTGATTAGTGATGCTGACTGCATGGAACTGTGTTTATGTTTTTCCCAGACACATCAGCAGGTTCTTGGGAGACAGCCTGTCAGAAAGAGACAGACGCCCTGACTAACAAACAGTGACAGAGCCTCTGAGTATTTGACTACGCAAAGTCAATGACAATTTGAGGGTCATAGAGAGGCACACAAGCATTATGTACACTCACAAAAGAAAGGCCTGGAGGAACATAAGAAGACACACACTGTAAAAACACACACATTATGCATGCTCAAGGAGACCAGTCATTAGTGAGTCATGGGGGAACTGTGTCTCATGAAGTAGAGTGGGTGGTCCACTAATCTGAGGGTTGGTGGTTCGATCCCCGGCCCCTCCAGTCCACATGTCAAAGTGTCCCTAAATTGCTGCCAAAGTCTGTGCCATCAGTGTGTATGTGTGTGAATTAGTATTAGATTAGGTCTCCTGATGAGCAGGTTGGCCTGCCATCAGTGTTCAAATGTGGATGAATTTTGACATGTTGTGTGAAGCGCTTTGAGTGGTTAGAAGACTAGAAATCCAGTCCATTTACCATTTAGTTTTTTGGTACTTGTGTTGTGGAAGAGAGAGAGAGCTACTTTGCATTATGAGGGAACCTTGGCACATACAGGTTGCCACTCCTCTTTGCTAAATAGACATTGACTATGAAATTCACTGCGCCTTACTTCATTTTGCTTAAGCTGTTTATGTTTTTCTGTTTTCTGTCTGCATGTTTTGATTGCTCCCTGAGTTGGAATATATTCTATCAAACTGGTGGACTAACTAAAGTAAAGTATTGCTTATCTTCTCTACTGGGATTAACGGATTTTGGATTATCAAACATGAAGTGCATCCCACCTTCTCAGTTGGGATTTGTGTGTTATTCAGTATGAAGTGCTTCCTACCTGCTCTAGTCAGATCCCTTTTCTCTTGAGGACAGCGGCTGTATCTTCTACCAGCCTGCCAACCTAGGTTTGACATAAAGCACAGTCCAACTCCCCCGGCACCCAGCGTGGAAACCACCCAGAGCTGCACAGTCACTGACAAACTCTAGTGACTGTGGTTTTCCTTCAACTGGAGCTCCCCTCATGTTTGCTGTAATGATCTCCTCTGTGTGACTGTGACTGTTACTGCCACTCTGCCCAAATGACGCAACTGCTTTAATTATGATGTCCTCCATGGCCACACAGCTACGGACTTTATGCAGCTTCCTAATTACACCCGACATGTTGTTTTTTAACTCGCTGCCAAGAGTTTGGGATTTTAAGAAACAGGCCCAGTTACATCCATAGAGGCTCGTGCCGTGGTTTCAGTGTGGAATACAGAAGCAAAATAAACTTGAGTGTCGTCGTTGGAAACATTGTGACACTACCTATACCAGGCGAGATGCAAAATATGTAGTGGATCACACTGTATTGAGGAGTTTGAAGAGACCTCTATCTTCACGTCTGTCTCCTGCCACCATGGAACTATTGAAATACACAATCTCTTACCAATAAATCCCTCCTCATGCATGACCACATCTTGGACAAGGAACTTGATTTCATGTGCCTAACTGAAGCCTGGCATAAACCAGGGGACTACTCTGTGCTTAATGAGGCCTGCCCTCCTGGCTATAGTTACATGGAAAAAGCCCGCAGTTCTGGCCCTGGTGGTTTAGCAATCATACACCGGACTAAACTAGAACTGTCTCCTCTGCCAATTACTGATTTTTCTTCTATTAAATGCCTTGCTCTGAAATGTAAACCTGCTCCATGACAGTGTTTCTCATGTAACCCCCAAAACCTAAACCCACCTTTCCTGCCTGAGATACACATTGAGGAAATCCTCAGAAAGATGAAACCCTGTATTTATGGACTTATGCCCATTCCCACAGTTCTGCTCAAATCATACATTCCCATTCTCAGGCCCCTGATCACCCAAACTGTCAACCTTTCTCTGCAAAGTCTTCTATCTGCCCTCAAGGTTGCAGTCATCCACCCCCCCCCCCAAGAAGCCCATGCTGGCCCCAGAAGTTCTCACCAGCCATAGACCTATTTCCAACGTCCCTTTCCTGTCCAAGATGTTGGAGAAGTTGGCTGCTCCTGAACTTTAAGACCACCTTACACACAGCAGCCTATTTGAAAATTTTCAATGAGGTTTTCATTCAGCACTCAGCACTGACACAGCTTTGCCTAGGGCTGTAAATTACCTGCTGATGGCAGCTGATGCTGGATCTCCTTGTCTCCTCATCTTCTTTAACTGAGCACTGTATTTGACACTGTGGGTCACACTGTACTTTTAGAGCACCTCCACATCACAATGGAACTGTCAGACTCTGCACTTGAGTTGTTTCAGTTCTGCCTTTCTGGTGGGACTGAGTATATGTCTCACTTGGTTAATGCAGGTTTAGATGGCTCTCTGACACCTGTGGTGTTCTGCAAGGATCAATACTTGGTCCTATCATGTTTGCCCACTACATGTGCTCCCTTGGACATCCCATGTCTGTTGATGTGTCATCAGCAGACATGGGCAGTCTTTTTATTGCTATGCTCAACACTGCCCCAAGTTCTTCTACAGTCATGTCATGCCTCAGCACCTGTCTAAAGGAGATAAAGGATGAGCAAACACTTCCTCCAATCAAAAAGCAGCAAACCTGAAGCTCTCCTTATTGGCACTCCACACTAGATTCAGTCATCGCTCATATCTTATCTCATATATGATGACCAGGACACAGGACATCCCTCTTCCCTCCTAAGTCACTAATCTGAGTGTTAGGTTTGACCGTTAGTTCACTTTTGATGACCATATAAGACATTTATGCAAAACCTCTTTCTACCATCTCAAAAGCATCTCAAAAATCTACCCCTCTCTCTAATACTTAAAGTAAGTTTTTTTATCAAGTTGAAGATATAAGTTGAAGAGATGAACGGACACAAAATTTACACCCAACCCTGCAGTTTCATTTAGCTCTGCTTAACTTTTTTGTTTCTTTTAGCTCCTTGTTTTGTATTTCTGCCATGTCAACAACATTTTCATCTACCATGTTTATAGCCACAGTAGGCTGTTTTTTCTGCAAAATAACACTAGTATACTCAGTATATGCTAGCTACCTAGCTGTGTTTCACTGCATTATTAAACTCCACTCAATAAGCAACAAACCAACCTAAAATGATTTTAAAAATCTATTATAAGTAAGTAAAGAAAGGAATAGGGGAAAGAGAGGATGCAGTTTGAGTGGTTCTATGTGGCAAAAGAAGCAAACAACCAAATAACTGCCATCAGATTCAGGTTGTAATTTTTATATTGCTCAGTTCAGAGTGGTCCAGAAATAACCAAATCAAAATAAATCAGGATAAATGAGCTGTTTTTTTCAGATAATAATGTGCTTATGTAAGATCTCGTGTAGGAAGATAATTAAGAAGCAAGTTAGGTTTTAAGGGTCTTTTTATTTTCAATATGTACAATGATAAAAACAACTGTACCTTCAGTTTCAATGTTTAATATAATTTCATGATGTGTGGTGTATTTTGCAAAACCATTAAGTATTATTCCCACTGAGAATGAATAGTAAGACAAGGGAGAATAGGAAATGCTCAGCCAAACCCAAAATTGCCTATGCATACTTTCCTCCTGGAGTCCTGACTGCATTTTTAGAAGCGGAAAGTCCTTCTCTATTCACATCTTTGGTGGAAGTGGAAACAGGAAGTGCAAACATTTGTACACACATCAGTTTTTTCCAAGACTTGTCAACATCTTTAATAACACAGATGAATGTCAAAGTTGGGAAAGCTTAACATCTGTCAACAAGCTCTGCATGCTAGCAGTAGGAAATAGTTAACAGCAGCTTTTGTTGAGTTTACAGTTTGCACATTGTGGTATTCCTACTTTTACTTATGAAGTGTTTTTTAACACGGAAAACAATGCACATTGTTTCTTGTCCATCACAGCACAACACTGTGCACTCAGCATTAGGTAATTGCACCCTGAAGTAGCAGGATGAGCAGGGCCTCCCTCTAAGCGCTGATTAAATCCATGAAGCTCTCTCTGCTCTCATAGCCAGACCCCTGCCATCCTCAGCCTCCCCTGCAGCTCTGCGCTCTCTGACCCAGACAAGAGAGGCTTTTAGCAGGCAGAGATTGGGAGTTTATCTGCGACCTTGTGGCTGACGTGGAGCCTTCGGTCTCATCAAAGAGTACTAATGTCTTCAGTGGAGGACACTTGCTTTAATGAGCTGACCCCTGTGGCCTGAGGATATGGGAGACACTCTGTCCCTCTGTCTCTCTCAGCATGAGGCATGCATTGGCCACTTAACACACTTGCTTTCATTCTTTTTTCTGTTGTCTCCCTTTTGCTGTCTGTCTTGCCCACTACCTCTTTTATGTGTGGTACTTTTGTTCCCTTACCACTCTTTCTTTACATCTTTCTTTATCTCCTTCACCACACAGCAGCTGCAGACATGACGGTATCCCGCACTGTACCGCCCCACCACGACGCCTGACCTCCTGCCTCTCCTCTTTGCTCGCCGCCTCTAAGACATGACGTTACTATATCAGCAGCACTCAGACTCATATCTCCTCTACAGATGGTCAAGGACCACACATTCCACACTGTCTCAGGCTGTGTCACCTTTATGCTCCTGATATAGCAGCTTCACAGCACTAGTTTGGAGATCCGTCTTGTCTTCCTTAGTATTGTTTGATTTATGGCACTAGGGCCAGCCTTGTGTCTCTGACCCCCTATGCTTGATGACCGTCCTCACAAACCTCAGTAGCCCTGGATTTCCTCACCCCACCTCCAGCCTTAATGCTGACATGTTTACACCAAGCGATAGTGTGATTTATCCCATCTACAGCAGAGGCACAGGGGTGACAGAGTGTCAACATGATGAGTTTGTGGAAACTGGGGATGTGCTACATAAGACTGCTTCTGTTTCTAGTGGTAGATGGGGAATAATAGCATGGAGCTACTGCAAGGGTTAGGAGTTTCTTGTGAATGGGAGGGATCTGTGCAACTGTTCATACGGTAGACTGCGTGTGGCGCAGCTGAAAAATGGGCTGGGATAAAGGGAAACTCAGGTGGCCATGTGGCAGTGTAAATACACAGACAGGCACGCACGCACATTCATATACACACACAAACACACAGCACACACACAAGGGAGTCAACGGTATGGGTTCCATAGGTTGAGGCGCTCCAGCTGCCGAGGCCCCCGTTGGGGTGAGGAGGTCAGGAACATTACCCACCATTTGTAAAGGAGAGAGTAGGCATGTCCAACAAGTCCCACCTGCCACTATATTTATGAAATTACTCATTGCAGCGTTTGGCTTCCATCAGGCTTGACAGTGGGAACCTCAACCGCCTATTAGTCTGGACCCAAATCTACAGTGGTGTCTACCATTTAGGAACCCCAGAAGTCAACCCCCTCCATCTCCTCCACACCCGTCCAGGCATGCTGTGTTATCAACAAAATACCTCATCTACTGAGGGATGAGGTGGGGGGGCTTAACTGACTTTCATATCTATAACCACCAGTTGCTCAAGACACTTGAGGATACTTAGGTAGGTAAAAGCTGGTTTGATTTCTAAGAAGTAGTGCAATGAGAAGATTGATATTGATTTCATTGCTGCGTGTTCAGCAGTGAGGTGGCTCTCTGGGATGTTTTAAGCTTCGCATAGCACAATCAGTGGAAGTAAGGGGAAGCAGCTATCAAAGTTGTATGTGTATATAAATGTGTTGCTTTGGAAAAGACGATGAGACATTGTGTAGTGGAGTTATGAATGTCAACAGCATTGTCCAGCAAGAATGAAATCCCAAGTAAAACTGAATTAGTTGCATCAGTCGTAAGTACCCTTAAATGACGTGTTTCACGTTGAAGTGACAGCGCCCTCTACTAACAGTAGTCATTATGACTGGAGCAAAGGAGGAAGTTGGGTGACATTATTATAGACTAAGAAAGAGGTCGTAGTGGGTGAGTCAACAAAACGTCTGACTTTAACGACTTTTCCGACCGTGACCGTGACTATGATTCCCGCTAACCTTAACCAAGTGGTTAAAATTGTAAACATCATGATGAAGGTCCCCTAACCTTAATGAATAGTAGTAATTTTAACTCAAACCCAAATGTTTCCATAACTTTAACGAAGTACTTACTTTAACCCAAACTATGATCATTCTCGGAAGTCGTTTTTGTGACTAAAACTGGTTTACCTGGTTGACCTTAACCACAGTGTTGTCACATCATAGAACATATTTATATTTCAACGGTTATTTGTAGCAGTTTTAGAAGGGACAGACAAATGATGTTGTCCTGCTGATTGGGGTGTCAGATCATAAAACGCATATATGTGTCATCCGAGTACATTGACCAAACATTTTTTGCTGTTTAATTTGGAGGACTTGTTGGTCTGGTGACCACACACAACATTTTAAAAGTCCTGTAATCATGGTGATGTTGATGGTTTCACACATTTGTAGCTCTGAACAAAACCTCTGTGATTGTTGATGTTTTGTTGACCAGCTTCTTGGCTAATGTTGGACTTTTCTTAGACTTTATTTTAGACTTTATTCCACAATGACTCCTCAAGCAGTTATATGAATGAACTTGCTCAGATGTCAACAGTATGTATGGGACTTAGATTCTATTTGCCCAAAGAGGCTGGGAGAATATGGTCAAAAGCTCCAAACAATGAAACGTATATATATCAAGATCAAAATCTTAAACAGCCTATAGTCACAATATACATCATAATGCCAGTGCTTTAGATCCATGTCTCTGGGTCAAAGGTTTACCTGAAATTGTATTATATGTATTCTGCAGTGGTATCTTCAAAACATCAAGAACCCATATGTCCACTGTATATGTACTATAAACATATACAGTACCAGTCAAAAGTTTGGACACACTTTCTCATTGATGTGAATCATTTCTGGAACACTGTACAAAGTATATTTTACAGATAAATATACCCAAAATTAATTGTATACCTTTAACCAAATATGTCCAAAACCTGTATATCACCCCGATTCACCACATATGATATACTTTACTGCACCTCTATTTAATAAAAGTTTTTTTCTTAAAACATTTCGGTCTACTGAACAGACATGAAATTGGCTTCAGTCTTCTCATCTCATTCTTGGCAAGACAGCAAATAAGAGTATTTCCCGAAATGTTATGGGTGTTTCATAAAAATAATAAGTATTTTTAAATACAGAAGGAAGAGTGGACAACTTGATCAGTGAAACATTAGTAGTTTTCTGAAAACACTATGATTGAAGTCATGCACAGTAGGCGCACTGTAGGATCACTGGTAAATTCCCTCTAATGCAAGAGCAGCCAGTGTGAGGTGAGCCCTTCAACATACTGATCCTCTTCGACTCTGGTTAATTTAACAGAATCACTAAACGCCTCTCACACATGTACAAACACACACACACTCACACACACACATGCAGCAGTGACTCTTCTCACACCGTATATTTAGATATGTAATCCTCTGGGAAGCTCACAGTGAATGGCTCAGCTCAAAGACCCCTGGCTGTGTGTACAATAAGGGAGACTTATTGAAACAAGGCTGGCACTGAGAGCCCAGCGGTGGGGGGGATTTATTTGGAGAGCAGCAGGGCACTGGCTAAACTTTGATCAGCACTCGTGCTCTACCTCCCCTTTCTCTTTATCCCAACCACAGAATAGCCAATGAACACTACTGCTCACAGGGGGTCACCCTGGTATCCTGGCAACAGAGCCAAGCCTGACTCCAACTCGCAGTTTTGTACTGGCAAGAGGGGCCCTTTCTCAGTATTTCATTTACCATGAAATACCTACATATGGATGATTATTTTCCTATTCTACTAATGGTGGGTGCAGCATTTGGTTTGTTGGTTTTTGATACTGATCAGAGAAAATCTGCACCGTGACCACATAACAACTATACAGTGCATTCCCCAGGTATGTGTACACTTTACCAGTCCTACACAATAGCCCACAATTCACCTCACACACTGGTCTTAATCAGAGATGTTATGGAAAAACTATCAACTCTATCATCAGGTTAGCCTGCGTTTTTGCTTTATATTGATCCATTCAACCCACTTGTCATTTATTAAACTGATTTAAAGTTAGAAAGACTGAGTTGTTGTTTCATACCTGGTTGTTATTATTCTAGATGTCTTATACATTACCATATATGTTACTATATGACTATTCTACTATTATATTACTATATATGCATTACTATGTATGTCTCTGTGACATACAGTAGTATATGTATCTGTGTGAACTGTAAGATCTCCACTAGAATATTAAAGTTCCAAGAAATTGAACAAAGTCCTCACAACATAAGTTTTTAATGGTTGAACCCTCTGGTTGGTCAGTGCAGTTAAAAATGGTTGATGGAGTCTACAAGGCCCTGATATACTCCAAAATGATTAGACAGATCTCCAACGACTGATTTCAAACTTTGTTCACAAAAGACAGTGTGTGGCAAAGTTCTCTTAAATTTCATTTGAATAGGACACACAAACCAAAATGTAAATGAAACGAATAAGACATTTGTGTGTTTTCCATCATGCATTTTCAAAATATAAGATGGATGGATGATGCGAGCTGGTGACCCCAGATTTCATGTCACTTTTTGTTTTTACAACATAGTTCTACACTTCACCGCACATTTATCGCACAATCTGACAGCCTCAAATTGATATTGCACAGTCTGACACAAATTGCGACCAAGATTTCATCAGACCCATCTTGCACATTGTGACAAGCAATAAACTTACATGACATGTTGTTGTTGCAGTTTTAAAGGCGACTAAAGCTCGGACAAGGAAGACCTGACCTGTCCAGTCTGGCTCCACGGCATTGGTCCCCCCCTTGGCCCGGCCCTCTAGGACACTCCCACCACCCCTCATCTTCCCACACCAATTCAATATCTGATACTCATGTTGAAAGGCCCAGCCAAAATACAATTACATTCTTTCATAAGGACGTAAGCAGTGGGGGTTGGGGTGGAGGTTGAGGGGCTGCATGCCGATCTCCAACATTTACCCAGGTCATTAGGTGACTCTGCGTCTCCATGGGCATCAGGAAACATTTTATACAAAGGTATGCTTCAATGAACACTTAGATAGCATTCATTGCAATGAACTGTGTAAAATGGTTATTTGTGGTTCATTGTACCGTTGTGTATATGTCACGTGGTCATGCCAAAGTAATCCTGACTTGGTAACAACCTTGTTTACAAGTTAATGCAACATTCAGACTAATCTGCTTTCAAATCTTTATTCAGAATTCTTTTTTACTGTCCATATTCAAGACACTGTGTGCATGAGGATGTTTAACCTTTCTGCTCATGGAAAACATCAAATAGCAAAAAAGCAAAAATGATTGACACTGGCAACCTGTTCGTGACGCTCCTCCAGCTTAGCACAGAAGCTCCTCTTAACCTCTCTGAAAAAGGCCATTGTGCAAACTTGACCTTGTGGGTTCTTATTCCTGTAATGACACCCTGTCTTTTGGCTGTGGGGTAAAACTGGTGCTGAGCTTAGCCAAAATGATACTTATGAGACTACGGTTAGGAGAGACACTTCACATCTCAGAATTTTCTTTGCAAAGAAAGAGCAGAACAGAGGCGGAGGTCAGAAGGTCAGAGCACTCTGCGAGCTCCTAGCCCCGGCAACGGAGATGAAAGTTAACCTAAATAATCCTGTAAAGTGCTCAGACGGAGCAGAAATTCCCCTGAGGGGAGGTCTCCAGTGTGACCTCCACCCCACTATGCTCTAGGTCCCCACCACCACCCCCGGACAAGAAAACCACAGACACTTGAGTTCACATCCATTAGGCAAATTAGCAATTAGAGGACTAGTGAACGTAACCAGCCTGTGTTTGTAGAGATTGGATCTGATGAGAAGGGTGGAGGGTGATGGGTGTGTCACAGCCAAAAGGCTTACTTTGACATTTCAGACTGGACGGCTTGACACTGATAGACTGCTGAGTGACTAGTTTTGGCATGCTGTGTTTCATCTGCCCCCTCTCCCAACCCTTCCTTCAATCCACCCTAGTCTACATAGTTGGATAAACACTCTCAGACATGTAAAAGGGCAACCTAAGAGACTAATGGAGTTAAAAGCCCCAATGAAAAGGAACACCAAGCTAATAAACGTCATGTTTTAACGAGTCGCACAAACAAAGACCCAAGGACAGTTTGGTTATGTTTACTCACTGGTACTTAAAGGACATGAGGATGCATGGCGCAATATGGAGTCTCTTAAGAAACTACTCGTTAAATTTCCCGAAAGGTTCAAATTGAGGATGAGTTTGTTTTCTTTATCGTGCAATGATGTTTTTCCCATCTAAAAAAGCCAGTGACATGACTGTTTAGCTAATTGTAACTTCCTATGCCGACTTCACTGTTATTTAGGCTTTTGCATGAGTCATCGCTTAAGATCTTTGGGTGTTATATATACTCTGGTGAGTTTGCGGATTATTCACAAGTTCTTCAGAGCTCAAGTTAAAAACAGGCTTATGTTTTGTATGTTTTTTTTTTCTTATCCTGTTACTAGACTGTGCACGACATGAATTGGGCTCGACATCCCCTCCACCCCTCCTCTCTGTCTCTCATCTTTTCATCTTACATGAAGCCTGTGCCCTGGTACATCTGGGGCCAGTCCCTTCCCACAAAAGGAGGTTCAAACCCGACATGGCCTTTGACCCCAGCAGCACGTCTGTAGCCCAAACAACTCACCTCTGTTGCAGGCTGCCTGGTTTTAATTACAAGCTCAAAAAAAAAAAAAGTTCAAGTTTGATGTGGATGGGTGGGTTGTGAGGTACAGAAGCAGTGATGGGGGAGAGAAGGGAGAGGAGGGCTTGAAGAGTCGCTGTCGGAACTGAGCAACCTGTCTATTTGATGTCTGCCAGGCAGGCGGGCTCTGTCACTCAGGCCGGGTCGGGCCTCCTTTCAGAGGCTCTCAACTTCAAAGAGAAACTCATCTCTCTCCTGCAGTGGTCCTCTCTAGACCGAGACCACCGGGGAGAAAATACATAGTGAGGAAAGAGGAAAAGATGGCATCCTAGATTGTAATATGTCAGAATGAATACTGAACTATGCTCAGAAGCATAGAAGCAAAAAAACACTGAGTGCTACTTGAAATAGAAATCACTGTCAATGGACATGCCAGCTCTCTACCTGAAGGTGCCATGGAAAGGGGTGATGTGGCATTGGTATTGGGGTCATGGAAGCTTGGCAAGTCATCACCATGGCAACCTCTCATCTGACAGCACGTGGCACAATGGGACCCTGATGTGACCAGATCCATCCTATTCAAGGCTAAGATGCGACAGGCGGCGTTTCGTGCAGTAAGCTCCTGGGCACCAGCATGTTCACACACACGCACTGTTATTATGCCAGCGCCTCTGTGGCATTTCTAATGACTTTCCATTCTGAATCTCTGACGTGGAGAGCTTTGGTATTCCAGTCTCCCGCAGCTTCCTTCCCCTCCACAGTGAAGACAGGCTTTGTGCGCCCTGCTGAAGAGGATTTTCCAGAGGGAAAGGAAAAAGGGGAAAAATAAAAGTGAGGCTCACACTGTGAAGTATCAGCTCTTGTAAGGAGGTGCTCTTAATTTTCTTGTAAAACGGGTTTACAAGTAAAAATCCTGGTGTGTAAACAAAAACAAACCTAATGAAACCTAATGGTCTGTCTTGAAATAGTGCAGAGAAGTTCAGTTACATTTCCTTGGAATATTTCAGGTCAGACCTCTAAATATATCAGGCTTTGTTTTCTTTTGTTTTCTTCAGGATTTTTTAATTTTGTGCATCATTTAGGCTAAATGAATGCAGGATGTGTCAATGTTCTAACAACAGCTACGTCCAATGGTTACAAAATCCAACATCTGTAAAGGCTCACTACTAGCAAGTAATATCTCATTGATTTAATGTGCACAAAAACCAAAGTGTCAATACAACAAGCTGCAACGGTTTATGTGCTGGACTAATTCTTTCTTTCCGCAATTTTTCATTTTTACACTTTTTTTGTGCACATTAAACAAATTAGGTATAGCATGTTAATTAGTGAGTGTTAAAGGTGCTGGTATGTACTGTGGGATAGAGCCAGGCTAGCTGTTTCCCCTTGTTTCCAGGCTTTAGGCCAATCGGCTGCTATTTACCATACAGGCATTACAGTGGAATTGATCTTCTAGGCAAGAAAACAAATAAGCATATTTCCTAAAATGTTGAAATATTGCTTTAAAAAAACATCAACTTTGTCACACAGAACAAGAGTAAATGTGTAGTACAGGTTAAGATTGCATTACTTTGGTGAATTAAAAATAATAACCATTATTGCATGTATTTTGTCATGTTGAAAAGATAAGATGTTATTGATCAAATATCTTCTTTTTTTTATTTCTGCAGAAGCTTTATTTGGAAAACAAAAATTTCTATGATTTTTGGTTACCTTTTATCTCATATATGGAAAGTGGAATACGCTAGACCGATATAAATATAATTTAAAGGGGATGTTGGTAATTTAGGTTTGTTGGATATAACTGAAGAGCTGTTTTTGCTTCTTGCTGGTGTTTTTCAGTTTGTTTTATTTGTTTTTGACCTAATGTGGGAGGAAAGATGACATGTGTGTACTGCAGTGCTTGTAGCATCTACAGTTTTGATGAAATAGGAAAAGAATATAGGTTTGAAATACAGGTTAAGGTTGCATTTAGCTTGGTAATATATGTAAAATATGTGTTGGGGAGTGCGAGACTGTGGCTATTTCCTGGAGACAGTAGGTACCAGTGTAGACCTGGTAGATGCCAAACTTGGAAGTCTCAGCAGAGAATATCTGTCCTTTCATTTTTCATCTCTCTACAACACCATCCTCTCAGAGATAACTCAGAAAGCACATCCTTTGAGTACTGAACCAAAGCGCTTGAAATCACAACAAGCCAGTGATGTCCTCTCTTCCGAGACGGAAACTCAGCACCCGCCGACCGGGCAGAGCTACACCCCTCTTTTACAACAAACTGCCCACACAATGGGCACTTTCTTCAGATGAAAGGACAGACGGGGCTGGGTGGCGGTGTAGGAGGGGGGGGGTTAAGGGTTGGGGTAGGGGGTGAGAACAGGACAAGGGGATGACAGTGCTACTCTGAGTGTGTGTCATTTTTTGGAGTCTGGAAGGAGGGCACCGCTGAGGGACAGAGCAAAGGCCTGTGTGAGCGACACTTTGAATGCAGATTATGTTACACTGTACACGGCTCCCCCCGAAGTTCAGAGGGAGCAGGTCATTTATTTTGTGGATATTATGAATGTCGGGTTTGTTTTTCGGGTCGAGCAGAACACGGATGTTTTCGCTTATTCCTCTACACAGGGGCCTGAGAAGTGGGCTTTTATTTTGGCGGTACAGAAAGCGTGGGATTAATCATTCTGTAATGTAAAGCCTCCTGCAGTAGAAGTATTTACACTGGCGGAAAACGTTTAGAAGAAAAGTTGCAGTGTCAAAAACTGGTCAGGTCCCTTTGCAAGTAATGACTATAACTTAAATCCAGGATAAACTAGTATGTGTACACAGTTCAAACTTGATGTACACAATCTGGAAATTATAGAAGGGTTAAAAGCTTTTTTCCACTCGCTAAAGGACCCAGAGGTCAGCAATAATAACCCAGAGCAGACTTTGCCTGATGAGGGAAGAAGATAAAGCCTCACATGGCAAAAAGGAGGCCTGGGCCAACACAACACCAACATTATTGGCCCCTTTTTCCCTCTCTCACTCTCTCTCTTCGCTAAACAATGTCTGTATTCAGGTTTTTTTTTTCTTTTTTTAAAGCAATATCGGTCACATATGAGTGAGGCAAACGCTGAGAGACATTCCATGCAGAGAAGGCATTTTTCCACAAGAGGCATCGCGGGAAATCAAAAGCCTGGATTTATCGGGGAGATATGGTCGCATTCCACAACGTCTGTGTGTGTTGTTTTAAAGTGCAGGCAGTGAGGGAGGCTGAGAGGCGTCGTGTTGGCTTTGCGCTGATGGTGCATATTAAATATTTTTAGAGTGACTACTTAGATTTAGAGGGCGAAAGGAGGGGTTTGATCACTTTAGTGCAGCGGCTATTTTAATAAACTGAGCAAACACGACTTGGGACAGACCGGCCTTTGTGTGGGAACGCGGCGGTTGTGAAAAACGTTTAATAATAACTCCTACGACAGACTGAGACGAGAAAAAGTGTGTGAGCATTTTGGGTGTGTGCGCGTGCTTGTGTGGGAAAGTTATGTCCCTAAAAACACTCACTGTGTTTTTTGCCTTAATCCTTGACATTTGCCTACACTGCGATTTTTTTTTTATTTTTTTTTGGGTGCCTTCTTTAGTATTATAATCCTATTTTCCACCTCAGTGTGACTTCCTCCCTGAACAGTATTCTTAATTAAACTGGCCCTGAGTCTGGGGAATTAGCACATATCACTTTTAATACGCTGCTCTCTCAGTGCCAGCGAAACTAATGGCTGCCATTTACCACATCAAGACGCCTCCGCAACAAGTCTTGTCCCGCTCCGAAGAGACAGACTTGGAGAGATTGTCATCTGCCTTTTCTTTACATGTTAATAACTTGACCTTTGTGTGCAGAAACTGCCTATTAGCTCCCACCCTGGAAGGCCATTTCAAGTGTTTAATCACAGGTAGGAATTTGAGAATACATGATGGATGCCTCACCACTAATAAAACAGTGCAAGTTCAACAACCCCCTAGGAGAGGGAGGCACGAAAGAGTAGCTTGTGTAGAGAGTTGAATTTGTTGTACCTCAGTATTTTGCCCTTCTCCTATCAATTCGCCTTCAGTTAAACATGAAACAACAATAGTAGAGTTTATACCCCAAAAAGAGTCTGTGTGAAGAGTTAAATTGTCCAAATGTGCAGTGTAACTTCTTTTGTTTGTGACCCTGACCTTCCCTCAGGGGCCTCTCTCCCATCTCCTCCTGACACCTAGAGAAAAAAAGCCTTATTAAAGGACTGGGAGGGCTGGGAGAGGAATGGAGGAGACCCCCACCAGCTTACTTGGGAAGGCGATTTTTCCTTTTGAGACAAGCCCAGCTGACTCCATCACTCAGGAGCATGACTTTCAGAGGGAGGTGTGTGTGTGTGTGTGTGTGTGTGTGTGTGTGTTAGGTGGATATAGAGGGAGATGGAGTGTCAGTTGTACAAGCCCATATTGAAACAGGGACCTCCCTCTGGAGGCAGCGGACAGACATGCTCAGCAGGACTGAGGCCCCCGAAGTCCCACAGCAGACTGGAGGTGGTGGAGGAGTGAGGGGAGGGGTGCATGGGTCAAAGACCATCGGGACCTCCAATTTTAAGGGGGTGCAAGGGCATGGTTTAGAGTGTTGCATTAGTGGGAACATCACAGTATTTACACAGTATTAAGGAATTATTCTATGTTTCCAGAGTGACTAGTGCCAACACATTTTATATTTATTACCTGCAAATTTAGTATGTTATTTAATCCAGAAAATAACTGTGAATTATAGAATTCAGTTTTCTCAAAATAGCTACAATGGCTTTAAATGTGATATTAATATAGTGAATTTATGTTAATAAATCAGTATTATACTAATTTTACTCTCACATTTAGACAAGCTTTCTGTTTTTATTCACAGGGTATAAAAAAATAAAGTTAAACTAAATATAGTTGTCATTGCCTTACGAAATGAAACATAGAGTACTAACACTCCTGGAAATCCAGTTGATAGAACAATATTGTTTTTCAGAACCATCTAACCATTATGGCTGCTTCTGATCAGCCACTGGTATGATTTCAGGTTAGGTTTAGGCACAAAAACTATTAATATTTGAAAAATACTGGTGTATTATCTTTCCCTCATTCTGCTTTAAATATGTTGCATATAATGTTTGCATTTTAAGTGGATGTCGCAATTAGTATCTGGTGCCTGGAGTCTCTATGTATTTTATTAATTTACCCCCTGTTGACTTAACAAGAACAAGGCTGGCAAAAGAATGCTAACACTCTTCTCCTTCAGTTAACCTACACACATCCTTCCACATCCTAGTAACCTTTATAGCTTTGGGAATACGTTTCTGTTTATATTTCCATTATATTTTAAATACCTGTAGAAATAAAACAGCAGCCGCTATACATTAAACCTTTTGTGCATGCACTATTTTTCCATTTGGCGTGTGATTTTAGAAGCAGTATATGAACAGTTCATTACACAGTATGATGTAATTAGAAGCAGATATGAGGACATTTTTATGTGTTTATTATTGTGCAGTTAGTTTGTCAGCAATTACATTTTCGGATGAAGACATATTTACACTGATGTCTGTAATCTGACTGGTCTATCTCTCTGTCTGCTGGTAATATAGTTCCCCAAAACTCAAAGTCAACATATAAAATGCCAAAGTTTAAAAAAAAGGGGGGGGGGGGGTTATGATGATGTAGATCCCCTGTAGTCAGTATCAAAATACTCTACATCCCCCTCTATCTCTTACTGAATTTCTGGCATGTGAAAAACTTAGAGTGCAGTGTAACACAACTCCACTCTTTTGGTTTAATATTGTCAGAACAGGTCTAGGATATCTGCGCAACGTGTAGCAGCTGAGGACTGAGGGTGGCCCATGTAGCTAGCGAGCAGTCACACATGTGATTCTCCTCAAGAAGCATAAAATCAACTCTGATCTGCACGTCCAGGTTCGAACACACACACACACACACACACACACACACACACACACACACAGGCGCAGACACACACTGCGTTTCTCACCGTAACCAAACAGCAGTCTCAGTGTTTCAGCCTGCATAAATCTTGTCATTTCAACTGTTTTATGTGCAAACAGGTCAACCAATTACTGGAGCATGAATTTATCAGCTGTCAGTGCACAGCAACTGCCAGGCCAGGCCAGGACAGGGAACTTCCAGGATGCTTTATCTCTTGTCAACAAGCAAACCAACCTGAGAGGCATGGAGCTAGAGATGCGGGGGCTTCATAACCATTTCTGTGCTGACTTGTTGCTATGAGGTGTAATAATGCAATACTTCCTGTAAACTACAGGAAAGATTTTCCTAACAAGGGTTGGCACTCCAAATAAAAATGACGAACTGGTCCCTATTGTGTGAAATCAGTCAAATGATAAAAGCATTTTTATATTCCAACAGATGTGACAGCTTGTCCCGCCTCAGCATGTGATAAGCTCAAAGGACTTGCAGTGTTCCCAGATCTGTGTGTGTTCACATCAACTGGTGTCTTTCAACTGACTTTATATACAGTCACGCCTCTTTTAACATTTACTTCACATTCAGTCTTTATAAACTTTCAAGCCTTGTATTTTGACTCTATCTTATGCTTTTCTGCCTGTCTCGGGGCAGAAAATCACTCTTTCATTCTGGATGGAGGGCTGAAATGGGGAGAAAAAGATGTGTTTACAAATTGAACTGACTTAGTGTGGACATTTTATTGGAACACATCTACAGTATGCCACCAAATGTGTGTGAAAATGATTCATATCTGTATTTAGTGCCTGCATGCCCTCTGTTATCACTTATACTTTCTTTAAATGCATGTGAATTCACCATAGAGTTGATCTCATAGCTTTCTGTTTCTGTTGTCAGACAATAGAACAATCATGAAATAGTGATTTGATCATTACCAATAAACTCTGTCTGTTAAACTGTGTTCATTCAGAAGCTTAAATATAGATGATGATAGATGAAATCATGATGTTAAAATAATGAGTGTGGTCTGACAAAAATCAAAACCAATCGCACTCTGCTGTGTATTCACCTACATTGACATTAAAAATAAACTATCACAGAGGAAGTTAGAGGCCACTTAAGATTGTCCTTTTCTGTCACGTATAGCCCCGATCCTCACTGAGCAGCTTACCATTATGATTAGATCATATCATTGAAACACCAAGCTAGTGTTATAAGTGAGAAAAATGTTGTTTAGTCTGGACAGAGGGCTGAAACAGAGAAAAGATGTGCTTTACAAGTTTAACCTGCTTGGAGTGGACTTAATCTCACATGAGTCTGCATGGGAAAAGATGGCATCTCTTGATGGGATTCACACCTCTACACATGTGACTCTAAAGACCAATGACCCTTAATAACTCTGTGGCTGTAAACTTGAAAAATATGACCATGCAGAGGTTCAGTGCCTTGGACTCTACACAGTTAGTCAAAACTTTGTGGACTAGGTCTTCAAAAACCTAAATTTAGTCCAGTTACCCTTGACTTAGCCCTTCTAGATGTCTCGTGTATGCTCAGGTAGGAATACTTTCCATGGCTTTTACTGTAATAGGCTTTCTTTGTCTGATTTTACTCTGAAAGCCAAAACTGAGTTCTAGTAGTGTGTGCACATTCATATGTGTGTTTTTAAAGTAACAAAGCCACCACTTTGCCAACACTATTTTGCTCTATCCTATACTTATCCATCCTTTACAGGGTGGGATGTTCTTGTGCAACAGTCTCACCTCAACACTTAAAATATCCTTGCCGCCACCTTGCTGAATCAGCACTATTGTAACTAATGCTCTCAGTGTCCACCATGTATTGAGAACAAAGACACTTTATCTTCAAATAGCAACCCACTCTTTGGGTTTCAACATGTTTCCCAAGAGCCACTGAAAGTTGCTTCCTCTTCAGTATTAATTAAATCCATTACCGGGCCAAACATCCTCCTCAAATCACATACAGTCAGAGCTCTGGTGCCCCTTGGTCAAAGGAAAACAGGAAACGAGGGGACTTGAGGATGGGATGGGAGGGTTCCCTTGTCTCTGGACTCTGTTTTAGTTGGACTCCTATTCAGTCCTGGCTTTTCTATCCTAAGAGAAGCTACATTTACTTTCCTCAGCACACCAGAAGAAGACCTGATTCCACAGAAGATCACCGGAACTAAGCGATCCAAAAATACACACACCACAATTGCCTGGCCTGCGGGATGTGAGTCAGTCAGTTGAGTTCCTGACTGCCATGTTTTTAGTACCTTCCCCCCACGTTCTGTTTCCTCACAAGGGGCAGCTTGACTTGTTTCTGTATATCCCCTCATGAATCTGGCCTTTTTTTTTGGTCCCCTGCCCCTCTGTCTCTCTGCTTCCTCTGTGAGATGCATAAACCAGCCTTTATAAAAGAGACTTCTGCTGTGTTATTGGAATTGACAGTGGTTGAATAATGTTCTACACAAGGCAGTGGTTTCCGCTTCTAGCCATGCAGATCAAACACAACATTAATTCTGTGTTTTCCCCTACTCTTGGACTTCTTGGCTGATTTTTATCACAACACCTCAATGAGGACTGCTGTGTCTGTCGCCGACCAGACCTCTACACTCCATGGAACTGCAAGGCTTTGCTGTGAGAGAGTTGTATGTGTGCACGATATACGCTGTGTTGGCTCCGGTGCCCAGGATGTGTTCAACAGGCATACCAACAACAAAAACAAACCCCCTGAGGTAGTTTGGGCTGGATAACACATGTAGCAGTGGTGGTCTGTGCTTTATAGAAAACACTGCAACAAATGTGCATCTTTAATCACTTATTCAGTCATAAAATCATAAAATGTGTGAAATAATTACGGTTAGTGTCAAATAATACAGATGGGTTTTCTTTCCATTATGTCAAAAACCATAAAATAAAAAAACTACTCTGGTTTTATTTTCAAAGCCACTAAGGCTGATGTCTGAGGTCACACAAAGGGTCACATATGTACACAAACCAACAGTTTAGCCAGATTATCTAAACCATAACCGCACCAGTATATCATTCATAATCCCTTCTGTCACAGGAAAACTGTGTACTACAGCTACAATAAGTGTGATTGGTCCAAGTTTAACCAAGACGTTCATCTGTAAACTATGACGTTTATTACAGAGAAATAAATACAAATTTTACTGTTTGGCTTCATCTTTACTTTCAGCCTCTTATACAAACTGTCTGATTGTCTGACGCACAGTATTTTTATCAACATTTCCATGATCCTAGAACTCAGTAACCACTTTGGTCAGTATAAGCTTATCACGATTCTTGCTCTGGGAACGCGACTTATAAACAGTAAAGAGTTAGGGTTAGGGAAAGATCATTGTTTGAGTTAAAGTGATCACTTGAAACAAAGTTTATACTTCTTTAAAGTTATGCAAACTCTGTCGTCATGGCAACAGTAAATGTTTAACAAAAAAATGTAAGAAAATGTCCCGACTCGCGGTTGGGAGCATGACACTTGTGGTTGGAAACAGGAAGCGAAACGTCATCTTCTGCAGCCAAGTCCATTATCTAATACTTCTACTAACAAGGCAAAATCATCTTATCAAGTCACCTTGACACCATATGAACTGCATCACTTCCCTTTATATATTTTATCCGGTGTCTTTATTTCTATTTATCTCTGATTGTAGTTGGCTTGATTTATTTTTAAAGTGAAACACTTGATGCTATATAAATCAGCTTTGCTTAATTACTTACTTACTTCCTGGTGTCAGTAATTACTTTGGCCACTAGGTGGTGTAATTACAATTATAGGTCATTTTTGCTGGCCTAATTCTTGATCTACTGTCATTTTTCTTGTCTGGTAAGTAGCATACTGTAGACTTTTGCTTCATGTCATACCCTTCTTTGTTATCTTATTTCCTGCCTGCTTCAACCATCCAATAACAGGGAAAATTACATTAAAGTAACCTTTAAAAAATTGTGTTGTCCTTAAAAAAATAAGCCAAAAGTAGAGTAAATTATTAAGAAATATGTGTGGCTGAGAGACTGAAATAATGAGTGAAAGGCTGAAACCATTTTTAGTTTAGCTTGGGAGGGCACACACTATAAATCTATCTGTCTGGGATAGAGAGATCATGCATAGCCTCACATAGACCCCAGTTGTTTGCATGTCTAAATGAGACAAACAGCTCTGTGTGTCTTCCCAAATGTGCATGTATGTCTCTAAAGAGTGTGAACAGAAGACAGCCCCTCTCTGTTAGAGCGTTACGACCCTCCTCACGCCTAAAGAAAAGGCAGAGCGCAGCATTGTCGAGAGAGGTCACAACCCCCGGCACAAAAAAGACATAGCTGTGAATGTGCCACACTGTTTGCTGAAGCCCTGCGAAGAGTGTGTGAGAGTGCTGAAGAAGGAGGGATACGGTGGTGAGGAGAGAAAGAAAAGAGAGATGGAAGGCTGGGGAATATCTGTGGTTTCGCTGAGCAGCATGCCAAACCTTGCTCCGGATACCAACCCGCCCAGGATGCCGTATTTCTTCTCTCGCTCTCCTTTTTTTTTTCTTTTTTTTTTTCAGAACAAACAGACCTATGGAAAAACGGAATGTATTAATTAAAAATGTCCACAAGCAGGTGGGCGAGAGGGCAGCCAAAGTTCCTTCAAATTTGAAAAACATGGATTAAAGGTCCTCACTAATGAACCTAGGCTTTCATGTCATGTGGTTACAAGGATTGAAAAAATACAAGAGGAGAGTTGAAAGAAACAGGGAGGACATACAGTATGAACACAGAACAATTTGACTATCTCCCACTGTTGTCACTGAACTCAGCTCACGACATTCGCCCCTAATGCTGGCCCAGCTGCAAATTGAAAATGACAACATTGATCCAACATCATAAACTTGAAAGCGTGGACTCTGAATTGAGTTGAATTTTTCATAAAATGTAATTGCTTCATATGTTTATCATTTCCTCTTGGAAAGCTATTATTCAGCAGGCTCAACAAAGCCTGGAAAAATAATACCTTTTTTTCTTTCTCTTCCGTTTGCTATCGTTGACGCTGTAGAAGCAGAGGAGGAGGAGGAGGAGGAGGAGGAGGAGGGGGGATGATGCCATTTTCTGTTTTGATTATTCAAAAGCTTTAGTGGTCTCCATGCTGTGCAGCTCTTCTGTGACTGAGGCTCAGACATGTAATTAAGAGAGAGATCTGAGGAGTTGTGGTTAGCTCAGGGCATGGCCTTGGGACAGGGACGGCGCTGCATGGGACGGGCTTGAGGACAGAGACACATGCAGTGTTTCGGCAAAATTTTTACAAGGCATTTTGTATTGTGCTAGGCTTTGTCTTTACAGCCTGATGAAGGCTTTTGACAAACCGTGTGGGTGTCAGCCATGCGGAATTAAAGGCTTCTCATGGCTTGGAATTTTATTTTTTATTTGCATTTGTTGAAGCCCTTAACCCCAAAGAACTCTTTGTTTTTTGAATGTGACTTTTAAAATTACTTTTCATTTATTGTCTGTCAAACAAAGACACACTCCAGTTTTCTCCCTCTCTTTTTGGAGTCTGTTATTACTTTACCACAGACATGAGATGCAGCTGAAAGCTCTGCAGGATCACATACATATTCCGCAGACCTCAAATTTTTAGGAATGACATTTCTCTGAGTTCAGTGACATAATCCAATTCACAATGGAAGTGTGTGTGTAATGAAATCTCTCAGAGCTGCAAGATTTTTTTCTAATCACTTCTTAGTATGTAAGGCTACCAAATTGCTGCTAAACACAATTAAGAATTTGGGAACTCTATAACGACACTGGATTTGCTTCAGCATCAATATAAATCCCATCTATGCTCAAGATGTTGTTCAAGCTTAGTAGCAAACATGGCATAGAAATGGGTTCTGTGTCCAAAAGCTGAGAGGAAATTATTTCATTACACCAAAAAGGAAATGGCTACAGGAAGATTTCCAAGACACTTAAACCTCCAATAGACATAGTTGGCTGCATCATATGCAACTTTAAAAAATCATGGTACAGCAACAAACCATGGGCATGGAAGAAACAGCAACATCTCTCCAAGGAGAGTCGGACATTTGAAAAACAACAGCAGAGAAAACCCCCTGTGTTACTGCCAAAGACTTGCAGGAGGATCTGATGAAGGCAGCAACAAAAGCACAAAACAAGTTGATTTGAATATTGAATATGTTGGGATAGGCGTGTAGAGTTGTAGGAGACTGTTTTATGGAGTGATGAGACTAAACTGGGAGTGTTTGGACCATGGATCAGCTGTAGGCCTCTAATAAGAAAACACCATCCCATCAGTTGAGCATGGATGTGGGTCTGTCTGTTGCCGCTGTAGGAACTGGTAACCTTATCTGTGTGACTGGCATCATGATTCATGATTCAGGATTCTTTTGAAGAAGAATGTGATGTTCTCAGCATGTGAATTGAAACTTGGTAATGGTTGGGCTTCTCAGAAAGACAATGATCCAAAGCATACGTCCAAGTCAACCGAAGCTTTTCTCAGGAATGGTTTCTGGAAGGTCCCTGAGTGGCCATCTCAGTCTGTGGATTTGAATTCCTCTAGAAACATTTGGATTTGAACAAAGCTGAACAGAAACACAAGAATATTAGTGGGTTGGAAGCTGTTTGCACACAAGGAATGGGCTAAAATTCCCAAAAGAGAGGTGTCAGAAGTTACAAAGACGTTACTGGAAACGTTTATCTGACTCAAAAAGGCTAAAAAATGCTCCACAAAATACTGGGGTTGAATAATTTGGCTTATTGGCCTTTTTTTGAGAAAATATTATTATTTGTTATTAGTAAGTTCTCAAAATTACTCAAATATGTATTGTTAAACTTTCTTTAACAATAATATCTTGTATTGAGGGTGTGCTGGTTAATAATTTTGATTGTGACTGTATCGTTAAATCTGATTGCAGCTATGTTAAAATACTGTTATAAATCATTCATTATGTAAATAAGTTAGGAATGCTTCAGTAGCTAAACTTATATCTCAAATATCCCAATATCTGTTTACAGCCACATTGAAATGTGTTATAAAAAATGAATATATATTCCTATACTGCTTATAGTGAGGGTTAAAGTAAGGTTACCAAGGAAATGAAGACATTTCTCAACCAGTTGTCAGAGAATATGAATAAAAAAATAATATCTCTGATGTTGAATTGAATTATATGAACAAGTCCCTTTCGTAGTGCACCACCCAGTGGTCTCCTCTGACTCTGGAAGTACTTATTAAGAGGGTGGTGAGTTCTTTGCAGTCACGAGAGTGGTTAAAGTCAAAGCCAGCACTGGTAGCAACACACATCAGGAACAACCTCTTGATCCTCAGCCATAGTCCATCCTGCCGTTCATTCCACCTCTCTGGGAAAGAATTAGAGCATATTTTTCCAGTGCAGAGTTTAGAAAATCACACATTTTCAGCGTGCTTAAAGTAAGCCCCACGGTCCCAGCAGACAGTATTAATCTATAACAGCAGTGGTGGTGGAAAAGCGTCAGCCGTGTTTATACATTTCAGCTAAAGGAATAACATAAATCCTTAAGTAAACCTAATCTGTCGGTGATTGTAAACAGTCTGTCATAGTAATGGCCTGGGGAACAAATGAGGACCTCATGGCGGGGCCTCAAGTAAAAGCCCCCACAGACTACCCCCAGCTATCCCCCTCCGTGTTATATCTTACCTCTGTCCATCTAAAGCTCAAACTCTTCATACCTAGAGCTTCCAGTGTCCCAGTATGTACTGGGTGAGTATGAAGCTGGTAGGAGCTTCCTTCCTTTGCTCTAAACTCTTGGGGAGCTGAATATGAAAGAAACGAGATGAGGAGGGGGGGGGGGCACCACAAACTAACCGCCACTCTGTCTATCTCCACAGAGGGGGAGAGAGCAGAGGCCTGACACCAAAGCAGACCAGGCCAGGATCTGTGTGCGAGATAAGACAGGCAACAGGAAGGAGACAACCCAGAACCCTGTACTCCCCGACGTGACAGAGCCACTATTCATTTTTCAGGAAGAAAGAAAGAAAAACATCAACAATATCAGATGCTGTATAGGAAAGGGGAAAGGGGGATAAAAAGATTTGGCTAGTGGGCGACTTGACTTCATTAAGAAACCTTCCCGTCTCTTCCCATGAAATTGTTGGCTAACTGGAGGTTGTTTTGAAAAGGGGGGGGAGAAAATCCAGAAAACAACTCATTTGCCTTTAAAATGAGCACGTCCTTAAATTTCCCTGTGCCTTAAAAACTTCAAATTTGAGCGTGTCAGTAAATAATCACACGAAAAAAGTCCCTGCATAAACAGCCTCCATTGATTTGTAGTTTAGCATTTCGGAAAAAGTTTCCACAAATAAACACTGGGCTGTAGAGTCGGTGCCTCTGGGCTTCAGCCGATTCCACGGGATAAAGAAGCGTATTGGCGCCACTGCAACCCAAACACTTGTTGTTGTCACTACACACATAAATCACTCCTTTCTCTTCATCCGCACACAGAAGCTGCGAACAATAGCAGGTAAACAGAGATGACGCTGGAAGAAGAGTCTGTTAGCTCAGCGCTGTCCTCTCCCACACACATTCCTAACAGCCTGTGTGTCTAGTTAAGGTGCAGATAAACGGCCACGGCACCATATGTCAGCGCAAAGCAAACACGCTGGACAGACGAGAACATGAGAGACAGAGCAACGATTAAGATCACACACATGCAAATGCAAACAGTCACTACAGACATGTGCAGTGACACAGAAAACCATACAGACACCTTCAAGAAGCATCAGATGGAGAACTGAAATCCACTTTTTAATTGAATTTGCACTCCATGCACCACTGTTCTGTTTTTCATACAAGCATGCTTTTTTTTTCTTTCCTTTTTTTCACTCCTCTAGGCCAATAACTGACATGAGCAAAAGGGAATGTGAGTTGGCCTGCAGGACCAGGAGTGGAAGGTTACAACAGGGAGCTGTGAGTGATGAGATGGCCACAGTCATTCACAACATTTTAAAAGAATACTCAACCCAAGTATCAGATGCTGACGCCCTGTCCGGGTGGCAGCTGCCGTCAGTTTGGTTTCACAGGTTCCAAAATGTATTTAACTTCTCAGCACAATCCACTTCTCCACCCTTGATCAGTATGTTCACTATGTATTTGATGATCCAGAGATATCTCGGTGGAGTACTCTGTCAGTTTCTAACTTTGAGGATGCACACACTGGGGAGTGAAGACCACTTATGCTCCTTCTCCAACTTACTTACTCACTTTTTCCTCAATAAAGATTTAAAAAGAATGTAATATTGGTAGATTTAAATATACTGTGTTTTGAAAAATGAGGCTAAAGACTATAACAATTGCAATTTTGTGTTGGAAATGTTAGATTCAGCCTTGATATTGGATTTTGATGGAAAAGTAGGTTGAACGATTCTATTTAATACTTTTATATATTTGTCACTATGTTCTTCTTTTCAATCTACAAGAAATATTGTAATCCATAAAACTATTTTAAAAGATGTCAATAGGTACCACTTTACAATAATGCTCCCTTTTGGGAGTTTTATACATCAATAATTCATTAATACATAGTGATATGTTTCACACAAGGCTCCCTTTGAACAGTAATACATATCTATAACTCATAAATGAATGCTCATAATGAGATGGCAAGTAACATCAAGATAGATGAGGGAAGAATCTGCTGACTGACAAAGTGACAAAATAGCAATAGTCTACCTTCATCTTGCCAAACTAGTGACCCTGTCTTGATGTTTGGGAAATTAGGTTAGAACTCATTTACAACTGTTAATTATTGGTTTATGAAGTGTTTATAATTAATAACTCACTTACAACCATTTGTAAATCCTTAATAAGGGGAGCCTTATTGTAAAGTGGTACCAATGGATAATATATAAAGAACCTGGAATCAATTAAAGATACTGTACCACTTTGATGAAGGCAAGATGGCCAAAAATGTTTGAGGAATAAAGCATGTTACGTTGGAGAAGAGTTGTGCGACATGCATCAATTATCCAGATCTGATATTAGTCAGATAAGCTTCCATTTTATTCAGTGTACCTGTCATTTTTTTCATGTTTCTTACCTAAAAACAGTTGCCTTCTGTTACAATAGTGAGACTGAACCAAAGCATTAAAGTCATGGTCCATATAACCAAAACAGAAAGCCAAAAGATGCTAAAGGCTCAATGGAACTGGGGGAAATCATAGAATTGGATGATAGTTCACTTTCAACAAAACTACTACCACTACTACACTTTCACACTACAAGTAGTCATTCAACCCACTATTAATAGAACAATATTAATTAGTGCATCGTTAAATACTAAAGCTGCTACTCACAATCGCATCATATCCACATTGCTGTAGACACTTGGCCATTCAGCTGGTTTAGAGTAAAATACTTCAGTACAACATTTTTGGGGAGGGAACATAGTATTAAAATGACAGAATCAAAACAGGCTTGAATTGCCCTAAAAAGACATTCAGTGAAATGTCCGCAGGCTACAACCTTTGAAGTCATGCTTGGCCTGCGTGTACTGTCAGGGTGGTGGCCTCTGGCTTAGAGAATCAGTGGTTTGTCTGGCCCTCACACAGGGAACAGAGGATGGCAGGAGGGCGCACAGAGAGACAGAGAGGCATAGTTGAGAGGAGAAGGAGGCGGAGGTTTGGATTGACAGCAGCGGGTTGCCCTGAGAACAATGTGGGCTCCATAAGTGTTTGGTTCCCCGCTTCATGTGAACGCTTGCTTTCTGAAAAGAATGAAAAGGCACCACCTTGCTGTGAGGTCAAGGGTCAGTGTAGGGCTGAATGCTCATTTATCTCAGACAAGGAGATGCTGAGGGTAAAAAACCTGTTGCTTATCGTCAAGTAATGATTCATGTCAGAGATCAGCTGCCGATTGCACCAACACTTCACAAGTTCAGACTTAGCCTAGTTATCATCAAAGTGTTAACTAAGAGCAGATTTATGCATCAATATATTGAAACAGAGTCTCACCGTGCAGAATGATGTACGTGCAGTGTTCGATACACAAAGGCTGTTTTTACATGTATCTGCTGAAGGGGGTTTAAGAGGCATGCAAGGATTTGTGACATCACAACAACTAGCTTGGAGCCAATTGTGGTCCAGTATATAATTTAAAGAGTGATATTGAAACATGAGGCCTACAGTGCATGTACACAAAAATAGACTTTTAAGTAGGAAACATCTTTTGTCCAGAAGTTATATGAACAATATCTGCATATACTTAGATTCTGCATGCAGATGTCATTTTAAGGATTTTTTACAAGGCAATTCAACTTTTTTGTGGTAAAACCATGTGGCACACAATTTATTACTTTTTTATCTCTGACTGGAGGGGACCTTTAAGTTTTAATGATGTGACCCATTTTAGTAAATCACTAGTTTACAAAGAATACTCACAAACCTTGGATTTATATAAATATCTTTTTCAATCCAGTCAAAGTACCAAAATCCATCATAATCAATCTATCAGCTGTTTAGGGCCTTACAATACACAGAAATTACGTTACGCTAGTTAACTGGATTGAAAGTGGGTCATTTTTCTTCTTAAATGTAGTCATTACCATGACACTTCATCTTACTGCAGAGTCATTTGTGTTGCTGGTATATTTCATCATTCCCAGTCCTATGAGAGGGATGTGAGGGATCATCGCTGCAGATTTTGAAATAAACCAAACTAACAAGCTCACTGCCAGAGCCAAACAAAAGTGAAAAACAAATCGGGGTGGACTATTGCTGGCGACAGAGATTTGATTCTGTTAGTATCAGAGGTTGATATCACCGCCAAAACATACAGAGAAAACACTACAGGTGCTGTGTGTAGGCTAGTGACTGTTTAATGAGCTGTAACATGTACAGTGTGTTTAGACTCCATATTCAATCCTCCCTAATACTCCTTCTCCATTCCCCAAGCCCGGCCGCTATAGAAGATAAATCTCCTCAGGAGCCACAGAATATGCTTCCTTGTTGTTAATTGAGATTTAGTGCTTATATTAACAACATTCACTGGGCAGTGTTTGAAAGCTTAGGTGCGTGCCAAGTTCTCTGGAATAAGGATTAGCGTTAAAGAGACAGTAAAATAACTATGGCATGTGCTGTTAACTCCAAGCTAGATCTCTCATTTCACCTGTATTTACAGAGACAAGACTTACACTCGGTTTCATATAGTGGAGAATAAATAGTGAGCTGGCTTGTTGGCTCTGTGGATTGTCATGGGAGTGGAAAAGCAGAGGGGGTTGGGGAACTGCAAGGTTTGAATTTCAGAGAGGGACGCAAAGGAAGTCATAAAGCTAACTATCTTTAATATGAGACAGTGGATGATTAAAGCTAAATAAACACTGTTATCCAGTATAGGGAAGTTAAAGTTTGACTGAATGTCTAGCCAAATAATGGCATGAATCACATCCGCTGGTTTCCTCAGAATACCCGTGCATGGTGAATTTTTTTTTTATGCTTGCCTTTGGGAATGAATAGTGGTTAAACTTGCAATAACACAATCATGCTTAAAGCTGCATTAGTTGCGCTTTTTGGCCACTCTGGGGCATCGGAGCAAACTGGATACGCAACATCTGACATGACCTTATGCAGTTGTTATGGCTATCTTTAGCCAACAGTTGTTTATTTACACATCCAGCAGACAACATGGCAACATTAACATCCACTTGGAGTCACCCTTCTGGCAACCTGGCAAATGTGATATATTCACCCTCATCTGAGTTCTGTTTTGGTCTTCATCAAATGCTGGCTCTTAACTGCTGAATAATCCACTATGCTCACTGGTTAGATGATAACTTAGTCTGCCATTTGGCACTGGCCATATAATGTAAAGTGGGTTCATTTTACAGTGTTTTTTTCCTAATAGAGCCCCCGTCTGTGGCTGGAAACAAGATTAATAAGAGCAGAGCTGACTACAAAGCCAAAACAATAAGCTTTAAGAGACTAAAAAGCTCAATACAGCTAAGGGAACCTATAAAGTTTGTGTGTACATCACTACTAGCAACACCCTTAACATTAGTCAGAGTTATAAAAGATATTGATTATTGCAGCTTTAAAGACACTTTGTATACACTTTGTATACACATGTAATTTTAGCATCTTTCAAATTATTTTAATATTAACATTAACACATTTCAGTTTGCAAAAAAATGTCTGTGCAGTCTGTGTTACTTTTAGCCCATTCATTTATTTCTAGGTGGGGGCTGGTCTTATTTCATATTACCACTAGGGGGAGCCAAAGTAAGAAATTAGCCAATTCTGTACATATAATTGGCTTTAAGTTAAAACAAGATTGATTGTACATAGTACTGTTTGGTCCCATAAAATGTTTCATTTTTGTGAAGGTGATGCTCCAGTCCATTTCATGAGATGAATCATTCCCAGTTGTTTTCATAGTAGCACTGGCCACATGTTTTAGGTCTGCCAACATCAGAAAGACAAGCCATGCGCCTCCACAGAAGCTTTCACTACAACTCCTTTTTTATCAGAGACAGAGCCAGGATGTTGAATGAACCTCTAACTCCAGCGGTTATCAGCCTCATGTCAGGATTCGAGCCATTGGGCCTTCACAGTAGCCAGTGGCGATAGTGATCCTGCTTTGTGTTAGCATTTATGTTAGTGTGATATCCATCTCAGAGGGGGTCCCTATAAGGTCAGTGGAGGAGGTGCTTGTCCCCTTTAGCTCAGGAGAGTTTACTGGGTTCTGTGATGTTAAGACTGAGAAACATACACAGAGCGAGAACACCTACAGTACTGAGGAGGTAGGAGTTAGTAATGTGATACAGATGGAATCCATACTGGTGATTTGATGAGGGGGTCTGCGATTTCAAGAGCTGTACCTCCTCTAGTCTAGACCACAATGAAATAGCTCCAGCCTCTGTTACTGTCAGAACCACTGTTGACAGACTGCTCGAGATGGGGGTCTTTGTGGTGAATAGAGAAAGGTATACCTGACAGTAATGCTCTAAGTCAAGTTTATGCTAAACGTACCTGACGTTGGGTTTATGAAGCTTTTTTAGGTAGTCCTGATAAAATGTCACAAATGATTGAATGTGATTTCTTTGGAAAAGGGCTATTATACAGGAGGAAAGGTAAAAAAAAAAAAAGCCATGTATCGAGGACCACCCGCGGCTAATGTGATGCATTCTTTGAGAGATTACATGTAATTTGGGCAGCTAATGTTTGTGAAACTGTTCTGCAACCCACAAAGGATTCATTTTCTGATGTTTATTGGCTTTAAAGAGATCCAGATTATTTGCCTGCCAAGATGACAGTCACCCTTGTGTCACTGGATTGACTTTGCAACATTGTAAAAAAAAAAAAAAAAAAAAAAAAAAATCTGCACCCCAGATATTGCCAATGACAACATACAATCTTCTTCATGGTGGCATAGAGAGTGGAAAGTTAGCAGAAACCACAAACAGAGCCTTTAAAGGGGGATTGTGTCGGTACTGTGTATGTGTCCCTGAATGTGACACAAAAAATACTCTGGGGGACAAAAGTTTCACCAGTTTGTTTTCTCTTATGTGAATGTTTGTGTGCAGTTTTACTGTGTCTCAAAGTAAAAGGGCAACAGGATTCTTTTTGAAGGCTGCTGCTGCTCCCTTGGGTGTAAAGTCACATTTTGAACACAGAGGCCATTCCAGGGCAACACCAGGGTTTCTTCATCCGAAAACAAGCAGCATTTCTGTGGTGAGACCATGAAATCTAGGGTGTTTTAGTTTACTAAATGTTTTGCTTTCACTTCCCCCCAATGTTCCTACTCATCATTCAGAGTAGGAGCTTGGCAAGAGTGTCCGCTTATTCTCCTGGGCTGTAAGACTAATCTGGAATTTGATTTCATTTTCATAAAAGTGCAGATGTAGAGTATAAGGCTCAGGTCGACTTAGCTGCGCAGGAACTGTAAGTCTTTCTGTGTGCGAGAGACTGAAACACATGCTGTTTATTAGGGACTTGGGTTCTGCTTAGTTGAGATTTACCAGTCCACCCGTCCTCAGGGGGACGGTACCACATCCAGCCCCAGACCTCCCCACAGGGCATCGATCTGTGCCCACAGGACCCCAGCCAGAAGGGCCAAACAGCGCCAAGAAGTGTGGGGAAACTCACCTCAGAGAATATGTGTCATGTCCTACTTAGTCATTCCTGCTGTGCTGCAAGTCCAAGTCCCAGCCTAGTGGAGGGTAACACAAACAGGCGAACAGCAGGAGGCGACGGTGGCCAAGTCAAACAAGGGAAATATGTACACACAATGGTGCACGCAAATGTGCAGGAATACGGCGATGCAAACATGTTACATGCATGCACATAAATATGCTTTCACAACTGCACTCTCTGCATCCAACATTAAGTGTACACAAACAATTATTCCTCAAACACACTTCGTCACAGTCAGCAGAGCAAACCAATTTGGGTGAGGGCAAATAAACAGACTCAAGTATGCATAACCACCGATAATACACACGTCTGAATGAAGACATAAGCAGAAAAATTGTCCACTCAAATGCACACGCAGCATCTGCATCTTTATCCTTGCCGGTGTCAGTGCAGCTGCTTGTTTTATGCGTCTCCGTGGCGGAGTGTCGTGTAAACGGCTGTTGAAATGTCAGCAGCTGAATGTGCTGCTCTCATGCCGGGCTGCGCGGCCGCTGTGCCCCACTGGCCTGCTTCAAGGTAGCACAGATGCAGCTTTGTCGGCTTGGCAGAGGAGACCAGGCTCTGCTCAGAATCCATATTTGTATGTGATGATGGAGCAACTCAGGCTTGAATAGGAACTGATATCAGAGCTGCTTCATATGGCCTTAATGACAGCTTCTTTTGTTGTTTAAATTTACTCATATACTTCAATCATTTGGATTTGGATTTTCTTTATTTGGTTGTGGTTGTAATAATTCACTTTAAACAAGAAAAATAAGATCTTAAGATGGACTATTAGACCGAATTAACTGGATGGATGTGTTTGCATTGTAAGTAAGGATTTATGGTTCATTTAAGGTGAACTTGACCAAAGAACAGTTTAAAAATCACTTAATCCTCAAAGGTTTAACCATCGTTAAGCTTGGTTGGCATGGGCAAACATGCTTACGGTCAAACACACCAGCACTCAAGCATGTGTGCTTGTACATACAGGTCATCCACATTGTGCATACTCTCTCTCTCTCTTCAACACACACACACACATACATGCAGATAAACTACTCTGCTAACTCTCCATCACATGGTCTACTCTGAGGCCTGAAGCAGAGTTTTCACCTGCTGGCTCGGCACTCAAGACAAAGACCTCATTGTGACCAGTTGGATTCCACTGTTAGTCCTGGGTGAGATTATAAGGCTTTGGAACACACGCACACACACACACACACACACACACACACACACATACACACACACACACACACACACACACACACACACACACACACACACACACACACACACACAAAACACAGTCAAACTTGCATGCAATAAGTCATGTGGTCATGTGGAGGGAGAAACACACACACACAAACACAACACATACACACAGGCATAGGCACACACATGCTGGCATTCTGAACCATTATCTAGTATTTTTATGTACATAAAACTGTTTTGTCATACACATATACATTGTAAAGCACAGCTGCTTTAAAGTAGTACAGTTGTGCTTTTGTTAAATCACATCATGAATGTCTCAAGAAACTTTTTTTGAGGAAAGCCAAAGCTCTCGATTGTCATTGCTTCAGTAAATATCACAGTACAATAACACCATCTGCTGGAGAGAGAAGTGGGACCGGTGCTTCACACTGGTTTCAAAATAGCAAATTAGTTTTTCTACCGGTAGTAGAAAAACTTTCTACTAAGATTTTATCAAGGCTGCATTATTAACCAAAGCCAAAAGTGCAGGTTCACTACAGGTCAGCTTGTTTTGGTCAGTTGATTAATTGCACATTTGTTGGGAATTTGCATCACTAAGGTTCAATAGTCCAAGTTACTCAATCAAGTATTGTTTAATCAACTGAGCACAAAATAGCTGACACACAGAACAGTTTATTGAATCTCTGTGCTGTGTCAAGTGTTAAAAGTGAAAAGCAACAAAATTAGTTTTTGAACACAATGTCAGATTCTTATCTGTCTTTAATCAGCCAGTAAAATGTTCTAACTTTAGACTATATTTTATGCAGTTAAACTTCTTTAATTAATACAGATGTATCAACATTATGAGGGCATTTTGCCAGAAAACTGTACAGTACAGTACAGCTGCCTATTAACCTTCTCTGAGGCGATGTTACTCAGTCGTAATATTTGCATCCTTACTTATCTTCATTTCTGGTGAAGATGAGTTGTATATGAAACCAAATTGTAATGCCATTAATGAGCAGCTACATTCTCTGACCACAGTGATGACATAAACTGTTAATTAATGTTGTTTGGTCTAAACCTCTCTTTCAGTGCAGCCAATTGTACCCCAAGTAATATGGGGTCACAAGTTGTTGTGGCCGAGTGGTTAAGGCGATGGACTCGAAATCCATTGGGGTTTCCCCGCGCAGGTTCGAATCCTGCCAACAACGATCCATTTAAAAACAATGGGATCAAACTCTTAACTTCTACAGCTTGCTTGGATTGTGGTATGTTCTCTACTCCTGCAACTATGGCTATCACACCATTCAACTGTCTAGCTGTGTCTGCAAACTTGGTAACATAGTGACTGCATACTGTAATAGCTGGTGACTTATCTGCTGACTTGCAATACAATCACTAGTCACTCTCAATAGAGTTTCCATACACACTTCTTTTTACCTCATTTTGTTAACCATTACACATGATTCCATTAAAAAAACGCTATTGAAAAAGGAAAGTTACACTCCTTGAGCTAACAAGCATCTAACAGGACAATAACTTCCCACTATTTTTCAAAAAATACTTATACCATTGATTCCCGTGTCTGCAAACCATGTCTCTTTAGTACTCGGATAGAGGAGATTAAATAAAACTGAATGGTACAACAGAGCTAATAAGCTACTGTATGGTAGAGCCTTCCATTTCAGATTGTCTGACTGTCTGCCCCCTCAAAGGTCAGCACTGTCAAGACAGCTCGCTATTGGTCAACTCTAAAAGTCCAAATTGTCTGATTTATTTTGCCCCTGTGAGCAAATCCACTGATGGAGTGTGATTCACTGGAAGTTCAGCATCATATTGCACCACCAATGTGTCTCAGTCAGCAGTTTATGGGGAATATTTCTCTTTGGTAGGAAAGTACTTCCAAAGAACTGAACTGATGACAGCCCAGTCTGCGGGTTATCCAGAGTAAACAGGACATTGTTGAAAGTGGGCTAAGAGTGCGTTGTCAAGACTAAGCGGTTACATCAACTCAATATTTTTGTAACAGACAAATGACACAAACTAAGGGAATTCTGGGAACCTCTTGTGTTAGCATTACCTGCATCATACTATGCAGTTGAATAAACTTTGACCTGCAGCAGCTGTGAGGCCACATAACTTTTCCCACACTGTTAAAAGACTTTTGGTGATAACATGGTTTATGGTGAAAAATTAAACATCAGGAGTTGTCGTGGCCGAAACTGAAGAGTGCCACTGCCCTTACAAACCCTCTGTGTAGCTGTTTGTGAGGTGATTATATGAGTGTTGTACTACAGTGTAGAACAGGTGGAACAACACTGTAACATGTATGCATCTTATGCTCCAGCCACAGATGTGCCTCACAGTGGTTGTCGTGGCCGAGTGGTTAAGGCGATGGACTAGAAATCCATTGGGGTCTCCCCGCGCAGGTTCGAATCCTGCCGACAACGACTCATTGTTTTCATAGCAGTGAGTGGTGTTTTACAACTATCCATATGAAAATATCAACTGTTAACTTACAACTAAACCTACAAAACCTTCCTGAGACTTTAAAGAACGTGGCCTATTACTGAGTTGTTGTGGCCAAGAGCTTTAGGCAATGGACTAGAAAATCCCTTGTGGTCTCCCCATGCAGGTTTGAGTCCTGCCAGCAACTTGATGAAAGTTCCATATATATGAGTCAGGCTTCTCTGGTAATGTGTTCCCTTTTAAATCAGCCCCATGTTGGTTATTTTGGTGTGATTAAATGAACTTTAACCTGCTTTTTCTGGAAGTCACTTCCCCTTCACAATAATGATGAGTAAAACTTTATTTATACAACACTTCTCAAACCCAGGCTTACAAAGTGCTTCACAGTTACAAAAACAGATAAGAGGATAAGAACAAGAATCACAGAATAAATATTTTAGAAGAAATTGATGCACTGATGCTGTGCTGTCTGTTGATTTACTTCTCTGACAGTCACCAGCAACTCCTTTTCTGTTGAAAGTAAGTTATATACAAGACCAAACTACAGTAATGACAGTAGTATTCACAAATGAAACTATGAAATAAAATGGCAAAAATCTAATAAAAGGGGATTTCAGAGAGCAACTGAGATATTTTCCAACTGTCAAACACACTACCTGTTTTACATAAGTTGAATAAACTTTGACCTGCAGCAGCTGTTAGGTCAGACAACTTTTCTCACATTGAAAGGCTTTTGGTGTATTAGGAGGTGGTCTCCCTGTGCAGGTTCCAATCCTGCCGAAAAGGAGCCACTGTTTTCACTGCAGTGAATAACAGCTACTGTTCATCCCTACTTCTCTGGAAACCCATGGTAGGTGAGGTACACTGAGTTGAGAGTCAAGATTGAGATGCACCAGTGTGAGCATGGTGCTTTAAAAATGCCCAACATTACACAAACTGTTCGCTAAAAACTAGAACAACAAAAGATTCCATGAAATGTTGTGTCTGACTGAGTTGTTGTGGCCGACTGGTAAAGGCAATGGACATGGCAGGTTTGAATCCTGCCAACACTGTGGTGAGTCTTTGATGATATGACTCAGACTGACTTCTCTGGTAATGTTTGACTGTGTTCCCTGTTAAATCAGTTCCATGTTGGTTATTTTGGTGTTATTAAATTAACTTTGACCTGCTGTTTCTGGAACTGCTGTTAGTGTTCACAAATGAAACTATGACTCTTGCTAAAATAAAATGGAAACGGTACTAAACTCAAGGGAGCTATTAATATAGATATTTTTCCAACTGTTGAAGTTTGTCTGTTGATTTTCTGTCCAGCTCCTGTAGAGAATTTCACACATCTGAATGTCTCAAAGAAAATGTGTCCTGCTTTTCAGTATACACGTATGTGTGTGTTGATCACAAATAGGCCCCTGGATGGGGCTTTTGTTGTTATGACTATTTGGCACTGCTGATTTTTTATTTTAAAGAAAACAGGTTCTTTAGGATTTAAGCTGAATAAGAAGTGATTCACTGCATCTGTTTTTAGGTGCCTATTTACAAAAGCTCTTTGATCATTCAGAGTTTAAGTCACCTTTCTGACAAATTCATTTTGACACAGACTTCAAACATTTCAACCCACTACATCACTCAGATGTATGATGATACAGATTAATTTAATAATTCCATATTGCAACCTGCATAAAGTATTGCTCTGTTTTTCTTCAGCACTATCGTGACACTTTAGATATAACACTGAATTCTATCCATGAAACCTTTTTAAGCAGATCACATCATGTCATTCATTGTCTCCAGATATGCTAAATAAAAACACAAACACACTGTGACTTTATGTGAAAACTTGTTTTTTAGAGACAAAAAGCAACACACGAAAGAAGTTTGTGTATCTACACTGACAAAATCATTGTGATTTATCATTTTGATGATAATACAAAGATAAAATACTGTTTTTATAATTAAAGGGGTTGAAAAAAATGTAAATGTATCCAAAGGGATGTAAAGGACTTCTTGAGGATGAAGTTTGATGCTTCCATGTGAAACAAGACAAATACAGCAATGACACTTAGTAAATTTGCAGACTGTGTTTAGACTTGCTCCAGCTGGATGTGTGTGTGATGACAGACAGGATGATCTTCAGGACAGGAGACTGACTGTGATGGTGCTGCAGCAGAAAAAAATGGAGCTTATCCTCACTGGAAATAGATAAAGACAGACAAGGAGGAAAAACAGTTAATAGCCTCAACAGCCTGGTGAGCAAATATAGTGTTTAACAAAATAATAATTCTGATAACATGAAATAAATGTAAACTTATCTTTTTAAATAAGAAGGTTCACAGTGCATGTTGTCTCCTTTATTATTTTTTAGTTTCTTCCTCAAATTGTTTACCATCCTCAAACAGACAGCAGTTTAAAAATAGAAATATAGAAAAGAGTGAAATATAGAAATGCTGTCTTCTCAGTGAAAGACAAATGGCACATGAAGGGAAAAACTTTTTAATAACGTAAGGAATGACATATAAAGAAGTATCGATAAGAGAAATCCATTGGGGTCTCCCCGCGCAGGTTCGAATCCTGCCGACAACGATGGCTTATCTTCTTCAAGCCCTGTCTGATGGAATTCTGACAATGATGATGTCATGTGACCCCACCGGCCGTGAGCACCGGAGGGACCTCTTGGATGAGTAGTCGAATGTCTTCAAAAATGGAAAGAGAAGAACCTTCTTGCTTTTAAGACTAAATGTCAAACTACATTCTTATCTCCTAGGTCTGCCTGCATCTCCTCTGTTGCTCCTCCTCTCCTTGTCCAACTCTTATAATGATATAAAATGCTGGCCGGGCACTAAAGTGCATCTCTTCCATCGCGATGGTGGTATAGTGGTGAGCATAGCTGCCTTCCAAGCAGTTGACCCGGGTTCGATTCCCGGCCATCGCAGAGCAGCGGGGTTGAAAGGTGAAGCCGATGGGGGAGTGCCTAATGCAGTTCCTCCAATGGCCACTTGAAGCCGGCTCCAAAAGCCAACAATCCCCAATGACCTTCCCCAATTGCCAAAATTACGGCACGAACAGATCCCGGCACGGCCTGCTACAAGCCAGCAGCAAGCGCAAGGCTCCGCTCACTTGGAGCTAGTGTTGTGTCGTTCGCGAACGTGTCGTTCGAACGAACGAATCTTTTGAGTGAACGAAGTGAACTGAATCACTTCATGAACTGAATCACTTCATGAACTGATTCGTTCCTTTCTCAGTTCAGTTCAGTTGAGCTCAGCCGCGAGCATGGCTGCCGGTCGGGAGTGGAACTGCCGCGACTCACTCACTCGTTCACTGCGAACGAATCACTCAGTGAACGACAACACTTTGACTGACTCTGAGCGAGTCTGACACAGCGCCACTTTCAGCACAGTACGTGAACGAGATTCATGTCCTCAGCATGTCGTTCAATGATTCGTTCGCGAACGTGATTCGCCGTCATTCAGTTCATGATTCAGCCCACTTTCAGCACAGTACGTGAACGAGATTCACGTCCTCAGCATGTCGTTCAATGAATCGTTCGCGAACGAAAGTGGCGCTGTGTCAGTCACTCACTGACTCAGGGCACTGAGGGCTGAGGAGTTGATTCACGTTCAGTACATGTACTGCTAACATTAGCGCTGTGTTGCTAACATCAGTGTAGCATTATGTTATGTTATTTTACTGTGCACAGAGGACACTTTCACTGTGTAATATTTTTAGTGCATGTATAAGCAGCGCTGCATCTCCCGCGAATGATTGTATAATATAGTCCTTGAACGCACCGTCCCTCAGTAAGTGAACGTCAACCTCAGGGCTGAATCATGAACT